>NC_142065.1:34405538-35035003 GCF_059756535.1 Pantherophis guttatus | reverse complement strand
TATTTAACCAATTACTGTAATTAAAAATAATTCCTACAGCAATGCAAATCGATAAAACCATATAAAGCTGCAAAAATTAAAACCATAAAACAACAGCAAATAAATGGCAATGCTATTGTTACAATACAGTAACTGGCATACCAATGAAAAGTAACTTAAAGGTTATATAAATAACAGGGTCTTCAGCTGATAATAAAAGTAAACTATGACAACCATAAAGGTTTGTAAAAGGAATTCCACAAGTGCTCCACCACCTATATCTGGAATGCTCTTTCTTTTGAGTGGCCATATAGAGAAAATCTGGAAAATATGATATAATCGAGGGGGGATCCCTTCTTGATCCTTTGCTAGAAAAAACTTCCCATCAGATATCCAAATCCTAAACTATATAATGCTTTGTATGTCAGAACAAGTATTTAGCCATAACTTTTTAGCATGATGGCAGCTATCACAATTTTTTCAGATGGTGTAACCTTATCCTAAGAGGTGGTCTCTTTCAGTAGCCTAGTTGCAGCATTTTGTACTACCAGTAGTTGTATCCATACTATGCATATTGAAATATTTTCTAAGCAGACTTCAGAGTTCAAATTATCTTACAGTTTTTCTAAATCAGATTTAGAATTAGAATAGAATAGAATTCTTTATTGGCCAAGTGTGATTGGACACACAAGGAATTTGTCTTTGGTGTATATGCTATCAGTGTACATAAGGAGAATAAAATACATTCATCAAGATTAAAAAGATACAACACTTAGTGATAGTCAAGGTTACTAATAAGCTATCAAATCATACTAGGAAACAAATAAAAACAATATAAATTGAAAGATACAAACAACATGGTTATAGTAATAAGTGGGAAGGGATAGATACTAGTAAGGAAGAGAAGAATAATAGTAATACAGTCTTAGTAAATTATTTGACAGTGTTGTGGGAATTAGTTGTTAAGCAAAGTGATGGCATTCGGGAAAAAACTGTCCTTGTGTCTAGTTGTTCTGGAGTGCAGTGCCCTATAGCATCGTTATGAGGTTAGAAGTTGAAACAATTTATGTCCAGGATGTGAGAAGTGTGAAGATATTTTCACAGCCCACTTTTTGACTCATGCACTATACAGATCAAAGGCAGGTTGGTGGCAATTTGTTTTTATCAGGCTATCTGAGGAAAAAGTATAGGAGATACAAATAAGTTGCATTTTTTTTCAATATTAAAGCAATAGTTGACATCTCAGAATCTGAATTTTACAGCTATTGATAGCTGTAAAATTCAATTTTACATTCGATTCAAAACCAATATTGATTAAAGATAGTCTGGCAGCAAGACATTTCTTTGTGAGGCAATATTGCACCCTTTGATGCTAGATAGGACAATAAACTATGGAAAGTAATGTCAATATAATCCTTTGAATATGTCTCCTGTTTCAATTTATATTGAATATACTCAAGGAAACAGATTATTTGGGCAAAACTACAAGAGTGTGTAAAAAACAGGTTCACTTAATGTAAGCTGGAAGTGATATGCCTATGCACCATTTTGAGGCCATAGAATTTCTTTTACTTTTTCTGGAATATTCTGCAACATTGTAGTTTGCCTCAATATCCATGCATGAACTTAATTGTATTGTATATATTGTAATCTTTTTAAGTGGCATTGAGAACTACTTATAATATTTTGCTACAGTTTCAGTTACTGTGGGTCAGTGCGGATACATAACTTTGATAATTCAATGTCATAAGGTAATTTAATAATGAGACAGAGAAAAGAAGACAGGTTCTATTTAAAGCATATTGGAGGAAAGAAACTATTATGATTTACAGGTAGTTCTCAATGAGTTTTGCCCATTTTATTACCTTTATTACTACAGTTGATAAGTGAATCACTGCAGTTCTTACAGTGAATCATTTGCTTGTCAGAAGGTAATGACATGACCCCGAGACATTGCAGCCATCGTAAATAAATGCCAGTTGCCCAGCATCCGGATTTTGATCATATGATCATGGGCAGGAGTGGTATTCACTTACCTTTGCTACCAGTTCACAAATGTGAACGCGCACGATTCATTTTTGTCTTAAATTTTTACCTACCATTAGAAGAGGCACCAGAGTTAGCAAAAACCAATAAATGTCATTAGGGCAATGACAAACAATAAATGTCATTAAATACTTTCAGCTATTGGTAAATAAGCAGACATGGAATGAATTTGCTATTTAGAAGTGTTCAAATTAGTTTTTTATGCTGCTTATTTCTGCTAGTGTTGCAAATATGTGAATTGGAAATCTTGACTTTACTGTATTTATTGTTTATAGAGATATAGAAATTATGTGCAGCAAAGGATTAGAATTTGCCATCATGATTGTATAGATAGAAGCTTTTGTACTCTGAAGATTATATAAGATGATGCATTTTATTTTAGCTTGAGGGAAATTGTCCCTGAAAAGGGATGCTATTGGAATAAAAAAAAAATTTTTTTTTGTTCAGCTAACGAACAAAGCCATCCAGAGTCACAGAGGCGATGGATGGCATAAAAATTCAATAAAATAAATAAATAAAAAATATTCTTAGTCTATGAAATTGAAAGTTACTCTGGTCACAGCTCCTGATTTAGAAAGTCATTGGGTATTCTAGCTCAGCAAAGTGACTTTTATCTATTTTCTCTGATCTGGTTTTAGGGCTTGATGTTTGCTCTGCAAACATGAAAAGATATTGCATACCTTTAAAGTAGAGTTTCCTTATGCTAAAGTTAGAAAATAATATGTGTTGTGGTACGTACAAACCTCTCCCTTTCTGGACTTTAGAAACTTAGAGCTATCCTCCCTAAATTGCTTCCCTGCAGATGGGAGAAAAGATACTGTGTTCATGAAGCAGTCTTTCTGGTGTAAAAAAAGCAGATTGGGAAAGACCACTTTTCTTCTCATGTTTTTCCTCTGGGAAAAGTAGAACCCGCTCTTTTGCCTGGACTCCTGTTCCCATGGATCTTTTAGTATGCTTTTGAAGATAGCATTGGTGATAGTTTAAAAAGGGTTGAGGAAAATGGAAAGAATATTTTATTGAGCATGCCTAATATAGAGTCAGTCTTTTTATAATTCTCCTCCTTCATCCTGTAAACTTTCTGTTCTTTGTTGAAGTATGCATATTTGAAACTCTATTTTCTAAAACAGGGGTCTCCAACCTTGGCAACTTTAAGACTTTAAGCTTTGCTGGCTGAGGAATTCTGGGAATTGAAGTCCACAAGTCTTAAAGTTGCTAAGGTTGGAGACCCCTGTCTAAAATACATATGGATTATATGTAAAATGGTGGCTGTGTAGGATTCCTTTACATAGGGTTTTTTTCTTAAGTTTATTGGTGTCCCTCCATATGCTACACATAGGACTATTGCATTTTGATCTACGTGTTTGTTTATAAATAAATGTATGAATGAATGAATGAATGTTGCATTTTTGTGGGGTACAAAATACAATACAATGTTGATCCAAGCTGTTAAACCAGAAGTTGGCAATATGGATACTTTCCAGCTGCTTTGGATTGCATGTCCAATAATCTTTTACCATTGGCTGGATTGCTGGGATTGATCAGAGGTAAAATCCAGACATCAGATTATCACATTGTGAAAACTGTCTATTGTATACGTATACCAGAGGTGGGTTTCAGCAGGTTCTGACCAGTTCTGGAGAACCAATAGCGGAAATTTTGAGTAGTTCAGAGAACCAGTAGTAAAAATTCTGACTGGCCCTGCCCCCATCTATTCTCTGCCTCCCAAGTACCAGCTGATTGGGAGGAAATGGGGATTTTGCAGTAACCTTCCCCTGGAGTGGGGTGGGAATGGAGATTTTACGGTATCCTTCCCCTGCCATGCCCAGCAAGCCACGCCACACCATGCCCACCAAGCCACACCCACAGAACCGGTAGTAAAAAATTTTGAAACCCACAACTGACATATACGTATACGTATACATATATGTATACATACATACATACATACATATGTATATGTATACATACATATACATATACATATACATATACATATACATATACATATACATATACATATACATATATATATATATATATATATATATATATATAAATATATATATACGTATGCAAGTCTTGGCGTATTCGGTTCTTTTCCCGTGTAAGATTGAGAGTATCCTGGCGACATTTTGACGAGGTCTCATTCGTCATCTTCAGGCTGGTGTCTTCGGCTTCGTGCTTGTGTGAGCAAAGCGTGATTGGAGATGCCGTCTCTCTATAAATACTGGTGGGGAGGTGTAGAGTGCTGGCTTTGTTGTTGTAAGTGGGTTGGTTGGCTGTGTTGTTACATCTTGATTAGTAGATGGAGTTGATGTTTGCAGATTAGTCGGCTGCTCGTAACATCCTGTGTGGGCGAGGTCCTAGCTGTGTGCCCATTAGCCTTTTGTGTTGTAACGACCTGGGTAATGGGTTGTGTGATAGCATCCTGAGCTCTAGTGTTGTGACATCCTGAGTTCTGTGATGTATTGTCTTGAGCAGATGGCTGTGATGCAACATCCCGGGCTTTGGTTTGGCTCTGAGGCTGAGGTCTTGTCATGTGCTCATGGCGTGTGTTAGTTTGCTTTGTGTGGGGATCGGAGGGGGGCGCAGCAGCTGGCGATCCTATTTTCCGCACAACAACAATCCTGTTAGGTGAGTTGGGCTGAGAAAGAGAGAGAGTGAATGGCCCAAGGTCACCCAATTGCTTTCATGTCTAAGGTGGGACTTGAACTCAAGGTTTTGTGCCTTAACCATTAGATCAAACTGGCTCTCTGAATTACAGATAATCCTTGACTGACAACTGTTCAATTAGTAACCGAAGTTAAAATGTTACTGAAAAAATGGACTTATGACTTATGACCATTTTTTCACACAACCGTAGCAGCATCTCCATGGTCACATGATCAAAATTAAATTCTTGGCAACTGACTCATATTTATGACAGTTACAGTGACCCAGAGTTGTGTGATTACCTTTTGTAACCTCCTGACAAACAAAGTCAATGAGGAAGCCATGTTACTAACTTAACAACTGCAGTGATTCACTCAACAGCTGTGGCAGGAAAGGTTGTAAGGTTATAAAATGGGACAAAAGTCTCGCTTAGCAACATAAATTTTGGACTCAATTGTGGTTGTAAGTTGAGGACTATCTGTATACTCATTCAGACTGCTTTTCTGCTTTGTAAATAGCTTTACATATTGCTCAGTGATTTGAGTGGATAAATTTAGCCTTGTGATTTCTAGAGCATAGTTTATGGCTTGGCATAATCTACGAACCTCACCAATTGTGGTTCTATACTAATTTATGGCTAAACTAACCACGATTTAATGTAATAGGTAAAGCAGATACTTCTTATGATTTTTAAAGAGATGAAATAGTGTTGATATTGGGCTACTACCAAAGATCACAAAGAATGGTGAATTGCAGATTTGTGTTATTTTCAAATGTTAAGTGCTAAGCTAAGGCCTCAATCATCAGGTCTACAGGGCAAATAATGGTTATGCTCCTTTTCTTGCAGAAGTTCATTGGAAAACGTCAAATTGACCCTTTCTTTTCTAGTCCCTGCCAAATGTCTCAAAAAGTTTCACTAACACTCTTCAACTCCTTTTCATATAAGAATTTTTAATGAACCATTTTTTTCTGTATTAAGAATTAAGTGTATGTGTGCGCGCACATGTACGAATTACAAGATTTCTGTCTTAAAATAACATCTCTAATATACATGCTTATTGAGAATTTTCTCTTTCTACTTGGCTGTGGTTATAGTTTTGCAAGACTTCATTTCAGAAATTGCATTTCACCAATGCTGGTACTTTGCCAGGATGGTTAGTTGAGTAAGAAAACCAGATAGACAGATGCCATAATCTCTGAAAGATGATTGCTCATACTCTATAATTACACAGGAGATATTGGTTAATGTCTAGAAATAAGTAGTGCTGTTTGTGTAGAGACATGCTTTGAACAATTTCTCTTAAATATACATGACAATAATTTAAAATAATAGTGAACGGATTTTTGATAATTCTGTTAATTTTATTAAAACTATCTGCTGCATGCTTGGGCTGTAGTTTGCTTCAGATACAAAGTGAGAAGGATGCTTTAGCATCCAATTCTTGAAACTCTTTAAAGCAAAACTGCTTTAAACTCTAAACAAATCTTTTAAGGAGGTAAAAAAAATTTTTTTTTCCCTGCAAAAAAGATGACACAATTACTGCATGCACTCTGATTTGGATGGTGTATATTCAAAACTGAAAGTGGTAGTGCTTAATAACGTTACATATTTTTTGAATGTTCTTGGGATTGTCTCTTCAAGCTATGCTTACCTAAACTAAAAGTGTTTAAAGTAGGAACACATAGTAGGTTTTTCAAAGATTATGCAAATCCCATCTTATTTTTAAAATCTAGAATATGAAAGAAAGCAGACTCATAATGCTACTTTAAAGGAATACTTTTTAGAGGAGATAGATTGATATAAAATTATCACTGTTACTCCTGCTTTTTGTCACAGTTGTTTTTGTATTAATCAGTACATTCAGCAGTTCAGGACTGGACATAGAAAAGCTTTCTTAAATGTGCAAACATATAACCTCTAGGATTTAAGTTCGAGTTGTTCTAGATCGGATATTAGGAAGTGATGGATGCTATTCACAATTGCCAATAAATGAACTCATTTGTGAGAATTGCTACTCAGCAACATTGTATCAACCCCAGAATATATACCAGGCCAAGAAATCAATTCCACCAGAAGACAAACTATTTTTTATTAAGATTGGCTATAATATAGAACAGTGATGGCTAACCTTTTTGCCATCGCGTGCCAAAAGCAGGGGTAGTGGAAGGGGATTGCATGCGCGCGTGTCCACACCCATAATTCAATGAGCCCCGTCCCCCCACGCATGCACACATGACACCCCCGCTCTCCCCCCGCTCTCCCCCTGCTTTTGGCACATGATGGCACGGTGGGCCCAGTAGGCCCATTTTTTTGCTCTCCCCAGGCTCCAGAGCCTTTCTAGGAGCCTGGGGAAGGCAAAAACAGCCTCACCCCCCCCGAGGCCCTGGAAACAGCCCGTTTCCCGACTTCCAGTGAGCCCAGAAGGCCCGAAAATCAGCTGGCCAGTACGCACATGTGTGCTGGAATGAGGTAGGGCAACGCGTGCCATAAGTTAGCCATTACGGATATAGAATCTTGCAAATCTGACTGTGATTTATCTCCTCCCCCTCTTACACTCCTGAGAATTAGGGTGGTGGCTTTCTGAGAGATCTTTACATACCTTCTGCATGACTTGAGCTTAGGCCATGTTTTTTACCTTGTTGCTTTGATAACAAATTCTGCTTATCTGTGCTAAAATCATCTTCTTTACTCTCTACGTATCTGGAGGATGAGAAATGGTTTTATCTCATGGTAGAGGAACTCTTAGGAAGAATTTCCTTGTCCATGTATTGACTATCAGCAATTCTACTGGTATGGTGTCATATCTGCTTATAGTTAACAAGAGACATTATCAGGAAAACCACTTTCTTATTTTCAGGGAACTTAATCGACAGTGTATGTTGCTTGCTTAAGCTATTTTGAAATAAATTTGGAATTGCATAAGAATGAATTTAACCCTTAGATAATTCACATTACTCATTTCTAAATCTGCATCGGAAAGATTCTTAGTGTGATAGTTACTAGGTAGGTATTGTTAGTATTAACAAATGCAGAACCATTAATTGCAGGTAAAATAGAGGATTTCTTCCAGAACTATACAGTAAAAATCAATTAGATGTCAATTAGATAAATAATACTTTTTATTATAAAAAATTAAAGATAAAATATAACTTTTTACTATATGATTATGACTGTGGAGAGGGAGGAGACCTACGGCTTTTCAAATGCTGATGGACTGCAATTCCTACATGCTTTGCTGTTAGTGATAGTTGCTGAACTATAACCCTGACAGTAGCTGAATAACCATAGTTTTTCCATCTCAAATTTAGACAGCACCCTTTTTTGGGGAATTGTTTGTCTAACATGAAAAGTGCATTCAGAATTCCATATGATAAAACAGTATTTCAAAATCAACATGTAGGTTACATGGGGAAATTGAAGAATAGGATATGGTGGCCTGGATGAGAATGGAAAGGGAGCATGTCTATGCTTGTATCCTAGTTTAATTTCAGAAAATACCCCATGCACATGGTCACTGATGTTTAAGACAGCATTATGGTGATATATAAATTTATACCCGTGCCATACTGCAGTTAATGAGATTTTATAATGCACAAATGGGGCCTGTGAGTATTCCCAACTCTCTTTATGACCTTGTGTACATTTTTGAAGAGAAACTGGAAGAAATATAGAAAAAGCTTTTAGTTCTCTTTCAGTGATTAAATCAAATTTATGTTGCAGATAATACTTGAATTGCAAATTAATGAAAGGGAGGGAACTGTAATTTGCTTAAAAGCTTTAGGCGGCCTTTCCTGCCTGTAAGCTGTTACATTAATCCAGAATTGTTATTAATTAAGCTAACTGTGCGGGACTAATGGTGATGTCCTAAATCTTGATGCACAAAATAGATATTCATGCACATAGAGAAGCAGTGGCTACTTTAAATTCCATTTTGATGATATTGTACAACATGGTACAATGTTGCTGAGAAATGGCAATGTTGCTCGGCCATTGTGACACAACCATGGCCACACAAATGTTCCTCAATATCCTTATAAGAATGCTTTCTTAACTCTTACCCTCTGAAATTCCTTTACTTGAGATTTTATTTAAGATTCCATCATAACTTAAACACCTATCTACCTAGACCTATCTACAGAACAAATCTACTTTCTTAATGTTACTGTAGAACTACATAGTGGAAACACAAACCTCACATTCTACAGGAAATTCACCGATTGTCATGTATACCAACATGCTTCCAGCTTTCACCCAAAACATACCACCAAATTTACAGTCAGGCTACCAATTGTTAATTGATGAAATATAATCTGTCTCCCATGTGATCTGCATCTACATAATCAACCTGTCTTCCTCTTCCACCTAGTTTAAAGCTATATCAGTGATGGTGAACCTTTTTGGCACCAAGTGCCCAAACCGGAATGCGTGTGCATGTGCGTGCGCCAGAGCACAGGAAACCAGAAGACCAGCTGGCCAGTGCGCATGCATGCACTGGCCAAGCTGGTCTTTTGGTTTCCAGCACATGCATGCGCGCTGGCCAGCTAGTCTTTGCATGTGCTGGAGCATCGGAAACCCGAACACCACCTGGCTGGCGTGTGCATGCCTGTTTTTTGGCCATTTTCTGGCCGTTTCCCAGTGCTCCAGCACCCGCAAAGACCAGCTGGCCGGCACACATGTGCATGCTGAAAACCAGCAGAGCAGCTGGTGATGGCGCACGTGCCCACAGAGAGGGCTCTGTGTGCCACCTCTGGCACGCGTGCCATGGGTTTGCCATCACGGGCCTATATCAACCTAGTCATGCTATGATCCAATGAAGGAAACTGTGAAGCAAATTAGTTGGTTGGAAAAAGTGCCATCAGTCTCCTTAAGTTTTTGGAAGTTGTACCAGAGCTTCCTCTTCGATGTGTGTATTTATGAATATTTGTGCAAGGATATCCTTTTGGCACAATGTGGCTCGTAATTTTTAACATTAAATCATGCAGTCTCTTGATTTTGGCAATAGGTGTCAAGTGTGAGTGAAGAAACTAGAATATTTTAGCTCTTGGTATATTCATAGAAAATTCTACAGAGAGGACATGTTTTATATCTTTAGAAACTATGACATTTTCTTAACAGTCCTTAATACTTTTGTGTTAAAATCTATGTAAAACTGCTCTGAAGGAGTTTATCTGAAGTTATATAGCACTTTTGAATTAGAGAGTACATTCCAGAAAAGCCATATCTGGGGATAATGGGTGCTACTGTGGTTCACCAGGCTCAGCAGGTGGTAGCATGGGACATGTAGTCAACATGACCAATTTCAGAAAGCAAAGGGCATTGTCTCTAGTCAGTATTTTCATTGGGACTACCTGGGAAATCAGGGCAGTTGGCTAGTTGGAAATTGGAAAGAAAGAATCTTGGAGAAAGGCAGTGGTAAATCACATTTATAACAAGAAAATGGAATGGATGCAGGTGTCAAGCTCTGCTTGAAGGTGGCTTTACGTTTTACCACTACCTGTCATATTACCTGCCAAAATAGAATAAATTATTATTATTTAAATTTGCTTATGCCCATCTCGCCACAAGGCAACTGAAATGGAAGATAGATTTCTGGTTATTATAATAATGAATGGGGAATGGGCAGTCATATAAGAGAGTTTAAAAAGGAGAATATAGATAGCCTTGAACTGAATTTTGAAGACAACTGTTCAATAACGTGAGCCAACTATATACATGTAGTTCTTGACCTACAAACATTTGTTTAGTGACCGAAGTTACACCGGTACTTGGTGTAAGTGACTTATGATCGTTTTTCACATTTATGACCATTGTGGTATCCCCATGGTCACTTAATCAGAATTCAGACACTTTGCAACTGGCATGTATTTATGACAGTTGCAATGTCCAGGGGTCATGTGATCACCTTTTCCTACTTTCTTACAAGCAAAGTCAATGGGGAAGCCAGATTCACTTAATAACTGTATTACTAACTTAATGACTACAGTCATTAACTTAACAATTGTGACAAGGTCGTACAATGGGACAAAACTCACTTAAAAGCTGTCTTATTTAACAATGGAAATGTTGGGCTAAATTGTGGTCATAAGTGGAGGACTATCTGTAGATTTCTACGCTTACTATAAAACATTTTTGTCAGCAATGTATATTGGAACTCGCAATCTTGCGATGCTTTCTGATCAATGTAGAATTATGCAGAAATGGACTTTTCAACATATGTTTCCAGTCTGTTCAAATTAAACAATTCTAGATTCAATAGTCATGCGCTTACAACACTAGATAACTTTAAGAAGGCAGTACATGAACATTATATAGGTAATATAAGTTTCTTCATATATTTGCTTAATATATCTACATGGGAGTGTCCATATACCAGGTGGACATACTGAAATAGCTTTCTAATGACCTGCAGATTTAACAGCCATAAAGTTTATAGCTACCCGGAGATCAGAAACAGGTCTTTCTTCTACAACTGGGAAGAACTTTATTCTAAAGACACATTGTAAATTTCTCTTTCGTCTAATAAAAAAATGATTGTCTATGGCATGTTGTTGCCTTTTAAGCCGAGTTACATTTCTACTAAATATTATTGGGTTCATTCTAAGGAAGCATGTAACTCTGGAAACTGAAAGCATACATATTTATTAATATTCCATTTTTTTCATTATGGAAATTGAACTGGGTTCTGAACCTTAGTTTAACACCGAGCAAAATAGTTTTCTGCATACCATCAGAAAATTGGTGCAGCCAAGAAGAATTTCATACTTAATATTTTTAGTGGAGCTCTGTAGTAAAAGAAAAAATGGGTAGCAGCTTGTAGGCATTTACAGTATGTTCTTAACTCTTGGGGAAGATGGGAATTTCTGCCAATGTGAAAATATGTTCCCTAGGTAAAAGTCAAACCTGCTAGAAGTTTTATTTTTGATGACTTCATGGAATATCCACATGCCATTCCCTTCTTTTGGGATATTTTATCAGCTTTCCAGCCTCCCTGAGAATTTAGGATTACTTGATGGTCTCCTATCCAAATACTAATTCTGTTCTGCTGTTTCTAGGTATTGCCATCTCCACTATTCATACTTTGCCTTTCTTAGTAACAGTTGTTAAGTCTGTTATGTTATGTGGCAATTGCTTGTCTGTCTGAATTCTAAAGTTCCAGAGTAGTTTGGTTTCTTCATTTTTTATGACTTTCTCTATTTTATGGTCCCATCAGTTCTTGCTTGCAAACAAATGGTATTTCATGTAGATTTTCCACTGCACCATTGTTGCTACTTGTCATGCTGTTATTTATAGTCAGTCTCTTCAGTCTTATTGCAGCATCTAACAAGGTTTATTATTATTGACCACATTTGATCCTGTTTAGTTTCTAAGATGCAGCTAAAGTTGACTAGATGTTGCCACATCACTGGGCCCTCAGAGCAACAAGTAAACTTTCAATGACTTGTTGTAGAGCTGGTTGAACACTAGCAGATGCTTGCAAGTGAGCTGTTGTGTGATTGGAAGAGTGACACAAAGACCTCATATGGAAGTGCTACAGTTTTTATTTAATGGTCCTTATATAACAGTATCCTGAGATAATAATCTCAGTTCTAATTCTCACTATTTTTGAGAGTGTTTTGGCAGTCTGATACCCTTTTTCTCCAGGAGAGGTTTGAAAAGTATCATCATTTTTCATTGAAGTTTCATACTTTAACATTGGTTTATCGATTTGAACTTAAAATTGAGTAGAGATGTTTCCTGTTTCTCACCTGTTTGTTGTGGTTTATACCAGGAGTTGTGTTGCACTTAGTTCTGTGGGGGAGGTTGAAGGTCAGAATGGATACTGCCGTGAGGTAAATTAGGTGCTGTTGAATGTATTTGTTGGCAGCTCTACAATTTTAAAAAATTGGTTTGAGGAGGAATTTTTAGGGGGATATTATGATCAGTCTCCTTTGCTCAGTCTACGATTTCTGGGTGTTTTTCTTAAAATATTGTTTTTAGCAATTAGAATAAATGGGTCCCTAACGTCCCACAAAAAGATTTGAGGTTGCTTGTAGCCCTGGCATACGTTTCAGGTTATCTTTCCTCTAATTAACTTGTTCAAATAACTACTGTATCAAGAACCTGCATTAATTTTCCTTCAATATTTAATTTTAGCTTGCAGATAAAAAAAATGAAAGCAATTCTAGTAATTGGGCTGACACTAAGACCTAAAGCCAAACAATTTCTTCTTTATTTGCTTGTTCAATTAAAACAGGTTTTTCTTGGGTCCTTGTTTTTCTAGTTTCTTCTTTGCCTCCTCTTTCCATTGTTTCTAAATTCCGTTACTTCTTTTCATTCAAAAAGTGGAGCCTGCATAAGCCTGCAGGTTTTATATTTGTTTTTATTAAAATCTACAATATGACCCCTACTTAATTAAAAAATAATGTTGGCTTTGCGTTTAAGAAAATATGCAATTTTTAAGATGAGGGATATGGAGATTGTTAAAGAAATTTTTGAAACTTTTTTCCCAGGACTATTTACTAAGGGTATGTGTATGCTTCAAAATGATCTGGAAGAAGTGCTTTGGATGATAGACAAAATTTAGCACCTCTCTGTTGTTTATTAAAGCAGCCTGACTTTTTTTTTTCCAGAATTTGGCACAAGGCTGAGAAAAATACTCAGCTTCTTTAACAAGCCCATTAAGTTTAATGAGTCAACTCACTTTTGAATTCTACATGATCCTTGTGATTATTATGTAATGCACATGTAATATGCTGCCTTGAACATTGGTTTTTCCAATTCACCTTTTAGTTTGTAACAATTGTGAATAAATGAGAACAGATGTACAAGTTCTAGTTCTGAGAATACCTGATTGCAGTTCTAAAGAGTACAGAACAGAAAGAAGTACAGAAAGTAACCAGTCTTGTTCATGGTATATGTTGAAAACTTCTTGCAAAAGATTTTGTGAGTCAAATGCCCTTTCAACATCTCTAAGATTACTGGTGTAACTTTTTTTAAAGCAAAGATATTGTCATTCACATTTAATCATGTCTAGAATTTCAAATTATTATTTAAATTTATTAGCCAGAGACCACACTATACAGTAGTGGACTCTGAAATTGAATGGTTGATTAATGTGTTTTTGTATCTATAGGTCCAAACATCAGAAAGAATATATGTTTTTGTAACCCCAGCCTATTATATTTAATAAGAAATGTTTCCCTCTCTCTCTATGTTGATACTATAATGTGATATCTATATCTTGTTAATATAGTTTTGTGGGAAAGAAAGTTTACAGAGAATATATTTGTGAAAGGCATAATTGCTTCTTTCTTAACTGAGCTTGCAGTGGCTGCTAGTACCAGAACTACTTTTATTTTATTTTTTGGTCTTTGGATGATTTTTGCTATCTGTTGAAGAATGGTAGGATCAATTTTTCATGGTCTGTCTTCAGTCCTGAGCTTGTCTTGTGTTTTATTGTCACCTTAGCTTTAAGTAAATACATGGACATGAACTTGCTAATATTGTATTGTGTAGGAGATCATAAGTGAAGGCCAAACCATTCTGAAATATTTCAGTTGTCTTTGTAGTTGTTATTGGGGATGTTCAGGCTTTCAAAATGCAATCATTATCCTTTGTCCATCTTGCCAACAGAGAATGTAGTAACCTCCAATTACTGTGTGGTAAAGAGTCAGATTTGTCATATCATGTTCTGATTATTGTGCCATCATTTTTCACAACAGATGAAAGGTTGTTGGCTTCTAATAAGTGATAGTTAAGCTAATTTTACATTTTACAAGTTGACCATCTCTGGTCACCTTGTAAAACTAAATGATTCTATTTAAATGAAAAAAATACATCATTTGGATTTGGGCTTTATTCAGAGTTTTGTTTTTTCTTGTTCAGATTTATTTTGTGAATTCTGTATTTGAAAGACTATAATTTTAATTTATGCTCAGCTTAAGAGAACAGTTTGTATCATTTTAATGTTGTCATATTCTTCAGTATCCTTAATAATTTATATCATGTGCCAAGTCTTTATCTGTAGGCAAGAAAGAATGAATACCTTTTTCTTTTTTTAATTTTTAATTTATTGTTTTATCATAAAAAATAAAATACAAAACAATAAAACAAAGAATGAATACCTTTTTCAATTACATTCTACACTGCCCATATTATGCAAAGTGATTTTAGTGCTTTCAAATGAAGGTAAACTTTTGAAATGTTATACAGTTATAAATCTCTTGAGAAAAAAAATGCTGTGGACCATCATTTTGAGCAAGTGCTCAATTAGGTTGGAATTAGTGGCAATTTTAAGTACGGTATTTGTGGAGAGATATATGTAGAAATGGATTTAAGCATTGAAACCATGGAACATATGTTGATATTGTGTAAATTTTTTATCTGTTGCAATTAGGACAATAGTGTCAGTCACTACACATGCATATATATTTTTAGTAATAAATTTGGTTTGGAAATGGATAAGCTGTGAAAGGAAATTTCACAGTATGGTATTGAAAAATACATTTTTCTGAGCAAAGCTCTATGCCTGCTTTGCCTCCTCCAACTGTTTCTTATTTAGGTTAAGAATTATAGGAATATAAGACCTAATGCAGACAGGACATTAGCAGTTGTTCAAGGGGTTTGACTTGGTCAAGAATTAATGAGTGATACCTATTACTACAAGTAATATTTAGTAAATGGAATAGTTTAAAAGCCCTAAATTTATGCATTAACAGTCTGGCTGCATTCCCATATTTTGCCAGTTGGCATGATCTTAGCTGTATCTGCAAAGCAGAAATGTATGCCAGTTTTAATTACTGATTGCTGATCCCTCTCTTCACTTCATAAGAGTCTGCATCCTTGCTCAAGTAACTGTGCCTATATTTGTTATTTTAGGAGCACTTGATATTTAGACCAGGTATGGGTAGAAAGCAAAATGCCATCTTTCATATAAATTTATAAAAATCATAAAGATTCACACTGTTTGTCACCTGCATGTGGGCAATCTGGAACAAAAGAATTGTGCTTGGCTGATAAATATTTTCTGCCATTCATTTAGAAAGCAATGCTATTTTTCCACAGAAGAACAGCAGAAATTGTTTGGAAAGCTAAGCTAATATCTGCTACTATATAGGGCAGAATTGTGCCTTTCCCATATGATTGAAGGTGCCAGCTTCCTATTCCCAAATTAAGGGCAGATACCATTACACAAAATAGCAAAATAATCTTTTCACACCTTCTTATAGGACACTTTGTTTTCTTAAGAAATGTTCTTGCAATTCTGTGCATGGCTATTTGGAAATTCCCTCTTTGGTTTACACAGGATTCCAGGTAAATATGTATAGGATTGCATTTATTCACATTCAAATTGGTGTAATGTTAAAATACTCTAGTCCTTTATCCAGGCATATATGTCATCAGTACCAACATATTCTTTGCACAAACTTTGAACATGAAAAGAAAGGGGAAAAAAGGCAAAGAAAATTTTCCTAAAATTTGACTTCTCGTATTTAGGAACTTGCCATTTGAAATCAGTGAACTAACATTTTGATAAATTGCAACCAGTCAGAAAGCAGTAGCAAATCATACTATGTCAGTGCAAATGCATACTTTGGAAATTGGAACATATGGTTCCCTAATTGTCTATTGTTTTGAGGTCTTCTTCTATAGATAGGATCTGCTTTGTATATTTTTTAACTATTTCAAAGCTGCGGTTTTTCCAAGGTGGCATAAACTATTTACTCTCTATTTCCATGTAAAAAACACCAAGCTGCTTTAAGCTATTTTATTAGTTTTTGTTTATAGTAAAACATGTGAAGTTTAACTTTGATATAAGTTTTTTTGCATTTATACTGTATATCTTTTTTCTTTTCTTATAGGGAAGGAAATGAACCAGGAGATTCCATGAAAATTACATATAGTGAATTGCTGAGCAAAGTCTGCCAATTTGCCAATGTTCTTCGAGAACAAGGTATCTGATGTTGTAGGAATTCACATGCTTTTTGTTGGAAGTTGCTCTGGACCTTGACCAGACTGATAGTTACTTGTTGTCCCCAACTATGAATTGATGGTTTTCCTCCCCAGCTATGAGGAGGAGACACAACCTTTAAATAGCTATCATGATTTTTTGTTTATATATGTTTCTCATAAATCAGAAAACAATTAAATCAGAACCATAAATTAAAGCAATATCATTAAAAAAGCACCAGAGAGAAGGAAAACAAATTAAGTCTATTAATCCAACATTCTTACGGAGCTGACCTGAGAGAAGTGGTAAATCTTCAGTGCAATCAAAGGTATAGACACCTGTCTGGTTTTGGTGGGTTAGGAAGATTTCAGAGTACCGGTACCATCACAGAAAATGGTTGCCTGTGAAAAACATGCATGATGACACACTATCAGCTTTGGCACAAAAAATCTAATCCTTTCCTGGTAATCTTAGTGAATGAAGAAGTGAAGACAATCTCTTAGGTACCTTGAAACCATGTTCTTGTCCACATTTTCAGACCTGGAAAACTGAGAATTACCCCTTGAGTTGTGTTCTCAAAATGCCCCACAAATTTGTCACAGCATGCCTCCAAGAGTTTTAAGGTAAAAATTTCCAGAGCAAATGGTAGCATTGTAAGTTCTTAACTGTCTTAAAAACTGTGCTACTTGAAGATACAATGGGCATTAAAAAATAGCAGCTCACCTTCTAACTTTTGCTGCAGAGTCAGCAGTTTGTGAACTAATGTGTATTGTGTCAGCATGTGCTGGACCTTACACCATTTGCACTCTATTAATCTCCTGACCGGTTTCATCATCCACAACTCTCCATAAAGCCAGGAAGAAAGCCTGATTTCACAATGGTGATTAGGAGATTTAAGTATAATCATGTCAGTGGCCAGTTTAACTTCTTTTCATAGGGGAGCTTTGATTGGATCAATGGTTATGGATTTTCTAGTGCATTTTTCTAGCTCATTTGAAGAACACATCATATTCTATACATTTTAGGAGTCCTCATCTGTTCCCAAGAGAGGTGATGACAAAAGTTTAACAAGTGATGGTTTGACCAGTACAGCAGAGTGACCCCAGTATCTAGGCTGTCATCCTTCTCATGTTGCAAAACAAAAATTGAATTGAGAATATGTGCTGACCTAGGTTGTTATTTGTTTCTGATTAAAGAGAGAACCATGATTGTCATAGAGGCTATGAAATCCCAGACTTGTCTTACTAGAGTGGCAACAGTCTCAATGTTGAAGTCCCAAGATCAGAGTTCTGGAGTTTTCCAATACCATTCAGAGGCCATCTCAGAGCGTAATCAAGGAGAATTCCAGGATAGCAATGTGGGTGGTATATCAAGCAGCATTTTCATCTGTCTTGTTAATTTAAAACTAGTAAAAGCCCCTCTACTCTAGTTTGGAGAAAAGCAGTTGGTATTCTTAACTTCTGGGTTAATATTAAGTGAAAAAGCTGGCTGTAGATTAGGGTAAAATCTGTCATCCAGATTATTTACCATGGTCTAATCCAGGGGCGTCAAACGGATGCGGATCACGGGGTGCTTAAATCTGCCCCTAGGCCTGGAAACAGCGAAGGACCAGCCCATGGTGCCTCTGCCAGTGAAAACGGGTGCCCAAGCTCCGTTTTCGCTGGCAGAGCGCTCGGGCCACCACAGGTGCCTCCTGACACAAATGATGTTGAGCTGGTCACTCCCACTCTGGCCATGCCCACCCCGGGCCCCGAGGTCAAACACAACCCTGATGCAGCCCTCAATGAAATTGAGTTTGACACCTGTGGTCTAAGCATTCAGCAGGAGGTCAGATTAGATGACTTCTAAGATCCACTGCAATTCCATTATTATAACTGACATGTGAGGTCAGTTCTCTCATCCACAATGAAATTATTAAGTGTGATCTTGTTGTGCACTCAAAATTAACAATATTACCTGGGAAGAAAAATCAGAAGATGTACCACTAGGTTCCTGGTCATATGAGAATGGACTAAAGGAGGTTATGGAGCCACCATAGTTGTCTATGCCCTTAAATGTTATCTTCTAATCCTCACCCTCCATAACTGATGATCATCTGAATTTGAATTGTATTTAACATATTCTAGAAGGTGATTTTGTGGGTGTACTGGAAATGTCCTATGCTTAACAATCCAGATCATAATTTTTATTGTGACCATTAGCCTTATTTTGATGGCTTTACAGCCATAATTTAGACTGTAATTTTTATAACTACCAGTAGCTCTGCTTCTGGCATATTGTTAAGGCAGAAAAAGTTTAGTATTAACTTCAGCTTTGCCACATTGTCTCAATTCTTTTGAGTCCACATTTGAAACAAGATTAATAAATTCAATCAGATAAGATTTTCCACATCTTTGCAAGATATATAGGTTGGTAGCAGGGTGAAATCTACTTACCTTCCCTACCGGTTTGGAAGTGCATGCTTTATATGCATGTATACATCACATGCAATTTTGGACCCTCTGCACACGTGCAAAGCCTTCTGCGCATGCACAGAGGGTAAAAAAAAGGTTACTTCCTGGTTAAAACCTGAACCACCCGCCATCGGTTCGGCCAAACCAGTCTGAACCGGTAGCATTTCACCCCTGGTTGGTAGGTAAGGAAAGGGTACACTTTTAAAAATGAAGATGGCTAAGCATACCCTATTCCATATGCATATTTTAGTTCAGTTTTATTCAGTCATTATTTATCCTTAAAGTCAATAAGGTTATAGCAGACCTGCGGATCTTTATAGAACGCTCCACTCCTGAGATCAGCTGGTTCCCTGCATGCTCTTAATAAATTTATGCCATGAACAATTTCCTGTATTTCTTGAAGCTCTCCATTTGTGGTGTTTAGCTTGAAACATTTAAGAACCAGGAGTATAACTTTGATAGCGGTGTTTGAAGGGGAAATATCTGAATAGAGCTGCTTGTCACCCATCTCTTCTGATTTTGTACACTTGTATATTTTGTACATTTGTACACATTTTATAAACCAGAGTGTCTTCCCCTTCTGAGGTATGCTAAATATGACATCCTACTATGAAAACATTGTACATATTGATCACTTTTCACCCTAAATGAAACCTAAACTTTCTCAAGCAGTACATTCCTAAACAGTTATACAAAAGTACTCCTTAGTAATAGAATAGAAATATACTGATGAGTAAGGCAGTATGCATGAAGGCAGTAACTGTGTTTGAAATTATTACTGTCACCTGTTGTCTACTTGATATCTGGCACAGAGCTAGCAAATATATGAACATGTTTGTAGTCCAAGCAATTATTTTTCAAAATGCAGGTGATTATAAGAATAGTAGTAGTTGTGCTGATACATGGAATGATTATAAAATAAAATTATGTACCATAAAATTTTAAAATTTAAGATTTGATCCTCATTTATTATCTCAGTATGATCAGACTGATATTCCTCTTTCATGTTGGTCACTCATTGTTATATTCAGTCCACATTCTTTCAACATTCATTGATTCTTGATTCTGCCTCTTTTTGTTTTATCCTATAAACTTCTGGTTTCTCCTTGAATTACTTAGCCCTCATTTTCATATTACATAGTAGGCAGAAACACACTCATCACAGTTTTACTTCTTTCAGCATTCATTCCTCACAAAAGACCATTTTTACTATCCATTACTGCCAGCATTTGCATACTAACATTTTCCTATCTTCAATAAATTGTTTCTGAAGGCAGACACTTTCATGTACTTGCTTTTTTTTTCATTTATGTAAAATATACAATGTTTTTTTTCATTTATGTAAAATATACAATGGTTTACTCCCTTGGGAATGGGGTGGCATAGAAATGCGACAAAATAAATAAATAAATAAATACTCCATTTTCCTTTTCAAACATAATTAATTTGGTTTGGACACATCCATTTTCAGAGCCATACTTCTTATTGCATCATACAACCTAACATTCATTGCATACAAAAATACAAGTACATTCATTTCTCCAAGCAACACATCTCTCATATTACCATAAACATGACTTACACATTTATCCATAAATCTGATCCTTGTCCTAAATAGTAAGATTAGGGTTAATCATTCACTAATCATACATATTATTCCCATATTAGTCTACCTGCATCATACATACTCTGTTTCCCAAAAAATAAGACATCCCCTGATAATAAGCCCAATTGGGCTTTTGAACGCATGTGCTAAAATAAGCCTCCCCCCCAAAAATAAGCTCTCCCTGAAAATATTTAAACACAGAGCTGGAAATCAGGTAAGACGGCAAGAGGAGCCCCACCTTGCTCCACATGCCTCAAAATAATAAGACCTCCCCGAAAATAAGGCCAAGCGCTTATTTTGGGGTTCAAAAAATATAAGACAGGATCTTATTTATGGGGAAACACGGTAGGTTCTGCTGAATTCCAACCCCATACCTGCACAAAACATTTCATAAATCAAATTTATTTTCCTTATCATGCACTTTCTTTAAATCAATATATGTACAATAACGGCTTCATTTATTTCTCAATGACATGTTGAAAAGCAAAGTTGAAAAGCTAATCTACAAACCCCATGCTTAGTATAAAGCCATAATCTCTTCCTGTGTTTCACACATTATCACCCTTCAGGCAGAATTCTGCCAACATTCTCAGGCATGTTTAACAAAGAAATCCTCCTGTGCATTTACATTAATTGTTGCTACATTTCTCTTTTTATAAGACAGTAATGATAGAATTCTTTCAATTTTCAGGTATGGATGTAGTCTTTACTTACACATGTTAAAGAAGTCACAGAACTACTCCACGAGCAAAACATATTCATATTTTAACAAGTCTCAGTTATACCAACTACTTCTATAGCCCAGCATTTTTCAGTATTCTCACAGCATTTACAATTTTGATTTTGCCATTTTTTCTTGGCAGTAATATTTATAGCATTAGTTTCAATTTCACTGTTTGACATATTACATGGCATATAAGCACTGCTTGACCAGGGTCCACAGCAGGGGTGGGTTTCACTTACATTTGCTACCGGTTCGCTCGCTCGCACTCGCTGCACTTGTTCACGCGCCACTTCTGCGCATGTGCAAAAGCTTCTGTGCATGCACCGATCATATTTGATGACATCCGGGAGGGTGAACGGAGCCTCCCACCGCTGCTGCTAATAGTTCGCCTGAACCTGGGCAAACCGGAAGCAACCCACCACTGGTCCACAGTATTATCAGGCATGCTACACATCCTCTCCATGACTGATTTTCTTTGTTATCCTCTGGGAGGAGGTTTCGTGGTATCCAAAGCAGAATAACTGGATTCTGTAATAGCTTTGTATCATATAGTATCAACCTTGTTAACTCTCAAGACTCTTTTTTCTATTATGTATTCGAAATGGACTGTAATTAATATTATATATATATGTATGTGAATATACATTTGTGTATGTACAGCATATGTATATCTGTTTTTATGTATGGGTATGGGTACATATATATATTCTTTTGTGATCAGGCACCAGAATTTCATTTTTATTGTGTGCCAGTGTACAGAGAAAAAGTGACAATAAAGGTCATCTCATATTGCTGTCATTCCCATACATATTTCCAAACCTTTCCTTCTAGACGTCCATTGTTTGAATTTTATCCCAAATAATTTCATTATTTCATTTTAGTCCACTGTCTTTTTCTTTGGCCCTTTTAATCTGTTTCCAGTTTTCAAAGTTTCTATCACAATCATTCTGTATTTTCTATAATCCTGTACTCTTGAACTGTTTTATGTTCTCTTTGACTACATTCACTATATGCAATATTTCTCTTTCTTGTCATTTTTGCTACACCCATTGTCTTATGTGCAGTTTCCCTCATCTGCATCTGCTTTCACTTCATCATTCCACCAGTCTCTTTTTTCATTCTTTAATTGGTAAAATTCCACGTACTATTAATAAAATTCCTCATACATATAATTCTTTTTATTCTGTTGAAAGCTGCTTTATTTACCCTCTTTATTTACTTTTACTTTCCAGTCATTCTCTTGGAAAATTAATCTACCTTTAAATTCATTTAGCACTTGTATTTTAACTTCCTGCAGTGTATATGCTTCTTCCACTTCCCTTTCTTTGATACCAGTTTTTTCAGTAATTTATAGAACCAATTCGGGCTAGTGGTTAAGATGTCAGGCTAGAAACTGGGAGACTGTCAGTTTTAGTCCTGTTTTATGCATGAAAACCAGCTGGATAATTTTGAATCAGTCACCCGCTCTCACTCCAACCCACCTTACCAAGTTGTTGTGGGGAAATAACCTTGAGTTATTTATAAAAACAATAAAAGCAAGAAATAAATAAAACAGTGAAATCAGTTATGCATTTTAATTCCTTTTTGAAGAGTGTGTGTGTTTTGAACATTTCTTTATTTCATCTTGATGCTGGCTTAAATCAGAGCAAAGATGCCTTCTCTAGCTCTGAGATCCTTAATTTAACAAATGTCTATTTGTTCAATAAGTTCATTTGATTTTTCAGGTATTATTATGATGTTTTGTGTGGTTGACTGGGAAAATTGTTTTAGTTAGCTGATCTGAGATTTTTCTTTTCTTCACAGGCGTGAAGAAAGGAGACAGTGTTTCCATATACATGCCAATGATAATTGAGCTAGTGGTTGCTATGCTAGCTTGTGCCAGAATTGGAGCACTTCATTCTATTGTGGTAGGAATATTTATTCAACGAAAACATTTATTGAATTATAGCCTTGAAGCAGGGTGAAATACTCCCGGTTTGGACCGGATTGCCCGATTGGTAGCGATGGAGGCGGGTGGTTTGGAGAACCGGTAGCAAAAATCCCTGCCCGCCCCTATGCCCAGCTGAGCCGCACAATCATCAGAGGCTTTTTTTTACTTTTAAAAGCATTTTTTCTACAACCTCTTCGGCTGAAAAAATCCTTTTAAAAGTAAAAAAAAAAGCCTCTGATGATCGCGTGGCTCAGCTGGGATTGTCAAAGGCTTTTAAAAGCATTTTTTCTACAACCTCGGCGAAGAGGTTGTAGAAAAAATGGTTTTAAAAGTAAAAAAAAAAAGGCCACGCCCACCCAGTCACATTACCCCTCCCCCACCAAGCAACGCCCACAGAACCGATAGTAACAAATTTTAGATTTCACCACTGCCTTGAAGGTTATGAGTTACTAATTGAAATTAGGGCTAGTGTGTGTGGTCTGCAAATCCAAATGAAACAGCAAATGATACAAAAAGTTCTTGCTGCCAACTAATGGGTATTTTTTAAAAAATTGAACTCTCTGTGTTTTATTGTTGTGAGCCACCCTGAGTCCTTTCGGAGATAGGGCGGCATATAAGTCCAAATAATAAATAAATAAATAAATAATGGTTGTCTGTATTTTGCAGATCAGGTACTGTACAATAAAACCTAATTGAAATGAACTATGACATAGGTAGCAATTTAAACTAAGCTAACTCCCCTCCCTGTGATTTTGAGTTACTTTCTTGAATAGGTGAGTATGCCATTATGCCACTTTTTGACTAAGCAGATGCTGATTAATCACTTTGTTTTCCAAAGAAGACCTCAGGTTTAAATAATTTAATTTAAAAAAAAAAATCTCCCTACATTTTTAAGGAGTTTAACCCAAAACATTGCATTAAATAGTTCAACAGAATACTGACAAATTGCAAAGCTTCAGTCCATAGCAGCATGTTTATTTGCTGTGATGCTTTGCATTAAAAGTTTGCAGCATTTGGAACTGAATTAGGCAAAGGTCTTCTAATCCAGCATGGGTGCTGTTGCTGTATTTGTTGGCTTCTTCTGAAAGGAGCCACGCCTTTTTCTGGACTCATTCAGTAGCCAGCCAGCGACCTCCTTTCCTTAGTTCAAGAGGCATAATGGAAGCACCATATCCTTAAACCTTCTTAACTCAACAGTATGTTTATACATTAGGAAAAAGGCAGCAATTTTGATCAAGCTAGGTTTCAATGAAACCTGTCTACAGTTTGTGATTATAATTATTTGCAATGCGTTTCTCACTGATTGTAACAAAGATTTTCTTCTAAGGAGTTCTGCTGTATTGTGAAACAGAGTTTTCAACTGCCTTTTAACTAATTAGCTAAAAACATTTATATCTGCATTATTCCTACTCACAGTCAGAAATCCTATTCAAAAGAGTTCAAGTTGGCATTGTTGTGGCTACTGCTGTTCGGTAGTTATATTTGTGATTATGATTTCAGTTTGCAGGCTTTTCAGCAGAATCTCTTTGTGAGAGGATTCTAGATTCCAACTGCTCGCTTCTCATAACTGCAGGTAAATAGCTTTTTGATAACCTGTAGGTTCTTTAGTATATAATCAGCATAACCTCACTGGGTTTATAATTAATGATAACTTTATACTTTTCATCTTTGAAATAAAAGAAGGAGCTATTTCCAGTTAAAACACATAGGAATATGTTTGATCAATCTATTGTCAATATAACAGTGTTCTGGAATTATAAACATTTTAATTCATAACTTTTGTTGCTTATGATCTAATGTCCAAAGTATTTTTAAAAAAGAATTTAATTTTCTTAGCTGTTATAAAGCAGGAAAATGCTCTAGTTAAAAAAAAGCAGGCCTTACATTTGAAAAGCCATGGCTTGCTCAATTAATGCTTTTTATTAGATGATCCTTCTCTAATAAAATTAATTGATTTTCAGATTTGTAAGACCTACATTCATTTAACTGTTAGACCCATTATGTTTTACAAATGAAGGCAAATGCACATATCCCAGGATAATGTTGCATAACAAATCTGAGTTGGTCACCGGAACCAGAGATTTAGTCTTCCAAGCTTTTGGACTCGTGCTGGAGCCCATCCTGAGGAAACTTCTCTCTCTTTCCAGAATGTGTGCACTGGGCTGTTCTATGCGTAGTATTTGTAGAATTTATGTGTTGCCCAATTATGTGTGGCTTTTAGTTCTTATTTGAGGGGTTAATGGCCAGCTATTAAGTTGTTGGTTCTTTCTTTGTGCTACAGCACAACATCCCAATTAACAACTAAAAAACCACACACAACCACACATCACATAAATACTACATATAGAACACCCCAGTGCACACATTTTGGAAAGAGAAACATTCCCTGAGGATGGGCTCCAGCAAAATTCTGAAAGCTTAGAAGACTAAACCTCTGGTTCCAGTGTCCAACTCAGAATGGATCCTGCAACATTATGTTTTAATGTGCAACAACAACAACAAAAAACAGCTATTCAAGTTATTCAAGTTGTTCAAGCTATTCAAGAAGCTTTGAAGATGAGTTTGGACAGCCATTTGTCTGGAATGGTACAGGATCTCCTGTTTGAGCAGGGAGTTGGACTAGAAGACTTCCAACTTTGTTATTCTGTTAAGTTCTGTTAATTCTGTCATGAAATAAATAGGATGCCAATACCAGAACTAAGATATGCCAAAGGCCATCCAGTTTGTTCTGATTGTTCCCTAATCTAACCCTAACCCACATCCTTTCAAATTCCCTGAATTTTGAAGAAACTGCTGCTGTTACTGCATTGGCCTTTCCCTTAAATCCATTGTTCTCTCTTTCTTTTACATTAAACTATTCTGTCCCTCCTTTATGATGGATAACCTTCAAGGGCTGGCCTGTTCTGATGAGCCACTTTAATTATTTACTTGTTGTTTTAGATGCCTTTTATAGAGGTGATAAGCTGATTAACTTGAAGCAGATAGCTGATGAAGCCTTACAGAAGTGTAAAGCTAAGTAAGTAAGTTCAAAGATTCTTTTCAATGAAGGGAATTTGTGATATATTTGTTTCCTTAGGAATAAGCATGGACTCTAGCTTTAAAAATATCCTAGCATTCCAGACAGAAGATCAAGGAAGTAAGAACGACACAAATTTCAGTAGGATAGTTTTAATGCTAGCCTTGGGTAAATGCAGAATCTTGAAAACTTCTAAAAGAACTTCCAACCTCATTTATTGTGAGTTCATTAAGGGAGAATCTTTTGGAATGATTTGAATGCTTCTTTCAGATTTCTTGGAATCTGAGTTGAAATGACATTTATAAGAAGCTACCCTACTTCCTTTCAAATACCTTCTCAGCCGCTCCATAATTTCTTATATCATGTGTGAGGAAATATATAGATGTGTATGTAAAAATGTATTCCCAAAGTAATAGTTTGAAATGACAATAAAAGACAGTCATGATCTTGTCATGTTATGGGTTGACTTCATAGGGCAGCCACCCCAAAGATGATTTGGAATCTGTGAAAGGTCACTCAAGGGAACTAAGACCTTATATTAAAATTCATTAATTTTGCCCTTTAATATAAGACTGGATATAATTTTAACCATGATTCAGGTATTTGGTACTAGAACCCTACTGTTCCTTTAAATATTACTATTTATTGTTGTGATCCATATAAACTATTCTACCTATTTAATTTAGCTTGTTTACTGAACTAAAATATCAGGAATATTGAAGATTTTTTTCAAGTGATTCATGTTCATGGATTCATCTTCTATTTTAGGGGTAACCCTCTGGAAAGATGTATTGTGGTTAAGCATCTAGGAAGAGAAGAACTAGTTCAAGATGGGTCAAGCAGCAAGTCTCCACCTCTGAAAAGAATCTGTCAAAGTGTGCAAGTGAGTTATTGTGTAAACGTGGTGGATCTGTGGGGCTTGAGCAGGGGTTTTTGTGGTAGAGAAAGAGAAAGAAACGTGATTGCATAACCTAACTATCATGCTGGAGGGAGTTTAGATTTTTGCCCTCAAGGTTGTGCTTCATTATACTGGGCAATTAAGGAACAATTCAGTATTGCAGGTAGCTGGGTTGGGGAGATAATCTTTCTGTTGTCAGTTCCATTATCTTTGTGATAATGAATGGTGTTGATGCTGTTATTGATCACAGAAGGCAATATTTGTCTTTTCATTTTTATATAGTCTTTTCAAGATAAGTACATGTGGTCTGTAACATACAACAAAAATGGTTAACATAAATTAAAGTTACATTTTGTTTCTCTCCTCTCCTCTCCTCTCCTCTCCTCTCCTCTCGTCTCCTCTCCTCTCCTCTCCTCTCCTCTCCTCTCCTCTCCTCTCCTCTCCTCTCCTCTCCTCTCCTTTCTCTTCTCTAGTTCAGGAACTCTTTATAATTAATTTATCACGATAGCATGTATAGAAAACCATTTTTACTAAATATCTAAAAACATGTTACATTTATTTCCTGGTTTTTTTTAAATACAGCAAGAATTCACCAACTTATTTGTATGATAAAATTAAAGTCTGTGAACATTCTCCCAGGGTACTTTAGATCTAGACTGGGAGATGGGCTATTTTCATCAATACACTTAGGCTTGCAGATGGCAAGCTGGAATTACTAGTCTTTGTACTTTATTCCGTTTAGGGTATTTCCCTTTTTAATCAAGGAAAGTCATTTTTCCAAGTTTAAGGAAAAAAAGTACAATGGTATGTGAATGGTAATTCAGAATCTCTTCTGTTTATGTTTGCAAGGGGTTTTTGCTACTACTGGAAATCAGACATATTTTAAAATCAGCACCCAAAAATCCATTAATCCAAGCATTCCCCTAATCTAGTCCTACAACTCCCAAAATTGCCATGCTGGCTGGGAATCGGGGGTTAAAATTCCACCATATCTGTCAAACGTATTAGTTAGTATAACCATTGACACAGTAATTCTTTATTTGCCTTTCTGATATCTTTGAGGACTTACCTCTGCTTGCTCTCAAACATATATCATATAAATATATTCTTATGTCCTCCTATAGACTAATCAATTTATCTGTTTACTACCATTCCTGATCTTGTGCTGCTTTATTAATAAATAGTAACTAGCTGCTCCTGTCACATCTCCAAAGTAGTAAAAAAGTTGTCTGTTTCCTGAAAAGTTTCTATGAATTTAAAGCTACTTTCTCTGTTGGAGACATTTCTTACCCAATTAAATAACCACAATCTTTTACAATATTCATACAAGCCAAGAAACCCTAGTCTTGCAATTAGTGTCTTATTTTAAACATGCAATTATGAACTTTTATATTTCAGTCACAGTTTAATGAGAAGTTTTGTTGTTGACTTTTATCTAGTTCTCACTAAGCTAATAAGTATTTGGATTGTACTATTTCACAATTCCAAATGGATCTACCATCTCACTGAGTTTTTGCTGCTCATCAAATTTAGACCCTATTTTTAGCCTATTACAAGTCTCGTATCCATTAATAGCAACACTATAGCAATTGCTTATCATTGGCTTTATCACAACAGACTTCCATGACATTTTACATGGACTTGTAACCAGAAGAGATCAGGATTGGCAGCCAGGTGGGAAGTATGCATTTATTGACTATGCCAAACTACTACCAATTTTTAAAGGTCAGAACAGTAGAAACATCCCTGAGCTTTGATTGTAAATTCTGATAGAAACTATTGATAGAAATGTACGTTTGCTATATTAGGTTCTTCAGATAAGCAGTTGGTCACAATCCTCTGCCAATATCCTCTTCCTTATTGGGGAGGGGAGAGAAAATCTATCTGTGGCAAATAAATAAGCTGCTTCTCTGAACTCTTTTTAAAGATTGCAT
The DNA here is from genome assembly GCF_059756535.1 of Pantherophis guttatus. NCBI lineage: Eukaryota > Metazoa > Chordata > Lepidosauria > Squamata > Colubridae > Pantherophis > Pantherophis guttatus. The sequence continues at coordinate 35,005,835 of NC_142065.1, read as the reverse complement.
ATTTCTTACATTAATATATCTGTTGTTAACAGGAAAATTAAGTGACTGACCATCTGCTGTCCTTAAGAATTCCTAAAATATCAATTTTTCACATAATGCTTGATTTTTAAAATTGAGCCATCTCATCCCTGAGGGGATGTTAATTACATGGCAAGAAAAGAAATTTCGGATTGACTCCCTGGAAAAAGCGCAAGAATTCTATGACCATTACATAAGTGGGGAGGATGAACAAGACAGCAGAGAGGAAGCAGAAAGCAAACGTTAGGAGGACCAGATATCAGAGGAAAAATTGACAGAACAAGACATAAGAAATCAAAGGGAAATAGAACGACAGATGAGAGAAGGAGCCAGAACTAGAGCACAAACTGAGACAAGAGTAAGGAATGGACCAAAACTTACATACAAATAACAGGATGGAAGTCGAAATAAGGATGCTATCACTAAACATCAATGGCATCAATTCACCTATGAAACGTAAACAAACATTAACAAGACTTCAAAGAGAAAATATGGATATCATCTGCCTGCAGGAGGTCCACATTGAAGAAAAACACAGTGACTTTTTAAAATGCCCCAAACTTGGGAAACTACATCTAGCGCTGGCACAGAACAAAAAAAGAGGGATCGTAGTATATATAAAAGATTGCTTAAATTCGAGGAAAATATACAGTGATGAAGAAGGTAGAATTTTGATAACGGAAATCACAACAAATTATAAACAAATTCTTTTAGTGACAATCTATGCATCAAATACAAATCAAAAAAATCTACAATAAACTACATAGAAAAATAACTGAATTAGACTGAAAATATCTGCGTAATAGGCGACTTTAATGCGGTAGTAGACAATAAAAGAGATTACAGGTCTACAAAGAAAAATAAACAGAAAAGACGAAAACTACCAAGTGCGTTTTCTGAAATGGTCCAAGAACTAAATCTAAGAGATGCGTGGAGACAATTAAACCCAGGGAAAAAACAATACACCTTCTTCTCTCACCCACATAGTTCATGGTCACGCATAGATATGGCACGGATGAATCCAGAATTGATTAATAATATAGAAGATATAGAAATACTGCCAAATACCTGGGCTGATCACAGCCCTTTAACAATAAAATGGAAAGGTCAGAAAAAAGAAAGGAGATGGACTTTAAACCAAAGAATTGTAAAATAAAAACCCTATTTACAAACAATGGAAAAGGAATTGAAAAACTTTTTTAAGGAGAATAGAAAAGAACAAACAACACTACAGAACATATGGGACACTACAAAGGCATATATGAGGGGAATAACAATAGCTTATGTGGTGAGGAGAAATAAAGAGAAAAGGGAACAACAAATGTCACTATTGGAGAATCTCAAAAAATTGGAAACTGCCCTGCAGAAAGAACCCCAGAACGATAGAATTAAGGAAGAAAGAGACCTAACGAAACATAAAATCAATCTAATACAACAGGAAGCAATGATATGGAACATAAAAGTGGCAAAACAAAATTCGAAACAGCGAATAAACCTGGAAGATGGTTGGCCCATAAACTGAAGAAGGAAAAAACTAAAAAGCTGATAAAACACCTACAGGATGAACAAGGGAATCTGCATTACAAGATTGATGGAGCATTATTGACCATTATTCAAAGTTACTTTCAAGCGCTATATAGTCAAGAAAGTATTGCAGAAGAAAATATAATAAAGTATCTACAAGAGAGAAACCTGCCAAATATACCAGAGGAAGCAATAGAAATGTTAAATGATAAAATTACCTTAATAGAGATGAAGGAGGCAGTTAAGAAACAAAAAACAATAAAACACCTGGGCCAGATGGGATTCCTGCGGAAATATATAAAAAATTCCAAGAACCATTAGAGGAAATTATGTTAGAAATGTATAATGATGTATTAGAGCAAGCTAAAATGCCAAACTCATGGACGGAGGCATTCAAAACATTAATCCCGAAAGAAAATACCGATAATCAATTGATACAAAACTATAGGCCAATCTTGCTACTAAATGCTGACTATAAAATCCTGGCTACGATTATAGCAGAAAGACTCAAAAAGATATTAAACAATATTATTCATTTGGATCAAAATGGGTTTCTACCCAAACGACAAATAAGGAACAATACAAGAATTATAATGAACATATTAGAATATTATGAGGCCCACCCTGAAAAACAATTAGTATTAGTACTGGTGGATGCACAAAAGGCTTTCAATAATTTAAATTGACAGTTCCTAATCATACAATTAACTACTATGAAATTTGGAGAAAAATTTATTAGAATGATCAAGGCAATATATTCAAATCAAACAGCGAAAATAATGGTAAACAGAGATCTAATAGACAGTCACCATAAATAAGGGGGTTTGGCAAGGATGCCCACTATCCCCCTCTTATTTATTCTCTCGCTAGAAGTTTTATTGATCCAGGTTAGGGATAATCAGGAAATAAAAGGGTTAAAAATTAAAAAAGAAGAGTATACAACCTAGGCATTCGCAGACAATATGGCTTTCATAATAGAAGATCTCCTTGAAATGGGAGAATTATTAATATAAGAAATAGAGAAATTTGGTAAGGTTGCTGGTTTAAAAATAAATAAAAACAAAATAAAGATAATAACCAAAAATCTTACACAAGACCAAAATAAGGAATTAGAGAGGATATTGGAAATTCAAGTAGTGAAAAAAGTAAAGTATCTTGGCATTTGGATAACAGCAAAAATTTCCTCCATAAAAGAAGATAACTATTTAAAGCTACTACAACAAATTCAAAAGGATTTAGAAAATAGGGCGAAGCAACAACTATCTTTGATTGGAAGAATTGAATATTTTACCAAAAATTTTATACTTATTCCAAATGGTACCCATAAAACTAGGAAAAAAGTTTTTTGAAGAATTGAACAAAATAACTCTAAAATTTATCTGGCTGGGGAAAAAACCTAGAATTAAATTAAAACTCCTACAAGATTCTAGAATTAAAGGAGGCTTTGGCCTTCCGGATTGGGAACTCTACTACCAGGCGGCAGCAGTATCATGGCTCAAAGAGTGGATAAATTTAAAAAATAGAAGAATATTGATAGAGGGACATGATCTGCAACAGGGCTGGCATGCCTTCATTTGGAAGGGAAAGAACAAAGCTCACAAATATTTCCAGAGACACCAGGTGAGAGATTTGGATGAAAATTAAAAGAAATTTCTATACAAAAATCCCTAGATGGATATCAACAATGGAAGCAATGGTCTACCCTAATTTAATTGATTTAAAAAGAATAGTAACCTATAAAGAGCTTCTAGATGGGCAAGGGAAACTTAAATCCAATCAGAAATTAACAACACAAGGAATTAAAATAGATTGGTGGCCTTACCTACAGATTCAAATAAGATATAAAAAAGATTCAGAACAATATGGGTTTCAAAATGAGCAACAAGAAATGGATAAAATATTAACAGGGACGGATGAAAAAATGATCACCAAAATGTATAACTGCCTCCTCAAATTTAAAATGGAGGAGGAAATTGTGAAAGAAACAATGATAATTTAGGCAAAAAATTTCGGGTATAATATAGAATTGGAGCATTAGGAAAAATTATGGGGAAAAAATTATAAGATGATGATGTCGGCTGCATACAAGGAAAATATCTATAAAATGTTTTATAGATGGCATTTACCCCCGGCGAGATTGGCCAAGATGTTTCCAAATTACCCACCAAATTGCTGGAAATATAACCACCAACAAGGGACATACTACCACATGTGGTGCACATGTCCCAAAGCCAGAAATTATTGGTCAAAAATTAAAAAACGGTTGGAGGAAATTACTGAACTAAAAATCGACATGAAACCAGAGTTATTTCTGTTGCATATTGTAAAAGGAAAGATGATTAAAGAAATTCAATACCTTATGCTTCATATACTTACTGCAGCCAGAATATCATTTGCCCAAAATTGGAAACAACACACCCCATCAAACACAATGATTATAAAAAAGGTGCTAGAATGCGCAGAAATGGACAAATTAATGATGGAATTAAAAGACAGAGAAGAAACAGTATACTATGAGACATAGAATAGGTGGTATAATTGGCTGGAAAAGAAGTCTAAAATCAATGTATAGTGAATGTTAAGAGAAGATAATATAGCGGAAAAAATATATTTAATGTGTAGTAGATATGTATGTATTGTATATATTAGATAAATAAATACTTAAGAAATAAGAATGTATATGTACACAAGAAGCTGAATGATAAGCTGAAAATGAGAAAAAATTCCGATAATGTAAATGTGATTTTAAAAGTGAAAAATGTTGAATAAAAAATATTTAAAAAAATAAAATTGAGGCATCAACACATCACACAGTCTTTAATGTAGCCCTTAGCGCCCCTCTTTAATTTTATATATTCATTTTAGGCACACTTTATTCCAGACTGTTAAGTTACATGCATATTCCAATATGGTGATGCTTAACTTTGTTTGTAGCTATTGAATTGGTATATAGCCTAATTGGGTATCTTCCAGATTAATTGGACTAAATTTCCTATAATCTTTGAAAAGTTATGAGAAACATCGTCTGGTGCATCAGGAGAATACAGGAGAAGTCTGTGAAGAAGTGCATATCCAATAGATAAAGCCTTTGCCATTCTCTAGCCATTTTAACTCTTGTAGAATAGATTGTTGCATCAGTTCTGATGATAAAGCAAATGAAGAAATGTGAACAAGATTCAAATGTTTGCTACCTATTTCTTCAGGTGATTCTGGTAAGAAGGAAGCTAAACTATAATTGCAAAATCATTTTCTAGTTTTGTGTACATCAAAGATTTAGATTGTAAAATCCTACTGATTAGTATCACTTTATGGTAAGACCACATTTGGAATACTGTAACCAGTTTTCGTCACCATGATAAAAAAGATGTTGATACTCTAAAAAGAGTGCAGAGAAGAGCAAAAAAGATGATTAGGGACTGGAGGGTAAAACATAAAGAACGGTTGCAGGAATTGGTTGCCTACCCTAGTGAAAAGAAGGACTAGGGTTGATAGGATAGCAATGTTCCAATATCTAAAGGACTACCACAAAGAAGAGGAGTTCAACCTTTTTTCCAAGCACCTGAAGGCAAGACAAGAAACAATTGATGGAAACTTATCAAGGAGATGACTAATCTAGAAATAAGAAATTTCCTGATAGAACAATTAATCAGTGGAACAGCTCATCTTCAGTAATTGTGGGTGCTCTATCACTGGTGGTTTTAAAGAAGAGATTGGACAATCACTTGTCTGAAATAGTATATGGTCTCCTGCCTGAGTAGGATATTTGATTAGAAGACCTCCAAGGTTCCTTCCAATTCTGTTATTCTTTTATTAGCACCACTCATTCCCTTAGAATGGCAAACTTTCCTTATTGTTATTAGAACATTGAAGTTCATCAAATTGATTAGGTAGGAAATAGTGAAATTTGGGTATGTGTTTGCCTAGCAGAGGCATTTGTTTTCACTTCTCAGACTAATCTCACTATCCTTTATACATGGCGATTCATAAAAAGTAATCCCTGCTGCATTAGTCTATGAAAAAATAATACCAACCACTGGATAATATTTTTATTTTAAAGAAATAAAGTTTCCTTCAAGTTTAACTCATGCTGACTAACTACATAGTTTTCTTAGCAAAAAATATAGTAGTGGGTTGCCATTAACTTTATTCCAGGATTCATTTTACTTTCTTGTCCAAGCCCACAGCTATGAAATTTCTTGGTGGTCTCCTATCCAAGTGCTAACCAGTTTATGTTCTACCCAAGTCTTTCAAGATTAGCCAGGGTAGTATCGGCCAAAATGCCAAAAAAGTTCAACACCTCCAACATTCTTCCATCAAGAATGTGTTAACAAAATCCAAGAGATAGGGAAGAAACAAGACACATACACCCCACCACTGTTAGCCAGGAAGTATGCATGTCAACATCATACATTTCAATTTTCCAAACTTTATAACTATTTCATATACTTAACTAAAAAAAGGGGGGGGGGAAGGGGAGAGAAAGCTTTATTGTTGCTGTGAAACAATTGGAAAATCAGAAATCCTTGCAGATCCTAGAGCCTGGATAGCTCAGCAGACTAATGCATTGTAATTTAATTCCAGCTGTCTGCAATTAGTAAGTTCGAATCTTGCCAGGCTCAAGGTTGACTCAGCCTTCCATCCTTTCTAAGGTAGGTAAATTGAGGACCCAGTTTGTGGGGGCAATAAGCTGACTTTGTAAAAATATACAAAAGTATGAAGGCTATTGCTTAACGCATTGTAAGCCGCCCTGAGTCTCCGGAGAAGGGCGGCATATAAATCAAATTTTTTTTAAAAAATCCATTTCAGGATTCTCAGGAATCTATCAATCTCACAACTTGTTCCTTCTCTAGGATAAGAGAATTTATGTGGCTTGGATTTAATCAAGAGCTACCAAACCAGTGGTGGGTTTCAAAATTTTTTACTACTGGTTCTGTGGATGTGGCTTGGTGGACGTGGCATGGCTTGGTGGGGAAGGATACTGTAAAATCTCCATTCCCTCCCCACTCCAGGGGAAGGTTACTGCAAAATTCCCATTCCCTCCCAATCAGCTGGGACTCGGGAGGCAGAGAGTAGATGGGGGCAGGGCCAGTCAGAGGTGGTATTTAGCGGTTCTCCAAACTACTCAAAATTTCCGCTACCGGTTCTCCAGAATTGGTCAGAACCTGCTGAAACCCACCTCTGCACCAAACTATGGTAAAGTGATTGCTTTGGCATGGCAACACATTAGTTGGCTGTTCGGCTTTGTTTGGAGAAACAAACTTCACGGTGGGAAGCTTAATAGCTTAATTGATGGAGCCTGTAATATACACCTTAAATAAATAGGAATAACGCTTCATGCATCTTTACATTCCTTGCCAATTAAGTTTTGTTCTAGCGTAGGAATTGCCAGTTAGGAATGGATGGGCTTTACACAAAACACAGACTCTGGACAAGAGGGCCACCGGTCACATGGAAGAGCCCTGCTTCCTATGGAGAGAAAAATGCTTTTTGAAATGAAATTGGCTAATCAGATATTGATAGGTTATCAGATCCCTTGTGTGCAATTTTTCCTTTATGTTCTTTGTTTTTTTAAAAGCACTTTATTCCATGATATTCAGATTTCTAATTATACAACCCATTTTTGCTATCATGGCATTTACAGATGATAAGTGGCCAAGTTCAGTTTGACTGCTTCTCAAACATTATATCTCCTTTGTGAATTTTTGGCAGGAAAAAAAGACTGAGAGCTCAAAGAAAGTCCAGCCAAAGGTATTTATTGTGTGTAGCAGAAGTTTTTTTCACGGCATCCTTCTGCTCTGCTTACCACGTCCAGCACACCTCTTCTCTTGTCTGCTCTTTTGCTCTCTCACTGCAATGTGTGGCCTTTTAACCTCATTCCAGCACCTGCATGGTTGTTGGGGGCGTCACAGTCACAATGGGATGAAGGGAATTTGGAGCCACATTTCAATAACCTGGGATTAGGGAGTAGGGAAAATAACCACCTTGTAGTGCTATTTTTTTTTTTTTCTTAAAATGTAAATGGGATTTATTTTTGTATTGAGACCATAAGGGAATCTGTATCTTAAAGGTTGAATGTTTCCTTGGAAATAAGTTCAGTTGCAACTGTCAACTCATATCCTGGATTCAGTTATACTGAGATTGTGCAGAATGGCTTCATTCAGATTACCTCCATGACTCAATTTTGCTTTCACAAACAACATACAAACTGCACATTCCTGTTTGAAAGAGGTTGAAAACCGACCCTGAAATTCTTGATTGCATTGTTTTTCATCACTGACTAGCAAAACTTACCATCATTGAAGTACTAGTGTTGATAAATTGTGTAAAAGATCATTTCACGTTTGTTATCAGCTGTGAAAAATTGTTGTTTTCTAAACAATTCTGGAAAACTAGGTCTGGATTTGAATAATGGAAAGAGTATTGCTAATGGAATTGTATAATTACAGAGCTCTGTGATATCAATGCTATTAAGTGAAGCAACTGGTTGATTACAAACAGATAACAGGCACAATTTACTACTATATTACAGCCTAGGGTTTATGGATTACAGTCAATTTGCATTGATTATACATCTGAAGATAATTGTTCTGAAACAGCCTTTAACCAAATTCCTTGAAATTTTCTATTTTTAGGTATGTGGCCTCTAAAATATTTTTAGAATATTTTCATATTCTTTGCAATCATTTTCAACAAATCATAAGGATAGTTATAAAGTGCAATGAGGTGGATGGGGTGATAAAAACAAGAGAGGAAAGCTTTGAAGAAATCCAGCATTTTTGGAGAAGTTGATTATGGTATTCAGAAGAGATGAGCAAGAGGCAACATGATAGTCATCTTCATTGATTTGAAGAGTTGCCATATAGATAGTGGGGAGGGGAAGAGAGGGAATCTATCATTTGGAAAACATAGGAAAGTTTTCTAATAATGCATACATATCATATATATCAAACAATTTTGTTCTGTGTTAAAAAAGATTAAATGTTCACCTGATGGGTTTTTCTACTGATAGATTTCCTGCATTAGGAGTTTAGATGAGCCAGATTATTTTTGAAGTATTTTCTAATGATGACTAGTTTCTCACGTTCCACTAAGCTATGGTTAGACTGACATGGTTTTGGCAGAGCATATTTGGGGAAATCAACCATTACAGTTTGCGAAGTGTGATTTTAGCAATGTGATGTGTCATTGGGGCTTGTATAAAAGGCCATGGTTAGAGTATACAATGGATTGATGAAATGGGTAAACTCAGGCTATGATTATATTCTCAAGTAAGAAAAAGCATTGCCAATCAGGGGTTGCAAACTTACAGAAAAGGTGGGAATATATATGAGGAAGGGATAATGGTGGTGAATACAAAGTTTTATCATTCTTTGGTATTAGTTAGCATCATGATATTGTTATAAAATGATTTGCTTAGATATTGGCAAACTATTCTTTTCAGGAATTAAGAATCTCTGAAATGGCTTTCTGATTCCAATTTGAAGGTGCTTATGCTAACTGTTTTTTTTTACACCTGATACTGGAAAGGGATTATTTGATGGAATGGGATAATTCATAAAGAAATTGTACATAGAGTGAAAAAGCTACATTAGATCTATTAAATTGCTTCCTTTCTATCATAGTAATTTTATGCCTTCTTTCAGTGAATCTTAGGCACTGTAAAGAAGGTGAAATAATCTTGCATAAGGATATTCAGTTTCTGGTAGTACAAATACTGTTGCTGCTTATATGGGTTTTCCATGCTAACCTTTTTGAATAGCCAACTTTGTATTTTTTCAGCTACCTGGATTACAATGTTCAAAGACCATCTTTTAAAATTCAGTTGGAACTGGATACATAATCCTGCATTTGTTTCCTTTTGAGAAGACTACAATTTACTTTAATATTTTAAATGAACATGGCTGCCTTAAATAAAACCCAGCTTCAAACATAAAGCTGGCATGAATATGCCAAACAAATCAAGTTTGTTTTGACTTTAAAAAAATCTCTAGCACTTATAATTAATTCAGATGTACAATAATTAGAATATCTTCAACATAAATACATCCTCATATATTCAGTTTGTTTGATTGGCTATATCAGTTGCCTTATCTGCTGGACTAATATTTAATCTGTTATGTAGTACAGTTATTACAGTAAAGTATTTAAGATGAGTCTATACATCCTAAAAATTTGAATATCCAATTGAGTCTCATTTGACTTGCAACTCTGTCAGCTTCTACTACGAATGGTTGTTTCTGCTACTTTTTTGCAGGGGTGGGTGGGAGTATTGGATTATTCAGTGTTATCCAGTTTGGTCTGCGCGTTGAATTTCTGCAGAGGTCACTGCCTAGACGTAACTCAATCTGGTGAAGCCATATCTGACAGCCATGGAAAAACAGAACAATTCAAGGTTTTTTTCTTTTTATACCTCCAAATTTACATTTTGAATCTGTTCTGTCCCCCTTCCTCACACAGGCAAACATAATACCAAGCACGCCTGCCAATATTTTATTAGGTAAACAGATTAGAATTCCTGGCAGACCAAGGTTTTGGCAGCAAACTCCCGAATGCCTGCCAAGACCGTTTTCACTCCCTTAAAGCAGAAGAGGACTTATCTTCCATCCGTTCCAGGAGCAACAAATTATCCATGAGACAAGAGTTTAGTCAATGTTCAGTCCAAAATATATCCAAGCCGAATTTCAGAGATCACAATGTGACTTTCAGGGTTTAACTTTGTCCGTCACAAAGCCTGAAGAGCAATCCCACCCACTTTTATTCCTGGTGGGGCGTGGCTCCGTGACTCAGCTCAATCTCTGGCCCTCCCACGCCTCTTCCGTTGCTGCGCACGCTTCTCCCTCCGATGCTGCCTGGGATCAAGCCAGGATTCATTATCCTCGCTCCCTATCAATTGGTGCTCTGATATGCCTTCCTCCTGGCACATCCCAGGCTGTTCCTCCTGGCCTTCGGATGGAACCTGAGGCATTGCCAGAAAGGAGGGTCCTGGAGAGGGAGGCCTTGTCAGTTCCTCCCCATCATCTTCTGAGTCCTCCTCCTCTGTTAGGACAGGCTCCGGAGTCGGGGTCACAACAGAATCAGTAGAAAGACAGTGCTTCCAGTTTTGAATTTTTTAAAAACTGTGCTCTCAGCTCTGGAAAACACTGGTTTGATTCTTATGTCAAATGATAATGAATGTCTTGATCATGAGTCGTTGCCAAGCAGTGACAGTTTGCTTAGCTCTATACTGCCTGCTGCCTGAGCATCTCCATCCAAAACTTTTGCTAATTGGTACTATAACACTCAATGGGTCTTCATTCAAAACACTATGTTTAGGATCAAAAAAGCTAATCTAATTAAAAACATTTTTACACTTTTTAATACAAGAACTTCACACAGAACAATGTTGGGCATTTCTCATGTCATTAAGGATAGCAATTTTTTCTTATTATATATAAATTTTAAAAGCTAACAACACGGAGGAGTTTTGCTGATAAAAGTAAATGCTTCCTTCAAAGCCATTACTTTTTAAGATGCTGCCAGCCATTGTCATAAGGGGGGATAGATCTATCATAGTTAAATAATTTATCTGACTATAGGGAATTACAGTGGAAATATATGGTAATAGAGAGATTTAATTTACATGTCTGAATTGTATAGAAAAAACACCAAAGCATTTGTTGATTAGTGTAATTTGCGAGAACTACTAATAAACCTACTGCATGGATTGTCAATTTTTTGCAGCTCAACTTTTGATGGCTGTTCTTGGAATGGCTGTAACTTGAATGTTGGATCAGGACTATGTTGCAAATCCGGAAGTTCTCTAGCCTGTGGTTTTGTCAGAAATGTTGGAACTCAGGGTGCCTGGGCATTCTGAAAGTTGTACTTCAACATACTTGGAGAGAGCTGACTTCAAATGGGTTGTTCATATCAATGCAAAATGCTGTCTTTTAGCCTCAGCATGCCCTTCTCTCTGTAGAAAGATGGGACACTGATATGCTGCTTGGGTTGTTCTGTTTGTTTCAAGTATTTATACCACTTTTATGCCACTGCTGGCTCCTTGAAACAAAGCAGAACTAATAGACATCTTTCATTATGTGTATCACTGACAGAAATGTTCTGCATGCCAAGTTTTTCTGACTCTTTTTAAAATTGTGTTGTCTTCTGATGCCTGCTGTGCTTCACAGGTGAAGATTTTTCTACTTAAAAGTGCACATTGCTAGAGAGAGGAGTTAAAATGCATGTTGTGTCAGATTTGCATGTTTTCGAAGTGTTTTTTTAGGTTTTCTTGACTACCATAAGGAGAATGCACTATTGGAGGCTGATACGAATAAAGTAGAAAAAGAGTACTACTGTAAAGTGATGTAAAGGGTTTGACTGGATAGAAGGGATTGATCAAGATCTGAGGAATCATTTAAAGGACCAAGATTAAAATTAAAATTATTTCTGCCCTTAAAAAAACTAAAAACCAATTCTACATTTAATATGGAATTGGATTCAAACTTAAACATGATTCAAGTGGTCGAAAAGAAACAACAAAAGCATGAAGCTTGTTATAATGATTATAGTGAAGCTACTTGTGAGTAGTGTGCATCAAAATGTTTGGATGCCTACAAGATGACAAGAAAAATGTCAATTAGTGGATGTCTGGATTTTTGGTACAGTAGATAATCCCTGGCTATATGATTTTTCTAGTATATCTTAATTCCATTATGTTCACTAAAGTCCAATGAGGAATATCATTAATATAATCTTAACAAATTTTCACTTCTGATGCTAACTCTTTAAGCTTAAACAAATTTGTAAGTCAGCCCCATTCTACATTTATACATCCAAATTTTAAAAATATTGGCTCACCTCACTGGATTAATGTGATAGGTACAAAGCTTGCAAAGCATGTTTTTAGAAATAGTGACTACTAGAGTAGCATATGTCTTTTTCTTTTATCAATATCTTGTGTTCTGATTCCAGTGATATATTAATTTTAATAATAAAGTTGGTAGCTTCCCTTATATTTTGAAAAACCATTATTTATGAGCCACGGTGGCGCAGTGGTTAGAATGCAGTACTGCAGACTACTTCTGCTGGCTGCTGGCTGCCTGCAGTTTGGCAGTTCAAATCTCACCAGGCTTCAGGTTGACTCAACCTTCCATCCTTCTGAGGTGGGTAAAATGAGGACCCAAATTGTTGGGGGCAATATGCTGTCTCTGTTAACCGCTTAGAGAGGGCTGTAAAGCATTATAAAGCGGTAAATAAGTCTAAGAGCTATTGCTATTGCTATTTTCAAGAAAAACAAATGTAGCATTAAAGAGTCTCTCAGTAGCTATAGCAAATATGTTGAATTCAAGTAGGAAATAAAATTGTCCACAGGTTTAAGCAAGTGTTATTGTGTCAGGAAGCTATGTAGCAAATAACAAGGGTTAGAAATAGTAAAACAGGACTTTTCAGCTACTGTGGAATAATTTTTGGTTCAGCTGCAAGAGTGCATTTATTTTTTTCCTGGTTAGACTGCATTTAAGTATTATGGCGTGTGGTTTCTTTAGACTCCTTGGGATCCTGAAGTTGATATTTGGTGGCATGACATCATGAAAAATGCTAGCAAGGAGTGTGAGCCTGTCTGGTGTGATGCAGAAGATGAATTGTTTATTCTCTACACCAGTGGATCAACAGGGAAACCGAAGGTAAGTTAACATTTTCCTGGACTAGTGTTAAGTAGAAAGTTATAGTACTGCTTTTGTCAAATCATACTCTTTTTACTGATCTTAGTCCTATGTCTACACTTTGTTTTTAAACTTCATTTGTTTATAGTTCTACTTGAGATAGATTGTTTATAGTTTTATTTGAGATAGAGTCCTGAATAAAGGATAATTATAATAATGAAATCAAAAATTGCCATGTTTTCTGCCCATTCTGTTCCATTAATTTGCAGAGCTCCAAAAACTCTGGAGCTGACACCTACTAACACAGAAGAGAATCTATCTCAAAGTTGGAACTGTGGGGCCTTTAGTTCTTAGTCCTTAAAAGGGAATGGAGATTTTGCAAACGTTACACTCTTGTAGCACTGATGTTGATACTTAGTTTGGTAATGAAATGTTTGCAAGAAAACAGCCAAGCTGAGAGAGCACCAAGGACCACACCTAATACATTGCTCAAGAATGGTATATTGAATATTGGGGCTGGTTTTGTCTTGGTTTTTACTACAAAACCTGCATAGTAGGGGTGAAATGCTACCGGTTCGCACTGGTTCGGGCAAACTGGTAGTTAAAAAAAGCTACCAGTTCATCTGAACTGGTATTTCCGATGATCAGATGTGCCGCGCGATTTATATTCACTAGAAAGCAGGAAACCCTGCTTTCTAGTGAATCTAAATCGCGCAGCACAGCTGTTCCCCCCTCGCTATTCTACTTACCTTCAAAAGGCTCCTTTTTATGCGCGAAGTGCACGTTGGTGTGCACTGTGCATGTATGGTGCACAGCGCGCATGTCTATGCACTGCGCATGCACAGCATGCGTTTGGCATGCACTGCGCATGCGCGGGCAGAGAACTGTTGGCAACCCGCGGAGGATTTCACCACTGCTGCATAGGATGGTATAATTCTAGATGTACTGTATTGGGAAGGAAAATCAGTAGTGTGATTTGTCTACTGTGGAATTCTGTGGAAGGTGGGGAGTACAAATAAGTATTCTGTGGCTTGTGTGGGCCACAGGATACATGCACTTTTTCAGCAAGAATTAACTATGTAGAGATTGATAAAACTAAAGGGAACATTTTAGAAGATTTATTTATTTATTTGGAAACTTTGTAGAGTAGCTTATCATAAGCAAATAACCCTGGGCAAAAACAATACAAAACCAAAATAAAATACAAATATGTAGTTAAAAGTAAATAAGTATAAAAGCCAAGATGTCTAAGATAAAATTCAGTATTCCAAATGAACATGTATGCAGTATTGCTAACAATATAGCCCTAACATCTGAAGGAAAAACCAAGTTTTCATGGCTTCATTTCATATTTTTCTGAAAAATCTGATCATACCTTGTAGACGTGCACTGGAATATGATAAATTCAGCAAATTAAAACTAATTTCCTGCTGGTTGTTATATCTTAATATAACTTTTGGCAATGCTGCAATTCCTGGCCAATGAGAACTAATTTATATTTAAATGTTCCTTTGTATGGATATTCTGTGTTCTGTATTTCAGGGTGTTGTACACACAATAGCTGGATATATGCTTTTCACGGCTGCTACTTTTAAATATGTGTTCGATCATCATCCTGAGGATATTTACTGGTGCACAGCTGATATTGGATGGATAACTGGCCATTCCTATCTCACGTATGGACCCTTGGCAAATGGGGCAACCAGTGTCTTAGTAAGTTCTATGATAAAGTCTGACAGTATGGAAACATCAAGTCTTAATTCCTTTGTAGAGTGAATGGCATCAACTTTACAACTTTCTTAACAGCAATGAGCGAGGACGCAATTAAGATAATTGAAAAATATAGCTCCCTAAATCATATTTTGACCTATATTCTGATCTGATGCTGATTTTTTTTTAAAAAAGAGTTTTTCCTTATTTTGACAGGCTTAAAAGAAAGTTTCATGGAGTTTCTTCTCTACTCTGTGCTTTAGTGTTGTGGAGGTTTTCCTCTGCTAAGCAATATTTCCTGAACTTTGGGAGCATAATAGGCTGTAAAATGTAGGTCCATGTGCTGAAATTAGCAATCAACATGGTGCATTGTTAATTGCTATCTCTTTTCAGTTTGAAGGGCTCCCTATTTACCCAGATGTTAGCCGTATGTGGAACATCATTGACAAGTATAAGGTGACCAAGTTCTACACAGCACCCACTGCCATTCGTCTCCTCATGAAATATGGAGATGAACCTGTCAAAAAGTAAGCATGACTTTAAGAAAAACAATAAGGCTGGCTTCCAGGAATGTCCTTTGGAAATACATATGTAGCACTGGTTTAGAGCACTAGAGCAAAGTAGACTACTCCAGTCAAATCCCTAGGCATCTGTGTTTTGGGTACATGTTTATACTTAACTTTTGTCCTGGATGTCAAAGCCAGGGGAAAGGGGAATACATGTGGGTAGATTTGCTTAAATTGAAATGTCTTGGAAACACGGAAGAAAATAGGCACGGAGCACTGCAGATTAGATCCCAGCCTCTCTGAAAATTGGACTAGAAAATATTCAGATTAGGGCCACATTATATTTTTCAGGCCAGTTGCAATGCTTGCATTCATATCAGAGCTGAACTCCAAGGGACATTTCATGGCAGGACAAAGAACCATGTATGATTAAGAAAAAAGCTAAATTTAAATAATATATTTCACTATTGTTGCAATAAAAACTATGGCTCAGTTTTAGAGAACCTGGGGGCTGATGTAAGACTGTGAGGACTAAATGTAACCTGAGACCTCAAATTGTACATACTGCATCTAGACTAGATTAAATGTGCTAAACATCTTTATTTTTTAATAAGATTTGTTGAATGTTGTGGTAGCTGCTTCATACATAAACTAATTCATGATTTTAAAAAACCACAATGGCTGTGTCCATGTAACACATTAAACCACACCTAAGCAGGCTCTATCATGTATTAGTGCAGTTTGTGAACTCTGCCTGCTTTTATTGTTCAATCATCTGAAAGGGAATAATGTTCAGGATAGACACTGATCAGATCAGATCAGTGAAACTGTCCAAATGTTTTGGATTTCAGTTTTTCTCAGCCTCAGGCAGCATGCCATTAGCATGCAATTATAGAAATTTACAAGACATTAGAATTAAATTGCTTATGTGAGGGGATAGTTAATGTGTTTCTGCTTTACTTAAATCCACTTTTGACCAAGTAAAGGCATTGCAGATTTCTGAAAATGTTCTTGTTTATTCAGTAATGGCAAATGGCTAGCTTTGAAATCAAATTGTAAAACAAGTTTTCTTTCTAGAACAATTTTCTTTTTAAAATTCATATCCTATTTATTCAGATACAGCAGGAAATCCCTGAAAGTGCTGGGAACAGTTGGAGAACCCATAAACCCAGAAGCTTGGTTGTGGTTTTATAGGGTAGTTGGTGAAGAACGATGCCCTATAGTGGATACCTTCTGGCAAACGGAAACGGTGAGTTCTTTATATTCAGCTTTCTTATTAACCTGTGAATTATTTCGTTACTTCTGTGATTCCTTGTTCTCCAAGGCCTGGATTTCAAACTTACCTGCCAACTCATTACAGCATGTCATAATTTAGATGTTGTTCCTTTGCTGTGTATTTGTGCCATGTAGTCGCTTTCTGAAGTAATTACAAGCTTCTCCTTACCATCAAAGTTTCCAAAATCCTATTGGAATTCCTCAAGATTCCGAATCCTATTCGAACTTGATTTTTCTCTTTCTTTCACTACCCAAGCTCTTCCTCTGCTATGCTAGGCAAGAACTATTCCTTGTAGAGCCTTCATGGCACTTTTTGTGCTTTCTTGATTGAAATACAATAAAATAGACATGAATGTTTTAACAATAAAAATTGAAATGATGATGATGGCAATGTCTGGAATAAACCTCTGTGTGTTCATTCAATTCAGGCTCTGAAAATATTGCGTGAGGCATTTTTCACTGGTTTAACTGTTTTCATTTCTGCTTTTGGTTTCTTCCTGCAGGGTGGTCATGTGTTGACTCCTCTCCCTTATGCCACACCTATGAAGCCAGGCTCAGCTGTAAGTATAGCTCTGGCATATTCTCTTTGTATGCAGGAGGGTTATTGCACAGCTTTATGTTGTGTACCAATTGTGCCCTTATCTGGACCATGATATACACAGTTATTCATATATATATATAAGTCAATAGGGTAGCTGGCAGGGAAAGTTGCAAGCTGCTGGGATAAGTCTCCCCCACCTATGGGCCCTCCCTAATCCCCTCTATGTTTGTTTTACCCTAGCCCAGGCCTGTCAAACTGGTGGCCCACGGGTCGGATGGGCCCGCGTAGGCCACGCCCACCCTGGCTCTGCAAAGGCAAAAAACATCCCAATACATCACAATACTCCCTGCGATGCGATTGGGTTTCACACCCCTGCCCTAGCCAGTCACATACCCCTGTACACCCTCTTTAATGTCTCTCTCTGCACCCTTGTGATGCCTATCTGAATCTTACTGCATCTCTATTGTAGCCTCACACACCTCCCTGCACCCTCACATGCATTTCCAAATCTCACCACGCACACCTGTGCCCCCATGTGCCTACTTCTCTTGTACCCTCCCTGGCCTTGCCAGATCTTCCTCACCCCCTGCACACGCCCACTGAGCCTTGTTCTGCCCCCCGTGCGCTCTTCCAACTTGACAGCCACCGTTTCTATTTGCCAGCCTGCTTGTGAGCCACTAGGGACTTGCAATTTCCTGCTGGCTTCCCCATTGACTTGGCTGTGGGAAGCTGTCAGAAAGCTGCCTCACAATGTGTGTTTCAGTTAATCATGACATGGTTCATCATGCAACTGGGATGCATTATTAGGCAATGCAATTGTACTTTATGACTGTATTGCTTAGTGTTGGAAATTCCGGTCCTAATTGCTATCATGAGTTGAGGGCTACCTATAAAATATTTCATGGGTTGTTTTAGGGACCATCTTTTTCCAGTTGTCTTTACCCATGTGGTCAGTTGACCACAAGTGGATTGGTTGCTGGTTTTCTCATTTGCCATAGCATGTTTTTCTCATGTTTTATTTGTTTCTTAGTCCTTTGGTTGTATAGTTTTTAAATTTTGTTGGCCACCCATGGCCACATTTGCAAAATGGCCAGTCATATAAATCAATTAAGTGAATGAGTACTCTTTAAAGAAAAAAGGTTTAATTCCTGAAATCCACCCTGAAATCTGAACTTAATGCTAAAGCTACAGAAGTTTTTAAAAAAGAAATCTGTTTATATAATTGCACAGGTAGACTGTAAACCATCTATAGCTTATTTGGTGTTTCCAGCTCTCTTTTCTGTAGCAAACTTCTGCAACACTCAAGCACCCAATTTTCAACCACATTTTTTAAAAAAAAGACTGAATATCTTTAATTCACCTGTTTCGGCTACACATTCCAGCAATCTCCTTTGCAGCCTCCAGATTGAACAAGGTTGCCATTCCTATTGTATAAAGAATTGGGGATGTCTTCAGTTCTGGGTTGAAGTTCCTTTCAAGTCTAGCTGCCATCTGTCCGTATATTTAGATTTGATCTTTAAAATCTTTCTAAAAATATTTCTGGACAGACTTTTCCTTTCTTTGGAGTGGTCCCTGCAGTGTTGGATGAATCCGGGGAAGAGTTAGAAGGAGAAGCTGAAGGTTATTTGGTAAGAGAACATTATGATGATGGATAGCATGATTTAATCACTATATGGAGTTTCATGGCTCAAATTCCAAGTTAATGACAAATTTTGCCTGTTTGTGCTTAACTCAGTTTCCTTACTGCATTTTTGAGATCCTGAATGGATGCTGATGAGAGAACTCTACGTTTGGTTCTGTTTTTTTAAAAAATACATGTTATAAGTAGACATGCAATGAAGGCTGTTTTGCTTCAAATTGTCCCTCATAAACTTCTGTATTTTCCCATTTATCAGGATTAGTAACTGTTTAATTAGGATAAACTATGGGAAGATTTCAGTGAGGAAATAAGTATAGAAGACATCACCTCTTCTTCTGGTGTTTGAGCACAGCTTTTATTTAAACATACCAATCAATAATAATCCATCCAGTTATGGGATTCTATACCACAGATATTTTGGCTCTGTTCAGCAGTTTTGAGGGAGAGTTGGGGAAGTTCAGATTGCTTTCTAAAAGTGGACACAGTACACTTTGTCTACTTATCTTGGGTTAATTTGCATGGCTTTTTACCCATACTTTTTATCAGGAGTAGGAGATAATGGATATGCCTGCAGAATAGACTGGTGCCCAGTAGCTGAAAAATAACAGGGTGAGGTTGGAGGACAAAGTTGCTTGGGAGCTATCCAGCTTATCCAGCCTCTGGGTCTGATTACCACATTTCTGTTTATCTGATATGATATCATTCTGTTTCTGAAGTTAGTTATTAGTTTGAGTTTGGAGCAGACTAGTCCTTATTGTTTGTATTACTATTTATTCATTATGCTATCACCTAAAATTATAAAGTAATACATTTCTAAAAATCAGGTGGGGACAATATGAAACTTTTCAAGGCCTATCACTGCTACGTTCCTGAACAGTGAAATATTTGTCAGTATATCACATTGTTTTGTTTGTTTTAATTTTGTGCTTTGACATCAAGCAGAGCTCTGTCCAAGTGCTTTCTTAATATGATGACATGTAGTTGGAAACTTGGGCTATTCTTTTTATCATACCAAAAATATGGTATGTGGAACAAACTACAGTTGTGTGGATCACGGACAGTGCTAAAACATTAACCATGATTTTCAACCCAACTGTTTGGGTTCATATATAGTACTACATCTGAATCATATAAATCATATTATACAGTACTTTGTATTTTGCTTGAACTTAGCCAGTGAAGTTTTCTACTTTCCTCACATTTCTCACCTATAATCATCTTTAGGTTTTTAAGCAACCCTGGCCTGGAATAATGCGCACAGTGTACAAAAACCACCAGCGGTTTGAGGCAACCTACTTCCAAAAGTTTCCTGGTTATTATGTGACTGGGGATGGTAAGTCTTCACAAAGAAACTTTGACTCAAAAATATTATCTTATGAAACTTACTTCCTGTTTAATTTGGAAATATTTAAACATGTTAGAAGTTCTCATAAATGTTCTTTTCTACTATGACCTCATCAGTTTCCAGCAGTTACAACTGAATTCTTCTAAAGTAGAACTCTTTTATAGATAGACTAGACTACACTAGACTAGACTAGACTAGAATAACAGAGTTGGAAGGGACCTTGGAGGTCTTCTAGTCCAACCCCCTGCCCAGGCAGAAAACCCTACACCACTTCAGACAAATGGTTATCCAACATCTTCTTAAAAATTTCCAGTGTTGGAGCATTCACAACTTCTGCAGGCAAGTTGTTCCACTTATTAATTGTTCTAACTGTCAGGAAATTTCTCCTTAGTTCAAAGTTGCTTCTCTCCTTGATTAGTTTCCACCCATTGCTTCTTGTTCTACTCTAGGTGCTTTGAAGAATAGTTTGATTCCCTCTTCTTTGTGGCAACCGCTGAGACATTGGAACACTGCTGTCATGTCTCCCTAGTTCTTCTTTTCATTAAACTAGACATACCCAGTTCCTGCAACCGTTCTTCATATCTTTTAGCCTCCAGTCCCCTAATCATCTTTGTTGCTCTTCTCTGCACTCTTTCTAGAGTCTCAACATCTTTTTTACATTGTGGCTACCAAAACTGAATACAATATTCCAAGTGTGGTCTTACCAAGGCATTATAAAGTGGTATTAACACTTCATGTGATCTTGATTCTATCCCTCTGTTTATGCAGCCCAGAACTGTGTTGGCTTTTTTGGCAGCTGCTGCACACTGCTGGCTCATATCTAAATGGTTGTCCACTAGGACTCCAAGATCCCTTTCACAGTTACTACTATTGAGCAAGGTACCACATATACGGTACCTATGCATTTTGTTTTTCTTCCCTAAATGTAGAACCTTACTTTTTTCACTGTTGTATTTCATTTTGTTAGATAGCACCCAGTGTTCAAGTCTGTCAAGATCCTTCTGTATCTTGAGCCTATCTTCTTAAGTGTTGGCTATTCCTGCCAGCTTGGTGTCATCTGCAAATTTGATGAGTTCCCCATCTATCCCCTCGTCCAAGTCATTGACGAAGATGTTGAAGAGTACTGGGCCTAAAACAGAGCCTTGGGGTACTCCACTGCATACTTCCCTCCATGTAGATGCAGTTCCATTGAGGACTACATGTTGAGTGCGGTCTCAGCTTTTTAAAGATACTATTCACAGCCCTGAAATGAAGCACATTTTCTCATGCATGCAATCACTTGACTAGTTTTTCAAGTTTCTTCAAGCAGAGTTCCCAGCCTTTCCCCTCATAATCTTTACTATTTCACCTCTCACACTCCTGGTGAGATCCTCTTGGGTAGGCTTCCATAATCCACTCCTCGATAAAGTCAATTTTTTGTCCATTTACTCAGAAGGAAGTGTATAAACCTCTGGTTTCAGCTTCCTTACCCTTTCTCAAGCTTATTAGAGAAGCCAAGAAATACTGAATGTGAATACTAATTCCAGAAGATAATACACGGTGTAAATTAAAGTTAATAAATTATTTGAATAGTAAATGACGGAAAGGAAAAAGAAAAATATCATGAATCATGCAGACTTTACTTAGTGGCTACTATTTTGGGTAGCAGTACACCTACAATCAATATTACACACACACACACACACACAAATGCACAGTCTCTAACTAGTGGCAATTAGAACTTTAGTTTCAAAGACACAATTTAGCTCAATCCATGAAATAACCAAAGGAGTTTAAATCTCAGATGTTTTTTTTTTAGAATTTGATTTTCCCAAGCTCTGGAGGATTAAATAGTATGAATGATAAAGATTTGATTATAAATTCTTCTGGGTCTGAACCAGAGGTGAAATCTAAAATTTGTTACTACCGGTTCTGTGGGCGTGGCCAACTTTTTTTTTTTTTACTTTTAAAAGCATTTTTTCTACAACCTTAAGAGGTTGCAGAAAAAAATGCTTTTAGAAGCCTCTGACGATCAGGCAAGTCAGCTCGGATCACCAGAGGCTTTTAAAGGCATTTTTTCCCCTACACCCTCTTTGGCTGAAGAGGTTGCAGAAAAAAATGCTTTTAGAAGCCTCTGACGATCAGGCAAGTCAGCTGGGATCGCCAGAGGCTTTTAAATGCATTTTTTTTCCTACAACCTCTTTGGCTGAAGAGATTGCAGAAAAAAATGCTTTTAGAAGTCTCTGACAATCAAGCAACTCAGCTGGGATCGTTAGAGGCTTTTATAGGTATTTTTTTTTCTACAGCCTCTTCGGCCGAAGGGGTTGCAGAAAAAAATGCTTTGAAAAGCCTCTGACGATCCCAGCTGAGCCTCACGATCATCAGAGGCTTCTTTTTTTTACTTTTAAAAACATTTTTGAAAGATGTTGTAGAAAAAATGCTTTTAAAAGTAAAAAAAAACAGCCTCTGATGATTGTGCGGCTCAGCTGGTCATGGGGGGGGGGGGCACGCAGGGATTTTTGCTACCGGTTCTCCGAACCACCCACCGCCATCACTACCGGATCAAGTGATCCGGTCCGAACCGGGAGCATTTCACCCCTGGTCTGAACCTCTTGCGCTGGGATTTCTTCACGTTCATTACAGACCCAGGTATAAGGGCTGAAAAATTGAGGGGCAAAGATTGAGAGGAACTTAAAGTCTACAGGCCTTTAATTTTGTCACTCTTCCAGGCTGCAAGAGAGATAAAGATGGTTATTACTGGATCACAGGTCGAATTGATGACATGCTGAATGTTTCTGGTAAGAGCCAAATTCTTGTGGAAGGATAAAAGTTGCTTGTACAATTCTCTTGTTGACATAATAAGATTTTTAACATCTTTAGACCTTGGTCTTGGTCTTCACCCCAAAGATGATGCATTTTTTTTCAAATAAGAAAGAAGAAATGTGTTTGGAACTGTGCTTGGTCATTTTTGGAGAATACAACCCATGATAAAGGAAAAAAATATCTAGTATTCACCCTTTGTCCTACCAGAAAAACTAAATCAGGACATGAACAAATTTAAGTAATTTCATGTTGCTAGTTTTAATGGGACATCAGCCAGCCTTTAGAAAATTTAAATGGCAAGAAATAAATGCTTATGTCCTTAAAATTGTTTCTGTGCTTTTACCAATGGAAAAGTGAACCAATAAAGAGCTTTTTTTATCTACATATCTACAGCACACAACTATACATTGGCTGTAGCATTATTTGTACATATTTTATATATTTAGATTTATATTCTAATATTATTTGAGATATTTTTTATTTCCTCTTAAGAAGCTTAAAGGTTATCCTTTATTTGTACCTCACAAATACAAATATGAAGAAAGCTGGCATATAATATATTAAAATTATAATTATACAATTAATATTACATATTTAAAAATAAAATCCTAGCAAGCATGCCATGCATCAAGAAGCTATGGATTATCTTAATGGCAGACTATTAAATACGGTTGGGAGAAATGGAAGCCTTAAGTGCCTACTAATATTATTAACTTTTATTGGGTACTGTACAACTATAAATTCTCATTCTCTATAAAATTGGCTTTTCTAAACTTTTTTATGTCAACATTTTGTAATCTCAAATTTTATTTTTCAACTTTTACAGTATGATTTTTTTCCTAAGAATAAAGAAATGAAATCAAAGGAATTAATTAAAAAAATGTGACCAGCTTTATGCTTTACATTCTGATCTATAGCTTGATTCAAAAATATATTGGTTTTTTATAAAAAGAAAAGAATGGTGGGGCAAAACCAATTTTAGAAAAACCCTGTTTCTTTTTCTTTTTCTTTTTGCAGGGCATTTACTGAGCACAGCGGAGGTTGAATCGGCACTTGTGGAGCATGCTTCTATCTCAGAGGCAGCCGTAGTTAGCCACCCACACCCTGTGAAGGGAGAATGCCTCTACTGTTTTGTGACTCTGAAGGATGGACATGATTTCACAAACAAACTGATAGATGAGCTGAAGAAACAAGGTAATTGTATTGGCTAATGTCAGAGAAGCATGCTGAAAATTGTACATCAATCCAGATAGACTTTTAAAAAAACTATTAGATTGTAGGAAATAGGACCCAGAGATCCTGAATATAGAATGTAGGAAGCAGGAATGAGCAATTTGTGGTCCTCCAGATCTTGCAGAAATTAATTTGTAGCAGCCCCTGTCAAAATGGGGTTGGTAATGGGGAAGGTTGGGATTTATATTCTATAGGAAGACTACAGTATGCCCATCTTTGTATTCAAGTCTATCTGAGTATAATCTAGTTAGATTACTACCATGTTTCCCTGAAAATAAGACTCTGTCTTATATTTTTTTGAACCCTGAAATAAGCGCTTGGCCTTATTGCCATGCACTCAAAAGCCCGATTGGGCTTATTATCAGGGGATGTCTTATTTTGGGGGAAACAGGGTAGAATTTATCCTGGTTAAACATAATTGTCTCAAATCTAGCAATTCCAGATTTTTCAAGGCTGCAGGTTCCTAGCCAGCATGGCCAAATTTGGAGTTTTGCCAGAATTCTGGATCCCAGGCTTGAAAAAAAACTGCATCAGTTTATTAAAAGAATAAATTGAATATCACATGGGACCCTTGATATGTACAGTAAATTATGCAATCTCAGTCTGATATTTTATGGAATCAAATGTCTTCCCCATTAGTGGAGCTGATACAGCATCAACATGTATAGCAAAAGGGAAGTCCTATAATGGATGTAGTGGTCTCTATCTCATGATTACACATGAGCTTTGTTGTGGCTTTTCTGGGAAAAATCCCTGTCTATCAGAATGCCTTGTTCCTCAGTCTGGCTGAAAGAGTACTTTTCAAATCAAAAGGACACCTTTTGGTTCTGTCAAAATTAAATTTAGTCCTTGCCTCTCAAGATATGCCCTTGCTGCCAACTGGCATCCACTTTCAGTACTTAAGAGCACACTGTACACCCATGAACACGGTGGGAATTCTGCAAAAATCTGTACATAGCGACTCTCCAACTGTCAGCAAGTAAAGAATGCATTGGCACCCTTTGTGTTTATCTGGCCCAGGCCTTTTACATAATTCTGCTATTTCTTAATATGCAGAGAGAATTGCTAGCATTTATTTTTCTTACAATAATCTTTTAGGGATAAGTAACGACTGAGTAGTCCTTTTCCAGTTAAAAATAAGTTCTGAAAAATCCTTGTGCCTTTTGAAAGCATTTTAATGGGGAAGATTTTCCTAGGAAATACTTTTGCAGTGGGATTACTAAGATTTTTAATCTTGCATTCGTAAGATTGTGAGAGTGGGAGTATCCAAGATCATTCTGTTCATATAGGAAGAGGCTTGGCCAGGGCTCCAGGGGAATCAACAGATGTAAACACCTCCACCTCCCAATTTCTATACAACACATAGGGATTCCATAACATACATTATTATAGTTGTAATGGGAGCAAATATGTATAACTCAGATGTAGCATGTTGCCTTGCTTGAGTTTTTTGAACTTGGTTTTTGGGTTATCAGAAAAGTAATTCTAATATTTAAGGGGCTGCCACAAAGAAGCCAGGCAACATGCCACCTCTGAATTACATATATTTGCTCCCATTATAACTATAATAACATAGGTTATGAAATCCTTATGTGTTGTATAGAAGAGTATGTATCATCCTCTAGTGGCAGATTGCAATTCTGAGACTGAACATATCTAAATAGAGACAAGACCCCAATTATCAGCCATTGGATAGAAGAGGTCAAATGATTTTTCTGAACATGACTTTAAAAAAAATATACTCAGTTTTTTTGTACATAGGAACTAAAACAGTCGTTTTCTTATTTGCAGTAAGAGAAAAGATTGGTCCTATTGCAACTCCAGATTATATCCAGAATGCTCCTGGCCTGCCCAAAACCCGCTCAGGTATGTTTTGATTTTGATACCTGTTACCGTATGTTGCAGGCTCTTGCTAGTTACTAAATGCTATATTTGTTGTTGTGCTTCAGAAATCAGTGTGAGAATTTAAGTCTTTAGAAATTAATGGTTAACTAATTTGTAAGTATACAGCTTGTAAAGTAGACAATCATTTTATTTACACACATATACACTTACTGAACTAAAGGCACATATATTACAAGCTATGTGTAGCTGTGTATATTCATTATAGGTATATCTTTTTACAACAGTGATTATTCTTTTGGCAAAACGTATTTGTACAACAAGGCCCAAAAAAATTCAAACATTGGTATCTCAGTTTAGAATCTCATTATTTTAAGATCCAGGGTCCCTAGGTGTATCCATTATGTGTCAGATTTGATTTATGAATGTATTTTAATTGTCTAGAATCCTACATTTTGCACAGCTGAATAAATCTTACTGTTTTGCAAATCATTTGACTTCAGCTTCTTTGCATGACAGATTTAGATTTAGGGCCATATCAATTATTATCTGTACAGGATTAATAATTCCCCCATTTTTTTCTCATAATCAAAGCTAACTTAAATACTGTACTTTCTTTGTAGGTAAAATTATGCGGCGGGTATTAAGGAAGATTGCAAAAAATGACCGGGAACTGGGCGATACCTCAACAGTGGCAGATCCGGCAGTTATAAACCATCTTTTCAGTAACAGGTGTGAGACAATAATGTAGCAGGGCTATCCTACTAAAACAGCAGAAATACAAGAATTTGATGAGAATATGGCCCCTGAGAGACAATGACTTGAGATGGGAAATTGCTGTGTGCTGCTCTGAATAGAAGATCCTGAAGAGAAGACAAACTGGTGCTCCAACATCCAGTCCTTTTGTGTTGTAAATCTAGCTTTGTGCCTCTAGCACTGTTTGTTATTTTATAGTCCAATACTCCACATACGAAATTTCAGCCTCATTCACCCAATATTTCAATTATTTTTATTTTTACACTTAACATGCTATAATTGGTGGAGCTTAGAACATGCAGATACTGGTATGAAGAGGCTTTCCTCCTGAGCTGTAGTTATGAGCCTTTAAAAGGCTTGAGAACTAATAGATTAAGCAGTAATCCTCATGTTGAGGCAGTATTACTGAAATACATATTTTAACACTTAAGCATTTGTTTTAACAAAAATTATCCTGAGTACCCCAGCTGCACAGCATAGGAAATGAGACATTTTAAAGAAAACTGTCAAATAAGAAGCTGTGTAAAATTATTTTTCCAGTGTTCTCTCTGTTGAAATGTAGACTGGAAAGGATTATTATACTTCTTTGTTCCCCCAAAGGAATAACACTATCTACAGATTCTAATTTTCAAAAATGCTTGTGTGTTTGAATGCACACATTTGAATTTTTGCAGTATATTGTTCCATGATGGATGCAACTTCAGCTGTTCTAGTCATTAAAGCTGTGCTGTATGCCTAGATATTCTGTAGAGGGAGGTGCTCCTTTTTTTTTTTTTGGCTAGAAATATTTGGTGCAATGTCAATGCCAGTTGAATCTGGGGAGATATAGCTAATATTTTCATTAACCGATGAGCAGCAGATGCTATAAATATTAAAGGAAGTCATTGTGTGATCAGCTTGTTTCACAATCACGTAAAGGAAATGAATAAATAAATATATTCAGAGATTCTGGACTGTTGGAATGTGTCTGGTTACACTGAGGAAATGTCTTCCAGATATACTTAAATGTTCTCAAATTGATCCTGCTTTCTCCATGTCATCATTGTGTAGATCATGTGTATGACCAAAGTCAAGCTGCTACGTTTATGAAAGACAAAAAAAAAGAAAAGCCACCAAACAGCAGAGACACATTTTATTCAGTTAGATGACTTTACTCATAGTTCATTAATATGGCTTCTTCTTGAAATTAGGGTGGTTCCCATTGAAAGAGCAAAGGCAAAATCAAATTTAGTTTTAGATCTGATATGGGTACTTAGATGAGGAAAACACAAACCCTTTAATCCTTGCAGATTAATATATGTATAAGATGGCAAAGGTTTGTTTCAAATTTGCCAAGGCATTACAGTACTTAGTGCTATTCACCTTGGAATGTCTTTGTATTAGAAATGGCTATTTACTATCTGAAACATTTTTTTTTGCCTGTGATAACTATGTTGTTGTATTCCTGAAGATGTCTGCATTATCCATAGAACAACTTACAACTGTATGCCCCTCATACTGTGTATTTGACTACTGTGATCATTGCTTTATCTTTGCTCATGGGTATATTTCTCATTTTTTAATCTGCTGGTGGTAGTCTAAATGTACTTGTGTGTGATCTGCAACATTGATATGCATATAACTATGTTTTACAGCACCGATAGTAGGCCAGTGGCTTACTAAATGCTGTTGATACAAATTCCTCTTATTTTTGGACACAGAATGATATAAATATGGCTGGGAAATGGGAAAAAATGTTTTAATTGGAATAAATTAAAAAGATAAAACCTATAACACAATAATAGTGTGTGTTTTATGTTCCTTGTTTTGAATGATAAACCAGGACTCTCTCCTGTTTTGCTTAACATTTCTGGTATTGTTTCTTCTTTCTGCATTTGTTTATAAATTAGTAAACTTAACCGTTACAGGGTCTACTAGAGGCCCCAACATAACTGGTTCCGTAAAGTAAGACTTCTATTAAACTCTTTACAGATAGTCCTCAACGTACGACCACAATTGAGCCCAAAACCTTTGTTGCTAAGCGAGACAGTTAAGTGAGTTTTGCTCCATTTTATGCTCTTTCTTGCCACAGTTAAGTGAATCACTGCAGTTGTTAATTTAGTAACAGGGTTGTGTAAATCTTGCTTACCCATTGATTTTTCAGAGGGTAGCAAAAGGTGATCACATGACCCCAAGATGCTGCAGCTGTCATATGACTAAAATGCCAAGTGGCTGAATTTTGATCATGTGACCATGGAGATGCTAGAATGGTTGTTAACTATGAAAAATGATAAGCCTTTTTTTCAGTGCTGTTGTAACTTTGAACAATCACTAAACAAACTGTTGTAAGTTGAGGACTACCTGTTTTCAATTTGGGACTCGTTATTAGGGCTGTACATTGCTTTGGATTCAGAGGCAAACAGGTGATTTGGAGCATGTACCAGCACCTGGCTGCATCTTCCTAAACCAAGTACATCTTTTTCTAGGCACTTGTTGCAGTTGCAGACATCAACCATGCAATCCCAAGAAGAGGTGGCTGCTTTAAAGTATTGCAAAGCTATGTTGTGTAAATGTCCCTGTGCACCAGAGCATGTTTTTTCCTTTGAATCCAAATCAATGTATATCCTTGTTGTGGTATCGATTATTACTTGGTTGCAGTAAACTTTTATCAACAAGGGTAGATAAAAGCACATAATAAAATGTGATCCATTGATTTCATTTGCTTCAAGTCTAGTGAATATGGTCTACTAGCTTGCAGTTGAATCTAAATTTTGTAATAAAGCTAAAGGAAAATGCAGATGAACAATCAGTAGCATTTCTTCTGCATTATGGAAGAGTTGAACTGGTGGATTATGAATTTGTCTACTCAAAAGCTTCAGATTTGAGGTCCGCTTATCCTTTTTCAAATTGTGGCTATACAAAACTACAGTTTATACTTAGTAAGGCCATACATGGCTATATATTCATACCAAATTGCTGTCTCCCATATATGCTGATGACAGTAATTGGACTCTGCTGGTTTGTTAAAATGTAGGGTTTAACATCATAGCATATCAAATATACCATAAAATATTTCCAACTTTACAAATATAATAGTTTGCAATTGGTAAACATGTCAGAACGTCATGACACCCCCCCCCCGAAAAAAAAATCAAAACAAAACCCCACTGGTCCTATGCTAGAACTTTAGGAGGAAAAGCGGGGGTGGCAGATACATCATTGTTACCAATTATTTTTCAGAATATTTTCCAATCAATATCAAGTATATTATTTAGAAAATTATACTACTGATTCTTAATACTTATGTCCTCATCCCCATCCATTAATTTTCTAAGCCTGTCCTCTAAAATGCATTGAATAAGGCTGTAGTCAAGATATCCATGTGTAAAATGAGATAGTGCTCTTGAACAAGAGACATTTATAGAGATGTCATCTTTCTAAAGTGATAAGGTGTGAAAGGCTAAAAAGATAGTATACCGTCAATGCTATTACAAGAAGAATATTCTGTTTTCTGCAACAAGACAAATTCCATTGTTTCACAGCGTTTGGAGATTTTAGAATCTCAGTTAAAAAACAACCTATATTAACACATATGTTCCTCACATCAGAAGATCTGATTTCTAAACTTATTACACATTTGCTACCTTTTTCAAGAAATATTGACACATTTTTTTTGTAACCTCAGTTACTCAGACATGAGATAGCCAGAGCTGATGAGTCTTTCACTACTATTTTTAGCTCAAATTAGTTCTAGCAAGCCTGGCTGCTACAGACATTGCAGGTTAGAGTTGGTTTTGAAATAATTTCCTACTAAACACATATTTCACTTTTTTCTTAGGTTTGTTGTTTTATAAAACACGGATGGGTGCAGGGAATCACTGATACTGAAATTACTTTATGCTTTTTATTATGTCCCTTTACCCAATGCTATGTTTATGCATTTTTCAAAGGAGCTCATCAAAAGCACCATAAAAACCAACATGAATACACGATTCTTATTTGTTCTCAGGTCATTTTCAGGCAGAAACAGAGTGAAACAGGAAGTTCCCCAGAAGACTGTAATTCTGGAAGAATTTCATTCCTTAATGCTACTTTGAGAAAAATAGAATTACATCTTGAATATGTAGAAAGTTATCGAGAATATTTTCTGCTATCAGAAATCCGCATGCTCTTTTAGGAGATGCCTATCAGCCAGTTGACCATGATTGTTAAAAGCACATTAGATCCGTGAGATGCATCTTTGACAGAATATTGCAGAAAATTTCAATGTAGGTAATTTAGAGTCCTCTATTTTCTGATAGGACTGCAAATTATTAAAGAGAATTGTTATAAGTTTGATTACAAAGTCTGCTATTTGGCAATCGTGCCTTAAAAATGTGTCCTTTTTTTATATCACATAGGGAGTATCCAAGACAGCTACACCAGCTGCTACTCCACCATCTGCATGTTCCATAGCCTTGGTTCTCAAGAGATGACCCACATGCTTGTTCATTACAAACTTTTGACCATGTCTGCAAGGGAAAAAAAAGTATATATAACATTGCTCAACCTTTTATCCGTAATCTTGCTAGAGTTCCATTAAACAAAGTTGCTTGATTCTAAGTAGATCATTTGTGTATGTATACTTCAGAGGTGGGTTTCAGCAGGTTCTGACCAGTTCTGGAGAACCGGTAGCAGAAATTTTGAGTAGTTTGGAGAACCGGTAAATACCACCTCTGACTGGCCCCACCCCCATCCATTCTCTGCCTCCCGAGTCCCAGCTGATCGGGAGGAAATGGGGATTTTGCAGTAACCTTACCCTGGAGTGGGGTGGGAATGGAGATTTTACAGTATCCTTCCCCTGCCACGCCCACCAAGCCATGTCACGCCCACAGAACCGGTAGTAAAAAATTTTTTGACTCCCACCACTGGTACACTTGCTCAATTCTGCAATGGCAAGCCAAACACTTTATTGTTCTTATAATATCACTGAAAATATTTCAGTTGTAAGCAATGGAAGAATTTATTTATTTAAAGTATATGGCTGCCCATATTATGGCACACAACTCTGGACAGCTAACAAATGAAACACAAAATCATTTTTAAAAAATCAAGAAAAAGCAGTTATCCACATCATCATCTACGTCATTGATCTATGCAGCCTTTTGGCTCCAACTTTATTATCCCAACACCTGGGTGGAAAGCCAGTTCTGAAGTTTTACAGCATGATACTGTTTTTGTAATCCATCAGAAATCTAAGAACTAGTATAGCTTAATAGTAATACTCAAGTACAGAGTATCCAGAACCGTGCTTTTTTTCTTTCTATTATACTTTTATTGGAAGTAGCAGAAAGTAGCAGTGTCAGGAGGTGGCAGATAGGATTACTTTCTTCTAAAGTTGATTTATTTTACATTCCCCTATTAAGTAGTTTCATTTAACACAGCAAGGTGGCGTATTAAATCAACTAGTTGTGCTGAGGATTGGGCAGATATTCCTATATATACATGATAAATTTAATGCAACATCTAGTGACTTCTAGTACCTAGTTCATCTTTATAGTCAGTAAGCTGAATTGGTTCACTAGTTTATTTAGTTTGGTGTTGTCTATTGTGAACAATTCTTGAGACTCTAGCATAATACTTGAAGCCACAGCTTCAGATTTCAAGAACTGAAACATATGACTATATAGTTGGGTACTTGGCACATGATTCAGAGTGTCATACATGATCAATAAACAATCCACAATCTATCTATGTAAGAACAATATAATGAAGAAATAATTTTTAAAAAGAACAAAAATATAAGGACATAAAGAATCAGGAAAAAAATCAACTAACAGAATCATGCTATTCCTTGACCCATGACTGGGGAAAGGACAGATGTTTAATACCTTTCAAAGACAGATAGTCTGGGCCAATGAACCTCAGGGAGCTGCTGTTCCATCCTCACAATAGCATATGGTCTAAATAGGAACTGAGCACACCAACCCTGTAGGATCTTATAGCTGAGCAGAAATAATTCAAGATAACCTGGCCCATAGCCATGAAGAGTTTTACAGGTAAGAATCAGTACCTTCAATTGCAACTGGAAGCTCACTGCTAAACAGCTGTGATAATTATAATCAAGGGTAGCCCCATGTAATGCACATGGTAGTAATCTCTCTGAGATGCCCAATGCATGAGTGGTCGTAAGCAGGGCCTCTTGAGTCACAGCTTGAAGCAGATGCAACTGGCACACAAGGTGGAACTGTGTGTAGGGCCTCTGAGTCACAGCTGCTCTTCAAGCAGGAGCTATAAGTTAGAAGGACCCATATTTTGTGCACTACTAGTTCTACTTGAAGAGGTATAATCCTGTCCCGGAAATCTCTGGATCCAGGGAGTACTACAGTCACTAAATTTTATGAGGGTAGAGTCTGTTTTCCCCCATCCAAGAACCTATGGCTTTCACACAATAGTATCACAAGAAGGCTTGCAGTGGAGATATACAATTGTCATCAACATATGTGCTGATGTATGACCTCACCCAGCAGTCTGGAAACAGAAGTGGGAAGAGAACTGAGCCTTGAGATATTCCACAGAACAAAGGTCTTGGGCTAGAACTTTCTCTCTCAATACCATGCCTCCCATTCCCAAATCCCTGAAGTGGTTCAGAAGGATATTTTATCAAATGCCACCAGATTAATAGAATGGATGCACCAATCTCATTCTGGTTTTCTCACAAGTCATCACCAAATGTGATCAATGTTGCCTTCATATCATGTTCAAATAGGAAACCCAACTGAAAGGGATCCAGATAATTATGCCTCAGCCAGAGCCCTTTGAAACTGCAGCCTGACCATGTTCTCAACAAGGAGACAACAAGGAGCTGAATCCAGCAATGAGACTTATGAGAAGGTGACAGACCTGACTCATTCTGAAGTGCAAGTAGGCCCATCCCCTCAAGGAATAATTCTACATTACTTGGACCCAGGGATGAAATGTAAAATTTGTTAATACCGTTCTGTGGGCGTGGCTTGGTGTGGGGGGGTAATGTGACTGGGTGGGCGTGACCAACTTTTTTTTTTTTTTAAACTTTTCAAAGCATTTTTTCTAATGCTTTGAAAAGCCTCTGCCGATCAGGCAACTCAGCTGGGATCGTCAGAGAGACTTTTTAAAAAATGCCTCTCTGCCAATCAGGCAACTCAGCTGGGATTGTCAGAGACTTTTCAAAGCATTTTTTTTTACCACCTCTTTGGCCAAGAGGTGCAGAAAAAAATGCTTTGAAAAGCCTCTGACAATCCTAGCTGAGCTGCACGATCATCAGAGGCTTTTTTTTTTTACTTTAAAAGCGTTTTTTCGTCGGAAGAGGTTGTAGAAAAAATGCTTTTAAAAGTAAAAAAAAAAAAAGCCTCTGATGCTCGTGCAGCTCAGCTGGGCATGGTGGGGGGAGGGGGGCGCACGGATTTTTGCTACCGGTTCTCTGAACCACCCACCGCCATCGCTACCAGATCAGGTGATCCGGTCTGAACCAGGAGCATTTCACCCCTGCTTGGACCCAATCTCATGCTACCTCCTGGGAGATCTTATATGAAACAGGAGGGGTATCGATCTAACATTCAGGTGCATGCACTCGCAACACCCAGGACCTGTCCATTTCTTCAGGGCCAATAGGAACAAACACTTCCAAGATAATCATTATTCCTTATGAACCTAATGTGCAGATTTTATCCAAAGTATTAGCAAAAAACTATATATTTTTTACAAATAGACAAATAGGAATGTAAAATTTTAATATCTCTAGGAATTGCAGCCTGTTTCTCACCTGATATAGACTCCAAAGATTCCCAATTCAGACACACATTCTGATATTTTCAGTGGACAATGAGCCCTCAATAAGTAATTTAGCGTTGGGAGAGCCTTTATCTTATCCATGAGAATATAAGAAGTCCTCTCAGAACTGTCCTTAATTTTCTCCAGAACTTGCTTGAGCTCATTTCCATAGAGATTATTCCCTGGCAATGCAATAGAAGTTAATATTAGACAAAACAAAGGTCCTAATTTGTATGTTAGGTTCCTGTCCCATCCAGCAATAACAAATAATGAAGGACAAGTGGAAAGGATAAATAGAGAGAAACTGTTTCCTATAATTAGCAACATATTACATGGGCAGATTTGCATTTCTCCCCAAAACAGTACAGCACAGAACAGCATGTGTATGTGTGATCTGATAAAGAACATTTTTGTAGGATTTGTAGAAGATAACTTCATAGTGGAATGCCTCTTTATTGCTTAGTTAATGCTAGATTTGCTGCAATTTAATAAATGATATTAAGTATTTTAGACAGACTGCAGATAAGCAATGATTATGGAATAACTAAATTCTTTCAGCATTATAGCAGAATTATCTTTTACTTAAACTATCAGCAAGCAACATTCTCATTCTTTAGAAATTTTTAGAATCACCAAGTCAAAGATAATTGTGACTGTCAAGTATTACAAAGTATTAAAAATTGATAAATTATCCAAGATTTTCTACTTAATATTAGCCCTATTCAGGAGTTTAATTAACTGAAATTGTACAAATAAACTGTAACTTTAAAACAAACTATACAAATAAACTGTATTCAACAGTTAACAGATAATGGAAGCTGACATCCATACCCCTGCTATTGGTTTGCTGAAAGAGATGTGCATATAATGAACTTTCCTGCATACAGCTGGGAATGTATGCAATCTCAAACTCTATCGGAGTTGTAAACTGCACAGACTTTTCTACATATTTAGTTGTATATGTGAAGGTTCTCTTCTCTGCAGATATTTGCATTATACGCACATTGAGTAGAGAACAGGTTCTATCGTAAACATGGCATAAATGAAGTTAATAAGTTTATGTAACTTTTAAGCAGAATGCCTAAATAGCTCTACTGTTCTGCTATTGTAGAATTTATGTGTCTGAAAGTGATTCTGTTTCAGACTTTTCTTATTTGCAATGAAAATACTACAGATTTTGAAAATTAATTATTAGATTCTGGAGCTGAAATCCTGATTCTGAACATATTTAAACCACTACTGTATAACTCTTAACTTAGATATCTGATGATTTAAGTGGCTAAGTGGTTTTAGAACCAAAACATTATGATTAAAAATAGATTATTAGAACTTTCATTATACAAGCCCAGCAAATAATTACCTCCTCCTTCCCTTTGTGGTTTTAACACAAATCGATCTGGGTCAGCAATAGCAATGGCAACCATCTTATCACCCTCTTCATCCTTGAGGAAAAGAAGACTGTTGCAAAGTAGCCATAGCAAATGCTTAACTTTGGCTTTTAACAACAAAAGTCTAGTACATATTAAACATACATAATAGCCCTAGACAAAAGATTCATAATTTACCAAAAGATTTTATTAATGGTATATACAGTCAGGTCCAGAAATATTGGTTCATCGACACAATTCTAGCATCTTTGGCTCTATACACCACCACAATGGAGTTGGAATGAAACAAACACAATGTGCGTTAACTGCAGACTGTCAGCTTTAATTTGAGGGTATGTACATTCAACTCAGGTGAACCGTGTAGGATTTACAGCAATTTGTATATGTGCCTCCCACTTGTTAAGGGACCAAAAGTAATGGGACAATTGGCTTTTCAGCTGTTCCATGGCCAGGTGTGTGATATTCCCTCATTACCCCAATTACAATGTGCAGATAAAAGGCCCAGAGTTCATTTCAAGTGTGCTATTTGCATTTGGAATCTGATGCTGTCAACTCTCAAGATGAGATCCAAAGAGCTGTCACTATCAGTGAAGCAAGCCATCATTAGGCTGAAGAAACAAAACAAACCCATCAGAGAGCTAGCAAGAACATTAGGCGTGGCCAAAACAACTGTTTGAAACATTCTCAAAAAGAAGGAATGCACTGGTGAGCTCAGCAACACCAAAAGACCTGGGAGACCACGGAAAACAAGTGTGGTGGATGACCGAAGAATTCTTTCCCTGGTGAAGAAAACACCCTTCACAACAGTTGGCCAGATCAAGAACACTCTCCAGGAGGTAGGTGTAAGTGTGTCAAAGTCAACAATCAAGAGAAGACTTCACCAGAGTGAATACAGAGGGTTCACCACAAGATGTAAACCACTGGTGAGCCTCAAAAACAGGAAGGCCAAATTAGAGTTTGCCAAACAACATCTAACAAAGCCTTCACAGTTCTGGAACAAGATCCTATGGACAGATGAGACCAAGATCAACTTGTACCAGATTGATGGGAAGAGAAGAGTATGGAGAAGGAAAGGAATTGCTCATGATCCTAAGCATACCACCTCATCAGTGAAGCATGGTGGTGGTAGTGTCATGGCGTGGGCATGTATGGCTGCCAATGGAACTGGTTCTCTTGTATTTATTGATGATGTGACTGCTGACAAAAGCAGCAGGATGAATTCTGAAGTGTTTCGGGCAATATTATCTGCTCACATTCAGCCAAATGCTGCAGAACTCATTGGACGGCACTTCACAGTGTAGATGGACAATGACCCAAAGCATACTGCAAAAGCAACCAAAGAGTTTTTGAAGGGACAGAAGTGGAATGTTATGCAATGGCCAAGTCAATCACCTGACCTGAATCCCATTGAGCATGCATTTCACTTGCTGAAGACAAAACTGAAGGGAAAATGCCCCAAGAACAAGCAGGAACTGAAGACAGTTGCAGTAGAGGCCTGGCAGAGCATCACCAGGGATGAAACCCAGCGTCTGGTGATGTCTATGCATTCCAGACTTCAGGCTGTGATTGACTGCAAAGGATTTGCGATCAAGTATTAAGAAAGGAAAGTTTGATTTATGATTATTATTCTGTCCCATTACTTTTGGTCCCTTAACAAGTGGGGGACACATATGCAAACTGCTGTAAGTCTTACACCGTTCACCTGAGTTGGATGTACATACCCTCAAATTAAAGCTGACAGTCTGTAGTTAACGCACATTGTGTTTGTTTCATTCCAACTCCATTGTGGTGGTGTATAGAGCCAAAGATGTTAGAATTGTGTCAATGTCCCAATATTTCTGGACCTGACTGTACTTTATACAGTATGTATTATCTCTACTGTGCTCTCCAATTTTGTACTGCATTATAGCACTGCATATATTAAATGTCCATTTCCCACAACACATTACTACTTACCATTTCCAAGGAGTAGAGACCTGTGAACGTTGCTCTCAATTGAGCCACTGCTTCTGGTTCATTTGGCAAGAATCTTTCCAGGACTCCTGGTCGGCTGAGCTCCTGCTGAACTTTTTTGGTTCCAACAAGCTGTGTAGCTATATCAGGACACTTAACTGCTCTGGACTTTTCCAGCAATAACCGTGCCTCCCAGTTCTTAAAACAAACAAGATATCTCATTGCAGATACTTTTGTAACATATAGTATATTAGATATTGTACAATTGTTGTATATCATGCAGCTGAGAAAACTTATATGTTCCTTCTCCCCCTTGCATCTGCATCTCCTGCAATAAACTTACTAAATAAAAACTTAATCCACGAAAACTGCAGGACAAAAGAAAAATTAGCACATCTCTACAGAATCTTTTAGTATAAAAACTGATAAAATTATGTATATATAACTATTGTTTAATCAGGTGAAAAGAAACACAGATAACCCTCTGGGTACCTGAATATTAGCAAAAGATATACATAAAATATCTTTGCAATAGTCACAAATATCTGTAGCTTGGGTGGAGGATGAGGGTGGAAGTTCATTCTCCAAGCTCGTGAGAACGAACCTTCACCCTCATAAAAGTATCTCTTTATCCACTGAAATAGCCAACCTGTATTTGACATGTCAGCCAAAAGTACCACTACTGCTATTAAACTTACAAAGTAATTCCTCCCCACTCTTCCAATTGAAATCACTTCAGAATGTTGTCATTGTTTTCTGAATAATTTAGAAAGGAAGTCATATGAGCATCTTAGCAATGTTTTTTGAAATGGCAATGAACTATTGAAATTAATTCAGAGAAAGACAGCCAACTATCATAGGAAGAACTGAATAATTTTCAGTGAATTTATTTCACAGCTCATGGACCCAACTCTATTTAGAATAATTTCATTTTAAATGTATACAAGACTTCTGCATTACTTCTATTTAACTATTATACGATTGAGATTGTTATAGTTCATCCTGAAATATGTGATAATTGTCTAAATGGTCCTTAACATAAATTATATACCTTTGCCTAGCTGCCAAAGATCATTACGGTACTAACCTGTTCATTATAACTTCTTGGCATATAGCCTTCCCTGTAATATACCACTGCTACTTCCTCCCCATCTCTGAAACAGAGAGCAAATATGTAAGCACTTTTCTCCATTTCTCAAGCCTTTTCTTCACCATCACCACCCCCTCTCACACACACAAAAACCGTGCAATACGTTACATTACTGCAAAGTAGATCTCTATTAATTTTGAATGCTTTGATTACATTTTCAAAAACATTATTCAACTACCGAAATACTGTAAAATCAGCATTATCAAACAGATCATTCTTTTATAGTTCTGCTGATAATTAAATATAATAACTGATTTCCAACCTTTCAGTGAATTAGGACACAACTAGATGTGTTAAGGACTGAAACTGCTTTAATAGTAACCAGGATGTCATTCACTTAAATCATTGAATGGACTCTACTTCCATCAGTACTAATTTAGCCATTCATTAGCTACTTATTTAAAAAGTTATTTCACATATCCAGTTAAAAATAATTTTTGATTTATATTCTGGTAGTCATGTGAACATTTCCAAATATCTGATACTATTTATTTAACAAATGCAACACAAATATTTTGTAGAGCTCATACACTATAGATCAGGAGTGAAATGCTCCTGGTTCGGACCGGCTCGGGCGAGTAGGTAGCGATGGTGGCGGGCAGTTCGGAGAACCGGTAGCAAAAATCCCTGCCCCCGCCCCCCATGCCCAGCTGAGCCCCGCGATTATCAGAGCCTTTTTTCCTTTTAAATGGCTCTGACCAGCCAAGCTCTGACATCCCAGTTGAGTTGCCTGCTAATCAGGCAACTCAGGATCAGGATCGCCAGTGCCATGTAAAAGAAAAAAAGGTTTTTTTTCTCCCCCCCCTCTCCCAGCCTCCAGCTT
The DNA here is from genome assembly GCF_059756535.1 of Pantherophis guttatus. Lineage (NCBI taxonomy): Eukaryota > Metazoa > Chordata > Lepidosauria > Squamata > Colubridae > Pantherophis > Pantherophis guttatus. The sequence continues at coordinate 34,965,927 of NC_142065.1, read as the reverse complement.
GCTTACCTTAGCTGATCGCATGACGATCGCAATCCATGCATCAGCAATCAACTGAAAATCCCTGGCTGCAATCAAGCTCATCGGTGAGCAGCTCTTTCTGCCTGCCTGCCTTGACTTATGGACTTCAACTCCCAGCAAAGCTGGCTGAGGAATTCTGGGAGTTGAAGTCCACAAGTCTTAAAGTTGCCAAGGTTGGAGACCCCTGTTCTATTGGGTAAGTTTTTTTCCCCTTTGGGAGCTTTAAAAAAAATAGTTAATTGGGGTTATTTTAGTTGTTCTTTTTTTAGACCTAGCCATTTAAAGTTTAGGAAGTTTTAAATTTAGCTGCTTTTATATAAAAATAAAAATAAATTAAAATAAAATAATATTTGTGCAGCTTTCTGAGATTTAGTGTTTCTGTAGTGTTTCACTCTAACTACACAAACACACAAAATCTCACAAAGCTGTATGTGGAATTTTGTGTGTGTAAAGTGTGAAAGTTGGTTTTTTTGGCTTTTTGTGGCTGTGTGAGGTTCCTGCTTGTTGCAGGGGACATTTTGGGTCTAGCACAGCTGCTTTTACATTGTGGGTGAGCCAGTTGTGTTGTGTTGTGTTTTGTAGGTTAAAAAAGGGCAAAGAAGTGACATTGACTTGGCCCACCCACCCAGTCACCTTACCACCAAGCCAAGCCCACTAATTAAGCCACGCCCACAGAACCGGTAGCAAAAATTTTTAGATTTCACTCCTGCTATAGATATATAAAAATTAACCTCACACATGAGCTATCCATGCCCTAATAATCTAAAATTTAAGTTTAATCCTTGTTTAACAAAATCTTTTGTTTAATCCTTTCTATTCTATGTTGCTGCAAGATTTGTAACTGGGAGAAAGAATTGTGAAATTACCATCTGTTCCTATGAGTGATACCATTAAACATTTTATCTGGCTGATAGCTACTGCACTGTGCCAACCGCAAAAACTGCTTTTCATGTTGAGGAAAGATCTTTGGAAGTTGAGAGAGACTGCAAAGAAACCTGGCATTTCCACGCTATGGAAAACATTAGTTAAAAACAGGCTAATATGTTGTGGCAGAATTACTGTCTTGATTCAACAAAGCTTTTCTAAAATGACATTAGAGGCTGGGTGTAGGCAAGATAATTTTCCACCTAAGATAATTAATATATTGCATTACTAGGGTTTAACAAAATTCAGTGGCAAACCTATGGACACTACTTACATATACAGTTTCTTTTCACTGTCCAAAGATGCTTTTTCAAACACATCTTTAAAACTTTTTCGGATCACCTTGATATTCCTTAGGGTGCAAGAAAGACAAGGAGAATTGGAATTTTAAATAGAAACCAAGTGCTTTCAATTAAAAAAGGGCTTCCATTTTATGTGGAAAAAATAACATGTTTTCTTCACCTAAGTACCCATACCAAAAGACTAGATTGCTGATGAAGAATCAGAACAGCTTCTGTAAAGGTAAATCTGACCCCGTTTAACTTTTATGAATAATGGGACATAGAGGGAACATCAAAGAGAAGACATTTGTGTAATGAGGAACAGAGTGCCTCCTCATAACACAAATCTATTATCTAATCTAATAATCTATTGATTATTAATAATCAATATTATTTATTATTAATATACAGTATTAATATACAGTACAGTACTGTATATTAATATACAGATTATTAATATACAGTATAAGAGCCTGTAGTACAGTGGACTAAAGCACTTTTATTAACAGATTAACATCTGCTGCTTGCAATTACTGCAAGTTCAAATCTCACCAGGCTCAAGGTTGACTCAGCCTTCCATCCTTTCAAAGGTAGGTGAAATGAGGACCCAGATTGTGGGGGCAATAAACTGACTTTGTATAAATATACAAAAAGTATGAAGGCTCATGCTTAACGCATTGTAAGCCGCCCTGAGTCTCTGGAGAAGGGCGGCATATAAATTAAAGCAAAAGCACTGGTGTCCCAAGAGCTACGTTCAGCTACTATATTTGATTGTGGAGGTCCTGGTAGCTGAGAAGTATCATAAAATGTCATCATCCTTTCTTTATTAATAAAATCTATATGGTATATGCCTTAGCATCACAAAGCATACATTTTTTTGTAGTTTTGAAACAGGAAAAAAAATTAAAAAGCTTTGCAGAGAAAAAACAAATGGCATAGTTAGCAGAATTCAAGCTGGAAAATGAAACTGTTCTTTGCAATGAAATAAGAATCTCTCAGGATAGAAAGGAGTTAAAATTCTGGAACTGCATATCAACTCAACATTCCAAAATCAAGGAAGAAGATGAGAGCAAACCATGTTTGTATTTTTCACAAGAAAATGAATGGGGAGCAGAGAGCTGCTACGTATAAGATGATAAGTTATTAAAATGAATGTGCCTGAGATTTTGGAAGAGATGGATATTGGCTGTTGCCCTTTTTATTTTTTTAAGTTTGTTATTTAGTGGCTTATTTTCCTCATTTCATAGCATAATTCCTGGAGCTACCAAAAAAAGTGGTTTAGGAGTTGCATGAAGCTATGAGTTTCTCAGCCTTGTTTTAATAGTTTTAAAATTTGAACATTTCTCTTCAAAATATATTTTAAGGAATCAAATATTAATGATGTAAGCTCTCACGGAATGAATTTAATAGCAGAGATATATACAAGTATTCAGATTTGAAATATACCACTTCAATTGCAAAAAGCATTCCCACCTTAAATGTAAGACAGCTGTTTCAAGTACAAAAGCAGGACTGTTTGGGGAATTCAAAAAAATGTTTCTAGATCAGAAAAAGGAATTCTGTATCAAACTCAAAACACTTATTTCAAATTTGAAACATTCAACTTAAGATATTTTGCCCAGCACTACTGAATAGCATGCTGATTCTAATTATATGAAACTGTTACCTTATCCATAGTTCATTTTCTATACAACGTTGATCAAAAATATTTCTCTGAGCCTCTTCAACCAGAAACATCACCACTGCTCTGAAATAAAAATACATTATGTAGTAATTACATTAGTTAAAGTATTATAATTTTGAAATACATTATTCAGTGTTTATTATATGTTGTGTAACATCCAGAAATAGGGATTGGCAATCTGCAAGAATACAAAGGCAAAATGTGCATCTACAAATCCAGTGCTATGTTCCTAGGAACAGTGCAATTTTTATAGTCTTAAAATATATATATATATGAAAACAGTGTATTACAGCTGAGCTAGACATAATACATTAATTTTCCTTAAAAATAATAGGTCTCATCCTCCCAGTATTATCAGTCTCATATTTCTTCTAGTCCTCAATCTTTGAAATTGTTTTTGCCATTCACAAAAAGCAATCTACAAAAATAATCTCCACTTTGTACACTTATGTATACATAATCTTAATCTTTATGCAATCCTCTAAGGCAGGGGTGTCAAACTCGATTTCACTGAGGGCCACATCAGTGTTGTGTTTGACCTCAGAGGGCCAGGGTGTGGGCGTGGCCATAGTGGGCGTTTGACACAGGCTCAAGATGCATTTTCCCCCCTTCTCTTCTTTTTTTCCACAGTTCTTTACTATAACCATTTTCCTATCTCTTCTACCAGATATTACTGGCAAACATTTATTACTTATTCTTCATACTCCACTAAACTTTTTATTTCTAAATTTATACCCTGTTGTTTAATAGTAAATTGCTTTTCCAAGCAGAAAAGCTATTTATACTATTGTATTTTTATTATTCAACTAATAATAAAAATACAATAGTATAAATAACATAATTGAAGATCTAACAGCAGAGGTAAATTTCCAGGATAGTAAATAGAAATGGCTGTCAATTATAGATTGTTGATTGTAGATTAAATGGACCTACAGTATGTAAGGTCTGCTGTTTTTGGCTGGTAGAGTGCTTCAGGAGTCCAGGGAGGCCAAAAATGGGCCATGTGGGGGCCACATGTGGCTGCCCCGTAGGCCATTTTGGCTGGCAGAAGCACCATGGGCCGGTCCTTTGATATTTTCAGGCCGGCCCTGCGGGCCAGATTTAAGCACCCTGCAGGCCGCATGCGGCCCATGGGCCTTGAGTTTGACACTCCTGCTCTAGGGTGTTTGGGATGGTCTCCTATTCGTCTCTTTGCTTACAATATGGTTGTCCATCCTTTACATACAATAAATACTGCATGGCCTCATTCCACTTCCTGCTTATTTCCACTGATTTTTTTTTGAAGCTCCAGTCATAGTCTTCTGTTACTGCTCTACTAATATTCTACTTGCTGCCTTTAGATCGTATTGCCTTCAATCATGGTTTCAAAGATCACTACTACTACTATTCATGGATTATTGAAATGCATCCTAAATGGGGCTACCCTTGAAGACCACATGGAGGCTACAGGTGGTCCAAAATATGGCAAAGTTGGCAGTAATTAGTATGCTACAATATGCCCAAAGTAGTTGACATTTACTGCTTTGCAAACTGCACTGGTTACTAGATGGCTTCCAGGGGCAATTCGAGATTGCATGCCATAGGGCCAGGTTATTTGAGGAGTTGCCAATTCCTTCAATTCTTTCTGCCCATCTGATGAATTTAGGCAGAATGGGTGTGCTTTATGTCCCTTCAATTAAACCTAGGAAGCATGCCTTCTCTGTCACAGAGTATCACTTATTCATAAAAATAAAATGCACAGCTATGCAGATATTTTATAGGCTGCTTATCTTACCTATCTGAGCCGTAGAGTTCCCAAGCTCTTGCAATGCCCATAGCAATTCCTTTCGATGGATTATTGGAAAGCAATTTTGAGGCTTCCTTTGATTTCCCCAAAACATTCAGCACATGCCTATGATTGGGACACATAGATACAGAAGTCATAAAAGATTGAGAATACACAACTGCTAGCACAAAGCTATTAAGAGAGAGAAAAGACCTAAACATTTTCTGAAACACATACCTAAAAATCCTTCATGAGTAATGCACACATATACAAAACATTTTCACTTGCAAAATTAAAGCAAACATGTAAAGATTATCATTGCCATATATTTTGTGGTCAAAGCATCAATTTATTCAAGGGTGCCATTAATAAATGTCATTATAAAATACATTTTGAACTTGGCAACAGGATTTAACAAGGAGAAAACCACAATCCATCAAAATGGCAGGGCAAGCTATAGTATATAAACAGAAAACAAACTCCTCACTCACTCACAGTTACCTAGTTGGACAATGAAACATTTGGAAGCACGAAACCAACTTCAGAGAGCACTAAGGAGTCCATCGTTCAAGAATAAACTACTTATACTCCATTGTATCGAAACTGTCTTTTATAACTGCACCTTACAAACACAGCAACAATAATTCAAGGCAAAATTCAGATGAAGAATTTTGAAGAAACTCAGCTTTCTTTTTTATTTTTAATAAAAACAAGTAAGCATAGAGAATCAATTTATGATATTGATCTTTAGAAGGATTCAGAATTTTATGCTGATGCCTTTGCACTTGCAGTGGGAATATACCAAGAGAAAGTACTTCTGCCATGGTGCTTAATATACTGGATGAGCAATGAGCTGACAAGTAAGTTGTTGCATAGATGAGAAGGTGGCAGCTTTGGATTCAAGTTTTTATTTATTTATTAAATTTATATACCACCCATCTCTCTGTCAAGTGATTCTGGGTAGCTCACAATATCAAAAAGCAAATACGAAACATTAAACATTTAAATACACAGATTAAATTAAAAAAAAATTTCAATGGGCTGGGGGGGGGATCTTCTTCCTCGTCCACTAACCACCTCCAGCATGGAATCCCCTCTTCAGAGCCCCAGGCCAAATGGCAGAGTCAGGTTTTGAGGCTTTTTCAAGGCCAAGAAAATGGGAGTGGATCTCTTCTTGAGGGGCATGATGATTCAGAGGGTGGATATAGGTAGCTTGCATTCTCAAATGGACCTTGACTAAGGCATTTCAATATCCTTTTCCCAAGCACTTCTGCTCTATCTGAGCCAGCCAAAATCTTAGTGATACATGATATTTTTAAGTAGCCTTAAAATAAGAATTGAAAACTTGCTGGATGAAATCACAAAAGGTGAAGGGCAAATCTTCAGCATTTTACATAGCTTTAACCCATCCATATTACAGAATAGAAACAGCACTGAATAAACACTCACAAGCAAAGCAAATCGGAATTCCAGTCAACTTTGCTCTGCTAAAATCATACACAGTGAAAGAATGCAACTTTTCATGGCAACCTTACCGGTGTACTTTAGTGGTTCGAGATGTGAGGCCTCCAAAGCTTGCAGCAATGGTATTTATCTCTACTTGTTTTAGAGCTGGAGAACCATCTGCACCATAGTCAAACATGTAATCCGAGCGATTGATTCCTAAAACCAATGACTAAGTAAGACAGAAACAGAAGTAAGACAGAAACTATAGCAGAAGCTATAGTGGCAAGTATTCCAAGAGGACGTTTACTCTGCATTATTATTCATCAAACATCAATTTGTTCATCAGTTTATTTACTGCACTGAGCACTTAACCATAATATAATCCACATGACAGCAGTTCTGGTACTAGGTTCATGTTTCCATAGGGACTGACTGGCAAGGGAAGTTTTAAAGGAGAACTTTTCTATTGGTATTAGGATGAAGGTTTAGGGTTAAGTGCCCATGGGATTAGTTGATATAAATGGTTACACTGCTTTGTACAGCACATTACAATAATCCATATAGTAGTTGACTAGTGCATGAGCAACTGTGAGACTCTCCAAATTTTAGATCACTTTGCCACTGCTTTGATAGGAAAACCAGATCAGGTGCGTGACCACTGTCTTGTGTCAAGTTCTGGATCACCTGGGATAATCCAAGTCTGGCATGGATGCCAGGAACTTCTGAGCCACATCAGACCCCCTCCCAAGAAATGCAGATTGAAATCACCAGGATAATAAGCCATTTATCATTTGCTGAAGTCTTAGATTAGTCTCGGATTCAGCATGTATGTTAGTTAGTTTTATCGTAAGTATTTAGGGTAAATGGTAGTCTTAGAATTATATAGGATAACCTGTTTCAATAACTTAGTGGTTCAAATGATCCTTGGTTAACAACCACTTGTTCAGTGACCAAACTTATGATAGTGCTGAATGAATGTTACTTATGATTGGTCCTTGAAAGTTTTAACCATGGCAGCATTCCCGTGATCACTTGACTGTATTTTGGAACCTTCCCTGCTGGTTTCTCACAAGCAAAGTCGGTAGGAAATCAGAAGTTGCAATCTTATGAGGTCCTCATTTAATTGTCTGTGATTCACTTAATGCTAATTGGGAACAAGCAGAACTGCAATCACTACGTGGAATAGTCATGTAAGGTCATGCTTTATGACTGCATAACTTTGCAGCAGGAATTATTATTGTTAAGCGAGGACTACCTGCCCTCTATTACGATAGGGAATGCCTGACAACATTTAGGGTACTTTCCCCTAGAATTAGGGTTAGGTTTCTTTTTGCTTTACACTTACATTTAATGTGAAGGTTTATTTATTTATTTGTTTGATTTATATGCTGCCCTTCTCCGGAGACTCAGGGTGGCTTACAATGCTTTTAAGCAATAGCCTTCATACTTTTGTATATACCTGCTTAGTAGGGCTTTTGGCCCCCCCAAGCGGTGTTCTATTTTATACAAAGTCAGCTTATTGCCCCCACAAACTGGGTCATTTTACCTACCTCGGAAGGATGGAAGGCTGAGTCAACCTTGAGCATGGTGAGAACTGAACTCGCAGTAATTGCAGGCAGCTGGCAGCTAAATACTACTTTAACAGTAGTTTAGTCCACTGCACCACCAGGCTCCTTAGGTTACTTTTTGAGTGAATGTTTACCATTAGTACCGTGTTTCTCTGAAAACACGACCCACCCCAATAATAAGCCCAACCCTAATTTTTTGGGGGTGGGCCTAATATTACCCCTACCCCAAAAATAAGCCCAAGGGGATGGGTGTGGCCAGCACAAGTGATGGCTCGGGGGGGGGCAATTGTCTGGCTGCAGGTACAGCCCACTGGCCCCTTGGGGCAACACAAATACCGCTTTTGCCCTTTTCTTTCTGGGCGTAGCACTTCTGCTTGTTGGGACACGGTAGAAGCATTACAGTTATGTTTTAGGAACTGCTTACAAGTAAAATTTTTAGGTTAAAATTCTCCTGCCTGTCATCCTTCCCTCAGGCTGTGCTGAGCTTGAGGAATAGATGACAAACAGGTGTGCTATACGGATGACATATTAGAAATAAATCAGCAGCTTTAGCAGCTTTTATCAAATACCTGAGCAATTCCTTCATCCACAACCTGCTTATAAATTTTAAACAGTTGAGCTGTAAAGTCATCCACTTTAAGGATACTAGGAAGAAGTAGAAAACAGAGATCATATGTAGAATTCAGACATACTGTAAAAATACAAGAACCACTTTTAAAAAGACACAAAGTAACATTGAAACTTTCAGTTCCCTAAAATTCTTCACAAGTTAAGGAATTATAAAAATACAAGGATCAGAGAAATCCAAATATTAGACCAAATATTTTAGAGTGATGTTTATTCCTCCGTATTTTTTTCTAATACATTTGCGGAACAAAGCTGCTCATTATATAAAATACCTTAGCAGGAAATTATCTTGAACGAGCCTACATTTTTAAAGAATTTATACCATATTAGGAAAATAATATTTATTATAAGGAAGATATTTTTTCATTAGTTTTTCCTCAGTTTACTGCATAATATGGCTGTTATTTATCTTAAAAATCCAGTTCTTCATATTTCTGATGCTATTTGGACCTCCAGCAACAATTTATGTGAAAAAAATCTTCTCAATATGTATACATGAATTTTCAGCAAACACATAACGCCTGGGAATTCACATTATGTATTTCCAACTGCCATGTAATCACAAGAATCACAAGACCATTCAGATGACAAAGTATAAAAATCTTGGAATCTATAATATATATATATATACAGCAGCTTAAACGTAACAAAACATGAAATGGGATGCTGGTTGATATTATTACTTAGAAATACATTCATAACGTTTCCTTAGTTTTCCAGTCATTTGCAAACAATTAGACAAATATCACATTCCACTAAATCAATTTTAATATAAGTTGTCTTCACTTAATGACCATAATTAATCGGGATCCACATCTGAGTTGCTAAGCAACATAGTCATTAAGTGAAACATCATGTGACTGTGCCTGACTTATGAGATCAGTTCCACTGCAGTTGTTAAGCAATTCACCTGCAATCATTAAAAATGATATCATGTGATAATGACTTGCAACTTACTGCTGGCTTCTCCACTGATTTTGCTTGTCAGAATTTGGCTGTGAAGCTCGCAAATGGTAAACGCGTGCCAGTTTAAAAGCACCTGAATCATAATCACATGACCACGGGGCGCTGTTGTTAAGTTCAAGGACCAGATGTAAAGCTACTTTTTCAGTACTCGTAAATTTGAGAAGTCATTATATAGGGAAGTTGTTAAGTGAGGATTACCCATCCAGCAACTATGAAAATTACAACTGAAATATTTTTTTTCCTTAATATGCAATAGGCAGACATACTTGGCAAGAGTACACTCTAGAAATTCTGTATCCTGGCTAACTTTATCCACTAGTAGATTAAAATCTTGTTGAATGGAATAGGCTTGTTCAAGCAGATTTCCTGGTACTGGAGATGGGAATAGTGTAAAAGGTGCAAAATTCACAACCTGTTAAAACAAGGAAAAGCAATGGATATGCTGTCTTTGAACCCTTTGAACAAATAATGAAATGAAGCTCTTTCAAATCTTGAAAGTATATTGGAAGTATGTAGGGGAGGCAACTTAATAGCATTACAGAAGAATTATATTGACAGCATTATGTACTTTCAGAAGCTGAGCTTTAATGGAAACAAGTGTTCCATAAATAATGTAGCTACAGGAAAGGCAAATGGGAGCAAATAAAAGAAACAAAGCTTTCCATGTATAGTGTGTCACTTTGGCCTGCTTGCTCACATTGGATCACTACATGCTGCCAGATTCGTTAATGGTACCATACATGAAAAAAATTATCACATGGAGACAAATTACTGAGAACTTTGTTTTACATGCAGGCAATTGTCAGCTATCTTCACTGACCAGTATATGAGTGAATTTATCTACCCATTAAGGTTTGAAAGTATATAAAATGATAGCAGAAAATGAGCAGTACATATAACAAATATAAAATAGGTATGTTTTCTATTGAACAAACACATAAAAATCAATCCAGGAATAAAGGACATATAATTAATAAAGTTGTAGGGGGTATAGATGTAGTTAAATAACTGCTGAGTAATACTACAATATTGCTATACAATAACATAAGTACTTGTTTTAAAATCTGTCAAGTAGGTATGTGGTGCTACAAAGATTTTGCAACATGAATTCTAGTTTTGAACTTACATCAGAAGCATTGGGGTCATCTTTAGTCCTCATTAGAACACCTTCAAGTAGTGCTATGTCTATTGCAATGGGAGCCACATACTGAATGAGCTGCACATTTTGCAAAGTATCTTTCCAAAGCGTAGTCATCGCAAAGACTGAAAAAGATACAATAAAATTCTAAAAATATTATTTTATACACACACATACCACCAAAATGATGTGCAGAAGAAAAATAAGATTCAATATCCATTAAAAATACCATACTGCAATAAACTAAAAAATCCAGGATGAAATCATGTAATATTAAATTGTATAACACATTTAAAAAATTCAGCAGCTCAATATTTAACAATCCAAATAGTTAGCAAAAGGCAGATTAAAACATAATCAAATTTTAAAGATTGGTTTAAAATTTGCATAATGTGTTGGAATGAATTTCTATAAATTTGAGCCACCATCAAGAAGTTGATCTTATTCATAGATATAATTATGTAACTTAGTCCTAAAAACACACCATCTATCTAATATATACCTGGGAATACAGCCCACAAAAATATAGTGGTACTTTATACAGTAGAATCTAAAGTCTTTTAATGAACTTCACACTTGACCAAAGACATGAGAGTACATATCTAACTCTTAGATCCACGATATAAGTTCACAAAGAATTAAGAGGCTGGTCTTTAAATCTGATTATTTTTACTGAAGTAAATATAAAAACAAATGAATTACAAAATGCATGGGTGGCATAGATAGCAATTTTCCTTCCAATTACACACAGATACATACACACACAGGGGAAACACTGTTTTACAGAAATATACTGAATGATTCCTAAATACATAGTTATGAAGCACCTCAAAATGAAATAGTATTGTAGATAAAATCAGATTTTAATGACTACTAGACAACAGAATGAGTGAAATACAGTATTGAAGTATCATTATATTCTGTCCATTCACAGAACTTTCCTCTTTGTTAGTATAGATTTCACATAGTCATCAATTTATGCTGCCTTTTGTAACAATGTCTGTGTCTATGTAACCTGCGTCTGAGCTCCAACAATCATTTTTTTCATGTATCTCTATTTGTGAGATACAGAAATATCCTATTAACAATGATGCTAGAAAAATGCACTAACTGAATATATTTTTTATTAGAGGAATTCCCCGATTTCTGATTATTTTTAGTGTAATAACGAAGTTCATCTGGCAGTTATACCTCTGGGCAAAGCAGTAACCTATTAACAATAATTATGATGTATATCTCCATGAGCCAAGAAGTACAATAATGAATCCCTACAGATATAAATTTTGACAACTTATGTCAGAACAGCAATTACAATCTTTTAAACATTATATAGAAACCCAGGCTAATGCAAGTAGTTTGTTCAAAGGAAACTTTATGCTGAATAATGTAACCAAACTTGAGTTAGAGTTAGTGAGTTAGAAAGAATTTAAATTATTTACTTGAACAAGTATAAACAACTTTATCAGGTTCATTAAAGTACCTATTGTAACTTGAAACATTTTGCCTTATTGGAAGAAATCTGGATAGCTACACACATTGCAATAATTCATTCTCATTCTGTTACAAAGCAAGTGTGAAAAAAATACAAGACCAATTCCATTTATTAACATAATATCAAATATCTATGACTGAAACCATGGAAGAAAAAATTCAATTGTTTCTGAAACACACTGGTATTGTTTTAACACCAATTAAAATAAATGAAAGCAAACAAAGGGGAAAAAATCTCAACTGTCAGTAAGCAAATGCTGACTCATCTATGGCCTGTCTCTAGTTAATAAGTATTTTTAATCACTCTTTTTTCCCTCACTTTCTGTTGTAGGAAGTTAGCACCCACCCCTCTCCTAGAAAAATGAAATATTCTAGGAAATATTAAAAAGGCAGAATATTATACCTCCTTGGAGGAGAAAAGGAGAAACATGTTTTAAAGACAAAGCAACTCCCTGCACCCTCCCTTCAGCTCCAGGGTGATGGGATTAAGACATGGCCCTCAGGACATGATAGGATTAGCCCTCTACCCATCTAGCAACAGAACTCACCACATGGCACCTGCGGAGATTAAATCACCCAGCAAGATTCAACCAAGCTGGGGACTCAAGACCCTACAAAGTTACCCCTGCATGGCTCCATGGGAGTCTGACAACCAGTCAGAATACATTTCTTACAGAGGAACAGGGAGCGCCAAGGCCCAAGAGAGGGTATAAATCTCTCTCTCTCTCTCTCTCACCCATGTGCTTTTTTTGCCCAGGACCTCAAACCATGTGATCTGAGTCCACCATTAAACCATCTTTCCAATCAGCCACCATGTTTCCAGTGTCTTTCTCCCCACTTGGAACTGAACCCAGATGGACATTTCTTCCAACACTGTAAACGACAGCCTCTTTCAGAACAGATCTCCCCCATTCTCAGCTCGGAACCTGTGGAAGTGAAGCGCCTTCTTTCCCATCATAAAATGAATCGACAGTTCCCTTATAGTAGTTTCTAAAGAATCTAAAGCCATTTTTGCCTTTCAGGATCGACCTTTGCACCCCAGATACTAGCTAGCTTTGGTGCCGGTCTATTTCTGCTTCCCGAAGCCCCCTTCGGCAGCGGCTTAACTCTTCAGAACACCCCGATTCATTGTTAGAAAAAGGACAAACGCTGCTCTGCGTCCTTCTGCACCTCAATAGTCCCGCACCCCGCTTTTTGTCACCTGAGAAAGGCTTTGAGTTAATGGGCACCACTGGGTCCTCCCATTTCTCCCTTCCAGTGGGTGAGGAAAGGCGTCGGCCGCTACATCCTCGGCTCAGAGCACCGATACTCTCTAACACACCGCGCCCTTTCCGCGGATTTAAATTTCTATGCAAACATTGAAAAAAAGAAGACATATATCCCGCCGCCCAGCCGTCCACCCGGTACCTGAGACCATCTGACGGGAATCCACAACTATGTCCGCTCAGCCAGCCCCTCGCAGATTGGCTACTCTTTCAGCCTATCCACGAACACCAATGCCCTTTGTACTGATTGACAGGAGTGTAATCATATCGGAAAACTGCGCACAAAAAAACAAAAAGGCGAATGCCGAGGAGAAAGGCGGAGCCTATGCAAATATAGAGGCGGGTCCCGGCGCCTTCCCCTCCTGCCCTTTACCTGAGACCACTCTGACGGGAATCCACAACTATGTCCGCTCAGCTCGCAGATTGGCTACTCTTTCAGCCTATCCACGAACACCAGTGCCCTTTGCACTGATTGACAGGAGTGTAATCATATCGGAAAACTGCGCACAAAAAAACAAAAAGGCGAATGCCGAGGAGAAAGGCGGAGCCTATGCAAATACAGAGGCGGGTCCCGGCGCCTTCCCCTCCTGCTCTTTACCTGATGCATGTTTCTCCACTAGGGGTTTTTTTCTCCACGTTTGCGGGAGCGGGCGCCATATTTGAATGTGAATGGTGGCCAGTCCGGAGCAAGGGAGGGAGGGACTGGAATCTGAAGCCGAAGTCAAGATAACGGGATGGGGAAAATGGTATTACAGGCCCTTTTTACAACCAGGAAGCTGTCTATGGAAGCTGCTGCCTTCTTTGCAAGGACGGCTGTAATGTTGGGAAAGGTGACCTCACCATGTTGGGGTCCGGTCACAGAGGGGTGCAGAGGTCACGCGTCGGACTTGTGAGCGTCTTTGACAATCGCGCCTGCTGCCTTGGGGTGAAAACAACAACAACCACCCTGCATGGATGAACTGCTGTAAGACCTGCGAAGGGGACGCCCTGCGGGTGAGAGGAGAAGCGTCCGTCGTGGAACGAGATGGCCGGCTGAGGAAAGGAGGGAGGGCGAACAGGAGTAAACCTTCCAAGGAGGCGTTCATGGGTCCTCCAAACGGTTGAGGTGAAGTTCAAAAATCGGAACGGAGAGCCGCTTTTCTGGAACAGTATAGGTGCCCTCAGGCTCTTTCTTCTTTACTATCCAAGGAAGCATTCCTTCCTACAACCCTCTTTGTTTATCCATATCACAAATGTGTGAAAATAGCTCTCACTTAGAACAGGGGTGGACAATTGTGGCTCTTTTACAACCTGTGGACTTCAACTCCCAGAGTTCCTGAGACAGCCAAGCTGTCTCAAGTTGAAGTCCACAGGTTGTAAAAGTGCCACAAGATCCTTGTTTCTCCTTCTCCCCTCCCCCTTTTCTTCTTGTCCTCTTTTTAATACTGTTTCAGACACTTTCAAAAACAAACAATTCCATAGTTTCCCACCTGTTGGGTTTCTCTGGCAGCGTCTTATCCAGGTAGGAGTAGGCGTGACCCTACCTAGCTAAGAGAAGCTCAGCCTGATATTGATACCTATTTCTTGTTTCTTCTGTGTAAAATTTGAATTATACAGCCTATGCAGTGCTGGGATTCAGGCAGTTCGCACCACTTCGGGAGAACCGGTTGTTAACTTTCTGAGCAGTTTGGTGAACTGGTTGTTAGAAGAAATCATTAGGGCAGAGAACCGGTTGTTAAATTATTTGAATCCCACCACTGAGCCTATGGGGCAAGAACGTTTTCTAAGCAGAAAGGCATTGTGCAAAGAGTTCCTAACTTACAATTGCTAGTAATAACGGAATTGAGAGAGACTGTATTTCTCAATTTTTATTGAACCATGGCATAGCAGCCTTTTTTTTTCTCCTGTTACCTATATATCCTCATAACAGTGGCCTTGTCTTGTCTTATGACAAGCCAATCAACAAGGCAGTCTTAAATTATTTTTAATTCACCCAAATTAAACTCTATAGACAGTAATGTGTATTACAGTGCCTTTGTCATCCTTTATTTGTAGAAGAGAAGACTATATAATTTCAGACACTATAAGCAGGATACGTACAGATCAATAATAGCACATTTCATGTTTGTGTTTCTGTCAGTTGAAGAATGAGTCATTAACACAATTTAACAAGATAGGGCATTCATTTAATGTAATTAACAAGCAAAGCTTGTGGAGTGTGTTAAGATCAGTGCAATCTTACCATTTTGTAAAAACGTTTTGCTTATTATTTTCCAATAGGCATGAAAAGAAGTAGATTCCTGGAAAATTGAGAATAACCTGGCCCATTAGCAGATAGCAATATTTCAAATGAAGTTTGTTTGGGCTTTAATGTTCAAATTGATGTAAGTGCTATCAGAAAGTAACAACTTTTGTTAGATCACTTTAGGTTGATGAAATCTTGCATATTAGTTTATTGATTTAAATTGGTCCAATAAAAAATATTTGCCTACTTATTTTAAATATGTAATTATTTAAATAATTTAGTTAATAGTGTGATCCTATACATATCTATTCAAAAATAAGCATTATTTCTTCTATGAACTTTAGTCCCAGGGAAGTGTGTGTGTGTGTGTGTGTGTGTGTGTGTGTGTGTGTGTGTATGTATGTATGTATGTATATATGTTTTTCTTCTAGCCAGGTTTTCCTTAAGTAGCCAAGGTTTTACGTAGGGAAAACCTGGCTAGAAGAAAAACACACATAAACCCTACGAAGAAGTAAGAATATATATATATATATATATATATATATATATATATGTATGTATGTATGTATGTATGTATGTATATATATATATATATATGTATGTGTATATATGTATGTATGTATGTATGTATGTATGTATGTATGTATATAATTACAACATAATTTTAGGTTCACCAATACCAATATACAGTTATTAAGTAAACACTCCAAAACAGGTTCCAAGACAAAAATTATTAAGAAAGAAATAGCAACCCACTCCAGTATTCTGCCAAGAATACCAAAACGATACTCTCAGCCAGGATAAAGTTGACATGATACTGAAATTTGACACTCCCCACCCCCAGTTTGGAAGATATCCAAAAAGCTATTGGAGGAGAAGACAGAGCAAGTATGAAAAGCACTAGTGCTTTTAATGTGGCAGGATTAAAGCTGAAAGAACATCCAGCCGCTGTTGTAGCCAGAGACAAAAGGGGACTTAAATACAGTACTGCTAATATATATGTATATCATTGGTATGTGGAATGTCAAATCCAGGAAATAAGACAAACTTGGTGTGATCAAAGCAGAAATGTCAAGAGGAACATTAACATTCTGGGTATCAGCAACTAAAATGGAATGAATGGATCATGTCACATCACAGATACATCAGTTTTTCTGCAGACCAAGGAAATAGAGTATTCATTACTACTAACAAAAGGATGCCAAAGTGCGTGCTTGGATACATCCCCAAAACTGATAGACCGATCTCAGTTCAAATCCATTACAATATTACAGTTATTTGAGTCTATACTCCAACCACAGATTCAGAGAGAGTGAAACTGAATGTTCTATGATGACTTGTGATGCAGTGTTGACACAACACCAACAATGTCACATTTATTATGGACTGAATGCAAATATAAAACAGCATTTTGAATAATTAATAAGTTTGGCCTAGGTATGTGAAACTAGACAGTTGAACGCTAAATAAAAAATGATTATAGCATATAATAGTTCATCTCAGCAACATAAAAGATGATGTTTATGTTCCGCAAATAAAGATGGAGAAACTTTGGTGCTGACTGCAGCTTGGATCGCAAACATCTTGCAAAATTATGGCTTAACTAAAGAAAACAAAGTCATGAAACCAATAAGATACAACAGCAGTGTTTTATATAGTTATGCAGTGAAAATTACAGATTAAATGGATTAAATTAGATTTGATAAATAGAATACCTAAAAAACACCAGACTGAATTTTGCGACATTAAATTTCCCAATGTTCCCAAAATGTAAAAAGCAAAAGAGGGAAAAGGGATGTTCACTGATATCCTGAAAATGTCTAAATCAAGACAAAAAGCAAAAGACAACAGGCAGAGGAAAATTTGTTGAATTAAACACTGAATTTCAGAGAACAGCAAGATGAGACAAGGAGATGTAAATAATTGCACAAAGATAGAAGGATAACAATTGAATAGAAAAAGCAAGAGTTTTACAGGTAGGACTTGAAATCATAAGAAGTGACACTCATGTTGATATCTAAAGAGACACTGAAGTATTTGTCATACAAAATAATTATGGACGACATGAAAATCTCAAAGATCAAATTGAAAATATTTAAAAATAGTCTGATATTTAAAGTGGTTTCTGTTTCAGAGGATAAACTTACATATGGAGCATCAGAAAAGCAGTTAAAAGAACAAGAAAGAATGCTTTAGAAAACATAGGATGTATTCTAATTTATTGCTGCTTAGGGAGATTAGCATATATAGATAATATATCAAATCCTTCTATATGGTATAAACATAAATAAACATAAATCATATAGTACCATATTCTCCTATATGTTATAAACCTACATATGGTATTAACATAAATAGAATATTTCTATCTTAAAATATTTTTATTATTAATTGCTGATTCTGTTTACATATTAGGAACATTATAACTAAATTTATATATTGTGATATGTATGGTAAGTAAATTAATTATATGAGTTCATTACATCCAATCTATTGATTTATGTGAATAAATGAACAAAAATATAAATTGGACAATAGATACTAAAAATTAATTCTTTGCAATGTTGAGATATATTTTAGTATGGAAATATTGTCAGATACATTTTAAATTTTATTTTGATTTCTAACAAAATGTATATCATACTATATTTCTGTTTCAGATGCTATGTCCAGAAAAAACCTGGCAGATTGTGACACAGAAAGTGAATGTGATTTTTATTCTGACTGTTGGGAACAAAGTGTTACATATAACAAAGGTAAAGATGTCAGTCAACAAGGAAACTCTTTGGTATTTTCACTGCTTTTTCTAAGTTACTAAATCTATTGCTTTTAGCACAGGCTGTATACATTTTTGTTGTAATGCTGAATTTTGTAAACATTAACAATTGGAAAGCAAACGTTTCTGGTTTTTTCCTTTATTTTTCCTAGATTTGACTGACTCTAGCACTGAAAATTACTTCTGTTTTGATTCATGCAGCTTGTTTGAAAAAGAAAAAGGGGAAAAGAAGTTGCATGGCATAGTGCTTATATTGGAAAATAGCCAGGTAGACAGTACAAGTTTCTGCAAAGACAATCCTTTGCTGCAAGGAGAAAAAGTAGAGTGCACTAATAAATTGCAAGAAGAATTATCACTGGAATCTTTATTGTTTTTCAAGTGTAAGAACTATAATACAAATGGCCAGTCACTGAAATCTTTTTCAAGCAAAATAGTTCCATTCATATACAGTAGTTCTTATGGAGACCACTTATGTTTAAATAAAGCAATCCCTCAACTGATCCTTACTGAAAATTCCATTGAAGGACAAATCATTTATACAGTGAAAGAAGCTTGTGCATTTGATAAATTCCATCAGAAGCAGTCATCAGATGATAACCCTCTACCTTCAAAGCAAAACAAAGCTGTGCAAGTTTCTTCTAGAGAAATAAAAATAAAGGACAATATTTGCTATAAATGTTTCAAACAATCACCAATATCTACTGCAATAAATAAAGACCCGAAGAAACCTAAAAACTTCCACAGTTTTGAAAGTCATTTAGTAAGTAGCCATTCAGAATACTCCTCAGATTCCTATCAAATTAACAACCAAATTGCTGAGCAGATCTGCTCACATTCCAGCTCAGAAGAGCCTATTTCTTTGACACTGGAAGCAACCTATGTATATCCAGATGGTTCATTAGCAAGCAATTCTGAACTTTCAGATGTGAGTGAGGATGAAGATTCCCAGAGGCATGCTTTAGCTTTTCAGTTTAAAGACTCTGAACATAATCAACTGTTTAAGAAGTTGCATCATTTTATAGTACCACAAAAACAAGCCACACATTTTAAAAAGCAGGGAGAACTTTCTCAAATTCTAATTGATGAAGCCAATTACCTTCTAGGAACTCACTCAGATCCACCAGAATCTAGTGCTTCCAATGAATATTCTGATCAAGCATTACCTACATCAAATCTTTGGTCCTCATATTTCTCACCCTTCAAATATTCACAGGCAAATCAGTTAGCTCCCTTTTTTCTTCAGTCATCACCCCAAAATCCAGTTAAATCTACTTTTCAAAAAAGAAAACTAAAAGTGTCCAAACCTGTAAAATCTGTTGTGTTTACCAAACAGAAAACATTGCAAAGAGACCAAAAATATAAAAGTAAGCCATCTATCGTCTCCAAATTTCATTCATTTAAAACATTGGACTTTGAACCTATAGACAAAAATAAAAGAGTAAAAGAACAATATGTGTCTTTAAATCAAACATCTAAATGCCACTGCAGCCCATTGCTTGACTTAACTGTTGATCTGCATTCTGAAGACAAAAATTCTGAAAAGTTTCTAACTCTTCACAGAAGTTCTCACAAACAAACTCGAGTTGGCAAAGTCATTCATAGGTTTTCCTCCTGTTATTTGCTAAGTCCTAAAAACAGTTTTGAAAGGCTTCACTATATTTCTCCAATTAGAAAAAAAAATCATTTGAAGATGCAAAACATAATGAATTATTTTTTAGGCTGGACTGGCAGAGAGAACAGAGTTGAAAAATATAAAGAGGATATTTCTCCCACATCAAAGATACGGGCAAATGAGACTTTTATTTCACATATGCCAATTGACAAAAGGAGTTCAACTGTTCCACTTCATCCACATTCAAATAATTATTCTGTTCCATTTTCCACAACATTGCCTTTTGTAGATGAGATGAGACATTCACAAGTTCCTTCTTTGCAAACAGAGAGAAGAAGTCCTAGAGCATTGTATATTTTTCCAAATGAATGTAAGCATTCATATGTTCCCTGTGTGGAAATGGAGAGGAATCATTGGAGTCCTGTGGAATCTTATGGTAAATACAGCACCTGCCATTCCCCTTGTTGTGCAAATTCTAAAACACAACAGCCACCAAATAAATTAAATATGTGTAATAATAGAAGTATGGAAAAACTGAATTTTGGAACTAGTCAGGTGGCAGATGGAGGCTTGGTCCTAAAGAAGTTTTCAGTGTGCTCCTGTGGAACTATGTCACAAAGTGGTTTGTTTCCTAACAACGATATTTCAGAGTCAGTTAGAAGGAAAACTAGACCAACCCCAGATAGTAATTGGAAAGCCAATAAGACTGCCTCAAACAGATGGAATTCAACTGCAGGAAACTTCAACACTGAGAAAGTGTGCTGTGGTTGTCACCATGTCTGTCCAACATGTTCTTCGCACAATCTATGCAAACACAAAGAAACCAAGAACCAAACTGGTCCAAGAAACCAGGTTACTGAAGTAGCATCTTTATTTGAAAATGGATTTCCCATAAGGAATTTGAAAGAGGATGTAGAGAAAAGTGAAACCATGAAAATAGGTGAAAGAAAAGTCAAATTTCATCTAGGTTCAGATGCTTTTCAAGACACTGACCTTTTAACCACACACATTTCATCACCAACTAATGAATGTCATCAAATACCAAAACATTTTGTTTCTCAACCAGAATGTTCATGCTGCCAGACTGCTGTTAGAGAACACCTCAGCACATCAAAAGTATCTAATTGTCTTGGTTCAGAAAACCACGTGCCAAAGAACTACCTCAACAGAGAGAGTATATTTCTAGTGGATCCTAATCGGCAAATTAAAAGCCAGTGTAAATGTTCCCATGAAATATCTCTCTTCAAGCCCAAGCAAACTGATGTATATTCAGGAAACAGACCTGAGATTTCAAAGAGGAAGGATCCCAAACTTACCCAGGTTTGTCTTTTGTCAAGTAAACACATACACATTTAATTTGACTTAATTTGGAATATTAATGCTGTAGTACAGTGTGTGTTTACTTAGGAATTAGCCCATTTTTTAAGTTAATGCATAAACTTTTAGAAGAAAAATACTTATTTAACTTTTAATTCTGAGAAAAGCAACTTGTACTTTTAGATGTTTTCTTTATTTAAAATAATGTGTTCTTGATAAGTAAGACAATAGTTACAATGCATTATAACATACATTCTCTAAATCTTAAATACTAGTGTTGTCCCAAAAGATTTCGCATGTAGATTGAGAAAATGCTTTCCTAAAATATGTTGCTGTTGTCAATGATAGGTTTCTCTGCTAGCTTCCTGGCTACTGCATTTTGTAGCAACTGCAGATTCTAGAATCTAGATTATTTTCAAAGGCAGCTCCACTAAGACTACTTCTGTTGCTTAATAATAAAGGCCTGAGTTACTATCACTGATTCTTCTTGGTTCAGATAAGGCTATAGCCCATCTGGAGCAACTAATGTATACTCCTGGAAGACCTTGATGTTTACCACTGTTTTGGTAGGGTATAATCTGAATCTGTTTCCATTCATTTCTACTTGGCATCCAGGCACTGGTTCAATATTTAAATTGTATCTCTAGTCTGATGTATTACACTTGGAGGCCATAATCATACTTCTGATACCTTACCATAAAACAATAGCTAATATCTCCCAACTGTTTCAAATAAATTTTAAACAATGTAGGATAGAAGACTGAATCCTAGGTTACTCCATATTGGAGCAACCAAATATTTGATTACTATTCCATCATAATTCAACTAAACCACCAACTTGGGAAGAAGCAAAACTATTGTAGAATAGTGACCCCATTGCTTGTAGACACTCCAGTAGTTAAATGCTGCAAGAAGTCTCAGAAGGAATACAGTGGACCTACAAGTCCTGATGCAGCTCATTGACCAGAATGGCTGGTGCTGTTTCTTTTGCATGTCCAGGCCTAAAGCATGAATGAAAGGGGTCTAGGTGATTTGTTTATTCCAGAATCTTCTTAAACTGATTCCCTTTTCAAGAAACCTTTCTCATATGGGAAGGCTGAAGACAGGTGGAAGCTGTCCAATACATTTGTGATTTAAAAATGGCTTCTTCAAAAAGAGCCACATTACTGCCTTTTTCTAAGAAGTACACCCTCCCTTAGAATGTCATTAGCTACACTGAGTCACACATATTCTTCCAGAAACACCAGGCAAGGGCACAGACCCAATCCAAGCAAGAATCTGCAGTCATAATAAGAGCAGAGGTATATACCTATTTTGCCACTATTATAGCTGCTATTTAGCTTGTACTACTAGATAATAGTATTCACTTTTTATTTGGTGACATCTTTATTGGGCAATTTTTCATTTCATCTTTGGAAATTAGGAGGCAGTCTTTTTCTGTGTCTGGTTACCTTTTCTCACAAACACTAACCAATGTCCATCAGGTGGCTGGACCATCCTAAATAGTCCCTTGGACAGATGCAGGCTCTTTAGGATCCATATCCTAACCAGAGAGATTTGAACAAAGAAAAAGACAGATATCCTACCTATCCATGTTACTTATCTGTTCTTAAATAAAAGCCAGATCCAGTATATGCCTACTTAGGCTATGCCCCAGATTCGAAGCCAAAGAAAAGTATTTCATTACGTCTAGAAGATATTTGCATATTGATTCCTTTAAAATATTGTTTTAAATGATTTTGCTTACCTTAGTTTAAATAGTGTAATGTATTGAATATTTTATCTTTATGATTTAAATGTTATTTATATTTGCTGTTGTTGTTGTTGTTAGTTACGAAGTCATGTCCGCAACCACATGGACAACGTTCCTCCAGGCCTTCCTGTCCTCTACCATCCTCTGGAGTCCATTTAAGCTCACACCTACTGCTTCAGTGACTCCATCCAGCCACCTCATTCTATGTTGTGCCCTTCTTCTTTTGCCCTCAATCTTTCCCAGCATTAGGCTCTTCTCCAGTGAGTTCTTCCTTCTCATTAGGTGGCCAAAATATTTGAGTTTCATCTTCAGGATCTGGCCTTCTAAAGAGCAGTCAGGGTTGATCTCCTCTAGGACTGACCGGTTTGATCGCCTTGCAGTCCAAGGGACTCGCAGGAGTCTTCTCCAGCACCATAGTTCAAAGGCCTCAATTCTTTGGCACTCAGCCTTTCTTATGGTCCAACTTTCACAGCCATACATTGCAACTGGGAAAACCATAGCCTTGACTATACTCACTTTTGTTGGCAGGGTGATGTCTCTGCTTTTTAGTGTGCTGTCTAGATTTGCTACAGCTTTCCTCCCCAGGAGCGACTTTTAATTTCTTGGCTGCAGTCCCCATCTGTTCTGGGCCACAATACTATCTGCGGTGATCTTGGAGCCCAGGAAAATAAAATCTGTCACTACCTCCATTTCTTCCCCATCTCTTTGCCAGGAATTGAGAGGGCTGGATGCCATGATCTTAGTTTTCTTAATGTTGACTTTCATATTTGTTGACTAGTGTTAAATGAGTTATGAGCCACCTTCAGTCCCTTATTGAAGCTGAAAGGCTTTCTGTTTGTTTATTGTTTGTTGTGGGGAAAATAAGAGGAGCAAGGAGTATTATGTATGCTCACCACCTGAAGTTATTTATAAAAATAATGAAGGTGGGATAAAAAAAATGATACAAATATTTAGTAAATTAAATACTATAGTTATGCAATCAAACTTACTGTGTTCAACATACCAGTTAAAGTACAAGCAAGCATCAAAGCAAAATAAATTTTGCATAACATTGTCTTTTCCATTTGGTTTTGCTTGTATTTGGACCAGACATAAATGCTAAAATGTTTTTTTTTGTTATGTTAAGGCTTTTCATACAAAAGATATACTATATTTTTTTGTATAGCCAGAAAAGCAAGTCCTGCTTTTTGCCTTCTGATCAAAGAAAAACTTGCAGCCAGTTGTGTAAACAAAATTAAATTAATAATAATGTAATATATATTATTTCCATTTCTTTTGTATTAAATATCTGGATAATGTAGATTATATTTGTATAATAAAGTGCATTGTAGTCGTGTCTATAAAGTCACACTAAAAATATAGTATTTTTAAAATGTAAAATATAGTATTTTAAAATACTATATTTTAAAATACTAAATATAGTATTTTTAGAGATTACTAAATAAACTAAGCTCTGGTTTTTGATACATTTTGCAAAATCATAAAGTAACAGTGCAGCTCAAAATGAATCAAGTAATATGTATTTTAAGGAAGTCTTCCATTATTGACATGTTTTTATTTTTCTTAGGAGTCTTCAAAGTTTAATCATGGTTGGAAGAGACCTGAACAATGTAAATATTGCCAAGAAAAAAATCAATACAGTCATTTGCAGTAAGAAAAAGATGATTTAAAAATAATGAAATATTGGTAGATCTTGATATGAACTTCAGAGAAAACCCATTGAAGTACCACAAAAAACAGTTAGAGGCAAAAACATATAATTTCACCGATGAAGAGTATACATTCTGCTCCAAATATGAAGGGTGAGAAGATAAAAGCTTCCTGCAGAGATATCTCCCATTACACTCAGTTGAACTTATTTCTAAATAAATATGCATAGGATTAAGTTCTTAATAATGTATACTAAATAGAAAAGGTCTATGATAAATTTCAGAGGGGTAGATAACATTGGCCTCTCACAGCAAAAATAGTAAAAAGTATCCCGAACTAGCATATTAATAAAAGCTTACCTTTTCATAGACTAGATCTCCCAAAATCAGGTATTTTGTGCTATAAATCAAGCAATGGCAATTCATTTTAAAGCAGATTCGGTCATCATCGCATATACAAATAGTCCTCACTTGATGATCATACAAGTTATAACATACAAGTGCTGTCAGGTGCAAGCAATCAAAACCGCTCAGTGAATAGGTCTAAATAAATACTTTATTGCTGATCAATAAAGAACAAGAATCTCACCAGATGCCCTTGAGAAACAGCAGACATAAGTTTAAGGGGTTTGACCTTAGAGGTTTCCTCCACCAAACCAACTCCAAGGTGGAATATCTCCTTATTCCTTCTAAAGGATCCCTCTCATTCAGCCAGTGATTCCACCCCAAGTGCTGAGTGAATGGTAGTCACAATCAGTTGTCAAAGTTCCAGCTGTTGCAACACTTGTGTAGTCACAGCCAGGCCAGGAAGGAGGCAACAGAGTGATGTTTGTGGAGGAGCCAAGATGACAGCGTAGACATAAGAACCTTGTCTTGTGCTGCCAGCACAAGGAGTGATAGCTTGCAAACTGCAGAGTGCAAAACATAGCAAAATCGTAACTGCAAAGCATAATATAATTGGGAAATAACCATGAACATGGCAATGAAACAAGATACAGTAACATTCAGTTGACTGTAAATACAAGACAAAAAGTCACAATCTTTCAATAGTTGGGAGCCCCTTATCTTCAGCAGCCAAAGATTATTCTGACAAGCATATAGCATCTTTCCCAGCTAGGTTTTTCAAAGTATATATAATTATTTATCCTCTTAATTTCATATGTTTATATTTTGTGGTTTGATAGTTATCAAAATTAAGAACACCAGCTCATCCATCCTGTTTTCCCAGGCAGGTGGCTGTGCTTAATAAAGAACTTGAACTATCCTTACAAACACACAGAAAAAAAGCCCATTTTACACAGGAAAAGTAAAAAATGAAGTATACCATTTACATCTCTTATAGTAATCCGCAATATTTGTTTCTGCCATACTATATATGTCTTCTGCTAGAATTTATTTCAGGAGATTAGTTGGAAGAGAGGGATAGATGCCGCACCCACATGGTGAAGAAAAAGGTGGTAAAAATTGGGTGTTTTTTTTTTTTTTAACCAAACATATAACTTGTAATGCTGGGCATACAGACACCTGAGATGTGATGCATTATCCCCTCTTTCTCAAGCTTTTCTCCTATGATCCCCATTATAATTATCCATACTCCTGTAGACAGCTTATTATATACATTGTCACCATTTTATTCCATGGGGGGCGGGAAATCTTGGATTTTTACAGGGGAGAGGAATTACCAAGGCTCCCTCTGACTTTTTTCTGTAACTTAGCCAAGCAGGGAGGTATGCTAAAGAATGTCTTTCACGATGAAAGTGCTGACTTGGTAAAGAAAGTTAAGCCTTTGTATCAGGGTTAAAGGGTTTACTGGGGGTAGTAAGACATAAGAAAGACATAAAGAAAAAGAAATACAGGTTATCCTCTAGTTACAACCATTTGTTTAGTAACTGAAGGTAGAATGGCATTGAATAAAGTGACTTGTGACTCATGACTGTTTTTCACATTTATGGCTGTTGCAGCATCCCATGGTCATATGACCAAAATATGAGCGCTTGGCACCTGGCATGCATTTATGATCGTTGCATTGTCCCGGGATCATGTGATCACTATTTGTAACCTTCCCAGTCAGCTTCTAACAGGCAAATTCATTGGGGAAGCTGGATTCATTTAACAACTCTGTGATTCACTTAATAACTGGCAAAAAAGGTCTTAAGTGGGGAAAAATTCATTTAACAACTACCTTGCTTAGCAGTGGAAATTTTGAGTTCAATTAAATAGGCTAAGATAAGATTATACCCATATGGCCCAACAAGACAAATTTCCAGTAGCTCAGGTTATTTCATAAAATCTAGAATCCTAATCCAATTGTTTACATGGGATGTTTTCCTTACATAGCTGGTTTGGTCTTAGAGATCTTGGTGTAGAATGGGCAACACTAGCTGAATCAGCCAAGGCCAACGTTTGTAGGTCATCTCAGGTTTATTTCACAAAATCTTAAATCGCTTTAACAATAATACCGTAGTAACAAGGTGCTTCAGGAGAAGCAGACAATACTAATTCTGTTAGAATGTGACAGTGGAATCCCTGAAAATCTATCCAGACAAGTCAGAAATTCATGATGACCTTTCTTGAAGAAATAGGTGCCATTGTTATTGGGAGAGTTGTAGCATTTCAACAGTCTAAATGTGAACTCAAAACAATTCAGGAGCCAACTTTTGGGGGGATAGGGTGAGTTTGTGTCAGATTATTTAACAAATGGCCACAAAGCTAACAATAAGTATTGTCATAAAAATGTACTGTTTATAGGAATCCTGCTATCTTAAAATCTCAAACCAATATAAAATCTGTTCCAGATAATTCAAAAGTAAAACTTTAGCTTGGCTATATATTCCTTAAAGGACTAGTGAGTGAAAAACTCAGTGTCTCCGACAAAAGAGTCAACATGTTTGTAAGATTAATGTTCTTTCTTTAATTCATGAATCCCTAAATGTGATAGTTTTTTCGTAAAGTCTGTGAAATAAATGGGTTCTATTTAAACAGCCACATGATGGCAGTATTCTATGGCAAGACATTTTCTACTGCAGAATGTAGTTTGCAGAAAATGTTATTTGTTACTTAGAAGTTCAGGAAACCATTCAGATTTTCTGGAATATTTATGAAAGTTTAACAATACAAGACTGAAAAAAAAGTGCCTGTGCTCTTTTTATGCTTTGAAGGTCACAATTTTTTCAGAAAGATGCCACTTTTACAATAGTCAGCTTTGATCATTTTCTTTATTCACATTAAGTGTTACATCCTACATCTTAATGCATTTCTATGTTAGACTGAATTTTTAAAGTTTGGATTCATATCCATAAAATAATCTTGCTTGGTTTACATAATTACAAAAGTTTAAATACACTTGACAATTTATAAATTAGTTTTCTGTCAAATTATAAAATAGTCTGTGGCTGGCACTTAAAAACCTCTGGATAGTTACATTTCTTTCTCATCCAGCTGTTAAAATTTATCACTTGATGAACCTTTACTGATAAGCAACTGAGCAAAGTGTCATTTCTCTGAAAATTGCCTGTTGGCTCTGTGCCCCAAAATAGAAACTTAAATCTATAGTTGTCTTCTAAACAGCAGAGGCTGATTGATCAGATTTTAATATTTAGATGTATTTATAAAGAAAGCTGCTAGAGACATATTTTATGGACATAGTAATAAGATTAATATGTCAGAACAAAATAAATAAGTTTATAATCTTTGGAAGAGCAAGTGTACAGAAGTTCAAATTAAAACTAAAAAGCATGTTAATTATGGCAAAACGTGGGATTTAATGTTGGCAGAAATTATGGCAGAAGTTGGGATTTAATGTTCTAGTTCACTAATTTGAGAACAAAAATTCTATGGCCAAAGTTTTGAGAGTGGGAAAAATGTATAAGAATAAGCATGTTCCAGCATATTAATGTAAAGGAATTCTGCATAGGGACTTTTGTTCATAGCACAAGGAACTGCCCATCCAGAAACAATCTGCAACTTGCATTTTTATTAATTTTAAAAAACTATTGATGGTTTTTCAACCATAACAAGAGGACGGTTGATACTAAAAATATTTATGAAAAGGGGGAAGGTTTGACATTTGTAGGAATAAATAAATGAGATTTAAAGATCTGCTATATTTAATCAGTTGCTTAGATCCTAAATCATTAAATTTGTGCACACTGATGTCGCCAACTAATTAGTACCATATGTTTAAAAGAAAATATGAATTATTTCTTTAATTAATACTGAAATTATAAATACATGGATGGCAAGAAAATTAATGGGAAAGGCATTTCCTGTTTTGTATAAGATAGTACCTGCAGTATGAAATCCTTAAATACACATTTTTGCAGATTTCACTAATTAAATGTGATTATTCAGTTGAAATTTTTCAAAGGCAGCAGTATTTTCAGTTTGAAACCATTTTCTTGGAGCGAGATCACTTTATAATTCCTGTTAAATGGTACTGTTTCCCCCCTCCTTTTGTAAAGTACTAAAGAGTCTATTTAAATCATTATTATATCACATAAGCCTTTGGAGTTGAGATTTCAGAAAACATCCTAAGCATCACAGAACATATTGAAGTGATCTATGTTCATAAACATTTCTGGACCTAGCGATAGAACTGCATTCATTTTGATTTAGTAGAAAATCCAATCCCTGATAGCAAAGCCTTTTAGAAAAAAAGTATGTAATAAAACAGGATTTCCAGGGGATAACATTCACGTTTATTTTGCTTCACTGTTGCTTCAGTTCATTAAAGGTGTGCCAAGTTTTGAAGCCTAAAAAATTAGCTCAGATCCAGACATAGTAATACCTGATTAGTGTAATCCTGTTGAAATCAATGGGAATTAACTTGCCATTGCTAATAAGCCCATTGATTTATATGCTTTTGGTATGCAATGTCTGGATCTGGTCCATTGTAAACAGGATTAATAATGGAATCATGAGTAAAAAAAACCCCGTGTGTAGTAAAAAGTCTGCATCTATTACTTTAAACTTTGATTATAGCGGATAGTGTATTTAATAACTGCATTTACTTGAATAATGAAAATGTAAATTAGGTTTCAGTTTCAAGTAAAAAGCTTCATTGATGGAATAAGATCTTTAAGTAATTCTGGAAAAAATGAATTATCTACTTATCAGCTCAAATATTGAATTTATGAATCCTATTAATTTGTAAATGCAATTTTATTTGTGGTTAATACTGGAACTGTAGTGTTCCTTTGTAGAAATAAATATCCCTAATACATATAATTTTAATAGAAGAGTATATGTAAGTCTGACTGTATTTTCCCAAGCTGATAATGATATCCTCTGATATGTTACCTAGGAGTAAACAAAAAAGATATCAAATATATGGAGGTACCCTATTTTTTAAAAAACAAATTGACATGTGGTAGCCCATTTCTAATTTCTATTTCTGTTTCAAAATTGATAATTCATGCTACATGAATAGTAAGATCAGTAACCTGTATCCAATGCCTTTAGGTTAAAGTGTGCAGTATGCTTTCTATAGCTAGTTCTAGATGATCTGTGGTGGAACTGGATGCATACCTCAATTTTTATGCTTCTTGATCTCTCCATGGCTTTTGATGCTCCTGATTATGATATCCTTCTAGACTGGCTCTAGGGGTTAGAAATTGGGTGCACCATTTTAAGATGGTTCTTACCCTTCCTGTAGGGCTGATTCCAATCAGTGTTGGTTGTGGGAGAGAGGTCACTCCCCAGACCCAGCCTCAGGGCTCGACTCCTGTTCAGTAACTACAAATACTGGCCAAAGTATTGGTACCTTTCCACTTTCTCCCAAAGAACCCCACTCTGGCTGTGAAATAAATTGAAACTGGAATAGGTCAGTGGTATCCACAGTTTTTTATTCCATGTCCATGGTGCAGAGACCAAACTAAAAAGAAACATTTATTTATTTATTTTGTCGCATTTCTATGCCGCCCAACTCCCAAGGGATTCTGGGCGGCTTACAACAGAGAATAAAACAATACAACAATATCCCATACAAAAGTTAAAAGAAGACATTAAAACGTTAAAACACATACACTCCAATTTGTGGCCAGGTCTCGCAAGATCACTATAACAAGATCAACAGCCCCAGGCCTGCCGGAAGAGCCAGGTCTTCACCGCTTTCCAGAAGGCCAATAGGGTGGGGGCAGTCCGGACTTCAGGAGGTAATTGGTTCCAGAGAGATGGGGCAGCCACACAGAAGGCCCTCCCCCGTGGACCCGCCAGCCAACATTGTTAGCTGACGGGACCCAGAGGAGACTGACTCTGTGGGATCTTACCGGTCGCTGGGAGCTATGTGGTAGAAGGCGGTCTCGAAGATAGCCTGGTCCTGAGCCATGTAGGGATTTAAAGGTAATAACCAACACCTTGAATTGTGCCCGGAGACCGATAGGGAGCCAATGCAGCTCGCGGAGAATTGGTGTAATGTGGGTGTATCTAGGTGTACCCACTATAACTCGCGCGGCTGCATTCTGGACCAACTTAGACTCCAAACACTTCAAGGGTAGCCCAATATACCATCCACAGGAACACTGCATCCAGAGTTGGGAAATTACAATGGTAATCAGGAGGTTAGTAGGGAATTCCATACATCTTAAAAGTTGCCGAACTTGAAAATTACTGATTTACATGAACGCCTTTGCTCAATTTCAAGCAATAACTATTTACTCAACTGCATCATAAAAAAAAGCTTGTCCGGCTTCCACTTTCCTTGAACAGTAATGCTTTAGTCAAGGACTATCTGTATAACGCTCAAGCATATTATAAAGGTAAAAAAGCACTTTCACTTGTTTATCCCTGGTTTCTGATATTTATAGATGTATTTCTTTTGGATTCCTATACTATTTATTGGTTGTTCTTGATTACACAAATGTTCACGTTATCCTTTTACTAACTCTTAATTTAGATAAATGAAGTTACAAGTGTACATGCAATTATATTCTCTTGACAGAATAAAATTAAATGATATATCAAAGTAGAAATGTTGCTTAACATGGAACTCTTTTATATTATTATAATCCTGTGAGAAAGGTTTGTTAATGAAGACCACTCCCATCTCTATTACACTCTGAGAGGCTTGCCACACAGTTTAGTGAAGGTTAGATGGTCTTTAAAAATGGCAGTCATGGTAAGCATTTGGCATATATATGCTTCGAGATGAACAAGACCAACTGTGACATTATCTTTGTTTGCCAAAAATAGCATCCTGGAAAGTCTAAAGAAAAGCTTATTATGCTTGTTAACCTCTCTCGTGTCTGCTGCAGAACCATCAAAGAAAGACTCTGTGGCATTAGGATGCAGCTTCCCCTTTCAAGGTCTGCCTAAAGCTCAGACAATTGAAACTCAATACACAGTCAGCAACAAAAGGGAAGGAATAAATAGCTTTGACATGGCCCTGACTGAGGTGGTATTGAAACTTGGTCCTATGCGTGTGTACTCGCCCTGCAAAAAAAAAGTACTCAGCAAAACTAAACTGCTTTCATAAGCAGTCTCCCCACCCTCTTGTTTTTCATATATGGCAGAGTAAGTAAGGAGGACATACTAAAGTACTAGGTGGAGGCTATACAATACCACCATTGCAGTGATGGATTGCCGCTGCATCCAGATCGGGCAAACCAGTAGTGGCGGCGGTGGGAGCCTCTGCCCACCCACCCAGACATCTGTGCATGCGCAGAGAGAGAGTGCATCCACGAATGAACTAGTAGCAACGGGATTTGAAACCCACTACTGCACCATTGGCTATTGAACTAACCCATTTTTTGTATTTGCACAATACATTGCACCCTAAACTAATAGACTGGGTTTGTGCAGCATACTAAGACACAAAAACCAAAAAAACCTATATTGTTATAGTTCATCTTGCCCTGGTACTTCTTTAAAGGTTAATAACTTCTTTTTTAACTTTAGACACTTCAGTGATATGGACAGCCAGGTTCCCCTGATATACAGTAGTTAAGTTAACAAGGCATTGATAAAATTAGTATAAATGAAAAGAACAAAATAACATAGAGGGCAATCCACAAATAGAATAGAATTCATTATTGGCCAAGTGTGATTGGACACACAAGGAATTTGTATTTGGTGCATATGCTCTCAGCGTACATAAAGAAAAATAAAATACATTCATCAAGAATCATAAGATACAACTCTTAGTGATAGTCATAGGTTACTAAAAATGGACTATTGGGATCGTAGCGTCTGATTTAGCTAGATTAACCCTTTGGAGTTGCTATTGTTTGTCCCTAGAACAAAATATACAACTCCTGGTAAGGGAGAGCAACATATAGAGCATTTGATGACTATAGCAGAATTAAAATGAAATGTACATGGGAGAATCGGCCTTTGCAGGTAAAACACTGCAGAATTTCACATTGTCTTTGTTCTCAAATGGGTTCATTTGTGCATTCAGTTGCAAGCTACCAAATTTGGAATTGTTAAGTGAGATACGTCATGAATATATGAAATTGCACTGATATGTCAGGTGTCACATTGTGTTATAATCTTTGATGTTTTAATGAGGTAGCCTTTTACTATTCTAAGATGTATAACTGAGAACCAACC
Organism: Pantherophis guttatus; assembly: GCF_059756535.1. NCBI lineage: Eukaryota > Metazoa > Chordata > Lepidosauria > Squamata > Colubridae > Pantherophis > Pantherophis guttatus. Next base: position 34,932,876 of record NC_142065.1, on the reverse strand, counting down.
AACCAAAGTTGGAACAAGATTTCAATTAATGTATTGTTTTCTGATTGTGCTCAAGTTACACATGTTACAAGCTAACTATAGGTTGAGACGAATTCATCCTAGGGCTTTGCAACCCATTAATGTTGATTGTAACAAGTGAGGATTTGTTTCAAATGCATTGAAATGGCCATATAATATGAGGCGATGATATCATTGCTTAAAGATAACTAAATAAAGATAAAGAAATTGTTCTATTTTTAAGAAAGGGATTTCATATCCCTACACTTGAGCATCCTGGAACTATTTAGATTGAAACACAAAAGAAAATAACACCTAGCAGCCCTTAAATTCAAAATTTCCCTGTGGTTACCAGCTTCAAGGAAAATATAAAAGACAAATAAACTCCATTATCTCTAGCTTATTTTCAGTAAGAAATGCTGCAGTTAAAGCCAGCAAAGCTAACCCCCCCTCCTAATGCATCCATCTATTGTTCAAAGTACAGAACAACAATTGGAGGGTGTTCTGGCAGGCTAAAAATAGAAAGGCAGCTGCTGTTGTCGGTTTCTGAGTAACTGAGAATAAAACAATGCTCAAGTATTGTCTGCATTACTGGAGTAGTGACATTGGAATCACTTCCAAAGGACCCAAGGGATGGATCAGCAAGTTATTTATAAATGGATGTCATTTTTTCCCCCCTTAGAATTCTTCATCGTTTTCCTTCCTTAGAATTCTTCATCGTTCTTTTTTTAATCAATTATTTTCCAAAAAATTTGATGGTGGTTGTGATGGCCAAATATATAATGAATGAGGTGAGATTTAAAAGGCAACCATTTCAAATTAGGAATAAACTAGTGGATTTAAGAGAACTCTCAAGTCATGTCTGCCTTGTGGGGAAGTCATGAACATATTCATGTAGTTTACGAGAACCACAAAAGTGGTTATGCCTTTGCCTTCTTCCAGAAAGTGTGTTCAATTTCCTAGACTAGCCTGCCACTCTGGGCTTTCCTCGTAGTCTCTCCAATCCAAGCAAATATTAAACAGATCTAACCCTGCCTAATCTTTTTTTAAAGTCAGCCTTCTGAAGTACAGGTACTCCTCAACTTACAACAGTTCATTTAGTGACCATTCAAAGTTACACCGGTACTGAAAAATGTAACTTATGACCTTTCATACTTACGACTGTTGTGGCATCCCCATGGTCACGTGATCCAAAATTCAGATGCTTGACATCTGACTCATATTTATGACTGTTGTAGGGTCCTAGTGTCAGGTGATCACTTTTTGCTATCTTCTAACGAGCAAAGTCAATGGGGAAGTCAAATTCACTTAACAACCATGTTATTAATGTAACAACTGCAGGGATTCACTTCACTGTTGAAAGAAAGGTCATAAAATGGGGCAAAATTCAATCAACAAACTTACTTACTAACATAAATTTTGGCTCAATTGTGGCCATAAGTCAAGGACTACCTGTATTGTCACATCCCAAATAAATTACTTTAGGAAGATTGAAAAAAATCAAATAAATAACATCAAGCACAAAAATTCAATAGTTCAAATTTTTTGAATAGTTAAAATGAGGTTGTGGATTATTCATGTATGGTACACATTACTTTTGGGGGTAGCACGGTGGCTCAACAGTTAGGATGCTGGGCTGGTTTGCTGGAAAGCTGACAACCCAGGTTTGAGACCAAAGTGCCTCGTGACATCTGATCTTGATGTTATCCCTCTGTTGATGCAGCCCAAGACTGCATTGGCTTTTTTGGTAGCTGCAGCACATTGCTGGCTCATACTTAAGTGATGGTCTACCACTCTACCTAGATTTTTACAAAGAGTTAGTCCCACATATTCTGTACCTATGCATTTGGTTTTTCCTGCCTACATGTAAGGCCTTACTTTTCTCACCACTGAACTGCATCTTGTTGGATAGGGTTAGGGTTAAGGTCATAGCCTTCCAATACAAAAGAAAAGAAAAGAAAAAAGAAAAGAAAAGAAATCCCTATCCCCAGTTAAATATGTACAGTATAGAAATATGGTTTCTCCTTGGTTTAACATTGTACCATGTTGATCATTGGACTTAGCCACAAATTGTTAAAAGATCTGGAAATTTAGGAATCTTTCCTTGTGTTTGCATATCCCAGTCAGGATAATAGTTTCATCCTGTATGCCTTTCTAAAAACAAGTAGTCAGCTTAGAAAAAAGACAGTCTGAGAGAATTGTTTGGGGGAGGGGAGGTGTATGTTCAGAGCAAATAGCAAGAAGAACCATGGTTCATTGTGCCTCATGTTTGCCCAGAGGTTAAACTCCTCATAAACCAATAAGTCATGTTCTGGCATTGCATGCATGATAATCTACAACAACTGTATGTTTTATACGGGTGACACCCAGCTGCACGCCTGGAATTTGACACGTGCTGCTATTCAAAATAGCACTTAGGAAAAAAGACCTTAGAATAACTGCGGTTCTTTAGAACAACCAGTAGTGCTAGCTACAAGTGTCTAGTATACAACAAAGGCCTTAATTACACAGTCCAGAAAGGACTTTAAAGATTCTTAGCTGCCAACTTCTTTGCAAATGAATAAAGAACTTTAGTAGCTAACTTTCACGGAGAAGCCCCTGCTTTAAGTCAATTGTCCCCTTGTCCCCACTAAACAGAATCCCAATGATCTCCTGCAATGTAGCTAAGACAAGGCTTTCTTCTATGTCTCTTTCTGGTTTACTGTACATTCCTTTGGAAAAAGATAACACATTTGGCAAATGCAGCTCATCTCTCAAAATATATGCTGGAAAGATGCTAGTTATAGCTAACACTCATCTGCTTTCAATACAATAATTTATTTTGTTTTATTTTTGCATGCAATAGTTTTGTTGGGTCAATAATATTGACAGGATGTCAAAAAGTTCATTTGAATTATCCTACCTTTGGAATTTGTAAGAGAAAAGCTGGCTGTAACAAATAAACGATTAGTCATCTAAATCATCTTAGTCCCTTTCTCTTGGCAAAACCTACACATTTAAACAAGGGCAAGCTTTTCTTTGGCATTCTTTTCAAAATGTATGTAGAATGTAGCCAAATTAAGGCATAGAATAAATAAGATAATGGAAGATATTGCATGATCTTCATTTAATTTTTTTCCCCTAATAATAATAAGGCATTTAATTTTTATGCTCCCTGACTCCTAATGACTCTGGATGGTTCACAATAATCAAACCAAGAAATTTATTATTTATTTATTTATTCATTCAATTTGTATGCTGCCCCTCTCCGAAGACTCAGGGCGGCTCACAATGCATTTAAAATCATTATAAAAAACATTTAAAAATTAAAAACATTAAAAACATTAAAACTCATTCATACCATTCATGGCCGGATCTTGCCGGATCGCAAGAGCGAGATCAACGGCCCCAGGCCTGCCAGAAAAGTCAGGTCTTCACCGCTTTGCGGAAGGCCAATAGGATGGGATGGTCCGGACCTCAGGAAATAACTGGTTCCAGAGAGCTGGGGCAGCGACAGAGAAGCCCTCCCCCACGAGCCCGCCAGCCGGCATTGTTTAGCTGATGGGTCCCGGAGGAGACCAACTCTGTGGGATCTTACCGGTCATTGGGAGGTATGCGGTAGAAGGCGGTCTCGAAGATACCCTGGCCCTGAGCCATGTAGGGCTTTAAAGGTAACCAACACCTTGAATTGTAACTGGAGACCAATAGGGAGACAGTGCAGCTTGCGGAGAATTGGTGTAATGTGGGTGTACCTAGGTGCACCCACGACAGCTCGCGCAGCTGCGTTCTCGACCAACTGTAGTCTCCGAACACTTTTCAAGGGTAGCCCCATGTAGAGCGTGTTGCAATAATCTAACCATGAGGTGACAAGGACATGAGTGACCGTGAGGAGAGCCTCCTGATCCAAGTAGGGTCGCAATTGGTGCACCAGGCGAACTTGTGCAAATGTTCGCCTGGTGCAAAATTACAATATTGTAAAATAAATAAAAGCTAAAGAAATAAAATGGTCAAAGGCTGGATGAAGAACCAGGGATTCTCTGCTCTTCTATTCAGATCTCAAGGGAACCTCATTTCTGAGCATTGGAAAATTACTAGGGCTGTGTATTGTTTTGTGTTTAATTTCATAAAGATGCTTTGGAATACAGTGGTGCATATGTAGACAACTTTTTCAACTAGCTGTGACTTTTCCCAGAACTTGTGGTAACAGTGGAGGGTAGCCACTTGGAAAAGTTTCTGACAAGTGCTTCATTCATGCTCAAAAAAATATTTCAGAATCAAATATGTAGAGCTGCACAGCTGTAGAAAACACAAAAGTACAGTATATATGCTAATTATCTGTCAAAATTTGGAATGATCTATGTTGATATAGCAAGTTAACTTATTTTAATTTCACTTATCTTGCCTGGAGAATGTTAAAGTATCTATTTTAAATCAACAAGACCTCAGTGTGATTATTTTCCTGGGCTGTGCCTGAGGAATTTTAAAACACTTAAGGTTATCACCAAAAACAGCTTCCAATATGCGAAACCTTGCTGTAACAGGAAGCAAAAATGGGTCTGGTACAATGTATAATACCAAGTAATACTATCTGCTGCCATCAGAAATCTAAAGCCAGTCATTGACAAATACTATAAAAATGTTTGCCACAGATATAGCGATGGAATTTCACCTGGGGAAATGTGCTCTGATAGGAATAAATTGAAGTAAAATCACTATCAGTAATGTAATTGAAATGCCGAATGGTCAAACCAGTAGGAGCCATCAAGGCAAAGCCTACAAGTATCTGAGTGTTTTACAATTGGATAAGTTCAAGCATGGACAAGTTAAAAAGATGATTAATGAAGAATATACAATCTACATAAATGCCACTATTTAAATGTAATGTTTAAGTCACTTGAATTAGATTAGGACATTTGAATTATCCATCTCCTATAGTTGTCTCTCACATTCCAAAATATTGTCCTTTCAATCCAAATCAGGATAATGTTATAACTAAACATTTTTCAATTAATCCTTTTCTTATAACCATGATTAAGAAATCTTCTGTTTCTTTCCATTTTTCTTCAACATTATCTTCATCAGCATAACATTTAGCAAATTATCAGGTCAAGCCAAGTCATTCTGCTACCTGAAGCCACAGGCAAATTGGCATGTCTCCAAATCCATGGAAGTTGAATCTTGCTCGTGTCAGGTCAGCATCCCCCATACAACCAAAGAGTTGTTTAGGAAGTGCAAAAGAAATTCATGTAGTCTATAGGGACATGTCCTCCAATGGAGAAGAATTGTTGAGGGGATTCAGGAGGAATGGTGTGTAGGATTCCTGGCCTTCCGAAAAAAGGTTGAAACATTGTTACAGTCCCCCAAAACTTTTACCTTAAACTGTCTGCCGTGGACCTCACCCCATTCCTAAGAGGTCTGTAAGGGGGCGTGCATAAGCGCACCAGCATGCCTACCGCCCCTGTCCTACTGTCCCCATTTATTCGTACTCATTTCCTGTGTTCATGTCCATGTTTATACTTATACCTGTTTTTTCATGTCCATGTTATACTTATACCTGTTTTCTCATACATATTTGACAAACTAAATAAATAAAATAAAACAAAACATAGCTCTGCAGCCTTGTGTGGAGAGCTCAAAGGAGTATGGGGTTGGTTGGTGCCATAAGAGCCCTTCCTTGAGCTTCATAAATCAATTTTTAACAGGATTAAAATTGCCTCCTCAAATATTTTCTTGTCTCTTCAAAAATTTTTATAATTGTATAATCTTTAAAAATTATTTTTAAATTTTAAATTATTTTAATTCTCATATATTGTTTTATATTTTGATACTGTACTGTATATCACCCAGAGTCCCTCTTTGAAGAAAATGGGTGGTTCAGAAATGCCAAAATATAAATAAATATAAATATTGCAGTTACATCCCCCTCCCATCACCCAGAATCTGCTGCCTGAGCATAAAATACTACAAAGTTAAAGGAGTCATAGTTGTTCTTGGTACCATTAATGTGGCCCCAGGGTTGGGGGTGAGGAAAGGATGAAAGGATGTGAGATCTCTGAACACTGCTGGATAAGTGTCCAGTCTTACAAAATGGAAACATGCTTGAAATAGCTTCTCCATAGATTGCCTCTATCTAATCTCGGAGTTAGCCTCCTTGCTCCAGTCACTTCTCACAGCAGCTGATAGGCAAGATCTGTTGAGTGCAGAACCTTTCAGCAAATGACCTAACAGCTTGCAGTTGTCTCACTTCCTGCATCTAATCAGAGCTTCTTAACGGAGAAATATTTCTTCAGAGGGGTGTCTGGTAATTAGCAATAGCATAACAGTCCTCCTTGGGATTTCATACAAACCCATGTAACCTGAGATGGAATTCTCCATCCATAAAACCTTTGTTTCCCACCTGGTATGCTGCCTTCTTTAAAGATGTAACTGCTGTGATTTTAAGGTGCTATATTTAATTTGTGTATTACCAGTATTTATTATATGCATTGCATTTATACCCAAGCCTTCCTGTTGAGAGCTCAAGGTCATTTATATGGATTTTTCTCTAATTTGATCCTCATTACAATAACCTTGTGACCTATGTTGGGAAATAATGACTGGCTCAAAATCACTGAGTGAGGCCCATAATAAAGTGAGACTAGAACCAGTCTCCAAGTTTTAAATGGAATACCCTAACTAGCACTGCACATTTAGTATACATAGCAGGGGTGGGTTCTACTTACCTTTACTACCGGTTCGCAATGGGGCCGAGCCTGCACGCTCTTCTGCGCATGCGTAGAAGCGTTCTGATGACGTTGAGGTTGGTGGGCGGAGCCTCCCACCAGTTTTACAACCGGTTCTATAGAACCAGTGCGAACTGGGGGCAACCCACCACTGATACATAGGTATAGTATACATGTGTCATTCTCTCTATATATACCCAATTACCTTATGTAAGGTTTCTGGATTTCTCAGATTAACTATCTGCTGATGTTTATGCCACTGCTAATATAGAGACTGATGTAAAATGTAGCATAGAACAAATATATCAAAGGATATATTCCCAACAGATTATCCTCAGAAAGGATATAAAATTGGCATTATCTGAGATGAAATATTTAAAGTTAATCATTGATCATAAATATGCTAAATGCATTCATTTATTTGCTTGGCTATCCTTATATTACTTTAAACCCATCATTAATTTACATATATACTCATGCAGTATATAAGCCCATCTGCAGATAAAGTGAACCTGATTTGTTAGGTACATAACAAATGGCACCTAAAATTCCTGGCTTATTCACAAGTTTATAAAAATAAAACCTCCAGGAGAGTTTGAAGGCCCATCTCCACAATCATTTAACCCAATGAAATTAAAAGACTACCATATATAACTCTCCTATTCCTATTCAAGTTTCACCCCAACTGGAACATTAATTATAGCTTTATTTGATTTTCGGACAATACTATCTGCTACCATAATACCTTAACAAATCAGCATAGGCCATATATTTTATTTTATTAAATGTAGAGCCAACCAATCTCTATAACCCTCAACACATAGAAGCAAAAGGACATTCACTCTTTCAAGTCTTGTCAACATTGTCCAATGTCAAACAAGTAGCCATGATGAGCATTAAGCCACTGTGCTTATCTCAATGTTGTTGGCTGCCACTAATTCATTTTGTCATTTAAAATATAGCAGCAGTTATGTCAAATCTACTTATTGGGAAATATTTTTTTTTGTTGAACTCCCTAACAGGGAGAACAAAGTGCAATCTCAGGATTGTTTGCAGGTCACCTATCAGATATCAAATCTTACTGGGGTCTCTGCTAGACAAAGGTCTACTCTAAATAATAATACATTTTCATATTCACACAACTGGGAATGTTTCTAGAGTATGTTTCCCCCCCTCTCATTCAATTGTGTCTGATGCTTTGAAACATCCTGGACAAGTCCCTCTATAGTTTTCTTGGCAAGGTTTTTCAGAAGTGGTTTGCCATTGCCTCCTTCCTAGGGCCAAGACAAACCTATCTGGCTTCATGCCCAAGGAAGGACTAGAACTCACAGTTTCCTAGTTTCTAGTCTGATGTCTTCACCACTACACTATAATGGTTCTCTAGAAGTTGTTTAAGTTTAAAGTCTCTAAAAGCTTTCAAAGGAAAAGAGTTTTTTCAGTAGTCCCATGTGTATTAGTTTATACATACTCACTAATGCTACCCAAACATATTAAGGAATTATCCAAAGTGTGTACCCACCATTTATAAATTTGTTAATTTACCTACAAATTAGAAGGTGGAATTAATACCATTGGTTGAATGCCAAAAAGCACTTCATTTTTCCATCTGGACATCCCTTTTCCTTTGGCACAGAACTTTCTTGGCAGCAGCTAGTGAGTTTTTAGCAACTCCCAAACCACAGTGCAAAGCAGTGGTGAAATCCAATTTTTTTACTACTGGGTCTGTGGGTGTAGCTTGGTGGGCGTGGTGTGGCTTGGTGGGCGTGGCAGGGAAAGGATACTGCAAAATCTCCATTCCCTCCCCACTCTGGGACCAGCCAGAGGTGGTATTTGCTGGTTCTCCGAACTACTCAAAATTTCCGCCACCTGTTCTCCAGAACCTGCTGGATTTCACCCCTGGTGCAAAGCCATCCTTCAGCAAAATACAATTCCTGTTAAAACTCTGTATCACGGCATTGTCATTATTTTATCCTGTGCTGCTTATCTCTTTGCCTTTCTTTTGGCATTTAGATAACCTGAAAACTCATAATATATGCTTTGCTGGAGTAGAAAAGACGCAAATATTTTCCATTGTAATGAACACTACTTCATAAATCATCAACTTTATCCTAATATTTAGTTTCTCTCTCCCCCCCCCCTCTCTCTCGCTTTATCAAGCAAAATCAGAACCACAGCTACAGTATGGTTGGGTTTGTATCTGGACCCTGAGATTGCTAGAGGCATATCACTGTGGGATCCTTTTCAAAAAGCTACCTTCTTGGTAGGTATTGAGGCCTGCCAGAGGTTGAAACAATGACAAAGGTGGATGAACAGAAGCTTCTCATTTAACCCATTTTTAAAGAATGGCTTGGAACTCAAAGTCTTGTGCTGCCTCAAGAGCGTCTCTCTCTCTCTGCCTTTGTGATTGTCTGACAATATAGGGTAAAAATAACCAGCCTGCATCGGCAGAGAGATAAAAGTTTGCCTTTTGTGTCTCTATGGGCAGTAGGATAGCAGCACCAATGGAGCTGTGTGGATATGACACATGGGAATTTCTGACATATCTCTCCCTATCCTGACCTTGACAGGCACAATAAAAAGGGGCCTCAAAGCACACACACACAGAGTCACTCAGCCCCATAGCCCAGGTTGGTAATAAAAAGCATGTCTGTGTTGCACGTCTGTCCTGTCCTGAAGCCCTGCTTTCCTTAGTGCATTCTTTTTTATATATAAAAAGGGAAGTAGAGGAACATGAACTATTGTCTGGAAGACAAACTTGGGATTCATAATATGGCTAAAGGGACTATGACAAGAATGTACGCTTATGAGGTGTGGAAAGTCATGGGTGGCAGCAGGTGTAACTGAAATTGTGACGGTTTCAGTACGAATGTTTGGATGTGAAGATATTATCTGTTTTAATAGCAAGGCTTAGTAACAATAGCAATAGTTGGGGCTTATAAAGTGAGTGATGTTAATAATCTTGTTGCAGTTACCATCAATTTATCTTAATAGTTCTGGGGAGTGTGTGATAGAACAGATTCATTGGCTGTCATAATATCTTGTAGTGTTACTTGCCACTGTGGTGACTTATCACACAGGATGCTAACTCAGTCAAATTCCTTTGAGGTGTAAGATGGCAGAGACATGAAACTAAGATAACTTACAGCCTATTGGTGGGGTGCTCATTAAATATAAATTGACCAACTAGTAATTTTTTCCTGGGATGCTGATTGTCTTTCAAATAAACTTAAAGTAGTTGCATCTTGGTTTGATTTTTGATGTTATACAATGGGCATACATTCTTTATTATTTAATATAATCTCACTACGCTTTCTGATTTTATATAGTTAAAAAGCACATGGAGTAATGATAGGAATTTTAAAAATGTATTATATAATTAAAATTAGCACATATATGTAGCTAGATTTATAATTTGGAATAAAATCTGATGCAGTGCATAAATATTAGAACACTATTTTTAATTTATAGAATATATAAATTTGCACGTTTCATATCATCCAGCTTTCATACCATCCCGCAATTAAAAGGTTGGTGAACCATTACAGGACAGATTAATGTGATTTGGCTATATTATTGACTAAAATGTATCTTGCTTTTGTTTTTTGTTTTGTCTTTTCATACTCTAGGGTATTTGGCTGACCTGTTTGCTGCTGACTAGGCTTTGTCCTTCCAATAGTCAATATGAGTAGGATGGACAGGGAAGAATTTGGGGAGGCTGCTGAGTTCCTCCGGAAAAGTTATGAGGAGATGATGAAGTATCAGACTATGGCATTTGATGGTAAGACCACCTTTTTTGCGTGGAAAGGACTTTTTCAACCCCATGAACCATTTCTAATATTGCTTCCTGGGTAGGAGAGTTCTGCACTTTTTTTTTATCCATTTAAAATGTTGAAGCTGATTATGGCCATAGAGATTGAGACAACTAGATTAACAGTTAAACAATTCTGCTTAAACAGCTTCTTCTTTAGTCATTTTGGTTGCAATGGAGAGTGCAGTAAAATGATTGTAGCTCCATCTTTATGCTATGTTGATGATTTGTCTGTTGCTATGCTATAATTATGTGAATTGTGAAGTGTTTGGTTTAGCATTTACTTGCTTTTAATTATATTTAGGAAAACATTCATTTAGGATGGTTTATAAACAGGTTTATAATTGCCATGAATGAGTTCAAATTTATAATCAACCGTTGAGAAATATGTACTTGAGATTTGCATTTATCACAGCAACTACAGGACAAATGAAATGTATATAATAAGCAAGTGCACAAAGTATGAAATGGAATTTCTTGCTTCCTAAAATATTGAAAATATTCTATTGAGAATCATATATTCAAAGAATTGGAGCCTTCAAGTTCAATTTGTATGCACGATACAGGAATCCAAATGAAGCATCCCTTATGATAGTTGTTTAGCCTCAAAATGTATTGCTAAGGAAGTTGTTAGACATCCAACAGATAACAATTTATAGTCGGGATGGATACTAGATTCTTTACATATACCTTTCTACCCTGACATTATCATATGAAACAGCAGTTACCTCATTGCCACTGCCATTGCCACTGCTTACAGGAGTGATCTGGCTTACATTACAATAAATAGCAAGAGTTATACATAAGAAAAGGAGGAAAATCATGCTATTGTTCATCCCCAAATTTTCCATTTGACTGATTCTTAAAAGGAAACATATCATATATAAATTAAAAAAACAAGTGGATAAATATTCCTGGAAAAATTCTAGGAAAGCTTGCTATCTTTGGGCATCTCTTGAAACTGTGATTAGAAATTGCATGAATGGGACGTTTAGACATTTCCATTTTGCAAAATTCTCTGCAATCATACATACAGCCTATTTAAGTCCCATTGAAGTAAATAGGATTGATGCAGCCTAAATATGTTCAGGATTGTAATCAGTGGCCATCCATTTTTAGTCACTTTATCCAAGCAAATGCATGTTTGCTTTTTGTCAAATATGGAAAATGACCTTTCAAGATGTTGTTGATGGATGAGAAATGCAGAAAGAGCATGCTTTTAGTTGCCTTAAAAGACATTTTCCTCTTGACTAGATTCTAATATTGCTCACCATTGATTTCATTTGCTGATATTATACAGAATTTTATATATAGAAGCCACACACTTCCTTCTGATAGAGATTAAAGAATGCTAAAAATTTGAGTTACTACAAAATTAGACCTTAAGATTGTTGAATATTTTACCCAATCTTCCTTATTTAGCCACATCTTCATTTTTTGCAATTATTTTTTAAAATTCTAATATATATATTTGAGCAGACAATGATTAATCAAAATATTGTAATTCAAAATTTTGCAGCGAATTTTAATTTCCAAAGTTTTAACATCTATTTATTTTAATTCTAGATCTAGAATTATTATATCAATAACAGAAAAATCAATTCCAAAATTAATAAGAATAAAGTAAACATAAACAAGTATTTAAATCACAGCATTTCCCCATTCAGTAACTGAAGAATTAAAGGAACAAGAATAATGTTATGCAAAATATATCTAGATCTTGTAAAATAATTATGTATGGCACCTGCATTATCTGAATCTAATATCTATTTGTACAACTTTTTAAAAAAATGTTTACGTTCTTCTTGTCTCTTTTCGGGTTCATAAAGGAAAGAAAAGAGCCTGGATTCCAGATGAGAAGGAGGCTTTTATTGAAATTGAAATTAAAGAATCCTCTGGTGGCAAAGTCACAGTGGAAACCAAAGATAGAAAGGTAAAAAATATATATATATCCAACATACCAAATAATAACCAAATAGGAAACTGAAAAGGAAAGTTACATTGGCTCAACATTGTGCAAAGGCTAGAAAATACAATATGCTATGCTTTCTTTTCAATTCCATTAGATTTATCAAATTATACAGAAAAAAGCTATCTCCTAAGCTGTATTTATTTGGTGTGTTGTGTTAAATTTATCTATTTATAAAATTTATTGGCCACCCATTTTACCATAAGGTAACTCTGGGCAGCTTACAGTTACATATAAGCTAAAACATAAAAAGTTAAAACCAAACATTAAAACCAAAGATACATAGGGGAGGGCAGGGACGGAGTTTGGGGGGGAGATGTGATCTGTTATTACTCAACCATCTCCATTGCGTTGTTCCCCCACTGGAGTCCCAAGCTAACTGGCAAAGCCATGTCATTATTAGGCTCTTACAGATAGTTAGGAGGGTTGGAGCAAACCTCACATCGGGGGACAAGATATTCCAGATAAATGATATATTAGAACAAGTAATTATATTTTCTAAATTTACATTTTAGCACCAAAATGCTTGTATAAAATTATGTTATATTTTGTTCTGTATAAGGGCTGCTATTACTTAGAATAGGAATATTATTAATTGAAAAATTTCCATTTTTTCTTTTTAAAGCAATGTTTTAAAGCAAGTTTCATTATTCCTAAATTTGTCTAATAATTAAAAGAGCTTCTCAAATGGATAAGCAAGCAAGATAATGATAATGTATGACTATTTCTCCTCTGTTATAGCAGAGCTAAGGCCTAAACTTTGCCTTACAATTACCTGCTGAACCTCTGGTCTTACTTTGGTGTTTTAATTGTTTGAAATTAAATCTCCCTCAAGAAGAAAGATTGAGAGCCATTAATAATTAAACAACTGTTAACTCCAGGCTTGCAGCATGTATAAGGAAGAAACATTTATAAATATGTTTTGTATGAATAAGTATGAAATTTAATTGATGGAGTAAATTAATGTGTTAAATGGATATAGGAGAACAAAGAGTTCTGAAGTAAAATGTGTCTTTCAGATGAGAGGTGAGGTTGACCACATACAGATGTTCTTCATATATGAGACTAAATGGGGGAAATGCTCTTTTACAACATTTGATATTTTAGTTTCAATACTTACCTGGCTTATGTATTTTATATGAACACGAAACGATACTCTGAAATAACTACCTGCCTTATGTATTTTCTACTCTGAAATATGAGGCACATACAGCAGTGTCTTTGCTGATCTTAATGGTTGCCCAGGTCTATAAGAGGGAAGTTCATCTAGCAGGAATCTTTGGGGTTTAGATGTCAAAAGTAAAAGTTGGATCTTCTTTTAGTTTTAAGATATATTTACAAAGCTGTTTGGTGGTGGAAGCTTTCTAGGATTTCAGAGAGTGTTTTCACAGCCCTTTCTGGAGATGCCAGGGATTTAACTGGAGACTTACATGCAAAGCTGATAAGCTGCCAGGGAACAATAAAATGTTCTTCTAATGTGTTAGTTTCTAATATCTTAATAAATCATCCAGATCAAAGAACAGTAGATTATTCATTTATTTAAAAGCAAATAAATAAATATAAGATGTATAAATCTCTCTCCCTAGCTATGTGCATCTGAGTTCCTAACTATGTTTTTAACTACTAGACATTGCTGCCTCTATAAGCTACTACTGACAAGACTGTTTTCTTTTAATAAGAGTAGCAACATTTCTTAAATACAATTCATTCTAATCAGGCACAGTCATGTAATATGATAGTTATTCTGGTTCTTGGATTTATAGAATTATATACTTCAGCTGTTTATCTAAATATCACCAAACCTTCCTGTTTGAAACTCTGCAGAATATTATTTTGTTTAGGTTATATTTATCCACACAAACCCACAATGGCGGCAGCCACATTATACCATGGGAGCAACTGCATTGTAATTCAGGAGCCAAGGCAAGATTTGACTACTCAGTTCTTAAGACTCTGATCCTGAAAGTCAGTGGGAATTACTCCCATGTAAACTGATATAGGATTGGGTTGTTAGTGGATGCCTCATCAATTACTACTCTGCCTTCAAATATTTCCAGTCTAGCATTGGGGGTTATAAAATTAATATAAAACAATTATTTGAGTGGAACTAACTATCTGGTATCCAATGGTATCCACAGCTGGAGCCAAAGAAACTTAGAATGATCCAAGCACTATCACAACACAAGTCCTCCTCTTTTTCTAGATGGAATGTGACAAGGACCAGAGTTAAACCACTACACAATGGTGTAGAGTCTGCTTTAATCTGCTCCATGAACAAACTTCAGCTGGATTTCTGAGATCCATAAGTTCCCCCACTTTGTTCGTTTATTGTAATAGCATATCATATCAATATGATATTTTGATATTTTCCTTGAACACTGAGATTCTATAATATTTACAATGAGAAATGTTTGGCCAATAAAGAGTTCAGTTCTGTTCTGTTCCATTCGGTTCTTTCTTTATCTAATTTGCTGTTATATTTTCTAACTAGCTTAATTTCTTGTTTAATAACTAACATGTTCTGTTAATTATTAAAATTTAGGTTGTTAGTACTATTAAGGATTGAGAAACATTTATGAATTACTCTTTATTTGAAAGTTTCCAAGGTAGTCTATGGACCCAATAAAAACCACAATAGAAATAGTAAAGACAATGCTGAAATTTATCATAATAAGAGATAAATGTCAAAATGTTATCATATCTTAATGAATAGGTTTGTGGATTAGAGCCTACTTCATCAATTAATAGCTTCATTGTCATGTAAGTTATGTAATTTAACAGTTGCATGCTAGATCCTTAAGGATTTTCTTTGAGTTTATGGATCAGTACATAAACAGGATAGGTTCTTGTATTTTCATCAAACAATTTATTTGATTCCTCTAGACTCTTGTGGTTAAAGAAGATGATGTTCAAGCTATGAATCCTCCAAAATTTGACATGATTGAAGATATGGCTATGTTAACTCATCTCAATGAGGCTTCAGTCCTGCATAACCTAAAAAGGCGTTACACCAAGTGGATGATCTATGTAAGTTAGAAGGATAAACACTGTTGATAATACTGTATTGAATCCTGTGTGTGAAACAAGTTTTAGATTTATTCATTGTACCAAATAGTAGGATTGTATGTTACAAAACTCCCAACTGCTAACTTTAATTTCATTAGAAATAGTTATTTTTTAAAATCTTACATATTTAAATCCTAGATGAATTCTAAATATTGTACTAGAATTGAAACATTTTACATTACTTGTTCTTTTTTAAACTACATCCTTATCAATAGGGCCAGAAAATGATTTAATACTGGTTCTGAGTTTTAGGGGGGTCTTGTGCAACTTTCTATCTTTGGACATTTTCCCAGAAAGGACCAACCTTTTCCTTGTTGCTGTCACTGCTACCCCTTCACTTTTGCACCCTCTTTAAGCAAAGGTGGTAATAAAAAGAATATGTAGTATTTTCTCACTTACTATTGTTTATTTGAAGAAACAGATGAACTGAATTAGGAGGTGCAACAGAGAGAATAAAAATTTCTTAAGAGTTGGCAATGTGCCCTCTACTGGAGTATGAGCCTTGCATTTGGTTAATGAACTGTACTATTGGTGTCAGCCTGGTTTACTTTTCTCATAGTTATGCTGTTTCTTTCTTCTCAGACCTATTCAGGCTTGTTCTGTGTCACCATAAATCCATACAAATGGCTTCCAGTCTATACAGCTCCTGTTGTAGCAGCTTATAAAGGCAAGCGGAGATCTGAGGTCCCGCCCCACATCTACGCCATTGCAGACAATGCCTACAATGACATGCTGCGCAGTAAGTGTCTAATCCAATTTTTACAAAAAATTATGGGAAAGGAACTGAGCACCTGATTTAGTCCTATTCTTCACACTTCCCAGTTGGAGTCAATATGAAGGGGATTGCGTACCAATAACATATAGAGAGCTATGAATTTTACACAATTGTTTTTCAACTTTTAATGCTTTTTAATAATGCCGGAGTTGTTCATCTCTTCATATGTACCTAACAGATCTAGTTATCTGAAAATAAAAATTCAGAAAGAAGAGAAAATGGTTTTTAGAGGTAGCACAGACTTGCATAATAATTTATCTAAAGCAAAAACATGCAGTAGAATTCAGCAATTACTTCTATGATTTAAGAAAATCTTTGCCAATGTGAAACTAGCTATTGAATTTTGGGTCTCCCTGTGTCACAACCTATACTACTGACATGTTTAGTACAGGTAGTCCTCAACTTACAACAGTTTGTTTAGTCACCAGTCAAAGGTATAACGGCGCTGAAAAAAATGACTTATGGCCATTTTTCACACTTACGACCATTGCAGCATCTCCATGGTCATGTGATCAATATTCAGATGCTTGGCAACCGACTCATATTTATGACGGTTGCAGTGTCCCAGGGTCATGTGATCACCTTTTGTGACCTTCTGACAAGCAAAAACCAGATTCACTTAACAACCATGTTACTAGCTTAAGAATTGCAATGTTTCACTTAACAGGTGTGGCAAGAAAGATCGTAAAATGTGGCAAAATTCACATAACAAATGACTCACTTAACAATACAAATTTTGGGCTGAATTGTGGTCATAAGTCAAGGACTATCTATATAGGAGTGGAATAAGTTATGTACCATTCCAGCTTCATTTCTCTACCCAAATGTTCTGAAGAGACTATATACCACTTCAAAATCTATTGAGCGGTTGGTAGATAGTGGCATACAGCTGTAACAGAAACATTAAACTAGAATCCTTCTCTTGGATGTGCTACAAATGTATTTTGGTTTTGATTATCTATGGTTAATCAAACTTAACATAAGCACTCCCATATAGATTCAGCTTTCTGAATCTAATATGCTGCCAGTATATCAAAAAGACTCCTTTGAAACAAGCTCAACGCATGAGCAGATCTATTTAGTTTCACTTAAAAAGTATACATTTTTCTGTTTCCTTCTTCCAAGAAGTTTCTGACTTCTCTATCTAGCCTACAGTCTAGTGGTGGGTTCCTCCAGGTTCTGCCCAGTTCTGCCGAGCCGGTAGCGGTGATGATATGATGTCACCGAACCAGTTCTCTTTGTTCGGGAGCTGGGCCCTCCCTCCCCCCTCCTGCATTATTCTTACCTTTTATTTGGCCCTGCCCCCAATCTATTCGCTGCCTCCGAGTCCCAGCTGATCGGCTGGAAGGAAAAAAACTGTTTAAACTCTTGCCGCGGGGCTTCAGCTGATCAGTGTTAAAAGGCAGTGTGGTGGTAGACCAGTGCGCTCGAAAAACAAATGGGTAGACCAGGACGCTCCAAGAATAAATGGGTAGACTGGTACAGCTCTGCAAGCAGTTAAAAGCCTGGTAGACCAGTACCTCTTCTAAATCCTAAAGAATTGTCACATGACCATTAAACCACACCCACAAAATAAGCCACGCCCACAGAACTGGTAGTAAAAAAAATTAGAACCCACCCCTGCTACAATCCTTGGATTTCCCAGAGATTTCTCACCCTAGTCTTAACTGGTTCCAACCTTGCTGTTCTTTTTTTAATCACTTATGTTAGGTACAGCACCTGATACAAATGTTCAGTGCATCTCTTTCTCTCTCTCCCTCCCTCTCTCTCTCCCTTTCTCTCCCCCCTCATGTGTGTATTGAAATCTTCATCTTAATTTCTATGGTGAACACAAAAAGTCTGCATAAGGACAGTTTTTTATGAGTCCCTTTGAATAGCTATTAAAATATGACCATACAAATGAGTGTATTAGAAAGGACAATGAATCTAATCTCAAATTCATAGATGGAATCAGAAAGTTAAAAAAGAAAGATATCAGCTTGAATATGAATGGGCTGGTGTTAATGATACAAACTCTAAAAAGGATGACTTGACTTGAACTTGAATTTTTTTTTCTTTACCTTACAGATCGAGAGAATCAGTCTATGCTTATCACGTAAGTGCTGTCTCTTATCTATGCAATCGATATCTCATTCGTATGTGCTTTTGAGTTAAGTTCTTTTTGTCCTGTGGTTTCTATATGAAATCAATTCTAGGTAGATCAAGTTTACCATATCATCCTGTTGAGAAAAGAAAGCTGAATTGTTTGGGCAGGCTGCACAATCTTTGAGGAACATAATGATCTCTTCTTGCAACTCCCTATCCTCTTTCAGTTTGTTATCTCAAATTTTCTGGCTATTATATGTCAGCGAACAGCTGCTACTATTGTCTCAGGGGGTATACAGCCAACCAAAAGCAGGACAGCAAATTACTCAGTCTGTATGGTTGATCATCCTTCCTGTGTACATCATTTGTTTTGAGGGCAGCATGTCACTTAGGTATTCTGGGGAAGCATTTTCTGTGAAAAACCCCAATTAAAGAAATAAAATTCCATTTATATTATTCCATTTTTCATTCCATTTGGAATGAAAGTCTATCCATTTGGATAGACTGCCAGAAACATTGTGGTGGTCTATGATGAGTTCAATTGGAAGGTACACTGTTGAGGAATCTGAATTAGAGCAAGTCCACATCACTTTTGTTTCATTAAACAGAACTAGTTCAATGGCCATATCTTACCTGTTGCTTTCATCAACCATGATAAAATCCCTTGCACTAATGGACTACTAGATATGCCTTGGATGTTTGCACATTTGCCTTCCATACATGAACAAGAGCTTAAAATCAAAACTCTGTTAAATACCAGATCAAACTTACAGAGGAAACAACTGAAGAGATTAAGTACCAGTGGACATTAATGAAAGGGATTAATGAAAAAGAATTGTATGACTATGAATGACCACAATTTGTAGATAAGAGAATGCCTTTTTAAGAGATCTGAGTATGGGTACAAAAAGTCTATGAGACTAGTAGCATAAAAGGGAAAGAATAAGAAATCAAAGTTGGAGAATGAACAGTGGGCAGGAATTATGAGAAAAGGGGATCCTGGGAGAAATTAGGCTGAACCCCATTTGTAAAAAGAAAAAAAGGGAAGAAGTATTAACTGAAGCAGCCATGATGATGCTATAAAAAGCTTAATCTGCTCCCCCCCTCCCCAAGCTTCCAGCCTTGGCCATGGCCTAATTAGGTAAAGCAGGGGCTGAAAGCATGAGATGTTTGGCTCTAGGCCTGCAGAGACCTCACTCCTACCCCCACCTCAGTATAGCTCTTTGTGTGCTGGGATTACAATGGAAGGGCAGCTAACTTTAGGCATGAAATCAATGCCAGGCCAGTGCCATTGAACTTTATTGATAGCACAGAAGACGATCCCAGCCTAAGTGAAAAAAGATTCAATATCCTGCTGAGCTTGAGTTCCTCTCTTTGGAGAATTTAGTTTTACATGTGGTTGAACCAACCTTTCCTAGTTATCTCTTGAAATATAAAGAAGCTCTATGAGTCTACTTTTCATTCCTGAAAGCAATTAAAATAGTTTTCTATGTGTGAAGTATGAAGCTGTTTTGTGTAGAGCAGCAAAGGAAGTGGAATGTCTGGACTTCCTACAACAGAAAACTGTTTCTATTTAACACAAATTGATGATTAAACAGCTTGCATCCTAGCTTTTACTTTCTGGAAGAATGCTAAAATCTACAGGCTGAGTCAATCTTACCCATTTAGTCAACAGTTCCTGGGAAGGGATGGGAAAGGGAAGACTCATATCAATTGATGCCGCCTTCTTTCCTCTTGCTAGTAAATACCGGTAGCTTTCAGTGCAGAAATGATCTAGAACTATGTAGAGCAGAAGCTCTGAAGCTGCAGTTTTTCCAGAATCTCTTATTGCAGAATGTTAAGAGCATTTAATCTTCAAGGCTGTAGTCTGTTCAGATGTTCCAGATGCATCTAGAATGTGTACATACATGTAGAAGCTTACAAATGCATTTAACTTGATCTTTCCCAACTTGTACTGCCAGATATATTGAACTGGCATCTCTCAGAATTTCCAATCAACTCAAGATCGAAATCTTTGTTGTACAACAGATATTTTGATGTAATCAGTAGCAGTTTATTTTGTTTCTAGCATTATGTTCAATTTGTATGAAAAAAAGTCAAATATTATTATGCTTATCATATTGATACCCTAAATTGTCATTCATACTGATAGAAAAAACAATCCAATCAGTTGATGACCGTGCTGCTTAGGAATCTGGGGAGAGGAAATTGTATTTTAACAGATTCCCTGTGTCACATCCCATAAAAAGCTCAGATGCAACCGTTGGACTTAAAACCATATTTTTCAAAGCAGCACAGGCCTTTGTCCATCCTTATTGCAGACAAGGCAAAGGTCATGGCAACAGAAGCATCATACTGTCCAATCCCATTATTTTCAGGAGCAAGAAAAAGATAGATGTCCCCTGTGCGACATTGTTCTTGTTCATCCAGGCCCTTTTTGAAATATCTCATAAACACATCCTGTGTCCTGGGTACCACAAAATCCATTCATTAATAAATAGTATTTAAGAGCGGGATGGTTAATATGCTAGCATGTCTTTCTCCACTCTGAACTCTATAGTATATTTCTGGGTGGTTGGGAGTTGACTGCTGATTGTGTGAGTATGGGAAATTTTTGATAACTGCTTCATGCTCTTCATCTGTGTATTTCTATTACTCTAAGCGGAGAATCTGGTGCTGGTAAGACTGTAAACACCAAGCGAGTCATTCAATACTTTGCCATTGTCGCAGCCCTGGGTGACTCTCCGGGCAAGAAAGGAGTAAGGCCTTCATTTGCAAAAAATCTTTTTCTCTTTTCTTTTGTTCATTTTTCTTTTGTTTCATTTTGGACTTCTTTTATGTTTGGCAGTGTGTTGGACATGGCCTTTTCTTTTGTTTTGAAACAAGCAAGGCTTGAAAAAATTGCTTTTGGGGAAATTTTCATGAAAAGAAGGATGAGCAGTGGTTGCTTCAAGAATTTTTTTTTTTTAATGACCAATGTGTTTCCCTTCCCTCCATTATTTTTATTTTCAAAAAAGGAGGGAAGTTCCCCAAAGCAGTCTTGCAACTCTTTCTTTTAAGCCTTGCTTTTTGTGATTTCCCTCTCCCAATTATCTCACTTGCTCCTTTTTATTCTTTTTCATCTTGTACCTTTCTTATTCTGTTTCTTCTTCCTCTTGCATTTCTTTTTTCTTTTCCCTTTTCCCTTTTTTATTTTTGAAATATCTTTGCAACTGCTTATTTTCTTATCAGTAATTTTTTTGACTTTGATTACATTAAAAAAAAATCACCAATAGTGTTTTCCTTCTTTGGATTTGTTTTTTTTTTAACCTTCTTGCTTCTTGGTGCTGTTCTTTATATTTATCTAATATATTTAACATTTTTGAAGTATTAAAGATGTTAGTTTTTATGAAAATTTAATCATTTTGGATTTTCTCATCAACAAAATTGGATTGTTTTCATCTTTGATTGGCATTTTCTGTGACTCTAATTTTGTATTTTTGAAATTCTAAATCTGTCTTTTAAAATCTTTTTTATAGCAAGCACCTGCCACTAAAACTGGGGTAAGTTTTTAAATAAGGAAACACTGTAAACCTTTTTTAAAAAATTAAACATCAAAAACTTGAGTGAGGAGCAGGCAATGTGATTATCAAATTTAGGACAGGTTCTAGAAACATGTGATGGCTCCCTTTGGCCAGGTAGTTACTGTATATATGTGCATACATTTGTTTTTCATGGGGCAAAATTTTGATCTATGAGTGTGAAAATATATTATCCATGATTGTTTCATAGGGTACCCTCGAAGATCAAATCATTGAGGCTAACCCTGCTATGGAAGCTTTTGGCAATGCCAAAACCCTAAGAAATGACAATTCTTCACGGTTTGTAAGTATACTTTAAATCAAAGCAGCAATATATAACACTTTATGGTTGTTATGTGTATGCTTTGTTAGTCTGTTATGTGGTACCATTAAGAAGTGTAACAAACTGTTTTCATACCTGTTTGTTTTTTTAATTATTAAGTATAGTCTGATTATATACCTTTTAAGATGAAAGGCAGGAATAATCATAATCATAATCATAATATGGCGACCTGGCCATCGAAACTACACGGCTATGGATGAAACATGTAACAGTGATACCCATTGTCATCGGGGCACTTGGTACCATGTCTAGGAATTTTATAAGATACATCAACAAATTGCAGCTTCCTGCAATAACACCAGTGGAACTGCAAAAAACTGTGCTACTTGGAATATCGTACATCTTAAGAAGGTACTTGGTTGATACCAAGGACGCTGGCAGCAACCCGTATCAACCATTAGCACAAGTCAATGTTATTTGTGATGCATTTTTGAATGTTCAGTTGACTAAGTTTCATGTTTAATGAATAAAGTAAATAATAATAATAATGACTCAGTTGACTGAGTTTCATGTTTAATGAATAAAGTATATAATAATAATGATAACAACAACAACAATAATAGTAGCAAACAACAACAATATCTAGGCTGCAAAAGATGGCAGCATGGAGATTTAGAAAATGCTAACTTTTTGTAGTATAGATATAGAAGACTTACTGTGATACATTGGAAAAGAAAGCAGTATGTGAGCCCCTTTCCTTTCTACATATTTTAGGGCAAGTTCATCCGTATCCATTTTGGACCATCAGGGAAATTGGCATCTGCTGACATTGACATATGTGAGTAGTGAATCTAGAAGAAAATTGAATAAATTTATATAGGATGAAGTTATAAATGAGATTACTGAATAAATGGGCAAGAGTTGATTTTTAATTATAATAGTGTATTTAACAGTGTATACATGTAAAAAAGAATGACAATTTCCAGATGCCTCTGAATATCAGTTGTTGCACTTATATTCTATTTATGGGCTTTACAGAATAGAAATAGAAATAGAATAACAGAGTTGGGAGGGACCTTGGAGGTCTTCTAGTCCAACCCCCTGCCTAGGCCGGAAACCCTACACCACTTCAGAGAAATGGTTATCCAACATCTTCTTAAAAAGTTCCAGTGTTGGAGCATTCACAACTTTTGGAGGCAAGTTGTTCCACTGATTAATTGTTCTAACTGTCAGGAAATTTTTCCTTAGTTCTAAGTTGCTTCTCTCCTTGATTAGCTTCCACCCATTGCTTCTTGTCCTGCCCTCAGGTGCTTTGGAGAATAGCTTGACTCCCTTTTTTTTGTGGCAGCCCCTGAATAATTTGCCCTGTATGTCTTCTGTGGAAACAAACTGCTGGATTGAATATGTATTTTGCTTTCACAAAACTCTACTTTTGTTCTTCAAGAGTGATCTCCTATAAAATCCAAGATTCTCTTTCTTTTGAGTACAGTGTCATAAAGTAAAGTAGCCTTGCAATTGAATATTTTGCATTTTGTTTTTAGACTTGTTGGAAAAATCAAGAGTGATTTTCCAGCAGCCAGGAGAGAGGAGTTACCACATTTACTACCAAATCCTTTCTGGAAAAAAGCCAGAGCTACAAGGTAATCAGCATTAAAATGGTATGCAAAGGAATTTGTTAGTAGCCAGCATGGAAGACACATAGACCAGAACAGCCACAGAGCTATGTTCAGCAGTCTGACAGGCTGCTGTGAATCAACAGTTGCTATCAGTATCAATAAATCTGCATCTACAACAAAGCTATAAGTTCATACTTTTCTTCTTATGAGCACATTCACATCTATATCCATCTTTTGGGTCATTGTTGACTCAAAGACTTCTAATAGGCTTCACAGCTAAACAGCAATTTTCAACCCAGAACTTTCCCAATGACGATGCACACTTATAATATTTCAGAAATTCACTGAAATTCTGCTTACAATCCATAGAAAGCTGGTTTAACAAATATTTAATCAATAAAATGAATATGTTCAATGACTCATTTCAATTATATAATAATTAAACAATTTTCAGAGCACTGCTCAGGTTTATCAGTTTAACATATATAGTACTGTCAAATATCACTTAAAGATTAGACATTTATGATGACAGTAGACACCCTGTTTCCTCCAAAATAAGACATCCCCTGATAATAAGCCCAATCGGGCTTTTGAGCGCATGGCAATAAGGCCAAGCGCTTATTTCAGGGTTCAAAAAAAATATAAGACAGGGTCTTATTTTCAGGGAAACATGACATTAAATAGACAAGTTTCAAAAGTTGCTGGTCTTATTTTTGCAGGGAGATTAAATTTAAGTTGAATCCACTGCATGTTTCTACTTCTTTTTTCCTTAGATTTATAGGTAAGATTGAATGAATTCCTATAATATATCCCAAATTATAATTGTTAATTTCTAAACTATTCCATTCCAGATATGCTTTTGGTGTCTTCCAACCCTTATGACTATCACTTCTGTTCACAAGGAGTAACAACTGTGGACAACCTGGATGATGGAGAAGAGCTCATGCTTACAGATGTAAGTATTTTTTCATCAATAAAGCAAGACTGTGGTGGTCTCTTTATAAAGTGTTTCAGTGCTATTTACATTAGCCATATAATAGAGTATATAAATACCTTTTATTTCAGTAAAAAGTGAATATTGTGGTTGCTTCATAACAATAAAAAATAATTTTGTCTAAATTCTCTTGTATATTTTCATATATCACTGCTTTCATGGTAGTTAGTCATCCCTAATGGAATAATTTAAGACTAAAGGCAGATCATCTGAATCATACCTCTACCAAAAGAGATTTATGTTACATATATTTATATTACAAAATGACTCTGGAAAAATAAGGTCTGCAGCTTATATGCAGATTATGTAAGTGATAGCAGAAAACAGAAAAAACAGGATAACAGAGTTGGAAGGGATCTTGGAGGTCTTCTAGTCTAACTCCCTGCCTAGGCAGAAAACCCTACACCACTTCAGACAAATGGTTATCCAACATCTTCTTAAAAACTTCCAGTGTTGGAGCATTCACAACTTTTGGAGGCAAGTTGTTCCACTGATTAATTGTTCTAACTGTCAGGAAATTTCTCCTTAGTTCTAGGTTGCTTCTCTCCTTGATTAGTTTCCACCCATTGCTTCTTGTCCTGCCCTCAGGTGCTTTTGGAGAATAGCTTGACTCCCTCTTCTTTGTGGCAGCCCCTGAGATATTGGAACACTGCTATCATGTCTCCCCTAGTCCTTCTTTTCATTAAACCAGACATACCCAGTTCCTGCTATCATTTTTCATATGTTTTAGCCTCCAGTCCCCTAATCATCTTTGTTGCTCTTCTCTGCACTCTTTCTAGAGTTCCCACATATTTTTTACATCGTAGCGTCCAAAACTGGATGCAATTTTCGAAGTGTGGCCTTACCAAGGCATTATAAAGTGGTATTAACACTTCACGTGATCTTGATTCTATCCCTCTGTTTATGCTGCCTAGAACTGTGTTGGCTTTTTTGGCAGTTTAGTTTTAGTTTTTAGTTTTATTTGATTTGTATACCGCCCTACTCCCGAAGGACTCAGGGTGGTGAACAGCCACAGGATACAAAAAAAAAAATAAAATACAAAATTTAAAACTGAATAAAATCGAATTAAACAATTTGGCCGAAGACAGATTTAAAACACCCCAAGAAATTAAAACGAATTAAAATTTACGTTTTAAAAAGGGAAAAAAGGGAAACAGTTAGGCCAGGCCAGCCTGATGGAATAAAAAGGTCTTGAGAGCGCGGCGGAAGGTGCGTAGATCTGGGATCCTCCGTATCTCCGGGGGGAGCTCATTCTAGATAGTAGGCACCCCCACAGAGAAGGCTCTCCCCCTGGGGGCCGCCAGTCAACATTGTTTGGCTGACGGCACCCGGAGAAGCCCCTCTCTATGAGAGCGTACTGGTCGGTGAGAGGCTACTGATGGCAGCAGGCGGTCCCATACGTAACCAGGTCCTAAGCCATGGAGCGCTCTAAAGGTGGTAACCAAGACCTTGAAGCGCACACAGAAGACCACCGGGAGCCAGTGCAGCTCGCGCAGGAGAGGTGTTACATGGGAACGCCATGTCGCTCCCATAACCACCTGCACGGCCGCACTCTGCACACTGCTGCTACACACTGCTAGCTCATATTTAAATGGTTGTCCACTAGGACTCCAAGTTCCCTCTCACAGTTACTACTATTGAGCGAAGTACCACATATACTCTATCTGTGCATTTTATTTTTCTTCCCTAAATGTAGAACCTTACTTTTTTTCACCATTTAATTTCATTTTGTTAGATAGCTCCCAATGTTCAAGTCTGTCAAGATCCTTCTGTACCTTAAGCCTAACTTCTGGAGTGTTGGCTCTTCATGCTAGCTTGGTATCATCTGCAAATTTGATGAGTTCGCCATCTATCCTCTTGTCCAAATCATTGATGAAGATGTTGAAGAGTACTGGGCCTAAAACTTGGAGTCTTGGGGTACCCCACTGCATACTTCCCTCCATGTAGATGCAGTTCCATTGAGGACTACATGTTGAGTGTTGTTGGTCAGCCAGTTACGAATCCATCTGGTAGTGATAGTGTCTAACCCACATTTTTCTATTTTATCTAGTAGTAGGTGGTCTACTTTATGCCTTACTGAAGTCCAAGTAAATTATATGGACAGCATTCCTCTGGTCCACTAATTTTGTCACTTTGTCAAAGAATGTAATAAGATTAGTCTGGCATGGATCTGGCATGGATCTATTTGTTCCCCTTTTTTGAAGATGGGAACTACATCAGCTCTTTTCCAGTCCTCTGGCAGTTCTCCGGTGCTCCAGGATCTTTGAAAAATATAATTCAGTGGTTCTGAGATCTTGTCTGCCAGTTCCTTCAGAACCTGGGGGTGTACTCCATCTGATCCTGGTGATTTGAACTCATCTCGGGTAGACAAGTGCTCACTTACCATTTTCTTCCCTATTTTAACTTGTGTTCCTAATCTGTTTTTTTTCTGTTTTTGATAGGTTGCACTGTTTTTTCCCTTTGGGTAAAGACAGTTGCAAAAAACGAGTTAAGTAGTTCTGCTTTCTCCCTGTTGCTTGCTACCTTCTTGACACTTTCTCCCAGCAATGGACCAATTGTTTCCTTGGCTTTTTTCTTGTTTTTAACATGTTGGAAGAACTTTTTTTTGGTTATTTTTTACTTTTGTCACAAGCCTTTGTTCATTGTGAGCCTTAGCTTTCCTCACTTCATCTTTGCAGGCTCAGGCTATTTGCTGATATTCTGCTTTAGTTATGTGCCCCTCTTTTCACTTTTTATATTTGTCCTTTTTGTCTTTCAATTTGTTAGAGAGTTCTTTATACAGCCATGCTGGTTTCTTTTGAGAACTGTTATTTTTCTTCTTCATTGGTATTGTGCCAGACTGGGCTTTCATAATCTCTTTTGGGTGGGAAAAATCTGGAAACCTTCAGATTCAGATTTTCCCAGATGTGCCAATATGACATCTCTTATAAAATGTAACTTTGAGGAACTTCTAGCCTCGGAGTCTTCTTTCATTGGGGGTGTTACTTGGAACCCTGACACTCACTTTTCAGAATTTCCCAAACATCTTGAGTTGTTTTCCCCTTGAGGATTCTCATCCATGGAATCCTTCTCAAGCTTTCTCTAAGTTTATTGAAATTAGCTCTCTTAAAGTCCAAGACTCAGTTGTGGGGGCAATAAGCTGACTTTGTATAAATATACAAAAGGATGAAGGCTATTGCTGAGCACATTGTAAGCCGCCCTGAGTCTCCGGAGAAGGGCGGCATATAAATCAAATTAAAAAAAAAAAAGACTCTAGTTTGACTTTGTTCTATTGCTTGTGCTTGCATAATGTTGAATTCCAATATTGCGTGATCACTCGCCCCCCAAGTTCCTGTAGTTTCAATACCTTCTATCATTTCATCTCTGTTAGTGATGAAGAGACTCCTTCAGTCTCTGCAGTCATAGGGGAAGAGGAATATGGAGTAATGGAAGAGGAGATTTACAAATGCCAGTGTTTTGAATGAGACAGACTGATTACACAATAAGAAATATATATTGAAACAGGATTGTTCCAGAAAAGCCTTTGTTAAAACTATTTGCCATCATTCATCAAATTCCTAAGGAATCCAAACAACGTTACTGATTTAAAAAATTGAATATAGCCAATATAATACATTTTAAATTGATGTTTTTTAAATTATAAATAATGTACATTTAATTGTAGTAACCTTAAAGTGGGCTAAAGCACTTCAGACATTTTGCTGGTGTCCTAGTAAATACCCAGTGAATTCATTCTTGATTTTTTGCTTCTTAACAGAATGGCTTTTAAAAAAAAACACTATCTTATCTGGTTCCTTTTTATAGCATGCTATGGACATCCTGGGGTTCACCAATGAAGAGAAGTATGGCTGCTATAAAATAGTAGGTTCCATCATGCAGTTTGGCAACATGAAATTCAAGCAGAAGCAACGGGAAGAACAGGCAGAGGCTGAAGGCACTGAAAGTAAGCATTTGTGCTGCTGCTTACTATTGGCTAATTCCAGAGCAGTAACCATGTTAGTCTGCTGCATTACAAGCAACCATATAGTGCAGGCTTATGGAGGCTTATAGCCAAACATTGATGTATGTTTATTTTATCTATTTCATTTAACACCTTTCATCAGGATAGGGGCTAGAAAGGATAGAAAATAGCATTCTGGTAAATATGTGCTTTGTACTAGGTATGTTCCCCACAACACACATTTTATCAAAAGACAGTCCCCACCTGTCCACATTTTGTGAGAAAGCCCCCAAGTTTTTCCATAATTCCAAATAAGTGGAAGATCTCTCTATCTCAATCATTTGGAGATCAAAATAATTGCCATCCAAGGCAGTAAAATAAAACAAGTAAAATAACGTATGATAAAATGGGTTAACATTTGGTTATAATATACAAATGGACCAATGGGAAAATATGTGATTGAAAGGACTAACATTTGCTTTGTTTCCCAGCACAGAGGATTTTTATAATATGGTGTATCATTGGCATTTGTTACTACAGATTTGTCTAAATGGATAAAGGTGATTTGAATCTTTGCTAGAAATGTGAACAACATTAAGGGATATTTTAACATGCTTGGACATGTTACTTTTTGCATGAAATGGAAAAAATGCATTTATGATTTGTGATTTTGATGATTGGGGAAAAACTATATAATAAAAAACAATGTGCTTTTTTGTAATCGTAGACTAAGAGAGAATTTTGTAATTCAATTTATATTTGTTACAAAGAAAATCAGAGGTTTCTTTCTATTTCTTTCTATATTTTTTCTGCACTTTTGTTTTTCTCCTTCTTCCTCCCTTTCTTTATTGCTTTTATTCTTTAATTATGGTAGTTTGTGTTACTTTTCATGTTTTTGTAAGACTTTTAATAATTTATAAATAAATATAAAACGATTATCATCTGAAAAATAGGTGGCAACCAGTTTTCCAAGGTTGAGACAAAAGTCAATCATGCTGTAGTCACTGTTGGAGAATGGTTCTTTTATTTGTAGTCCATAAATTGAATTTAAACTGTTGCAGAAGATGAGATCAAGGCGGTTGTTGAGTCTAGTGTTGTTAGTTACTAGTTGATCAAGTCCCAGATTAGCTAACACTATTGTACAGGGTTGAATGTATAGGTTCAGTTGTACATTCATTTAGGGTCCAATTAATAAGTGGTAAATTAAGGTCACCAAGAAAGATTATTGGGTGTGGGCAGGAGGCTGCCCAGGTTAGTAGTGAAGTTAACTTGTTTGCATGTTCAATGTCATAATCTGGGGCTCTGTAACAAAGTAAGAATCGAAATGTGGTATTTAAGGACAGGTCACAGACGATGGTCTCAGGAAGAGCAAGTTCGCGTGTAACTTGAATATTTTTTAGATGTAGGGACTTTTTGTAGAAGATAGCAACACCACCTCCTCTACGGATTTCACGATCTGACCGGGTAAACTTGATAGTCTCTTACTATAGTAAGGGAGTCAGGGACGGATGTATTCAGCCAAGTCTCACAGACAAATATAATGTCGAATATAGCCGTATTTAGTAAGAGGATTCAGCTATTTTATTTACAAGGCTTCTTGGATTAAGTAGCTTGTATTTAAGGTCAGTAGTAGTTGTTATAGAGGAAGTCTGGAGCGTGCGTGCCTAGTTTTGGATGATGGGGGGTTGGATGGAGGAAGATTGGGTGTTAGGATGTGGGTTGTGGGACTTTCTTTTGCCATTCCTTCTCTTCCCCTTCGCCTTGCTAATGTTTCACAGAATATCACATTGTTGGCAAAATAAACAGATGAGCACCAAGGTATAGGAGATTCAGTGGGAAGCACTTTACTATTAATTCTGGACCATAAAGACTAATTGCCACTTACTTTTAAATAGCTAGATGATCATTCTCATTTGAAAAGTTTAAATTTTGGGAACTCTTGTTTCTTTTTAATTTCGTTATGTTAAAAATTTTGCTATTTGCTCTTGTGCTGCAGGTGCTGATAAAGCCTCTTACCTCATGGGGATCAGCTCAGCTGACCTCATCAAGGGGTTGCTTCATCCAAGAGTGAAAGTTGGAAATGAATATGTCACCAAAGGCCAGACTGTAGATCAGGTAAGCATTTGGGAATTGTACAACTTGGCCATGTGACTCCATATACTTATATGATCTTTTAGTTGTGGGTCTTAAACAAAACTTTTCTGCAATTGTAAGAATGAAATAAATAATTATCTTGCTAGCTATCGCAAAAAGGGATACAGTGGCTCAGTGGCTAAGACGCTGAGCTTGTTGATAGAAAGGTCAGCAGCTTAGTGGTTCAAATCCCTAGTACTGCGTAACGGGGTGAGCTCCCGTTATTTGTGCCAGCTTCTGCCAACCTAGCAGTTTGAAAGCACGTAAAAAATGCAAGTAGAAAAATAGGGACCACCTTTGGTGGGAAGGTAACAGCGTTCTGTGTGCCTTTGGTGTTTAGTCATGCCGGCCACATGACCAAGGAGACATCTTTGGACATGCTGGCTCTTCAGCTTTGAAATGGAGATGAGCACTGCCCCCTAGAGTTGGGAACGACTAGCACATATGTGCAAGGGGAACCTTTACCTTAGCTATCTCAAAGCATATGTTTTTAAGATTTGTTGAGCAGAGATTTATTTGCAAAGCAGTCAAACAGCAAAGTATGTTAGTATGAACGAAAGGCCCTCTCCAAAGTGTGAGACAACTGTGTCATCTGTAAGGCACAGTGCATGCTTTGGAGTCCCAGGAGAAGCCTTGTTTGTGAGGGCAACGTCTATAGGCAACCTGAAAAAACCTTGATGCCAAGTCTTCCAAACCAGTGGTGGTTTGCTCCCGGTTCGGACCGGTTCTGTAGAGCCGGTAGTAAAACCGGCTGGAGGCTCCACCCACTGACCCAGACGTCATCAGAAGCGATCTGCGCATGCGCAGAAGCACAATGCAAACCGGTAGTAAAGGTAAGTAGAACCCACCCCTGTTCCAAACACTACAGCTATCTCAACCCTTGGAGGAGAGATGCTTCACTCATGTTAAAATGCTTTGTGAAGTTTCTCTTGAATACTTTTCATAGCTCTATTATAAACAAAACTATGTATTAGATATGAACTTTAGAGGTAAAACAGTGGTCCTGATGAAATTTTACTATGTTGCACTCACAGGTGGTGTATGCAGTAGGAGCTTTGGCCAAAGCCACTTATGATCGTATGTTCAAATGGCTAGTTATGCGTATCAACAAAACCTTGGACACCAAACTAGCCAGGCAATTTTTCATTGGAGTTCTGGATATTGCTGGCTTTGAGATCTTTGAGGTAGGTTTGGAAATCAGCCAAGGCAAACACCTTCATATGAAAGCAATTTTATACGATTCTGTATTAGAAAAAGCAACAACTAAATATTGTTAACAACGAAATATACAGACCAGCATTGTTTACTTGATTTTTTTTCCTGTGAAGTCTATGGCTGGCAAATTGCAAGATCTGAGGTGAAAATCCACTTGCACTTGAATTCTAGAGCACTTCCACAGATGGTTTGTGTTGTATAGCACGATAAGATTTCATGCTGTCGTTTCTGTTTATCAACTGCATCTGTTAATTTCTGGTTGAGCTGTAGTACTTTAAACAGTTTCTCCGTTGTTGTACAAAAGAGAGACTCTGGCTGATCTGGTTTTCTATTGGTACAGACTCTCCTTTCACTCTGCCTCCTGGAATGGAGGATGAGAAAATGTAGCTTCTTGTCAAGAGCCTAATTTTAGAGCTCATTAAAAGACAACATGTGGTAGTGCATGCTGTCTTTTTTTTTTTTAGCCCTCCTACAGCTACTACTGCAGGTGTTTCAAAAATCAATGCACAGATGCTGGCAGCATGAAATAAAAATGTTAACAGGTAACAGATAGCCGATTAAACATTTTGTTTATTTATTTTTTAATTGACTTGAGGTATTGCAGACTCGTGGCAGCAGCAATGTCAGTGGGATGTGTGCATTTCAAAACAGGCAACATGGTGAACAATCTAAACCTATGGCATGCGTGCCAGAGGTGGCACATAACACCCTCTCTGTGAGCACGTGAACCATCACCCCAGTTCAGCTCTGCTGCACATGCGTGCATGCCTCCCGCCAGCCAGCTGGTCTTCGGGTCTCTGCTGCGCATGCACAGGGTACGGGGCATGTACAGGGGGACCACGCATGCATGCGTGGGGGGTGGGGTGAATGCTGAGGGCCATGTGCGCATGCGCAGAGGGGTGTGGGCATGCAGGGGGGTGCACGCACGGGGCCACGTGTGCATTGCATTTTGGGGCTTTGGGCATGCTTTGGGCACTCGGTCCAGAAAAGGTTAGCCATCACTGATCTAAGTGTTGTCTCTTTGTACACGTGTATATACAAAAAGGGCAAGGCTTGGATCATTGCACTATATTCACCACCTTGCCTGATTTTGATTCTGTCTTGTGGATTCTGCTGAATGACAGTGAAGATAATGAAAGCTGATCTTCAGATTTCTTTGGGGAAATTAGGGAATGGAAATGGGAACCATGTGGAAATGATATTAGAATTGGATCTAGCATTGGCTGATTCATATGACTATCTTTTTAACATGGTAAAATACTGTACTGATTTTAATCTTTAAATATAGCTATATTAACTTTCAATGAAGAAAATGCAACACAGGTCCTGACCATAGGCTTGCAAACTACTGTTCAATAGTTCATTTAATTAATTACTTTCACAAAGAGCTACTCAAAGGCCATGTATAAAGATCAATAGTACTATAACATCAGAATGTGGTGTAGATAAAACCTAATATCCTGAAAATATTTTTAAAGAATCACTGAAATGTTGATAGATTACAGGAGATTTCACTCAAGAGGCCAAATCTTGGGAGATCTCAGCAAAGACACTGAGACCTCATAAAACAGCATATAACAAGATGGCATATAACAAGAGCCTTGGTGGCGCAGCAGACTAAAGTGCTGTTAAGTAGCACCAGCTGCCTGCAATTACTGCAAGTTCAAATCTCACCAGGCTCAAGGTTGACTCAGCCTTCCATCCTTTCGAGGTAGGTAAAATGAGGACCTGGATTGTGGGGGCAATAAGCTGACTTTGTATAAAAAAGAACACCGCTTGGGGGGGGGGCGAAAGCCCTACTAAGCAGGTATATACAAAAGTATGAAGGCTATTGCTTAACGCATTGTAAGCTGCCCTGAGTCTCCGGAGAAGGGTGGCATATAAATCGAATCAATCAATCAATCAATCAATCAATCAATCAATCAATAAGATGGGCAATCTTTCAGGAAATACTGTGTTGTTACTGAAAAGAAGTCAGGGCTGCAACAATGCAAGGGGCTATATGAAGTATAAGCAATTTTAAAAATACTGTAGGACAGTATTGTAGAAATGTAGGATAGTATTGGTTGGTTTTTCTTTTGTGTTTGAATTTGTGAAAAGTTCATTTTAGGACATATACCATAGTTTTATTGTCATAAACATAGAATTTCAAAAATTGTGCCATAAAATTTGACAGCACAACTGATAAAACTGTGAGCTGCTTACAAAAATATTAAATATTTCTTTGACAAAGTTTATAATTAAATTTTTTAGTTCTTGCCATTCTGTTATATATATGCCTGAAGTTGTATATTTACAAATTAGAAAGTTACTATATACAAAAAGGACAAAATGCTTTGATGCTTTTCAGAGGGTGCTAATAAAGATTATATTTTAGGTAGGTGGTAGAGTCTCAAGTTCCTTTTGTTTCATTTCTTGCCTGCAGTTTAACAGCTTTGAACAGTTATGCATCAACTTCACCAATGAGAAATTGCAACAATTTTTCAACCATCACATGTTTGTTTTGGAACAAGAAGAATACAAGAAAGAAGGAATCGAATGGGTCTTTATTGACTTTGGCTTGGACTTGCAGGCTTGCATTGATCTGATTGAAAAGGTAAAGTTGAGAGATACAATAGCGAGAGGTTTAGGAATGTTGTATTATAAATAAATCAGCTATGTAAAGAAGTATATGAGTACAACTTGTTCTGTTTTTCTCTTACTTCCAAATTTTTTTCTATATGAACAACAGTGAATTTATCTGGCTAAGCTTTTTAAAACTAGGGCAAAATAATTCACTTTTACTGCCATCCTTCTCCCTCACTGTCTTATTT
Source organism: Pantherophis guttatus (assembly GCF_059756535.1). Classification (NCBI taxonomy): domain Eukaryota; kingdom Metazoa; phylum Chordata; class Lepidosauria; order Squamata; family Colubridae; genus Pantherophis; species Pantherophis guttatus. Next base: position 34,897,921 of record NC_142065.1, on the reverse strand, counting down.
TTTTTTTTAAAAAAAATTCTTAACTGTATTCTAACTTAACTTATTCCAATCCCTCTACTGAGGATCTATTCTTTGTTGTTTTGCTGAAAAAGAATTTTCTGTACTGTGCACCTTCAGAGCTATTTTTAGGCATTTAATTCCCACTGGTGAAGTCCTTATTTACATTTTTTAAAAATTCTCCGGGTTCTCCTTTATTTCTAGATCTATCTACAAAGAAGAATAAAGCATATAATTTTACAATATCTTTTGAATGAGAAAATAAAGAAATGTCAATAAAACCAAGATGTTTTGCTCCAGAATACTACATATTCAGAGAGGAAAATTCAAACACTTTTAAAAGTAGAATTGAGGCAAAGAAATAACAAATAAACAAAAGAAAGCAAACACAGATACTTAGAGATGAAAAGAATAATTTCAAAATCAATTTCTTACCATATGATAAAATAGTCTTATGAAAGTTATTTTTATTGATCCAAATTATTGATCCAAATATAGCTCAGAACTATTGTGATCCTGCCACATGAAGCTGTTTTCATATGAGTAGAATAGTTCTACTTGTCAAAATATACCCAAATCTGTCCATTGTTCTGAAAACTCTAACTTCATATGATCCCTAATTCAGAATAGGCAAAATTAATTATTAATAATTAATAATGTGTAAATTACTAATTATTTATACTGTGAGTGGTCCACCATTTTATTGGATTAAGTAAATATAAGACCAATTAAGATTGCTATTAAAATGTTGATGAATATCCTTTTCTTATAGCCACTTGGTATTCTGTCTATTCTGGAGGAAGAATGTATGTTTCCCAAGGCTTCTGATATGACATTCAAGGCCAAGCTGTATGACAATCACATTGGGAAATCACCCAACTTCCAGAAGCCTCGGCCAGATAAGAGGCGCAAATATGAAGCCCACTTTGAGGTGGTGCATTATGCAGGAGTGGTATGTAATAGTTCCCAACTTCCCACCTTATAAACTTTAAATTAATGTTTACTTTGTTCTGATTTTGTTGTTTTTGGCCATTTATCAACAGGTGCCTTATAGTATAATTGGCTGGCTAGATAAGAATAAGGATCCCTTGAATGAGACAGTGGTAGGTGTCTTCCAGAAATCCCAAAATAAGCTGTTGAATAGTTTATATGAAAGCTATGTCAGCTCTTCTTCAGGTGAGTTGTATTGCCATACCTGCTTATTTTATATGGCACTGAAGATAGTATATGTGTGAACATAGGAACAGTTATGCTACATTAATGAAAGGTCTACTTGATCAAATTTTCAATTTCCAAAAGTCAGGATTTTCCAGGAAACAATCTCTTTTCTTTATATTTCCCTCACAATTTTCTCTATTATATCTAAAATTTGAAACGATAGGCTCCTAAAAGACCACACACATCACTGAAAACACTGTTGCAGATAAGCAATTGAGATCCCTTATATAGTATTCAAAATCTTTGATTGGCATGATAGGTAGAATTTAATAAATAAAATATATAAACAGATCCATGTTATGGAATTTGATCAACTGAAGTGATCAAGAAAGATAAGGTATGAATCAACTCATTGCTCAGATTAGGGTGCAAAAGACATGATAAAATAAATTTTATCATCAAATATTTCAAAGGCAATAGCATAAATAATTGTAAACCAATAAGATATAGTTGGTAGTCTCTCTTGAAAAGAATGTAACTAAACATTGGGACTATAAGCAGAAAGAGAATTGTGCACAATTTAAATGGTTTAGAATTATGGGTTCAATCAAGCCTGCTGAATTTTTGTCTAGCCTTAGAATATGTAGTCCACCTGCCTGTCAGTCTTTTTTCTTATTATCACAAGAGGAATAAGCACTCCATATCTCATTTTAAACAATGTATATCTTAAGTATGTTCTGAGAACGTATCATTTGTGGATATTGTATTTTGGCTTCAATAGCAATAGCAATAACAATAGCAATAGCACTTAGACTTATATACTGCTTTACAGTGCTTTACAACCCTCTCTAAGTGGTTTAGAGTCAGCACATTGCCCCCAACAATTTGGGTCCTCATTTTACCCACTTCAGAAGGTTGGAAGGCTGAGTCAACCTTGAACTTGGTGAGATTTGAACTGCCAAATTGCAGGCAAATTCAAGTGAATTAAGAGTTTGAGAATAAGTTGTAGAAGCAAAGATTTGAGGAAAGCTGTTCCTTTACTCACCAGAATTGCCAAGAGGCATAAGGGTACTCATGCTAAAGTTATAGACTATCCTATAGATCAGGGGTGTCAAACTTGAGTTCATTGAGGGTCACATCAGGGTTGTGTTTGACCTCGGGTGGGGAGGGGGGCGTGATCAGGGTGGGTGTGACCAACTCAATGTCACTCGTGTGAACAAATGCCACTTTTGCTAGCTGTTTGTTTTGTTAGCACTTTGCCAGTGAAAATAGAGCTTGGGAGGGCCATATGCGGCCCTCCCGAGCTCCATTTTCACTGGCAGATGCACCACTGGCCGGGTCTTTGTTGTTTCCAGGGTGGCCCTGCGGGCCAGATCTAAGCACCCCATGGGCCACATCCAGCCCACGGGCCTTGAGTTTGACACCCCTGCTATAGATCATTTAAAATATTTCACTATATAATTATGTAAATTGATTCATTCCTTTAGGTCCTCATTTTATTTGTATTCTAATGATTTGAAAACAGTATTTAGTCTTGGCAGTCTCTCATAAAGAAACAATGTCGACTGGCGACCCCCAGGGGGAGAGCCTTCTCTGTGGGGGCACCTGCCCTCTGGAATGAATTGCCCCCGGAGATACAAATGATCCTTGACCTACGCGCCTTTCGCCGTGCCCTCAAGACCTTATTGTTTCAACAAGCTGGGCTAGCCTAAACATGAATTTTAATGGTTGTTTTAGTTTTTAATAAGACTGGGGCCAAATTATTTAATATATTTTTAAATTGCTTTTAAATTTTTTTATATGTGTGTTTTAGTGTTGGCTGTGCACCGCCCTGAATCCTTCGGGGGAAGGGCGGTATAAAAATTTAAATAATAAATAAATAATAAATAAATAAATAAACCAGCTAGGCTGAATGACTAAGTAGACTTAAAATATTAATTGTTTAGAAACTAGAGTTAATCTCACAGTTGTTAAAAACTAAATGAGTACCCAAATTAAATTAGTCCCACTAAAGTAATATACTGAAATTTTATTTGATAGATGAGCCCCACAAGGCAGGTGTCAAAGAAAAGCGTAAGAAGGCAGCTTCATTCCAGACTGTGTCTTCAATGCACAAGGTAAGCATTTGATACTTTGGAACAAAAATCACTGGTTAAACTCTACAGAACTGTACTTGATTCAGTTAATAGGTACATTGGACAGTTCTTCCAGGTAACATTCTAAAAGTCACCAATTATAAATTTGAATCCCAGGCAGACACCTTAAAGCTTGGTTCTTCTCCCCAAATGGTCCAGTATTCTCCTTTCTTGGCAAGAAAGATAAGAGGGAATTCACAGTAGTGATTATCCCTGTGTTATCAGTTCTTGGTGAACATCTTCATTTCACATTCAAATTGAATTGGAAGAATACTTGAAAGAAAACTAATTCCCTCTATGATAGGGAAATGCTTATTTCTGTTCCGGTGGTGTCTTTGTTCTACATGGTTCCTGGCTGCTTTTCCGTTGCTGAGGGAGAGGCAGTTAAGACTTGCAGTGATGTTTAGATAATTTATTACATAAACATCACTTTAAGTCTGTGCTATTTCTCTCCTCACTATTGACTGCAGGAAGGAAAACCTTTGGGAAGAAGGAAACAAATGTGGATTTTACAGTGCTTGGAACAACTACCCACCCCCCCCCCGACTTTTCTGCTTTGGGAGAGAACTAGCTAGACCTAATTCTAATTGAACCAATAAATTGTATTTGTCTCTGTGAAGTCCCTTTGACTGAGAGCCAAGGTTTCAGAATTTAGAAGAGAAAGTTCTTGAGATCATTGAAAGGGCTGGATAAGAGAGAATGAGATAAATTTAAACGGGAAACTGGACTCAGAGACTGAGATTCAGCTGGGTCGGGGTGAAATGAGCAGGTCCACATTTTTTCTTCCATTCAATCATGTCCAATTCTCGGAAACAGCCTGGACAAGTCCCTGCAGGTGTTTTTTTCCCCAAGGTTTTTCAAAAGTGGTTTGCCTCTTTCCTGGGACTGAGAGAAAGTAACTAAGCCAAGGTCACCCAGATGGCTTTGTGCCTAAGGCAGGAGTAGAACTCACACTCTCCTGGTTTCTAGCCTTGTGCCTTTACCACTATAGCAATCTGACTCTCAGCTCCACATTATCGGGATGGCTTTAGACCTAACTATCTGAAAGACCTCATATCTCATTATGAGCCTGCACAGATGCCCCCGTTGTCAAAATCTCACAAATTTATGATGTGGAAAAGGGCTTTCTCCTGCATTGCTTCCAGCTATTGGGTGCTCATCCTTGGAATCTGTATTTGGCCCCCACTTTTTTATATAGACAAGTTATAAAGATATATTTCTTTCTCTAGTTTTTTAATCCTCCAGTGATTGATTTTATTTTAAGTTTATGTTACATTTTTTGAATAAATATTGTTTCCATTTTAACCATTATTAGTTGTCTTGTTGGAACTGAATAGTAGCATGTATGTATGTATATGTTCTCCCTCTCCCTCTCCCTCTCCCTCTGCTTCTCTCTCTCTCTCTCTCTCTCTCTCTCTCTCTCAATATATATATATATATATATATATATATATATATATATATATATATATATATATATATATATATATATATAAAAAACATGTTTTCCCGAAAATAAGACCCTGTCTTATATTTTTTTGAACCCTGAAATAAGCGCTTGGCCTTATTGCCATGCACTCAAAAGCCCGATTGGGCTTATTATCAGGGGATGTCTTATTTTGGGGGAAACAAGGTATGTATGTATGTATGTATGTATGTATGTATGTATGTATGTATGTATGATGTATGGTTATGTATATGTGTACTTTCTAAACATCTCTCTTTTACAAAATGAGTAGCATGATATGTACTGTATATGTATATATGTATGTATATGTGTGTATGTGTATATGTATATATGTCATGTTACTCATCTTGTAAAAGAGAGATGTTTAGCTGCCATATGTTATCTGTAACTAATTACAGGAAACTAGAAATTTCTAGATTAGTTAGCCAAATAGGGGTAAATTTGCTGTGGGAGACATAATTGTCTGAACATTTATGTAGAGCATTGCATAATAAAATTTTCATCTGGTTGAATCTGCAGTGCCACCTTTGTCACATATAAAGTGAGTTGGATAAGTAAGTTATTTTCCAAGACACCTGTAGATAGCATCAGTAATAATTCAGATATGATCATAATAATCATGCTATGTCTATGTGCCTTTTTGTGTGTATGTCCATTCTGCGGACAATACAAACAAAAAAGAAGCCAAATTCTTCTCATAATTACCAATTATCTTTGTGTCCATCAATGTCCACAGAAAACTGCAATGAAATCAAAATGACAATATTATAGGCAGGATGATGTCATCATGCAAGTACTGCCTTTACGTACTTGTGTCCCAACATCTAGCGCAAGTACAGGTAGTCCTCAATTTACAACCACAATTGAACCCAAAATTTATGTTGCTATGTGAGAAATTTTCTCTGGAATTTCAAAAGTAGGAAGAAGAGAAAGAGAAAAAGAAGGAGAGAGAGAGAGAGAGAGAGAGAGAGAGAGAGAGAGAGAGAGAGAGAGAGAGAGAAGATTGTTATTCCACCTTCCAGATAGAAGCTTCATTCTAAGACAATGTCTAGGTTACAAACAACAACAACACTTTCATGCCAATCTTTAAAGCTCTTCTCTGGATGTGAAATCCAGAAGGAAGAACCTTTTTGTCCTTTTTTCCTGACCAAACTCCTGGCTTATTTCTAACAGAGGACACAGAGAGAAAGGGCTCAGTGAAGATTATAATATTGGGGCCAGCTTTGCATTGAGGAAAATACAGCTGGTTCATGGCAGGAGTAATACATGTTAAAATTTGACATAGAAATGGAATGAGAGCAAATGAAGCTATTTAACTTTATATGTCTGCCTTACAGGAAAACCTGAACAAACTGATGACCAATTTGCGTGCTACCCAGCCCCATTTTGTCCGCTGCATTATCCCTAATGAAACAAAGACTCCAGGTACAGAATGTCAAAAAGATTTACATAAAATAGATGTGATGAAATGCCCGGGGTAAGGTCCGTATATAAGGCACTGTATTTATTTATTTATTAGCACTGACTTCTTTGTTGCACATAACACAAAAAGTGGCATTAAGTTTTTTTAAAATATTGAGCGAGGCTGGCATCTTAACTATTTTGAAACTTGTACCGGTATCTAGATAACTGTGCTTTCAGTTAGGGTGAAAAGGTATTAATTTCTTTTCTCACCTTTTAAGTGTCCCATTTCCTTGTTTTTGGTAACTGACTGTTTAATTGGACAGTATTTCATGTATTTTCCCTTCATTTTATTTATTTATTTATTTATTTATTTATTGGTTTGATTTATATGCCGCCCTTTTCCAGAGACTCAGGGCGGCTTACAATGCGTTAAGCAATAGCCTTCATACTTTTGTATATACCTGCTTAGTAGGGCTTTCGGGGGCCCCCTAAGCGGTGTTCTTTTTTATACAAAGTCAGCTTATTGCCCCCACAAACCAGGTCCTCATTTTACCTACCTCGAAAGGATGGAAGGCTGAGTCAACCTTGAGCCTGGTGAGATTTGAACTTGCAGTAATTTCAGGCAGCTGGTGCTATTTAACAGTGCTTTAGTCTGCTGCGCCACCAAGGCTCTTATGACCTTATTTAGGATTAAGTTCTTTAGTTTGGAGAAGAAGTTGTTATTGCTGAAGACACCTTCTCTCCCCCCCCCCCCATGCAGGAGCCATGGATCCTTTCCTGGTGATGCATCAGCTGCGGTGTAATGGCGTCCTTGAGGGCATTCGCATCTGTAGGAAAGGGTTTCCAAATAGGATCCTCTATGCTGACTTCAAGCAGCGGTAACCTGTCCTCTTCTTTCCTATGTAAAGATACTAACATTTCTCTCCTGCTAGGAATGTTAAGTAGGTGGTAAAGTTGTGGAATCTAGCCATTGGAAGAAAGCGTGGATTTCTGAAAATATCCTCCTATTTATTTATTTATAAATTGTATTGGCTGCTCATCTTACTGTAGGGTAACTCTGGGTGGCTTGCAGTTAAATATACAGATAAAATATAAAAAGTTAAAATCAGACATTAAAACCAAGGACACATAGGGAAGGCAGGGAGGGAGTTGGGGGGGAGGTGGGATTTGTTATTACTCAACCAACCACCTCCATTGCGCTGTTCTCCCACTGGGCCCCAAGCCGACTGGCAGAGCCATGTCTTTAAGCCCTTACAAAAAGATGGGAGGGTTGGAACTAACCTCACATCGGGGGCCAAGGTGTTCCAGGGGGTAGGAGCAACAACAGAGAAGGCCCTCCTCCTGAACCCCACCAGCCAGAATAATCAGGCTGACAGGACCCGTAGCATGGCTCGTCTGCTGGCATAAGTGGTACAGGCCAATTCCATTGGGTAAGACTACACATAAATAAATACTACACTTTTATTTCTCTTTTATTCTTGTTTTACTGCCAGGACCCCAGAATAAATAGGGTCTAACTGTTAACAACAAAACTGCATCTCTCAGAATTCTGTGAAAAAAAGGAAGAGTAAATAGTCAAATTGTGTGAGCATTGTGGTTTGGTTTGGGTAATTAAAGTTATGAATTTAATTAATTAATTATGAATTTAATGTCAGATTAGAACTATCATATATATTTTGGAAAATCATCAAAACTCCTTAAATGACAATCTTTTAAAGCTAGATAAACTTTATATTTAATGCTATTTCTGGCAGTAATGCCCATTTAGTTACTCTAGTTGGTTTTATGGTTTCTGAGAGTTAGAAAAAATAAATATTTATTTCTAGTGCAACTTTATTCATTTTCTGAAGGCATATATAATGATGGAAAATAACAATTCATTTATTGTTTATTGTTAGCCTACAAATTTCTAGTGATAAAACCAGAATAATCTCATGTATCAGAAATAGCACTGGCTGAGAAATTAATGCTTGAAATTCATGAGTTTTGATTTTTCATATAGTTAAGGATTTTTATTATTCCTTTGTATACACATATATTTATGAAGGAAATATTGGATATGGACATTTAAAATTTCACATCATTAAGACTACAATTACACACACACAAGTACACATATATATTCAGACTAAGAATTTTATTCCGCAGACCATGAGATGTTTGCAACTGGCCTATGGAAACGGCAGACAAGCACGCTCGTGTACATGCATCCCCACTTGTGTGAGCAGTGGACAAGTACGTACACACAAGCTCGATTTGCATGAGTGGTGGGTGCGACTGCACACCACTTGTGCAAATGGAGCTGTGCATGCACACGCTTGCCAGCCACTCACCCAAAACCATCCCCTCTCCCCCACTCCCTCACTGGTCCGCAAAGCTGGAAAATTTGGGGAACTCTGATTTAATAGAAGCAGCAGAATCATTGGAGCCTATCCAGTTCATTTCCCTGGATTACAACACTCAAAATAGATAGTTTTTATCCATTTCTAGAAGGTGTCCAGTGAATGGGAGCTTATTTAGCCCACTCTATACAATAATTGTATAGAGGGTAGTATATTTTCAGAGATGTTCATGGGGTATGTTAAAAAACATCAAAATGGCAACTAGGACGGTACAATTGAAACTCTGCCTGTTTTTAAATGTGTTTCATGTGCAAAGTATATAAAAATATGTGGAGCTTTGATTGTACCATCATAGTCATCATCTTGACTTTTTTGACCCCAGTCCTGCAGACATCCCTTGGTACTTTTTAAAAAGGATGTTTAAAAAATGTGGAGAAGTTTATATTGTATTAAACAGGCATCTTCAGCTTCATTAACAATAACCTAAACAAATATTTAAGATTAAAGGTAAAGGTAAAGGTTCCCCTTGCACATATGTGCTAGTCGTTCCCGACTCTAGGGGGTGGTGCTCATCTCCATTTCAAAGTCAAAGAGCCAGCACTGTCCAAAGATGTCTCTGTGGTCATGTGGCTGGCATGACTAAATGCCAAAGGCGCACAGAACACTGTTACCTTCCCACCAAAAGTGGTCCCTATTTTTCTACTTGCATTTTTTATGTACTTTCGAACTGCTAGGTTGGCAGAAGCTGGGACAAGTAATGGGAGTTCACCCCATTACGCAGCACTAGGGATTTGAACCACTAAACTGCCGACCTTTCGATCGACAAGCTCAGCATCTTAGTCACTGAGCCACCGCATCCCCATTTAATTTAAGATTAGTGACCTATAAAAATCATACTGAGCTATCAACTACATATAAAGTATAATAATCCCCATCATTTAATGTATTATTTAATTCTTCACTCCAATAAAATCATGGTTTTCCAGATCTTTCTTTACCAAGTAAATCGTTTTAGAATCTAAGCCGCTTACATGAAGAAATACTCATGATTCTAAACATCTATTCCTTCAACTGTTAATCTTACCTCCCAGTTATCGTATCTTGAACCCAGCTGCAATACCCGATGACAAATTTGTAGATAGCAGGAAGGCCACAGAAAAACTGCTGCTTTCCTTGGACATCGACCACTCCCAATATAAGTTTGGACATACCAAGGTATTTGGTGTGCAAGTAGCATTTATGAATGAATGTGTTGATTTTACTGTGATAGAAAAGTGCTGAGGATGAACATAATGTTTATGTCTAAACTAAGATTCGTATTCTTCTTTTTATATAATACAGTTTTCTTTCTTGAGTGTTAGCTTCAAACACCTTATATTCAGTATCTACCTTAAAGAAGAAAGCTGAAATGGAAATATATAAGCAAAAAATAAATTAAAACACTTCATAAAGAAATAAAATATAATATAAAATTTAGAAATATTTTGTTTCTGAACAGGACTATTTTAGAATCTCAAAGTAGCTTATGGCGAATTAAGACTAGTATATCTTCTAACTATCATTCATTAATTGCTCAAAAATTAATTGCAAACAATTAGCACAAGGGAAATATTCTTCAGAATTGTTTAAATATATTATTCAAAATCAACATGAAATCAATTCCATCTTTAGTATATAATAAATCTTTCAGGTATTTTTCAAAGCTGGTTTGCTGGGTCTACTGGAAGAGATGCGAGATGAACGGCTGGCTAAGATTATCACCCTCCTGCAGGCGAGGATGCGTGGTCGCCTCATGCGAATTGAATACAAGTTAATCATCACCAGAAGGTATAACAACAAAATTACCTCTGCAGATACGTTTGCTTCATGTTATCCATTGAGATATTATGAATTTTATTGATTAGTGAGACATCTCTGTGAGGGAGGTACCTTTCTCTTTACTGTACCTGTACATTTCAATATTTTGCTTTTCAGAAGGAGAAGCAACATTAAAGATCTTTTTTTAAAATCGGCATATAATTTACAGCACAGTATTTTCATTTTCTTCCTCTCTCTATTTTCCTCTCAGAATCTTCAGTTTCTTCATAACTTTAGACAGAGGCACAGATTAACTTCCTCTTATCCCATAGCTTTCCGTTTTCAATATGTTTTGTTAATTCCTCACAGAGAGGCACTCTACACCATCCAGTGGAACATCCGTGCTTTTAATGCTGTGAAAAACTGGTCTTGGATGAAACTCTTCTTTAAGATCAAGCCTCTCCTCAAGTCAGCTCAGACTGAGAAGGACATGGCTATCCTCAAGGAGGAATTACAGAAACTGAAGGAAGCTCTGGAGAAGTCAGAAGCTAAACGGAAGGAACTGGAAGAGAAACAAGTTGGCATAATCCAGGAAAAGAATGACTTGTCTCTACAGCTTCAAGCAGTGAGTAACTTATGTACTTAAGCATTCCAAATGAGCTTAGGCATTGAATGCATGTTCTATGTGGAAGCTCAGATTGAACATGACTGTGAACATTTACAGACTGATATTCCTTTACATACTTAATAGATGTTCTAAAGCACGGGTGTCAAACTCGCAGCATCATGTTGCCGTTTCATGGCGTATCATGATGTTTTTTTCCCTTTGTGGAGTTGGGATGGGTGTGGCCTGCATCATGTGATGCATCCAGCCCATGGGCCACCAGTTTGACACCTCTGTTCTAAAGCTATAAGACCACTTCCTATTCAGTGGTAGAAGTAGGAATATATGTCTACAAACATTACTAACTCTGTACCTATGATTAAACTTTCACAAATGAATGGGGCAGATTTTTGTTCCAGGGGAAAGATGAAGGCACTCAAATGAAGTGAGGGTCCCTTTTTAAATGTCCATAAATGACAACAACCTATAAAATAACCAGCTTTTAATATTCATTTTCATAGATCTATATACAGTTTTGAGATTTTACTAAGAACTATTACAGTGGTAAAGTGCTGCTTTGGATGTCCTTCACAGGAGCAAGATAATTTGGCTGATGCAGAGGACAGATGTGATCTCTTGATTAAGACCAAAATTCAGCTAGAAGCCAAAGCGAAAGAACTGGTGGAGCGTCTGGAGGATGAAGAGGAAATGAATGCTGAGCTGACTGCTAAAAAACGAAAACTGGAGGATGAGTGTGCTGAGCTGAAGAAAGACATTGATGACCTGGAGATCACCCTGGCCAAAGTGGAGAAGGAAAAGCATGCCACAGAAAACAAGGTGAGCAAAACTGGAAAAAATAACAATAAAGGCATAAACAATCTTGATTGCTCGCATACTGCATAAAAATATATATTTAGCTGTAGCAGTTGAAACTCTTTACTGCATCTAACTATAGAGCTTAATTTACAGCTCAGGTAAATCCCTGAAGAGCACTAAGCTATTTCAGTTCTTCATAGGATTCAGAAGCACATTACCAGCAAGAGAAAGTTCTGTTTTCTTCAATCTCAAATAGTAGAAATAATGCATTTTTGGCGTAGATTATTGGGAAGGTTGAGACATAATTGCACACATAGCCAGAGATTTGTGGCTCAGTGCTAAGACACTGAGCTTGTCGATCAGAAAGATTGGCAGATCAGCGGTTTGAATCCCTAATATAGGTCTCTTGCGTGAGCAGGGGGTTGGACTAGATGACCTCCAAGGTCCCTTTCAACTCTGTTACTGTTACTGTTACATTCTCTGTTGACTCATAAAAACCACTATCGAACAAAATCTGGAACTAATATGGTTAGCTTTACACTTTCGTTTAGATTTTCATTCTGCCATGTTATGAATATATCCCTCTAAGCTATCCAATCATATCCTAGGTGAAAAACCTGGTTGAAGAAATGGCTGCTTTGGATGAGATCATTGCTAAGTTAACCAAGGAGAAAAAGGCACTACAGGAAGCCCACCAACAAGCTTTGGATGACCTGCAAGCTGAGGAGGACAAAGTCAATACTCTAACCAAAGCTAAAGTCAAGCTGGAGCAGCAAGTGGATGATGTGAGTTAACTCATGACAATGGACCGTCACAATGGAAGAACTCATGTCTAATCTTATTATGTAGTATGTCATGAATGGACAACCTATTGTGTTATAACTAGTTGCAACCCCATATCCCTTTTTTTAGAAATCCCTGGAGCATTTTTGATACCTATGTCCATTTTTCAATGATGTGCATTTTTTCTACTATTTTATGGTTTTTGTGCTTTCTAGCTGGAGAGTTCTTTGGAGCAAGAAAAGAAGATACGGATGGACCTGGAAAGAGCAAAGCGCAAGCTAGAAGGTGATTTAAAACTAACACAAGAATCTGTGATGGATCTGGAGAATGATAAACAGCAACTTGAGGAGAAACTCAAAAAGTAAGTATGTTTCTCAAAATGGTAAATAGACATTTAGACAACCAAATCAAATACTCTGCTATCTGTTTTATTTTGATTTATTTATTTGTATTCCATAGCGGCAAACACATCCAATACACCTTCTATTTTCTTCTATTTTCCCCACAACAATCCTGTGAGGAGGGTTGGGTTGAAAGAGAGTGACTGGCCCAAAGTCAACAGCTGGCTTTCATGGCTAAGCCAAGACTTGAACTCACAGCCTCCCGCTTTCTAGCCTGGTGCCTTAATCACCAAACCAAACTGGTTCTCTAAATAATGTGCATAAGGAGTGTCCATAAGAGCACCAGCGTGCCCACCGTCCCTATTGTAATGTTTCTTCTATTTGTATCTATTTTATGTATCCAATCCATATTTATACTTATTACCTAATACGTTCTTGACAAATAAATAAATAAAATGTTCTCTTTATAATATTCTTTTTACTTTTACTTTACCATTTACTTTAATGATTTCTTTACACTAATCTAATGGCAGAAGATATTATGAATCAAGTACTGCTATCTAATGTTAATATTTTAATCACTCTTATTCCACCTTAGAACATGGAAGCAATACTAACAGACTAGAAAGAATTATTCTTCTACTGCATTGCCTAAAGCCATCTTGAGAAGATAGCTCGTGTATATGAGGCATTGTTCAAATGCACATGAAAAGAAAAGGAGAGATGCCATAGAGTTTATGTTTTAGAGTTCATAACGATTCACATGATTTGGAAAACAAACATCTGCAAGGATGCCTGTTTGATCGCTACTTTGTAGAAAGATCATTAACAGGAACTGGAGTACATCTCCACCCTAAGATATTTCAGGAAATGTGTTCAGTTTGCTATAAGTAATAATTCAGTTATTAGCAAAAGACACTGTGAAAATTTTGCTTGCAGGAGAAATATTCAATTTTGGGCGAATAGCCAAAAGATAATGTTATGCACTACTGATTTCAGAGAAACATAAACACTTGTTGTTAATTAAGACTTGCCTCTCTTGCTTGTAGTGATTTTCCCATTTTCAATTAAAAGTTTCATTCGGACAGGTTAGAAGAATAGAGAAAAGATAAGCATGCATATTTTGCCTTCAATAGAAGCAAGAGGCAAACAGCCTTCCTCTTTGCCCCAGACCTTAAAGTGAATGATTAACATTTATTTATTTATTTATTTATTTATTTATTTATTTATTTATTTATTTATTTATTTATTTATTTATTTATTTATTTATTTTACTTACTTGCTTACTTACTTACTTATTTATTCATTTATGACTATCTGTATCTCAGGATTGAACTGTGGAGTCCTTCTTGCTTTCTGAGCTTGGTTGTTTGCAAGAGAGCAATAAGAATGTCACAAATTATCACATTAGTTAAAGAATCAAGCATCATGAGTATAAGATGCACAAGTTACATTTATTTATTTTTTCATAGGAAAGACTTTGAAACGAACCAATTAAATTCAAGAATTGAAGACGAACAGATTCTTGGAATTCAGCTGCAGAAAAAAATTAAAGAGCTCCAGGTAAATATATATATAGGTTTAAATGGAGGCCGCAGATGGACCATCTTAGTTGGGTTACTTCAAGGGTTGTCCATAGTACCATAATTTCTATTTTTAGTCCCTCAAAAGCAGTCTGAAGATAGTTTTTTCTTTTGCTGATCTTGCAAGACTGAAAACAATGAGAAAAGGACTGCTTATCTTCCTCAATCAGCTGTTGGTCCTAAAGGAGGAAACAATCCCTCAACCCTACTCCATACAAGAGAAATAAAATAAATTATGAGAACCTTCCTCTGTCCCTATTTAATGCTTTTATGTTAAATCTGATTATATACCAATAATCTGATCAATTATTATACAAGGAGCTGCAAAACTCTGAAGCCACTTTTCCCCGTAAAAGACTTACTAGGACTGAAGAGTCCTTGGTGCTTGTGCACTGATGATTTTACTTAGTTTGGTAATAAACATTTGCAAGAAAACAACAAGCTCAGAGAGCACCAAGGACTCTGACTCAACCTTGAACTATAAATATTTTTTTCTATCAGTACCTACTAGCACTGATGAACTTCAGAATCTGGGGTCATGAAGAACAGAAACAAAATATAATTTTGCTCTAGATTTGGGACATACAGTTGGTAATCAGACTCTATATCTTGACTTAGTTACCTTCAGCAATCCTTCATTGTGTGAATGACATCAAAAATTTATTGAAATGACTCTTACTATCTTGAAGGGACGCGGTGGCTCAGTGGGCTAAGACGCTGAGCTTGTTGATTGAAAGGTTGGCAGTTCAGCCATTCGGATCTCTAGTGCCACGTAATGGGGTGAGCTTCCATTACTTGTCCCAGCTTCTACCAACCTAGCAGTTCGAAAGCACATAAAAAATGCAAGTAGAAAAATAGGGATCACCTATTGTGGGAAGGTAACAGTGTTTAGTCATGCTGGCCACATGACCACGGAGATGTCTTTGGACAGCGCTGGCTCTTCGGCTTTGAAACTAAGATGAGCACTGCCCCCTAGAGTCAGGAATGACTAGCACAGGGATGAAATGCTCCTGGTTAGACCGGATCGCCTGATCCGGTAGCGATGGTGGGTGGTGGTTCGGAGAACGGGTAGCAAAAAATCCATGTGCCCCCCCCATGTCCAGCTGAGCTGCATGATCATCCGAGACTTTTTTTTTTATTTTTAAAAGCATTTTTTCGGCTGAAGAGGTTGTAGAAAAAATGCTTTTAAAAGTGAAAAAAAAAGCCTCTGATGATTGCACGGCTCAGTTGGGATCATCAGAGGCTTTTAAAAGCATTTTTTTCTACAACCTCTTCAGCTGAAAAAATGCTCTTAAAAGTAAAAGAAAAAAAAATTGGCCATGCCCACCCAGTCACATTACCCCCCCCAAGCCACGCCCACAGAACCGGTAGTAACAAATGTTACATTTTACCACTGGACTAGCACATATGTGCGAGCGGAATCTTTACCTTATCTTGTTTAGTTTCAGTTTGCAGGAGCCACAGCCATCATAACAAATGGTGAGAGATTCAGAAAGTTGCAGTTCAACAACACCTGGAAGGTTCCCTTCCCAGGCATATTGTCATGAATAAAAAGAGACATTAACTGGAAAGGGAGCAATGAAAATGGGATTACAGTAGCAACCGTAACAGGGTGCCATGGCTTTCATTGGAACAAAATTAATTCATTGGAACAAAATAATACAATTGAAAGAAAAGTTGAAGTATTCCCCCCTCTCCACCATATTATTTATGGCAAAAGTCAAAATGGGTAAACATTCCATGTAGCTAATGAGGATTTTTAAGTAGTATATTCTAAATATTCTGGTCATCTAGGGTTAATGCGATCCATATGTTGGTGAAAGTCCAGGTAGAAAAGGTATAAACTGGCAGAAACTGGACAGATTGTTCTGGTAATTCCTATCATTTGTTATCTCCTTACAGGCTCGAATTGAGGAACTGGAAGAGGAGCTTGAGGCAGAACGAGCTGCCAGAGCCAAAGTGGAGAAGCAAAGAGCTGAAGTAGCTCACGAGCTGGAAGAGCTGAGCGAGCGGCTTGAAGAGGCAGGTGGTGCCACAGCCTGCCAAATAGAGCTGAACAAGAAACGTGAAGCAGAGTTCTTGAAGTTACGCAGGGACCTGGAAGAAGCCACCTTGCAGCATGAGTCAACTGCTGCCACCCTGCGCAAGAAGCATGCTGACTCAGCGGCTGAACTGGGGGAGCAGATTGACAACTTGCAGCGTGTCAAACAAAAGCTAGAAAAGGAGAAGAGTGAATTGAAGATGGAAGTGGATGATCTAGCTTCCAACATTGAGTACCTCACAAAGAACAAGGTGAACGATTGAGTCATGTGGAATTCTATTAAAACTTATTGTTTGTGTATTAATGGATGGCAGGGGAGAGTTATTGTGTAGTACATGTCTCGTCTAAGAGCTATCAGTATGGTGAAGAGTTTATTCCTCCCACAGTTGCTACTTTGGGCTTTGTGTCAACCCTTTGCACTATGCTAGTTCTTGCTTTTCTGCTTAGACCAATCTTTCTCAAGCTTGGCAACTTAATGTGTGGATTTCAACTCTCCAAATTCCCCAGCCAATCATGACAGTTGACACAGTCCCTTTGGAACTGGGTACATGTGAAGACATACATAATTCTAAGAATATATAGGTACTTTTGAAATGTTAAAAAGCGTATCTTTTGTTGAAATGACAAAGTATTGAGAAAATGTGTCTTCTCTTATCAAGTTTCTAGATTTAATGGCTGTAAAAAAAACAGCAACCCAGCAGACCTGGTAAAAAAAGTGTCATAATAGTTAAATAATCTCAGAATACAGACTGAAAACAGATTTTGGCTCAACATAATTTTAGCCAGAAATAAATTTTAACTAGATTTTAGCTAAAAATAAATCTGTTTTTGTTTTTTTAAAAACATCAATTGACATTAATTATAGAAATTACAAAATTTAATTTTTCCTAATAAAGAATTGTTACGATAAAAAAAAGATGACAGTCTTCCCTCAGTTTGGAAGTATAGATAAGATTTATTTAATGCAGAAATCAGGTACTATATTTCAATAACTGTTCTTCCCACTTTCTGTATGCCTTATCTTCACTGCATTCCAGTAGTATCTTTAATTGATCAGGACTCTGAATGACTGATGGAAAAAAACAGTAGCTAACTCTTCTTAGGATGCCTCATAGATCCCAGTTTTGCATTCAATTGGGAAGCTTACAAACCTATCATATGAATATCACACCAAAGCCTGAACCTTGGAGTAGAATTCTTAATCTAGACTGGACCTGTTCCTTGATTATTTAATTCTTAGACAATTCTAGGATGTATCCAAACCTTTCTTCCTGTTACAGGCAAATGCTGAGAAACTCTGCCGGACATATGAGGATCAGCTAAGTGAAGCCAAATCAAAAGTGGATGAGCTCCAGCGTCAGCTGGCTGAAGTGAGCACCCAGCGTGGGAGATTGCAGACTGAAAGTGGTATGTTATAGAAACACTTTTTAGACCCTGGGAAAAGACTAAGCTGTCAAATCTATCAGAGCTGTTTTTACCCTTGAGTAGCACCAGAAATGGGTCTCTCCAAAATGAAATCAATCTAGTAATATAGCATTGATCATTGATATCTTATGGCATATGAAGAACTAAAGCTGCTGCAGAACATTGAGGAAATGTGATTTGGTACAAAGAAACAAACAAACAGACAAACAAAACAGGGAATTTGAGCAATTCCAGAAGTGGGTAGAAGAGGGAATTTCAGCCACTGTGATCTGTCATGGAAATGCTACCTTTTGAAATTATCAAAGGTATATGAATGTTGTTCTCTCTTGAATGTATGATTAGCAGAAGTTGTGCAGAAATCTTTGTGTATTGGATTTGAGCATAATGTGTGGTTTCTCAGCCATAGAATGGCTCACTGATGGAGGTTTTTAGGGGAGAAAATTATATAAAATACAATTGCCGGCCATCTTGGCCAGCATGATTAATAATGAAAACTATTGTATTTCATTAACCTCTGGGAGGGCATATAAATTATCCACATTTGCTGTAATTGTTTCATTAACCTTTCTTAATGATTAGTTAAGAAAAGATGAATTATTAACTGATCTGAAAGCATACTCATAAATGCCGGGATGATAATAGCAAACATGGCAGAGTAACCAAGAACCATGTACAATATAAGAACAGCTTTGATTCCATATCAACTATTTTCACTTTCTTGAAAAAATATAGCTTTCGGTTTTTCTGTTGAACTCACAGAATATCCATTGGAATTCAGGACCAATCCTGAAATTTACTGTGTCTATCTATGATACCAAAGCAATTGAAAGCTATGAATACTATGATGAAAAATTTGATCATGATATGTATATTTTTTTTTACAAAATCAGGTGAACTTAGTCGGCTCCTTGAAGAGAAAGAATCTCTTATAAACCAGCTGAGTCGGGGCAAAACTTCCTTTACCCAAACCATTGAGGAACTCAAAAGGCAGCTAGAAGAAGAGACCAAGGTGATTATTTAAACATATAGATATTAGATCTGTGGTAATGAGCAGCTGATTTTCCTGGATTCAGACTGGTGTTGTTAAAAACCAGGCCAAATCTCAGAGTATATGAATTAAGCAATAAAATGAAGGGTTTCTGTCTAGATATAGTATATTTTTACTCCATTACTAAAGCTGTATACTACTTTGAAATTTAAGAATGGGGATTTCTGAACAGATTGTACAACTTGAGGAAGATTTGCAATCTTGCCTTGTCATTTTGAACCAGTTGCCAGGAATCAGTTGCCCCCAGAGATAAGGAGAATCCAAGACCTTAGCGCCTTCCGCCGTGCCCTTAAAACCCACTTTTTCCAGCAAGCCGGGCTGGCTTAAGAAGAAATCTTAAATGTTTTAATTGGTTTGTATTTTTAATTTTGGGCCAAATTTATATATATTTTAATTGTTTTTAATATTTGTATTTCATGTTTTTTAATTCTGGCTGTACACCGCCCTGAGTCCTCAGGGAGAAGGGTGGTATATAAATTTAAAATAAAATAAAAAAAAAATTTAGAAATTGTTTTGCATAGCCACATTAAGACACTATAGATTCTGATTGCTTACCACATATGCACTTATTTTTCTCCTTTGCTGATATCATTCACATGATTTTTAGCGAGTAAGCAAGAATCAGCAATTCTTGATGAGACAAAATGGCTCTATAAACATTGGGCAGGTGCCTTCTCATCTCAAAGCCAAGATATAGAATAGCCAAATTCTCATTGATCTGAAAATGTGGAAGAAAAAAAAAAATCAAGAGTTAAAAAATTACAGTGTTTTTTTAATTGTATGCTTCCCAAAGTCATATTTGGGATATGGGTGATTATATAAATGTGAAACAAATATGTGAACAGCTAGGTATATGCATGGTCTTTGATTTCTGTGTTCAGCAGAAACCAGATCTGTGTACTGTACACATCCATATTCTTCTCATGAACCATGGCTATCCTAACAAATAATTACCTTCATAGAGTTATTATGGGAGTGAGCAGCATATACATACAATAAATAGGCTGCAGCAAGCCAGGCCTCAATGCTTGTCAAATCCCATTTTTATTTGGCATGGAGAGAGTTGGAAGCTTGATAAAGAATTGATTTTATTTTAATCCCAACAATTTTCAACTTTTCAGTCCAAGAATGCTTTGGCTCATGCTTTGCAAGCATCCCGCCATGACTGTGACCTTCTGCGGGAACAGTATGAAGAGGAGGTGGAAGCCAAAGGGGAGCTCCAGCGCTCTTTGTCCAAGGCCAATGCTGAAGTGGCCCAATGGAGGACCAAATATGAAACAGATGCCATCCAGAGAACAGAGGAATTAGAGGAAGCCAAGTGAGTTCCTGCAATAGTCATTCACACTAAATATATTCTGGGAAACAAAATTCTATGATAGAGGGAAGCACTTTGGTATCACAGAGATGCCTATTAACATTTTTGCAGTGAAAGCTGGGGAAAATTCCATATTAGGACTTGTTGCAGGACACCATGCAATGGAAGTAGTAGGGTTTTTGAAGTTTTGTCTCCAGTGTGTGCACCAATACCTTCCCTATCTAACCAGGATGATTGGCAAATTTCAGGAAGAAGCTGGCCATCCGTCTACAAGAGGCAGAGGAGGCTGTGGAAGCAGCCCATGCCAAATGTTCATCTCTGGAGAAAACCAAGCATCGTCTTCAGACTGAAATAGAGGATCTGTCCATTGACCTGGAGAGAGCTAACTCAGCTGCTGCTGCGTTGGACAAGAAACAACGCGGTTTTGACAGGATCATTGCTGAGTGGAAACAGAAATATGAGGAAACACAAGCAGACCTGGAATCTTCTCAGAAAGAGTCCCGTAGCCTGAGCACAGAACTTTTCAAGCTCAAGAATGCCTATGAAGAGTCCCTGGAGAATCTAGAGACTCTCAAGCGTGAGAACAAGAATCTGCAAGGTATCAACAAGGCTGTATCACTTTTAAATGGCACAGTATAACTTTTTAATAATTATCCTTAAGGCAGAAGCAGAAATGTAGAACAAGGCCAGAAGATAGAAACAGTAGAAGAAATAAATCAGCTTTCTAGCATACTTTTTGTAAAGTAAGCCAATATGTTTATCCATACCTAATTCAGCATGGCTCAGAATTTTGATTGTTATACATTCAATTCTAGGTCATTTATTACTTGACTGTAATAAATTGGCTTCTATACAAGAAGGCAGAGAAAAGTTTAAAACAAAGATGGTTCTTTCTGAGATGATTTTGAGGTGATTTGCTTTCTGAAAAATAGTGGAAAATTGTCCTTTTGCAATTTGAAAGTGTATAGACATATTTCTGTGGTACAATTTCAGGGGGAAGGCTGCAAAGATGGGATTGGGAGAGATTACAGGTGGATTGTCCATTAAATACCATATTTTTCAGAGTATAAAATGCACCTTTTCCCCAAAAAAAGAGGGTGAAAATCTGGGTGCATCTTATACTCCGAACGTAGCCCTGCCCAGCTTCTCAAACAGAGGTTTCAGATGCTGAAAAAAGCATCAGAAACGAAGCTTCAGGAAAAAAGCCCCCAGACAGAGCTTCAGAAAAAAAAAAAAAACCCCAAACAGAGCTTCAGAGGCTTTTTTTTCTGAAGCTCTGTTTTGGAGGCTTTCAGAAGCAGGAAAAAAAGTTTTTTCTGAAACAGAGTTTCAGAAGTTTCAGAGGCAGAAAAAAAAGCAAAAAAAAAAAAAAAAAAAAGCAAGGCACAGAGCTCACAACCAAGGAACCTGTTGCTAAAATTCACCTCTGGGAACAGCTGATTGGGGGTATTGCAGGAGGCTGATCCACCTGCCAATCAGCTTTTTTCTTATTTTCCTCCCCAAAAACTAAGGTGCGTCTTATACTCAGGTGTGTCTTATGCTCCGAAAAATACGGTAGATAAATAAATGGATAATCTATTTATCCCAACCATTTAATCAAAAAATGAGTAGAAAATTGATAGGCCAGTATTTTTAAAAATGTGTAAGTCTGATATCAATATTGTAGCTCCATAACATGTTGGATAATGTTAGACTGATGTTCTGTTCCCAGATAACCATGTCACCTTGGAACAGTTGCCATCTCTAGATGGGTATAATTCATAGGACTTTAAATAAAAGGAGAAATGCTTTGCGCTCCTTGGAGCAAGTTGTGTGTGCATGAAAATCTTACATTCAACCAACTATATAAAACCAATCTAGCCAATAAACCTAATGTCCAGAGTTTTAGAATAAGTATTTTACTCTATTTCCCTATTTTGATGTGACTTTTGACTGCTTTTTCCTAGACATTAATAATTATTAAGGAAAACACTTAGATATACTAGTTTGGTGATTGTTTAAGTGACTCTATTAATACAAAATGTACAAATACAGGTAGGAATAAATGGTAGCATTCTATAAACCAGTGAATGGAGCATAATGTAATCAAAACCTTCTATTACCCCTAATGACGTGAGATTGGTCTGATGGGATAACTGAGTTTAACCTTATAGGCTAGAAGTTAAATTTAATTTTGAATATAGTAGAGAATGCAAACAATAGGTGGGGGTTACCCAGGTTTCCATACTACAAATAAATGTATATTTGTTCTGGTCTCTTCAGAGGAGATAATGGACCTAACTGATCAAATTAGCATGAGTGGAAAAACCATCCATGAACTTGAGAAACTGAAGAAAGGCTTGGAAACTGAAAAGAGTGACATCCAAGCAGCCTTAGAGGAAGCTGAGGTAAGCTCTTGAATGATTGTGATAAGCCTTGTTATTATTTAAACTTGATATATCAGCAGATATTATATTTTACTTGGTTTGGATTTAACATATTGAATATATTCAATGCTGTGATCTGTAAACCATGGATTATGATTTAACATAGTATGTGAACCAGCTTGTTGTGCCATAGTCAATAAATATTTAAATGTGCTCTATATACCAAGCAATATGAGTAGTATCCAAATCACTTCCCAACTACAATGGAGGCTGCAAAGAATTGGGTGTGAAGGGAATAGTGTAATATGAGGTAAAAATGAAATAGGAATTGACGGAACTGTGAAAGTGTACATTGGCTTGTATAAACATAATGAAGAGTAAGTGGCTTGCTTTTACATCAACCAGTTTGTTCAGCAAGTCATGGTTTTTGTTTTTTTTTAAATATGATTTAAGTAGAGCAATTATCAAATTGTCCAAGAACAATAGTCTGGCTGTTGCCTTTTGCTACTTGTTCCATGTATCTTTGATCCAGTATTTAAAACCCAATAAATAAAACTACAGTAGAAGCAGGCCATTTATCTGGGTCTGGCATGGCATCTAGAGCTCAGAAAAATGTATTTCTAGATTTTCCAAAAGATCTCCAAATACCTGAGAACTATTGGATATTATAAAGATGTTTGCCTAATTCACAGATAATATGGTGTCCAGTTGTTTGGACTTTAATTTTAATTTAATTTTCATCAATCACAACCATAGCTTTGTCAATGGAAGTCATTATGAGAATTGATCTCTTTAAAAAATAGAAAAAAATTAAAAAGGAAGACAACGATCAGGATATAGCACATTGAAGGAAAGTGAACATCTATTGAGATTTATCACTATTTATATTTTTTGTGACTTAAGGGAGCCCTGGAACATGAGGAGAGCAAGACGCTGCGCATCCAATTGGAGCTGTCCCAGATCAAAGCTGATGTTGATAGGAAGCTGGCAGAAAAAGATGAAGAGTTTGAAAATTTAAGGTAGAAATATGACATATTGGAGAATCTGTAATATACTTTATGGGATGAATTGTAGCGGTATTATCTTCTGAGATTTTCATGACAAGTGAGGAAATCTACTTTCAGAGGCACTGTTGAAAAAGCAAGGCCACATTGATGGTTCAGTGTTACTGGGCTAATGAATTAAATCATCATCTTCTTTTAATGATCCCATAATCCCTTGCTCATGTCGTGAGAATGGATGATGGTCGGATTCCGAAAGATCTCCTGTATGGAGAATTAGTGCAGGGAAAGCACCTCAGAGGGAGACCACAGCTGCGATATAAGGATATCTGCAAGAGGGACCTAAAGGCCCTGGGAATGGACATTAACAACTGAGAAACCTTGACCTCTGATCGTTCAGCTTGGAGGCTAAAGACGCAGCATGGCCTTCTCCAATTCGAAGAGACACTTGTTCTGCAGGCTGAGGCAAAAAGACAGTCCCGGAACCAGCGAAATCTGCGGGCTGGGCAGGGGACAGAATGTATCTGCCCTCAGTGTGGAAGGGATTGCCATTCTCAAATTGGCCTTTTTAGTCACACTAGATGCTGTTTTAGGACCTCTTTCCAGAGCACGATACCATAGTCTTTTGAAACTGAAGGATGCCAATGAATCTCTTGCGGGGTGGAGTCTAGGCAACTGAATGGAGCCGAGTATTTACTGGCTGGATGCCCTTCCTTCGCTAATGTGGAGTTTTGTTCAGCAGATATATTCTCATTGTGCCCAGAGAGAAAAATATCTGCCTTTACCTAGGACTGAACTCACAGCCTCCTTATTGTGAGGCGAGAGCTCCACCTCTAGGCCACCACACCACTCAGGCTAATGAATTAAATGCCTCATACTAAAACACTTTTTTCTTACAGGCGTAATCATCAGAGAACCATGGATTCTATGCAGGCCTCATTGGATGCTGAAGCCAAAGCCAGAAATGAGGCTACCAGGTTGCGAAAGAAAATGGAGGGAGATCTCAATGAGATGGAGATCCAGCTGAGTCATGCCAATCGCCAGGCTGCTGAGTCTCAGAAACTGGTGCGGCAGCTCCAATCCCAATTGAAGGTCTGTCTTAATCATTTTTGAAGTAAATGTAATCTATCGGTCAGCCGGGGCTCTCTTTCCCAATCTTCTCAATGATTATCACCTTATATTAAAAGGTGGCACTTTTATTTGGAAGTATCATGTGTTATTATTTTTCTGTTTTCAAGGGCTGCAGAGAATGCAAAACGTTGTGCAGTGATAGCAACTGTGGGATAGAACTAAAACTGTTGGCATTTTTTTTTTCTTATGGGGAATTAGTTTCTCTCCTCAGGCTGGATTTATTAGCTAGGAACTTAATGTACTGTTAAGAATGTTATTTCGGTCCCAAGAAGCTAAGTGCAATAGAAGGCCAGGCGTTTGTCATGAGGTGGTGTGATTTTGGGACACTCTGGTGGCTGGAAATCTTTATATGGCCCAAAAGCTGCAGGTTGCTCTTTCTTTGTGTTCACTATTGGGAATCATTGTTTGACATCTTTAGCGGTTTGTTGAGTTTTGCAAAACAACTTTTATTTTTTCTTGTGTTAAAACTGACTTCTCTTGATACGATCCATAGGATTTGCAGATTGAGCTGGATGACACTCTACGCTATAATGATGATCTGAAGGAGCAGGCAGGTGCCTTGGAGAGGCGTAACAACCTATTGCTGGCTGAAGTGGAAGAGCTGCGGGCAGCCTTGGAACAGGCAGAACGTGGAAGGAAATTGGCTGAACAGGAGCTTATAGAGGCAACTGAAAGAGTCAATCTATTACACACCCAGGTGAGCTGGAGAATGTAATTTCAAGCAGGGATAACAACTATTGGAATCAGTTCAAGATGGGAAGCAAAAGTGGGAGCATTTTCATGGTTTACTGTTTTCTTCCCAACCAGAACACAAGCCTAATTAATCAGAAGAAGAAGATGGAGACAGACATTTCACAGCTGAGCACTGAAGTGGAAGAGGCAGTGCAAGAATGTCGAAATGCTGAAGAGAAGGCTAAAAAAGCCATCACTGATGTAAGGGGCCTAAAGAGTGGGGGTGGGAATATTGTGAGGGTTACACTGATTTTTCATCTAGGGCTTAGGCCTTTATTGGTGTGGCAGTTTCCTTCCCCAGTGTTTCCCAGAATTCTTTTATATGGAGCTTAATAGCAAATACACAATGAAAATGGGTATTTGAGTAGCATCTTGCAACTTTTGTTAATGGGGGAACTCAACATTTGACAATATCTACCGGTAATATCTGGCAGCAGGATCAGTTATTAGTACTGACCTTGTAAGCCATTTTATCTCAAGCTAGCGCCCTCCAGATCAGATAGCTGTAATTTTCATAATAGTCACAGTAGCTAGTTTTAATGCTACATGAATGTTTTGGCTGTTGTCCCTATCAGGCAGCCATGATGGCAGAGGAACTGAAGAAAGAACAAGATACAAGTGCCCATCTGGAACGGATGAAAAAAAATATGGAACAGACGATCAAAGACCTACAAATGAGGCTGGATGAAGCCGAGCAGATTGCCCTTAAAGGGGGCAAGAAGCAGATTCAGAAACTGGAAGCCAGGGTTAGTATTTCAGAGAACATCTACTTTTTCTGGCAAGAACCTAATTTCTTGTGGATTATGCGGCCAATGTTCCCAATAAAACTAGACACGATGGGTTATTAAAATTTTGGATTCAGTGAAGTCTGAAACCATTTAAAGTTAAATAAAATCATATTCGCAAGGCTCTGCTGTAGAGGCAATAATCCCTCATCATGCTGTAGTCCATTAATATCCTACGTAGATTTCCAGTGCTTTGTGAAGCATGACAAACAATATAGTTTTTGTTTTCTGAGGCAAGGAAGAAGGCAAAAGAACTTAACTGTAATGTTTGGTCTTATTCAGGTACGAGAACTAGAAGGTGACCTGGATTTAGAACAGAAGAAGAATGCAGAGAGCCAGAAGGGCATTCGCAAGTATGAGCGAAGAGTCAAAGAATTGACTTATCAGGTACAAGTTTCATCATCTTCATGTTGAATCCTCAGATCCATTTTCATTAACACACAGGGTGAAACCAACAAACACGTAGGGGGAGCATTATACAAAAGTGAAACTTCCCTTTTTGCCTGCAGATATTCCACCATTTTAGCAGTAATTCAAAGTTCTTCAGGAGATAGCAAACACCAAGATTGCTTCATTTGGAATGAGAGCAAGAAGTATTGTCCTCACTCTAATTTAGATTTTTGATTTTATTTCACAGACAAAACTGATAGGCATCATATCATGTCATCACTTTGGCTACATGATTATCAATTGGTTTGCACAGCAAACAAGATCAATTCTCCTTTAAAGCAATTGACCAAAACACCTAAGTTTGAGTAAATAGTACAAGAAACCAAGAGTTAGGCTAGAGATCTTTCACAAAATTCTCTTATTGTATTCCCAAATCAAACTATATTTTTCCCATTTCATCTTCTCCAGTACATTTCTATCAATTAAAGGATAGCTCAGTAATAGGAATCAAATTTGAATACTTTGCTCAAAATAGCAATAGCAATAGCACTTAGATTTATATACCATTTCACAGTGCTTTACAGCCCTAAGTGCTTTACAGAGTCAGCATATTGCCCCCAATAATCTGGGTCCTAAATGGGCGCCTATGTATTTATAGAAAAATCAGGAAAGAGGAGGACATATTTCCAACAAGTGAAAGAGCGCTTCAGAAATATCTTCTATAGAATATGAGTAGAATCTCAGTTTAACTGCACAATTAGAGGGAGGGTATGTCTATTAAATCCAACTATCTGTTAAACTTTTTGCATTAAATCCAAGTATACACCCTTTGAATGAATTTATTTGTGTAATTACATAACTGATGTAAAATGACATCACTTGCAATAAAACAAAATCTCAATTTAATGGATGAGAGGGGGTGGAGTTAAAATGAAAAAAAAAAGCCCATTATTTTGGAAATCCACTAAACTAGGGATAAACCATACCACATTTATCAGAAAACTCACCCTTTTATACAGTCATGTGGTAGTAGTAACATATATAGGATGAACCAAATATCTGATTATTACATTTCAGACTGAAGAGGACCGGAAGAACCTGGCACGAATGCAGGAACTGATTGACAAATTGCAGAGCAAAGTCAAGAGCTACAAGCGACAGTTTGAGGAGGCAGTAAGTAGGGATTCCAGCACTTTAAAAGGCATCAAAATGTTAGTCCTAGTCAATTCCAGTTTCCTTTGATTCTGTAATAACCCTTAATGGTCTATTTGTGTCCGCATTAGTCCTGTGCCATAACTCTAATTTAAAAATACAATTCAAAAATGACATTTTAGAAATACAGACTTCTCCAACGTACTAAGGAAGACCAACTCCCTTGGCTCTACACCTTATCTCGCTGGATTACACAGGCATTAGTTTCCCTACTGCTATCAAAAATATGCCAAAACTTTTGTGTGCCTAGAACATTGATTGCCATAATTCCCCAGTTATTCAGTCTAGCCATGAATCTTTCCCATATCTGGTTCCACTACATCAAATTCCATCTTCTATTCATAGGAGCTACAAGCCAACTCCAACCTGGTCAAATACCGCAAAGTGCAACATGAGCTTGATGATGCTGAGGAACGAGCAGATATTGCAGAGACACAAGTGAACAAGCTGCGTACTCGCACTAGGGAAATTCCTCTGAAGGTGAGAACAATATTGCCTGAGGTAAAGCATGGTAATTATCTCCCCACCAGTCTCATTTCTTAATGGATAAATTGTTGGGGAACACACATTAGCTCTTTATGTGATGTTATTTCATTGGCTCCACTAAAGGCTACTCAGCCATAATTGATGTATAAATCAGGGAATAGACAGGAGGAAGGATGGCTAAGACATAGGGCATGAGAAAGATTAATGTGTTCTCTGTTTTTGCTTGCTTAGTCAAAAATAATTGTCTCCAAGCATGAAAACATAATGCATCACAGGGTTTGAGCTTTCAACAATGTAATGTGTAATCAGAATACAATAATTATAAACATCATTGTATTCTGATGTGGAAGTTCCAAGCCACAAAACAATGGAAAATACTTTTCACAAAGGAGGGAGATGGGGCTCTGAGAAGCTATCTGTAGCAATCAAATCTGATAACTTTTTTTTTTATTGTTAACAGCATGAAGAATAAGAAACTCCAGTATAACGTATCTTCGATGAATATGTCTATGTAATGGCTGCAACAGTCATTTCTGTCTCTGTAGTGAATAAACTCTAGTGCTCATGATGGAAAGTGTGTAACTTTTTTTGAGAATATTCAACTGTAGAATGTCTTTCTATGAGGCTTTTTAAAAATGTCTTACATCTTATTTACGGACAAACCTCAAATGTGGAAAGAGTCTGGCAGCATCTTTCGAGATTAACATTAAAATAAAGCATTTTATGACTTGCATAAAAAAAAATAATTTCTGGTGTAACCAGACTTTCAGAATCTGGCTATCACAGCCTAACACAACTCTCTTGCTACAATGATGAACATTCAACAGTCTCAGAGACCTGCTGCTATAGATAAATTCCTGATTGATCTACCTTTTTTTACAAACAAGCTCCAACTGCAGTTCTTTGAATGATATTTCTCGAGTCATGTTTTAAAATAGAATTCTTTATTCCATTTAATACATTTATGTTGTGTTAGTAAGTCAGTATTAATCTGGGCAGCATGAACATTAATTTGTGTGAAATAATTAAAATGTCCAGAAACATTTGCTGTCTAGGGGAGTCACCTTTTTGCCACAAAACAGTTCCATTCCTTCAGCGATTTCCCATTTTTTTCCCAGCCACATTTAAATGTGATTTGCCAGTTATTGCTCCTCGACACAATTTATATTTAATCCAAGGCTACTGTAGTTTCTCATCATACACAAAGAAGATCTACAGCAGTAGCTGTGGAAGAGGAACGTGGGCAATCAGGCTTCCCTATAAGGAACCAAAAGGCCAATAATGCACCCTGAGCCAAAACCTCCAACCCAACTCTTTGGAATTGACTACACTGAAAAGCCAGAAATAAATACACAGCATGATAGGTAAATCATCCTCAGAGTAGCTAAGTGTTTTTTTTAGTGAGAGCAGTCTCACTGAAAGCCAAATTGATTAGTAAAAAGAAGGATGGTCATTCAAAGGCAAGACATATGTATGAATTAGGTACTTAGAATTCATTTTTGTAGACTATGGCCATACTGTGCTGATGTTTCAATTCTAATCAAAAGGAACCCACAGGCATTTGAGTCTTGAATGTTTACTACAATTATAGAGTCACTACAATGACCTAGGATTGAGAGTGAGGTTGTCGTAGAAGCAACTGACTCTCTCAAAACTTGTCCCAAACTAAAATTCTTGAATGACATTCTCCAAAGGCATCAGATGTATAACGGAGTACAGGACCACTGGGGAAGCCAGTTTAAACATACCCTTAAGAGGTTCCTTTAAAGCAAGATACATGATTTACTGCAAAGTTTCCATTTTATTTTTGACAAGCCATAAAGGATAAAACAATAGGGATAACCTTAATAAAGTGCTGTTTTGTTCAGGTAATAGATTCACAATTAGACAATTACGGAGCAGTCAGGCTTTCTTGACAGGGCTCTTATCATTAAAAAAAGTAGACGCTGTCTTTTCCTCAGTAAATACCTTAATAATTTTGTATGCAAATCAACCACAAGAGATCTGTTATTTCTATTACTTTTGCCTAAAAATAAGGTGCAATAGCGCATGCAGAGCAAATGTGAATGGGGAAATAGCTGATCAACTACTGGTATATCTTTCTTTCAAGTATTGTAGGTTTCATGGAGATTTCTTGCTATTACATTTCTAATTACATTTCTAATGGCCAATTCTAATCAAAACTTTACCCTTTGAAGGATAAATATTTATCAAGGTATCTTCTTGATATTTTTAACTTGAAGCTTTTCAGGGATCTATTCTGTTTAAGGTAAACTGCTATAAATTGTAAATGCATATAAAAGAATAGTTGAAAGTTTAAGAACAAAAAAGGCTGTTCTAATGCTTCATAAATTCCATTAAGTGCCTGAGCACAATGTTGTAATGAAGCTTTTATTTAAAAAAAAAAAAGTTTCTGGAATCAAACACCAGCTGTCTTCCAACTAACTTGTTTAAACACTAGCAGTTACAACAGCAAGTTCCATATTTACTGAATAATTCACCCCATATGAAATACAAGTATCAGTAGTAGATTAGACAACTTCCAGTTACTATTACACATTAGGAACAATATATATTATATATATTGTTCTGGTGTGTGGGCACATACACATCAGAACGGATGGTGCTAATTCTGTCATTTTAGCTGATGCCTCTGTTTCCAGAATGCAAAGGTTCAGAGTACACCTTTCTGTTCAACAGTAGGTTTTATATTCAGCAAAAGCAATACAGTATTGTGGAAGAAAACTCCATTTGCATTGTTTATTAACAAAATGGCCAGACTGCAGAATTTAGAAAAAAAATGTACAAATTTTTAATTTATTTGCTCTCCTTTCCTTTTTTGTCTATTAGATTTACAGATACAATCAAATGGAACAATAAAAAGAAAAAGGAGATGAAAAGGAGATTTGAAAGCATTGTAAAATTGTTAAAATGTTTCAAAAATATTTTGATATAAATCTATATATTAGACTAATATTTAATCTTTTTAGGAGTGGTTAAATTCACATTTCTTAAATCAGGCAGAAATTATTGTATTCTTTAATTTACAATTTGATTAATACTCGTTACTGTTAATTATTTCATGAATTATTTCAGAATTTTAATATTCTGAAAACTATACATAGATTTATATCAATATCATTTGGAAATTTGTTTGGTTAATTTTACAAAGCTTGTAAGTAAAATCTTTCAATTTCCTTTGGGTTCTTTTAAGTCTTCCTTGTTTTTCCACTGATTGTATCTGTAAACCTAATAAACAAGCAAGCAAACAAATAAGGACAGGGAAAAAAGCCAACTACTTCCATCACTGCAATATATACCTGTTCTAGACAGCACTGTAAAAGTCAATTGAAGACAAATCCACAGACCAGAGAGAGATACTTCTGAATGTAATAACAGTGAACCAAAGAGGAGAATGGGACAGTTTAGTAGGAAACATTTCTAAAATCATTTGCAGAGAAAAAGGACACGCCATCATTTTTACGTATTTAAAAGTGAATTGCACACACAATCCTCTTGAAATGCAAAACAAACAAAAAAAGATGTGAAAAATCAGGAGTCAACTTTTTAGGATGACTTAAGAGTGGCTGGTATACCTTAGATGTGCTCATAAAACCAGCTTGTTTCAATGACATAGGAAATTACCTCTCCTTTTAACTTCTAATTTGGGTTACCAGAAGGAAAATCACAGCTAACCCTTGCATATTGGAATGATCCCACCTACCAAGCTCAAAGGCTTCTAGTCATAACGAGCATGGAAAAGTGGACTTTTTTGCAGACAATTCCAAACAGTATGCAGATTTCCCTGAATATGTGATGCCTTTCAAGTTTGTGAAATCCTGCTCTTTAAAGAGGGCGGTGGGGCAAGGGGAGAAAATACATTAAGATAGTAATATTCCATAGTTCCAAGTTTGTGCACACAGCATATCCCTGAAAATCCAACGTCTGCAAGTTTCCCTCTGAGGTATTGTCCACTGGAAGTGAGAACCGGTGGAGTTACTCTTCGGTGAAGTCTCTGTCAATCTCCATGTACGCCTCATCAATGTAGCTAAGTATGGCACAAGGTGATGTCTGATCCGTACTAAGCAGAACAGACACAGTCTCTTTCCAATAGGAAAAACTAATACATGAACTCTGTGAAGGGAAAAGAAAGAAAAGTAAGCACAAACAAAGCAAATGTCTCTGGACTATAGCTTGCTAGTAGTACAAATGGGGTTCTATATGCTCTTGAAAAGGATCTGGAAGCTTCAGCTAGTTCAAAATATGGCAGCTTGCCTAGTTTTATGCAAGTCAGATTTGCACATGTGCCATCTCTCTTGCAGGAACTGCATGGGTTGTGGATTTGCTTGTGGATCCAATTCAAAATGCTGGTTATTACCTTTAAAGCCCTACTTGGTTTGGGGTCGAGGTTATTTGAAGGGCTATATTTTCCCAGTTACATCAGGATATAGTTGGGAAGCAGGATATTTTACAGCTCACCCTCAGGAGGTCTACCTAATGGGGCCAAGAAAAGAGCCTTTTCTGTGATAGCTCCCTCTCTGTGGGAGGGAGAGTCTTATCTCTGAAGAGATAAGACTGGCCTCCACCTTGATATTCTTCCGAAAGGCCTAAAAACCTTAATTTGCCAAAGGGCCTGGGAACCCATCAAATGGTTTGTTTTTCTGCTGCCAGGGGAGTGCGGGATATTGTATTTGGTGCTTTTTCCCTGTTAAGCTGTCTGGAGTCTATATGAGTGAATTGGGCAGTCATCTAAATTTCCTAAATAAATACACACTTTAACATGCCATCAACATCTCATTGCTAGTTTTTGAAGGTGCCACTAAATATTTTGAGTTGATATTGTAGTACAAATGCAATTGCCCCCACCCCCACCACAACAGTAATGAAAAATGCTCTGTAGAAATGTTTAGCCCCTTTTTGAAGGGAAGTGTTGAAGGGTTATTTTGAGGTACAAGAGATGTAGGAACTGTTAAAACATAACCCACCAAACTGATCTCGGGCCTCCAAAAGTCCATTAAAAATTGGATCAAAAATTAGCAATTTGCCACCAAATGTTTGGAGACTCAATCTTGTTAGGTTGGGGTGTTACAGGAATTCATCAACAATTCATCACCCTACTCTTAACCTGATCTCCAAGAAAACCAGATGCTATAGAGAATCCAGATCAAAACACTTTCACGTATACATTAACCCAGGGAGCAGGGCACTGGTGTAGTTTAGAGCAATTTCAAGATCTTTATTGACTGAGTTTGCACAATCAAAACTTGCTTTGGGCTTTGTTTCTTCTCTTACCTGTGGAAACCTACAGTGGGAAGCTGCAATATTACTATAACCTACCACATAAAATTTAATGCC
This sequence comes from Pantherophis guttatus, assembly GCF_059756535.1. NCBI lineage: Eukaryota > Metazoa > Chordata > Lepidosauria > Squamata > Colubridae > Pantherophis > Pantherophis guttatus. Next base: position 34,864,206 of record NC_142065.1, on the reverse strand, counting down.
TAAAAATGGTATATATTTTGCCAAAATATCATCCCATGGGGAAAAAATGTTTTATTCATTAGGGATCACAGAACTTAATTTATTTTTTAAGGTGCTGCAGAATTACAAATTTTGAGAACCCCTGGTGTAACCCATTCTACATTAGGAATATTTTACACCCTGATGATACAGATATTGCCAGAGAATTTGGTCCAGTAGACAAAATAGACTAAAAATGGTTGAGAAAATACAGGGGTACAAAAGAAAAATGAAGCAAGAGTGAATTGAAACCCTGAAAGCTTGCTAGGTTATCCTATGTATGCAGGTGACTAAATAAGAAATTATTTGCCACATGTTTAGCAGATTTTGACTGATGTCATATTTTTAGTTAGTTTATGTAACATTCTGGGCCAAGAAAAGCTAATTTTGGTAGTACCTAAATTAAATATCCAACACTAAATAAATCTGCTCATTTTACAGAACATACATGTTATATTAAATAATCAGGAAAGCTTAATTTTCTGGCCAATGAAAATCCTACATTCTTTTTTGAGTCATCCATTTCATGTACTATATTTTATACTCTTGTAAAGCTATTTCCTTTATTACAGAAAGAAATAGGCTTTTAGGTTTGACATTCTGGATGCAGTATTGGTTTGAAATGGAAGCACAAAAAGTCCATCCCGGTAAGAATATCACACACAAATGCGTCTGTCTGGTTGCACTGGAATATTTAGTCTAAGAGTTCAATTACCAGAATTCTCAATACAATCATTTTAACTAGTTTAGGATGCATGAATTTTATTATCAAATATTTTGGAATTGTTTATATCATACCATAATGCATTCTGAAATGTGGCTTTCATTAATAACCATCTTTGGTGGAAGATTGCTATGTGCTAATGCTGATCACTGCACAACATAAAGGACCTTGTTCTTGAAGACAGAAATGGGTTGTTCCCTTGCAAAGAACACACAGATTGTACAGACATTTTCTAATGAGGCAGCATTTTCCTACAGCTAAAACAGTAAAACTATTTGTATTAAGCACAAACTTTTATAATGCAGCAATTCTGGTTTGAAAAAGTCCGCAGTAAACATTCGCTTGAATATAGTACCAGAATGTTCCTATATCTGTTCAGGCTTACAAGCAAGAAACACTACAAAAACAATGAGTATTTTCCATTGTTGAAAGCTCAAACAAGACATTTTAATTTATTTTCACTTCGTATGTCAGTGAAATACAGCCCGCCATGCTAGGCATTACCATTATACTACATTCTTCATGATTTAACATGTTTTATTCCATCAAAAGCTTTCTCCTCTCCTCTGCATCACAATTTTAAAACACAAATATCTGCAAGGAACTTAGGTTGCAGGCTTACATTTTCTAAACAGGTGCTGTCCTTGTCCTTATTGAGGTAATGCTGCTGCCAAAAACGAAGAAGACTATGAAAATTGTTCAGTATGAAACCAGGATATTTCTTCGTATATTCCATCTCTTGAAGGGTACGCAGATAGAATGGAAGCTTGTCTTTTCTTCGAGCTAACATTAAGATAACTAGACTTGTGTTCAGACAACTTACATTTTCCTAAAGTTGAAAAAAAGAATCAAGATGAGAAACCATATTGTTATTCTACAGAATACAATCGACAAAGTATAAAATATCTGTCAGCGTTCCAGAAAACCCCAACTCCGAGTAAAGACGCGGAAGCAAGCATTTTCCAAAGTTCTCTTTACTAGAATAGGTAAACTGGCACATCTGGGAAAACCCGAATCTGAAAAGCCCGGGTTTTCCCTCAGTAAGTCAAAACCCCCCAAACCATTCCCTCACTCCCCAATCGATCACATGCTCCAATCAACGTCTGTCCCATCTTGACCCAGCCCCCTGACCACTCCTTCTCCAGATGCTGGATCGCCCTGACCTTGACCAACAGGAAGAACGCTATTATGTCTACTAACAATCCCTCTCCTTAATCCCCCCTCCTACTTTCCCACACATGAGGAGATGGCAGCATTGAAGCTTCCGGCCTAATATGGCTTCCAAAGCTGACAATATCATTTTATAAATCAATATAGACATAGATTCCTGAAATCCAATTGCCATATATTACCTGGGTCAGTGTTTGTACATGAATAATATTAATGAGTCGGAAAAGAAAGGACATTCTCATGGACATCTGTGACATGTATGATAATAGGCGGCATTCAGACAAGACTTCTGCAACTAGAAAAAAGGAAGTGTGTTACATTTAAAATGATGAGTCCTGAATGAGTTATAATTCCGAAAAGGCGGGGGGGGGGGGGAAGCACTGTTAATATGACTTCAATTCATAACTGGTTGGAAATATTGGTTGTAATAGAAGTGCTTTTCAGAATGATAATTTTGGTCTCTTCAAAGAAAACCTGGCATTAGCCAGTGCGGTATCAATGATGGGAACTGATGGTATTTAGACAAGGGGTACTTGTTTCCTATGGCCCAACTATACAAACCTTGATTGCACAATGGCCAGTAAAATTGTTGGTTATATTGGAATATTTGCTTCAAGGAAGATATCGCTGTTCATCAGCATTTAAACAGATTAATGATCTCAAAGTATTTCCAAGTTGTACAGGTAAGCTGCAAAAGGACATATTTGTGCAGATTTTTAATGTTATTCCTTGGCCTCAAAAAAATTATTTTACCTTTAATATCTGACTGGCTCTCAAATCGATCCAGGGACAAAGTAATACAACGAACCAACATGTTGGAATCAACCAGTGAACTGTTGATTTGATTCAAAAATATCTGAAACTAAAATATTGGAATCATTAGGCTTTATCAAGAATACTATGTACAAATAAATAAACAAACATAATGCTAAAATTGTATAAAAGGGATTCTAGGATTTTAGTTTTACCTTTTCATCTGAATTGATGTACTTATTAAACCTCTTGAAAGCATCTATGTTGAATTTCATCAGCTCTCCCAGAAGATCAAAATAACTTTGAAGCACATCTCGTGATTTGCATTCACTGTCAACAATGCAGTACAGAATATGCTGGCAAGATTAAACAGACTGTTACTATAAGTTCAAGATATTATATTTTGTATTACAATAACAACAGCAACAGCACTTAGACTTATATACTGCTTCACAGTGCTTTACAGCCCTTTCTAAGCAGTTTAAAGAGTCAGCATATTTCCCCCGACAATCTAGGTCCTCATTTTACCAACCTCGGAAGGATGGAAGGCTGAGTCAACCTTGAGCCGGTGAGAATTGAATTGGCAAACTGCTGGCAGTTTGTAGTCAGCAGAATTAGCCTGCAATACTGCATTCTAATCACTGTACTATCGTGGTTCTTAGAATACAATTAATAATATAGTAACATGACATTAAAATCAAACATTCACTTAGCAACAAGATTTTTTTGTTACATACTACAAAAATGTTTCATTACTTGAGAAATTATTAAAATTAATAATGTACACTTGTAATTTCAAAGAAACAAAACCAGAATAAATTACAAACATTCATACAGATTCATAACAGTTTTCTGGTAAAGTTTAAAAATTAATTTCTTGAATACTGATGCTAAAGCATATATTTAAATTACCTCTAAAAGCCCCCTTTTTAGCAAGAACATCTGATCTGCATAGGAAGTAGCACCTCGTAAGAAACTTTCAACTGCTCTTGCTTGCCAAAACCTGGTAAAACAGAAGAAAATTAAGCATATGTTCTTTCATTCTCCATTAAACACATAAACAGCACAAAACAAAAATAACTTTTTTATTCATGCTTAGACGGAATGTATAATTCTTCTTTGGAAGAATTTGGAAACAGGAAGAGGAAAAAGACCAATGAAAATACTTAAATTTTCAATCTTAGGCCATTGTGTGGAGAATAAATTTACTCATCATATAACTGGAAGTTTGCCATAGCAAAAAAGCATACAATTTTATCACCTCAGAATAAAAATGATATTTGTGCATCTTCTTACTAAGAGAAATCATTAGGAAAAAAAAAATCTCATAGCTATCTCTGACTACATGCATGGATCTCTCTCACAAGAACATGTTATTTTGGATCTAAGGCTTTGATAGCCAACATTTCTGGAGACTAAGCAACTTTTAATGCCATGGCAGGGCTGAAGCATTGCAGGGTAAAACAATGAGTTTACTGCCATGTTCTCAATTTAACTTTTTAACAGAGGATAATGAAATACATTCTCTGCAGGCCCCAAAGATCAGATTCTCTTATGACAAAGTACTGTTTTATGTAACAAGAGCAGAACTCACCTGAATGATGATTCTGCTGGTTCTTTCTTCATTACTTGAAGAAGTCTGGTTAGCAAGCCTCTTTTCCCATCGCAAATTAAACTTCTAAAGTGTAGGAAGGTGTGACAGTGAGTAAACTAGTGGGCTGCCATGTGAAGCCATAAAGTTATTATTCAGCATACTCGTCTTCAATACTGTACAGTACATTGCCCACTTTTATACAGAAAGTCAAGGTCCGCATGTCAGATTTCCCTATATAGCTTTCACATTTGGACTGTTTAGAAATTTCCAACAATATAATACAATCTACAACATCTTTTCTATCTGAATTTTAAAAATTGATGTATTTAAAAAATCAAGTCCTCTCTGCAATCAGAGTGGCATAGATTTATATTTAAGCTGCAATGAGTACAAGACTGACCGCTGAGTATTCATGAGAAAGACAAGGTAAAATGGACCTATTACTTCAGGAAACAAATTATGAAGAAAAATCTACAGTTTTGTACCTGTCTGTGTTGACAACAGCCTCGACCTCAGGGATGTTGGCTTTTAGAGAGATTGCACTCAATTCATTAAGTTCTTGGCTGTTTAAAAGTAGATACTTGTTCCTAATATGAACATCAGAACAGATGAATGAACACCTCCATTATGTAATGCATTATTTATTTGCTATTTCCAAAATTGACATCGTCTGCGATAATGCCAAGACATGGTCAGTTTATAAAAACAATATTAGGGGGTAAACAATGGCAAAATATATTGAGTAACCTCATGGCTCATTCACAGTTCGGGACATTGAAGGTTCAGGGAATTAGTAATCTCATTCTATGTATCTATATATGAAAAAAACTGACAAGAAACCACAGAACCTCTCTAGGAGTCTCTAGGAACCTCTCTAGGAGTCTCTGGAGGCTGGGGGCAGGAAAAAACGTCACATGTTCCATTAAACCATCGCAACATCTAATGTTTGTGTAGTATTATTTTAAGCAGACTGTGTTTTTCTATTGTTGTGACTTAGATGAAGTTCAGAGCACATTTTATGACCAATTCATGCAAAACTCCACGTAATCCCAAGGGGTTCACATACTTTTTCTTGTATATTGTGATGAAAGTAGAAATGATTAAGTTGTGATTTGGAGGATTATAAGGGCAAAACTATTTGGGTTATTGGGAGAATTTAAGATGTGAAAATGAGTAACATAAGGGGAAAGCTCTATTTAACTAGGGAATTGTAATAACTGAGATACTAATAATTGTATATTGTGTTGAAAATAGAAACGGTTAAGTTGTGGTTTGGAGGAATATATGGGGAAAATTATTTGGTTTATTATTATTGGTAAATATAATTAATTGATTTGTAAGAAATTGGATTGCATGGAAATAATTGGAATATTCATGTTCATATTGATTAATATACAAAAAAGATGGTTATATAACTAATTGATTTATATTAAAATGTTGAATTTGTATTAAACAATAGTAATATTACATAATTAACTAATGTGAGGATGGATATAAAAATAGATGACAATGGAAAAGGGTATAATATAGAAGGGAAAAATTAATTTTATTAAGATTAGAGATGAGGATGAAGGGTAATATTGATTTTTTTAAAAAATAGATGAGGAATAAATATGGCAAAAAGGAAACATAGAAATTGTAAATTTAAACTCTGTTCAAAGAAAATACATTGTATGTTTGTATGTGTGTTTGTCTAAAAAATAAAAAAAACTTTTTATAAAAAAACAAAAACAAAAAATGTAGGTGCGTCTTATACTCCCGAAAAATATGGTACTGTATACATGATTGGCTATGTTGTTATTTTTGAGGAGCTTCTGACTATATTAGAAGTTAAAATGTTCACTGTTAAGCTATACGTACAGAGAAATTGCAACAAGGATGACAAACATATACTCACTCATGATGATCACTAAAACTCTGAAGTAGTCTCAAAAACTGAATTTTCAAGGTAATATCCTGCATAAGGAAGGTTAATTATAAATAAAATTAATGAACTGCAATCATCAGCTTCAGCAATTTAGGCACTGCCCAACACTGACAGAATTAAATACAATATGAATAATGTAGGGAAAGCCAAATTAAAGAACAAGTAAAATTGAGAACAAGAGAAACTAGCTAAAAATACAGAAAAATACATACATGAATTCTACAAATGAATTCAACAAGGGGCTCCAGCTGCCCTAGCCCAGGGCCTAGAACACGGGTGTCAAACTTGATTGTGTCACATGATTTAACATGACGTATTGCGACATTTTTGCCATTGCGGAGCTGGGGTGGGCGTGGCCTGTGCGTGACGCATCCAGCCTGCAGGCCGCCAGTTTGACAGGCTTAGCCTAGAAGAATAGTCAAATCTTTAAATCCTTCTATCATTATGGGGAAGCCACCTGGCTCTCAGGCGGAAACCTCATTCCAGAGAGCAGGGGACAGAAAAGATGCACATCCTAGATCCTAAAAGATACTTTAATCAAAAGGAGTGTGCCAACTCTATTGACTTCTATCAGCTGGGCAGACATCATGGGAGAAGGCAGGCTGCAGATAACTATATCTGGCTCTTTAAGAAATAACCAGCACTTTCAGTTGCACCTAGAAACAAACTGGCAGCCAGTGCAATTTGTAGAACAGGGTTGACACCTACCATATCCCAAAATGGTGTTACCTTTCTGGTTGCTTTTATAACCCAGGATGGACCTGATCCAACAAACAGGTAATGGTTCAGAAAACCCTGTCTACTTCGTTAAGAGTCACCAGATCATACCACAAGACTGAGCTTTGGGCATCTTGGCCACACATGCCATACCTGCCTAGTAAGAGACCAACTTGGAGAGGAGCTGAGAGACTGCATTCATTATTACATTACTATTAGTAATAAAAAATACAATTTACTAATAACAAGTATCCCAAGGCTACATACATTTGGCATTACACATCTAAGATTTCAAAGGAATCTGCCTTTTTATCTCAAATATGCCAGGATTCTTCCAAACCTAAAAATGGATTCTAGAGATTTTAGAATTACTACCTATGGTGGATTTAAAATAGGTTAACACTCCTAAAGAAATGTTGTTAGCTAGCTAAAGTCTTGGCGTGGTAATAAGGAAAATTACCAATTACCTGTGCTCATTCCAAAATCATGAAAACACTTCTCCTATTTTCTACCCCTAAACTTTTTCATGACCTGGATATCAAAGAAGACTGAGACTGCTTAGTACTTAGAAAAAAAGCCTCCAGGGAATGCTAGGAATGTGAGCTAGATTGATAAATAAAACAAAAGAAACAAATAAAAAATATAAAAAGCAATAGCAAACAATTTCAGTGTCACCAAGAAAATATATTGATGTAGTCATTTATCCCCATGACAGAACTCAATGTGAAAAGGGTATTTTTATAGTTACAGCTTTCTTGATATTTTGTGACCTGCCTTACATCTAGGACAGTCATATGGTTATTTATGGCAAATTTGTCACCAGGATAAAACTAATACTCACCGGGCTACAGTCACAGTTCTGATTATGCCCAGGCAGAACAAGGGCTGATGCTGAATGTTTCCGCCATATTAATTTATCAAATAAATTATTAAGGCCAGGGATTAGTCTAAATTCAGCAATCATTTTATGAACCTAAAGAAGAAGAACATTCAGTTAATTCACCTTATCTATCACTTCAAATATTTGAAGGAAACAATATTTATCTTCCAACCTTGTTAGCCTTTTATAGAGCTCTAAAAATCTGGTGCTGAATGTGCTAAGGGCCCTGTTTCCTGGCTTTATAGTTAATTGGTCAAGTATCTCAGCTGCTATGTATATTTATTTTGGATATTTTTTATTGTTTTAAAATGTTCTTTTTTTGTAGCATATAAACATATTTGAATTAGAAGTCACCAGAATCATTGTTTAAAATGGGAGGCTATAGAAATTGAATGAATGAATAATAAATAAATACCATTACTGATTAGAAACAAATTAGTTATAAGTCCTTAAGTGCATCTGGTATCATCTTAGTAAAAGGAAGGTGTAATACTAAGGTATATATTTGCTATTTTCCTATTAAAATAATATACTGGTACCTGATTTAGGAGATATAAACTCTTATCTAAACTTTTTTCTCAATGAGTAAATTCTTAGTAGTAAAGACATATTCTAATTCATGTTTTGTTACTTTACCCAAAAACCCTTTGCCTAATTGTTATGTAAGACACATGAACTGACAGTGACTCAGAGCATTTCTATTTTATCCCAGAGAATAAAAATGTGCAGGTTTAAAAATAAGTACTTAAAAAAAGATCAAGTGTGTCCTGAGAACTAAACTAAGTTTAGTTTTTAAAAGGTTGTAAGATTTCAAGGAACAAATTTAGAGAGAATATCTAAAAAAAATAGTAATAACATTACCTGATTTCTTTGTCTTCCCATTAAAAGCACACAGAGCACATATAAAACCTCCAATTTATACATAATTTCATGCATAATTTTCATGGACTGAGGAAGCTGATTCCTTGTTGAGGTGTTGGCAAATCCACTCTCATCTGAAGATTCTAAAAGCAGAAAAATGTTCAATGCAGAAGCCTTCATAAGACATTGCATCACCCCAGTGTGAACTTCCTTTTATGAAGTCTCCTGGATCCCATCCTCATTAACTGTCCAACTGTGCAATCATGTATACATGTTTGAGTCTCTTTCTCTGGAGTGTGATTTAAGTTCTTCCTTACTGGTGATAGTTCTGCTCTTTCCCAGCTTCAGTGCTTGAGAAAGACTCTTATTCTAAGGGGTAGCTGTGTGCTTTATTGGTTATGACTGTTGGACTAAGACTGGGGAGATCCAGGTGCAAGGCCACCCTTGGATATGGAAACCCACTGAGTGAGTTTGAGCAACTTTGCCCCTCTCAGCCTATCTCACAAGTCTGCTGTTACGGGAATAAAATGAAGGAAAATCCCTACAGAAGTCTAATAACTAAATACAAATAATGGCAGCAGCAGTGATATGCTATAGGTAGTCCTTGACATACAACAGTTCATTTAGTGACCGTTCGAATGTACAACAGCACTGAAAAAGTGACATGACCATTTTTCACACTTATGACCAATGCAGCATCCCCATGGTGATGTGATTTACATATGGATACTTGACAACTGGTTCATATTTATGACGGTTCCAGTGTCCCAGGGTCATGTGATTCCCCCTTCTGACAAGCAAAGCCCGATTCATTTAACAACCGTTAACAAATGTGACAAGAAAAGTTCTAAAATGGGGCAAAACTCACTTAACAAATTTCTCATTTAGCAACATAAATGTTGGGCTCAATTATGGTTGTAAGTCGAGGACTAGCCATACTTACTGAGTAGCTTTGGGTGTAAAGGAGGAAAGAGAACACAATGGCAATGGAAGAAACAGAAATCTTGCCCAGACTTAATTGAAATGACTGAATAGGAAAAAGCTATTACAAACTATTCCATCTCACCATAAGATTAGAACACTGTCAGTTAAGATGTTTAAATGTGGTGGCTTAGAGCTACTAATTTCGGGGTAGACCCTTCAAAAGAACTGCATGTTAAGAACTGGCTCTTTTAGCGTGTGCTGAATACCTGTGCTGCTTTGCTCTGTTTCTTCATCTGCCACACGCATTAGTGCATCAAGAACTAGTGCATTGTCTAGCCAGGTGTACCACTCCTCCAGCTCTTGAAGAAAACTGGAAGTTCCCGTTGTTTCTGATACTTTTCGGGTTGCTAGTTTACACAGTCGTTCAATGAAACCTGGTATATTGAGAAGGGTAGCTAGGGCAAAGGGCAAAGAGAACCATATATTAAATTGCAGAAAAACGTATGAATTATTTTAGCTAACTTATATTAATATTCCCATCTTAAATAAAAGAACATTACAGAATTTGAGTAGTTAGGACATTTATTTTAGCAAGCAAGCAAAAAAATGAAAACTTTAGATTGAATTAAATGAGAAGTTATGCTGTTAAATTTCCCTGGAGAGATAATTTTCATCCCCCTTCCCCCTCCCCCAAATGCTCCTGATATACCCCCCAACCACATTTGTGGACCCCTAGCACTCTGATATCATATTAATGAAATTTGGTAGAAAAATCATTTACTTTATTTTTTCAATTTTCTATTTAGTAACAATGTTAGATAGCAGGAAGCACCTAATTGGCAAAATATTCTACATCCATTTGTGGCCCTCCCCAAAATAGCACCAGCAAAATCTGATGATACTGCCACTGAATTTCTACAGCACTATTTTGAGCTGAGGGAATGAAAGTATAGAATTAAGACAGAAATGGAAATAGCTGTCTTCCAGAAGCTTCTCCCTCCCACTACCATTCTTAAAAATAAAAAGCAGTCCCACCCTTTAACTGAGTCATCACATGACCTCCTACAATTCTCCAAGAGTTCAGATGGTTGAGTTGTGCCTGCTGACCCCTTATAGATTACTTATCTCTACAATATGCACACTTACAAATTTGAAAAAAAGCACATCATTCTTTCCAACTTTTCTATTTTCCTGAGTATTCTTGTTTGGAATATTTAACAATGAAAGGAAACATTTTACCTTGATTTATTTCTGCTCGAGAAGGACCCAAGTTTTTTTTCTGTTGAGCATTTTTAGCAAGTAGTGTGTGTTTATCATCACTGCCAGTGTCAAGCTCTGAAATTGTAACAGCAAGGATCCTGCAGAAGTTTGCTAGCTGCTGTTGGTCAAAACTGGAGACCAGATTGGCGAGATTTGGAATATCCTCTAACTGGATCATTTCCTAAAAGGAGGCAATTCACAATTTAATTGCTAACATTTCTTACATTCTGTTATTTAACCATTCTGAATAATTTAACAACATATAAACAAATTGCTTTCAGTACATGGACTTTATTTTAGTTTTAGGTGAAGCATATTAGAAACTCTACAAAATTCCTTAAAAAGATATCAGGTGTGCAAAGTTCAAAGCATGCTATTATAAACTTTGAAAATTTGGCACTGTCCATCCCCTTTTACCACATCTGTCACAGCATGAGTAGAGTCTATGCGTTACCAAGCAAAAGAGATGCCCATGGCAACTCAGTGATTGCAGGGAAGACTCTCATCCTGTGTAGATGTGGCACAGTTCAGTCTTATTTCCTCTCCTATTTAATGTCTGCATGAATGTCCGCTGGGAGAAGTCATATAAGTAATTTTGGATGAGGCATCCTTGATATACCAATGATACATACCCTGCTGGTGCAGTGGTTAAAATGCAGGGTTGCAGGCAAATTCTGCTCACAGCCTGGAATTCGATCCTGATGGGGCTCAACCTTGCCTTGACTCAGCCTTCCATCCTTCCAAGATCGGTAAAATAAGGACCCAGATTGTTGGGGGCAATATGCAAAATAATGCTTTACATTGTAAACTGCCCAGAGAGTGCTGTAAAGCGCTATGGGGTGGTATATAAGCCTAAATGCGATTCCTATCACTATTCAATTGTCAGCCCAGGCCCAGCTGGAGGTGCTACCGAAATCTTGTTTTAGTACCCAGAGGCTCTTACAGCGTCTGGAAGAAAGAAAACTGGGTAGCTGTCCCCTGAGACAGCCACTTTTGTCCGTCACAGACTACCATCCACCATCGCAATGGTGTCTCTCAAGGAGATAGCATTGCTCCTGAGGAAGCAAATCTGTGATTTGGAGATCCTCCTGAAATGACAGCTACTAATGGAAAGGAAACTAAAGGCTATAGCCAGAAGGTCCTTTAACCAGCTTCACCTAGTATGCCAACTGCAACCCCATCTGGAGTGTGAGGACCCATACAGGTAGTCTTTGAGTTATGAAAGCAATTGGCTGCCATCATCAAGTGATGTGGTTGTGAAGTGCAATATCACATGACCGCATCATTTAACCATGGTGATCCGGGCAGTCCTGGTTGTCATTTTAACCCCAAGACATGCAGTTCTTAAGCGGAAAGCAGAGGGAGTCCCAGGTAAGGAGCATGAGGGTGCCGCAGGGAAGTGCAAGAGGCCTGGGAAGCCTGGGACAGGTCTCCAGCGAGTTGGGGTAGTGCTGGAATTTGGCATGAGCTCAGAGAAGCTGAGAGGTGTATGTTTGTGTGCAAGAGCAGGAAGGCCCAAGTAAGCGATGGGTGGGTGAGCTGCAGGCAACAAACAAATGCTGGGGGAGATGACACTTAACCAAGTGACTTGCGATCTTCCCTGCTAGTGTACTCATTGATTTTGTTTAGGCAAAGCTGGCAGACAAGGTCAGTAACCACATGACTGGGGGATGTTGCAAACAGTTGTAAGTGCAAATTGGTTGCCAAGCATCCAAATTTTGTTCACATGACTGTGCGGTGCTTAAATGGATGGAACTCTGAGGGTTGGTCATAAGTCCCTTTGTTCAGTGCTGTTGCAACTTCAAAGAGATGCTGAATGAATGGTCATAACTCAAGGATCACCTGTATCCCTAGCATAATTTGCTTGGACTGTTGCCAAGCATTCTATATGATGCTTTGAAGGCCATCAGAAAACTGCGTAAATTTTGAATGTAGTTGCCAAGAAGGATGATTTTCTCAGCTAACTAATGAATTAGTACATGGGTGAAGGATTCAAAAACTTTCCAAAATTAATGCTCCTGTGCCTATATAAATCATTGATAGTTTCCAAGGATTATTGACAAACCTTTTTAACTCCAAGAATGTCTTCAATAAGGGTGGCTGTTTGCAGGAATGTCTTTTTATTTGTCATCAGAGTAAACAAGAACAGCACAAAATCATTTCTTTCTGCCAATCGTTTAGTGACTCCTTCAGTCTACAAAAATAAGAAAGCATTTATCCCAATTATTTATTGGGATAATTTATTATTTATTTATTGGCAATATCTCTGAATAAAATATCCACAATGGTATTCCTCAATTGATAATTCTTACCAGTGTATTAAGGAGGAAAAGAAATCTATAATAAAAACAAATAATGAATGTATGTTTCTGGATTCTAATTAAACTGTTCTGGATGACTGAATGGAATAAGGGAATCATTGATAGATTTATGCTCTATATTTAATTATTTAAACTCTTCAGCACTAGGTTGAAACTGATTAAAGTGCTTTTCAGAAAGATTGATGTTATAAAACTAAATATCTGTCTCATATCTGTTTTGGAGGATTCCTTAAATCTCTGAGGCCTATATTATTTTATGTGTGTATATTTTTAGCAGAATGACAATACTATCATTCTGCTAAAAATATACACACATAAAATAATATAAACAAATTTTTTGCTGATAATGCCGATAATGTTTATATTAGGAATAGTTAGCTAATTAACTATTGTTATTGTTATAGATTTTGTTATTCTTATTATTTTATCTACTATCCCATATTTCTGTATGTGGGGCATTTAACGCAGCAACATAAACATAAAACAAATACCTAAAAGACTAGCTTCAACTGCAAATACTGATTAAAGAGGAAGATCTTGATTCCTTTCCTAAAAGTACACTGCTTAGAGAGGGCTATAAAACACTCTGAAGTGGTATATAAGTCTAAGTGCTATTATTATTGATGGAGTAGATTCCATAGTTTGGGAACACAGTAGGAAAGTATCAAAAGCAATTCCAAAATAATCACAGTAACACATTTTCTAAGCTTATTTGATGGAAAATAACTTTCAATCTGGAATTAAAAATATACAAAATAGCAAAGAATTCCACATTACTAAACTCTTAAATAGTCCTATGATTAATCATATATCAACAAATCCTCTTTAAAAGACAATATCGAGATAAAATGCAGTTGCCAATGTGTTTATGTCTACTGTATTATGTGAAATCCTATGTTATTTTTTTAAATTAAGTAAGATTTTTAGGTATAATCAAACAAAAAAATTTAGTATACAGAATATGACTTACACATATGCAGGAATTGTACAATATGCTTAAACAGTCCTTGATAAGGTCATCACTTACTGTAAAACATAATATTCTTATTAGTGGGTTTTTTTTTTGAAATACAGTATTTTAAGATCACTCATTCTGTCTATATTTCAATATATGTTACATAATATCATAAATACAAAAAATACTAACAAAAACAGGTATTTCAGCTGTTAAAATCCAATAAACTTAGGGTTAATGGTATACTTGGGGAGGATTATAAATAAATAGCTAACAAGCTACCATCAGTCACCCATCTCAATGGTAATTATTATTATGATTATTATTATGGTGTCTATTTTTATATATTTTAGATACTAGAATCCCTTTAAAAAAACAACAGCTATATTGCTTTATCCATGCTTATAATGATGGGATACACATATATTTGTAATTTAAAAAAAATAATAATTAATTCTTAATGGGTAGAATAGAATAAAAGTAAAATAGAATAAAAGTAAAAACAAATTTAATGAAAGCTCAATGTAAACAGACAACAATTAGAGGTACTAATTTAAATTCACATAACAAATATAAGTCATGTTTTAAATTATTTGTGTAAATGTTCCACAGTGACTAAACTATAATTTATCTTGCAAACTTTTGGAAATAATGACAAATACCAAATTATTGGTATTAAAATACTGACCTCATTTAATCTTTTAACATATGACTCAAAATATTTAAGATCTATCAGTTTAAAAGCTGTAAATTTTAGAAATTCAGAAAATGTACAGTATTGGCAAACAACTGGTAACAAACCTGCACTTGTGACTGACACTAAATAAAAAAGAATTTATGACAGAGACAAGACGTTTACTTACTCTTTTGTTTCTTCTTCTGTGTAATAAATGTTGGCCTCATAAGTATTTCTACCAGAAGCTGTGAATTAGATAATTACTTTATTTACTTTAACAAAATAGTATAACAATTATTTGAATAGCGAATGCAATTGATTTTAAGCAAACTCTTCTTTTTTGTTGCACACACAAAACTTCCATTCAGCTACGTGGTAGGCACCTGGTTTATCCCTTCCAAATAAGAAAGGCAAGGCCAAACTTGGTTAATATTTGGATAGGAGGCCATGAGCAGATCCTGGGGTTATAATTAGTGTGGGAAACTGAAAACATCCCCCAAATCAATATCAAACCACTTCTTTTACTAGTATTTTTCCAACTACTAGAAAACTAGTTATATATCTGTAAAATCATCAGTTTGATTTGAACAAGACTTTACCTTACTTTATAAAAGATCCAATGCCCAAACTTTACAATAATCTCTTCATAAAATTCATTAAAATGTTTTAATAGAATATTTGTCCAATGTTTGGGTTCATACTTAAATACACAAGCTTTTGGCTTTGTGCTCTCTCTTCTAATACAGAAGTTATAAGAAGACGACAGAAGCTGTTGTGAAGTAACTACTGTTTCCTATTATGCCTGGATCAGGTAGGTTTAAGGTTCATTAAACTAGAAAAACAAACCAACTTCAAGGTCTAGTCAATAATCTTTATCCATTTCAGTAAATTGTATTGTAATTTTGTGTGGGGTAAAAAAGAATATTTTGACAACCACTTGACATTATAATCAGAGAAATATGGATAGTTTACGCTGCTCTATCCTTTCCTCTGTCAGAAGAGGTAAATAACCTAGTAACCTTTTCATATCCCAATTTAGAATTATAATTGTTGGCTTCCAAACCAGCTAACACAGGGAAGCTAATTTTAAATCATGTGGCACTGGTTAGCCTTGGCTTCTTAATGTGATCCATTAGGATCACATGTACATTTAACAAGAAATACTGCCCTATTTTAAATACTTTTAAACTGCACGTAATACAAAATAATTGCTGAATATATAAATCCTAAATATGTTGTGCTAGTTAGCTGGGGGGAAAATCTCATTGCCCCCAAATTAAGCATTATATGGAATTTGTTTTTATTATCAGTTTTTAGGGTAAGACAAGACTACAAGAGCCTGGGCTTGTGAGAAGCAGATTTTTTTGCTTGTTATATCAAAGCTATTGAGAGAAAGATAGATACTTCCACCTTTATAAAGCACATTCCTTCATTTTTCAGGAATTATCGTCTTTTCCCTATCAACTTTAAATTCAGCTTTACTTCTTTAGTTCAAACCAATTAAAAACATCCTTGTAAATTTATATTTAATGAGATAAAATATGCTGTTCCCCTAGCCTTGACCTTGTACTAAATAAATGGATGATTTTTAATTGAGTCCAAAGCTAATATAATCATAAATCACTGTCATCTTCTATTAACATGAAGTTATATTTAAGATTGAACATATGATTATAATAGATATAATAAAAATGATACATCTCACAGCCAATCAGTTGCATCCTATTGACTAGAGACAAACTGCATAAACTTCCAGATATTCTACATCTACGCTGTAACTTTTCCACAATTTCAGTTTCTGAGTTGGGTCACCCATTAACTTTGCTAGCATTGAAAAAAGGTTTCCCCAGAAACTAACCAAGCCCAGATGGCTGGTTGGCAAACCACATTAGAAATTAATGAACTCCTGTTTGAACAAACGTTATTGGCTTGAATTAGAGGCAATGAGATTGGGTGATACCAGATGGTTGGCCACATGGATAAGATGTAAAAAGACATTTTAAGGCATGTTCAAGAACTCCAGTTACTTGAATGACTATATCAGAGACTCTTTGCTAATAGTACTATGCTACTTTTTTTTGTATTTGTTAGGATAGGACAAAGTACTTGGAGAATAATCTTCAAACTGCATTAGATAGCATAAATTACAAGTATATTGCACAACTTTAAATATCCTTGTATATTTCTATTAATGGTTTTCACTCTTCTCAGATTTTACACTATATGATCTCACTGGCTTTTAAACATATGTTCTTCTTTCCAAGAGAGATTTCAGAAGACCAAAATCCTTCCTTATAGTTCAAAAGATGACAGAGCATAGTGAAATTGCAAAACGTTCATCTTTACTATCCCATGGCCTTCTACTCTTATTTGATATGTTATATGCAACTATGTCTCTTTTTAATCTTTCCTCTTCTAAACTAAAAGATGATAGATTGTGTTCTCCAAATTACTATTTTTCAGTGATGAGTCTTCACTTCCTGCCTTGGACAAACATTAATATTTCCTTTCACTACCATGGATTAGAATGTCACAGCACTTGAGAACCTGTTTCTGTACTGAAGGCAAAACTGACTCAGAGTATCACTTACATCAACACCTCCAAATAGGTCAAATGTATATGTATTTGGAAAAGTAGTTTCTTGTGCAGATTTTCTTTCTTCTGTGACAAATGCCATGGCTTCCATAGAAAGGAGGGGAGAAATTTCCTGGCAGAAACAAAAACATATTGTAGTTATGGTACATTAGTATATTAAATTTCAAAAGGCCAATACTTTAAACTGATTATTTTTAACTGGTCTACAAAATTTGGATGGCATGTCCCAAAATAATGAGTATTCATATGAAAAATGCAGTTCAATAAAAGCAAATGAAATGGTTTCACATTAAGCAAAGACCCCTCCCCTCCAGAATCTAAGCTAGTAATGAGTGACCAAGAAATAGACCTTGGGGTTATGATAAACAGTGCAATACTGAATTTTTTCAAGATTGTTAGAAAAAATATATTAAAAGGCTACAACAGAGCTGAAAAAGGCACAGAAAGTGACAGACGAAATATTCTAGTATCTTGTTAAACAAGGACTGATGCTTGGAAATTGCTGGAATTGAAATGCTACAACTGTACATAATTATGTTTTGAAGAAAATGGACATGATTTAGTTTTAATATTGTAGAATGAGACTTATTAAATTATGTTTCATATATAGATATACCCTATATACATATAAAGGGGCATGATAACAAAATCATTCTAGATATGCTAATAAACAGAAATTTTAAATTGCTTGTATAGCAGTGATAGCCTGGACTAGTCAGCATCATCTCTACTATCAATAGTTTGAAACATTTTCTCCATGAAGAAAGGCTAAATAACAATGGGGAATGTTTAGTTCATGAAATACAACTAAATAAAATAACGTAGTATGAACAGAGCAGTGTGAGTTGGGACATCATGCTGACATCATGCATACAGAATATGCTACAAATTAAACATTACAAATTACACAGTAACTTTTGATATTTAATCCACGTATTCTAAATATATATTATACAAAATTGCAATTTTGTAGTACAATGAATTACACAATAAGTTACTAATACTGTTGATGATTGTGATTAAGAACAGATTTAACACAGTGATGTTTAATTGAAAATGAGCAATAAACTTACCTTTAAGATGCTCTGACTTTGAGAAAAATCACTATTAGCATGGCTCGTCTCATAGAGCTTTTGTAAGAGCAAAGGAATTCCATTCCACTTTGCTTGTTTGTCTCTTTCTTTTAACAAAGCTCCTGTGATCTGCAAGACAGAGTTTCAGATTCCAACTATTTTATCATTAAAGAATACTTATTACTATGCTTCCAGATTATTTAAATTGATCACTTCTCCAGTTTTCCACTGCACCAGAAATTAATCCAATTTCTGGCATCATTAGAATTTGGGTGCCACACATATATTTAACTTTCTATTTATGCTATCAGAAACACAGGAGTTTACAAATTAGTTCTAACTTTGAAAGACAAAATATCGCATTGAAGATTATTGCCACATAAGAGCGTTCTTTCAGTTCTTTGGCATATGGATCTTTGTTTCACGTATCATCAATTCATCACAATTCCAAATATTATTGATTTTTTTTTCTTTTTCTTGGAAATAAATTCAGATGTATGGTTATAAAAATCCTTTTGTTAAGACAACCACTCTACACTGAACAGACAATGGGAATATTAGCTAGAGCAGGGGTATCAAACTGGTGGCCCACGGGGCTGGATGCACCTTGTACAGGCCACACCCACCCCGGCTCCACAAAGGCAAAACACATCGCTATATGTCATGTGGCGTCACATGATACGATCGAGTTTTGACACCCGTGAGCTATAGAATTAGAATTTTCATTAATGATAATTTGAAGAATTATTTTGCTTTTTCACAATTTAAAATCAAGAAATGTACACAACTAATGAAAACATTTTAAACAGCAAAATCAATGTCAGTAGCAGAGGATTCTTATACTTTTTATTGGATTCTATTTATGTATCTATCAATCATCAGTAATTTCCCTCTCACCACACTTTTTTTTATTAAAGTAACTGTAGCTTATAGAAGACAATATTACAATTTGGTGTTTAGGGAAGAGTAGGGAGCTGGCAAAGAAAGGAAGACAACGTAATCCTTCCCTTAATTTTTGCTGAATTAAATTAGGAAATTATCATTTCTTGTCCTATCATAATGTGACCACATCAGCCATTTTTTAAATGTTGGTTTATCGCATTAATTACTAAACCCCTATAAAATCCATTCTTTCTTTGTTAAAAAAAAACAAAGTAAAAAATGTAACTAAGACTAAATAAATATAACAAACAAGGTAAGAGAAAGTACTGGAAAATATTTTTGTAGTTCACTATAATAAAACAGCAAATTTCATATTTGCAAGATGCATAATGCATTTATCATTCTCACAGACTCCACTTCAAACAGAACTCTTCCATACACCTGCTACTTATACCTTAAATATGCATGTGCCATTTCCCCCCTTAGGATAGAGGGGTAATATTTAGATTTTAAAGTCAACCATTATTTCAGAAGCCTTTCTGAGCTTCAGGATTGTTTCAATCATATCAGTCTCATATTTGAAAGCCTATATTTGCTATTTTTAATGATATTGTTCATTTCAATGTGTCTCAGCAGTTTCTGCTCAGAAGCACAGTATACTTCTTAACAGGGTGGATAAAAATCAATTTAAAAAAATAAAAAAATCGGATTTTTTTGATTTAAATCGGATTTTTTGATTTAAATCAGATTTTTTTTTATTTTTATTGAATTTATTTTAATAAAAAACTTTTGGGGTAAAAATCTATCGTAAGATAGATTTCTATTTAAGATACATAAATAATTTAGTTTATTCAGCATGAAATGGAGCTTAGTTATGTAGCACAAGGCTGTATATTCTGCAACACTGGGACTATCGGTGAGTCAACAGCGGGTCAAAGGAGTAGCAGAGATGACAGTTGCTCTTTAAAAATTATGATTTAAATCGAGTTGATTTAAATCAAGTCTTTTTACTAGTGATTTAAATCATGATTTAAATCGACTCGATTTAAATCAAATCCACCTTGCTTCTTAAGTTTATTTTCTATTTACCCAGAGAAGGAATAACTGCAGGGATTTTTCTTCACAAAGGACACTCAGCCCCATTCATCTGTGGCAGTGAAACAAGAATAACATTTCTTCCCCCTTTAAAGGGTGTGAGCCATTGATTGCTATTTAATGCAAGGATTCATTTTCTGAAGTTTTATTATTAAAGTTTTATAAAAATAAATAAATGGAAACTTCAGTCTTGCACAAACAGAACATAAATGCCCATTTAACATTATGAACTTTTTGGGGGGATATTTTGGAAGAACTCATATTTTCATCTGTCTTTGAACTCCCTTTCTTTGCATGTTCTTTCTTTGTAATTTGCTGGCCTAATGACAGAATCTCTTTCTTGCGTTTGGACACAATACTTATCGACAAAACACAATTTAAAAATATAGTAAATAAATGTTTCTTTACAAACTTTCCTCCCCTCCTCAGAAAAGCAGTTAGAACTTTGATTACATTATCTCAAAATCATGGTCCCTCCTGATACAAAATATCTCTATGCAATACTTTGTAACAATATGCAATCCTTCACTTTAAAAACTAGTGTAAGTCCCCAACAATGGAGCTTTATCCCTAGCCTGGCAACATAAAGTCCACTGGCTTTTGCAAACTGTACTTGATTTTCTTGGGGCAAAGAAAATTCCACAATATCCATTGCACACAAGTTTCATTTATTTTTTTAAAGGCACTTCATCCATCTGGTGAACAGGAAGGAAATGCCAAGAGCATATATGAAAAAGGTAATATGAGATTGGCAGGGACTATGTTTGGGTAGGGAAAAGTATTTATTTGTTTATTGTACTTATATTCTGCTGCAATTAATACCAATTTCGAGTGCCTTAAGTCTTAAAGCTGCCAAGTTTGAAGACCTCTGATCTATAGGCTTAAGACTCATTTTTTTCCTTTTCTATTGAAAGGAACTGCCCTATCACAGAGGAGGAGAACAACTGCAATTTCCAGCTCTTGTAGGTGGCTCAAGAAAATAATTATGATTGCTGGTATTAAAAGATGATCCTCCTCCCTGCAGAGTTGGTAGCACTGATCAACTCAAGGCCAATTAGAGAGTAATCTGACCCTGACAAGAAAGATACGGATGTCCTATATTCAGATTGCATCATATCAGAGCAAAATCAAGTGTTTTTTTAAATGCAATACATAAACAGATTTAATACACAAGCCTACAGTCATATATGTGACATGGGCAGTTATACTAAATAAATAAATAAATAAATAAATAAATAAATAAATAAATAAATAAATACATACATACATACATACATACATACATACATACATACACACACATACATAGAAAAGAAAAGTGCTTTAAACATTTTGTAAACAGCCAGAATGTATATAGTTGTTAAGTTTTGTTGGTGTTCAGGATATTTACTCAATGTGGCTTGAAAAAAATGGATATCCTTACTTTAATTTCATCCAATTTGAACTCAATTGCTTAAGCAATCAAAATAGGATTCAAATAAAACTTTCCACAAAACAGCATCTATATGTTGACTAAACTTAGACATATGCAATTATGCGTCTTTTTAATACCATCATTTGCAAAGTGAGAGCCATCAGAGAATCTGTGGCACTTAGATGCAGCAAGCAATCCTACTGCCAAATATTCTGCATTCACTACTGGAATAAAAAGTATTCTAGGTAATATTTCAAGTTTATTCCCTTCAAAGTAATATCACTATACATATTTATTCTCTTATGCCAACAGTGCTTCCACATAAATGTAAAGTTTTCTATAACATGCAAGATTTGAAAATACAGTTGTTATTCAAGTGCTATTTCAAATACAAAGAGGTTCTGTATGCTGAGATAAACTATACCGTGTGACCTTAATTACAACTGCCTTCAGTACCAAGCAGATGGGAATCATTTACAGAAGAAAGCTATTGATATTTATTCAGGGAAGTTTAAAATGACAAATACTTTTACTGAAATGCTGAAAATTATAAATCTAGTAATGTAGTATCAATTAAACAGATTTAAAGTACACTGTAAATTCACTGCTGATATTAGATTACTTTGCTCTTAATTTTACGAGGCTTCAGCTATCTCGGGGTTCTTCCTCCAAAATATTTCTGCCCATTCTGTGATAGCCTCTAGGGCAGGGGTCTGAAACCTTAAACACTCAAAGAGCCATTTGGACCTGTTTCCCACAGAAAAGAAAACACCGGGAACCACAAAACCCTTCCCGTGCCTGACTATTTCTTGAGCGGCCACAAAACTAGCATATGTAGTTGAATTAAACATTGTTTTCTTCTGAAACTTTTCTTGGGTTTACCCATGGTTGGCCTACCGGGGGTTGAAAAACTCAATAAAATCATGTGCCGGCGGGTGTCACACATTGGTGGTTGTGACACATATTTTGAGTGACAGGGAGCTGCAGCAGAGGGGTGAAAGAGCCACATGCGGCTCCAGAGCCGCAGGTTGCTGACCCCTGCTCTAGGGAGTCTCTGCTTGTGATGCTATCCCAAGGAGAAGTGAGAGAGATATAGATCAGAAAATAGGCTTTCTTGATGGTTGCCCTGATGTCATGAAATAAACTGCCTTAAAGATGCATTTGGTCCCTTCTTAGCATTCAGGAAGGCACTGAACTCTTTTTAAAAGAAGCCACTGAATCCAATAATGAATCCATTGACTCCAATTATTGAATCCAATAATGAGTGAGCAACCATTGCTTCTTATGCTTTGATTTGGGGAAGGGTGTTGGAAAGATCGTTTTTTTCTAAGCATTCATTACATTGTACATTGCCCAGGGTTTTGTTGACAGCATGATTCAAGAAATTTGTAAAATAAATAAATACCATTGCCCTTTTTTTTCTCGCAAAAACTGATGTTTAATGCCAGCTACTATGTACATGTAATGTGACAAATGATTTACATGTTATGTGTTGATATAAATAGTAGCAGACAGATCTTAAGACATTATGATGTTTCATCTATGCTAAACCCCAATAAATATCATAATTAAATATAAATAGTTCTCACTGCAAACGTAAGTTTGCTATAAAAAGCAACTGCAGTGGAAGTGTGAGATACTGTTTAAACATGATTTCAGGTACAGAATGTCATGTTTTAAGCAGTGATATACGGTAAGTATTGCCTTTTCTGTTGCTTGTATTGTCAAATATTTGTTATCTATTGTACATTCCTCACGGGCAAGTATCTCTATAAAATTCACAATCTACACTTTACTAGAAGTGATATTATATAAGAGGATTGGAATATTTTTGTTCTGTAACACTGTGACATGTTGAAGTACCTGGCTGAAGGAAATATTAAATATTAGAAATATTAAAAGGAGTTTAGCTGTACATATTAAAATATAGTATTAATAGAATTGCACTAAACCACTAATACATGAATGTTAATGACAAATTACTGAAAGTCAATTTAGACAGCAGTAGGATATAAACACAATTATAATAAACAGGAACAGAATCCTATGTTTTTCAAAACAATACACCCATCTAAAGCAATATACACTTAAAACTACAAAACCAATATTTCAATCTCATCCAACTATAACTTTCCCTAACTTTTCTTCCTTTCCACCATCCACTTTTCCTTCATGTATTTTTGTAAATATACAACAATGCAGTACTAAAAATTAAGCAACATCAATTCTTACTTGCTTTCTGATTTAATATTTTATAAATTATTTCCTTTTTAGAAAAGGCCGTGGCCAGGGGAGCTTTTTATCAGGTTCGCCTGATACACCAGTTGCGTCCCTTTCTGGACTGGGATGCCCTGCGCACAGTCACTCACGCCCTCGTCCCGTCCTGTCTGGACTACTGCAACGCTCTCTACATGGGGCTCCCCTTGAAGAGCACTCGGAGGTTCCAGCTGGTCCAGAATGCGGCCGTGCGGGTGGTTATGGGGGCGACTCGGCGCTCCCATGTAACACCCCTCCTGCACGAGCTGCACTGGCTCCCGGTGGTCTTCCAAGTGCGATTCAAGGTATTGGTGACCACCTTTAAAGCGCTCCATGGCTTAAGACCGGGGTATATACGAGACCGCCTTCTGCCACCAACAGCCTCCCACTACCCAATATGCTCCCACAGAGAGGGGCTCCTCAGGGTGCCGTCGGCCAAACAATATCGACTGGCGACACCCAGGGGGAGAGCCTTTTCTGCGGGAGCACCAGCCCTCTGGAATGAGCTCCCCTTAGAGCTTCATCTTAGTCCCAACCTGGGTACCTTTCACCGCGCCCTGAAGACTCTTCTGTTCCAGCAAGCCGGATTGGCCTAATACGGATTTTATAAGGGATGTATGTCTGTCTTAATTTTTGAGCCAAATTTTATATATCTGATTTTAATTGGTTTTAAATTTTGTAAATCTATGTGTTTTAATATGGCTGTACACCGCCCTGAGTCCTTCAGGAGAAGGGCGGTATAGAAGTCTAATTAATAGAATAGAATAGAAATAAGACAGAAGAGACCTTGTGTCTTAGTATTTTAGAGATGAGAATTGTTGGAAATATAAAGACATATAAAGATGATTTCCAGGCAATGCGAAATACTAACAACAAATTAAAAAGATAGATATCTAATGCAACAAATGCAACTCCTAAAATAAAATATCTTCAAAAGGAAGATATATTACTAATGTTATTAATATTAAACTAATCTATCATAAAGCAAGATGGAAATGGAAAGACAATAAGGAACCAAAAAATAAAATTCTTAATTTTTATTTATTCATAATATAACCTAACACACCCAACACAATGTTGATGACTATAGGGAGTTAGAATTATTTTTTGCTGACTGTCTGTCAGTCTAAGCTAGAAAAGCACTTTGCTCAGGTGGACAGACAGCTACCAGAAATAATACCTACAAAGGAAATCAAAGAAGTGGAAAGAATGTTTGATCCATTTCACTGATAGTTTTTAAACCAAGGACAGAATAAAAAGTCTTACAAAGTTGCCCCTTTCCACCATTTCAGGTCAAGAAGGCTTGAGATACTGTATATCTATAGCTCCTCTCTCACTGGAGTCACAGGGGCTTTAACTGCCTGCATTTTATGTACTGAGAATATAATGTATAATTTATCAATGAATTGAGAATACATTTTTTTTCAGAAAAAATTTAAGAACAATTTCTTGGAGAATTAAATCCTGATAATTAACTTTGGAATGTGGCAATTTTAATGCCATCCAGATGTTGGTAAAACACTCTTTAAAATTCTAATGCAGAATGGGCTCTGAAAGAAGCAGAACCACGGCTAAAAATTATGTGAATATTTTGTTATACTAGTAGTTTAATCTTCCTTACATAAATTTAAAACTTAATCTCACTTGCAATAGCCAAAAGCATGGAAAACTAAATCAAATACATTGGTAAAAGACTGTTATGTGTGCAACAGATATATCAGTGCAGTAAGGTTAAAATGACGTAGTCAGCTAAAAAGTTTCAACTTGTAATTTGAAGATATATTTAAGATTTAAGGGGGCTAATATGTCTTTTTTTAAAAAAAAACACAGTACAGTATTCACTGAGGAATAAAAATAGAAAATATTTGTGTGATTGATCAATATACAATACATAATATATATGGATTTCAGCTATTTCAGCTATTTCAATTTGCTATAGCTCAATCTTTAATATTAATCTTTCTAATTTCTATATGAAAATGTCTTTAAACTCAGAATTCTGTTCTGGTGGAATAATATTAATGCTTTATTTTCCCCCATTTCCCCACTTTTTCTTTTCCAATCTTTTAAACAAAGCTATCAAGAGCAGCTTCATACAGGTATCACAGCAATGGAAATCTAAAATAGGAGTAATGTAATTTACAGCCACTTATATAATCTAAAAAACTAAGTGGTAGAGTTTATTGCTCTATCACCATTTGCAAAGAATAATTTAAATATGCATTATAAAAGATTATGGCTGCAAAGTAAATACAAAAGAAACTGTCAATCTCTCTAACAAAAGGTAAAGTACAATACAATCTGAACACCTGTGGGGAAACATATCCCATAGGTACAAAATCCATTTTAAGAAAACTAATACCCTAGGACGAACTAACGTGAAGTATAATGTCAGTTTTTCCATACTGTTTTAAAATGACAACTTTTGGCAGCTGTAATTTAAATCACGTCTCAAAAGTGGCTGCATACCATTAAAAAAATGAAAAGAAACAAACCTTTTATTATTACTACCATTTGCTAAATTTCAGTATTTCCTTTTGGGTGTAATCAAAAACCAGGAAGATAAAATAAAGAAATAAGAAGAATTTATACATGAAAGTAATATTAAAGAGCTTACTGTTCATCGCCATTGCAATGTAACATTCAATTAAAGCAAATTCTGTTTAATTAATTGAATATCACTATTATTTTGGATTTTTTTAAAATTGAATTTTGACTATTATTTCAGTGGCAGAATTATATATCTTTTCATATGAACTGTCACTGTTTCATATGAAACATGAACACTCATGTTTCATATGAATGATCTATGGATCATTCTCAGTTTTGGATTATATATATAACCTGACGGTATGTCTGAATGTATCAGAGCAAGACTAAACGAAGAGACGTCACCCATCAACTCCAGTTGACCCGAACACCTTGTAATAAGTTGCTGAACATCTGTCATTGCCAACATTCTGCTCTGGTACACAAACATCAAACACAAATCAGAGGCAGGTCACAGCAGCAATTCCTGGGAGCTCAGGAAGCTGGATGGGTGACTTTGGGCTAGTCACAGCCCAACCCACTTCACAGGGTTATTGTTGTGGGGGAAAACAGGAGACATGTCCTATTTTAATCTCCCAGTATTAGGTAGGTTCACCAGCTTGAATTTTTTTATGTTATATGAAAAGTGGGATAAAAGTATCATCGTCGTCAACAGGAAAGGGAGTTTGCATACAGGCACCTATTGTGTCCCTTGCATACAGAATAGGACGCCAGCAATTCTCACAACCGCAATTCCACCTACCGTGTCCTTATGTCATTTATTATTATTTCTTTAGCTAAAAGCGACCAGGTTCCCACCTCCGCACAAAAGCTATCGCCCTACCCATCAACTGAAAACGGACGGAGTTCCAGCCGGAGCATCTCCTATTGCTGCTCGTTATTTCCCTCCGAATAAGGAGGGCGTAGCCAAGGGCAGCGCAAATCCTCCGAGGGGAGGGGGGGAAGCCTGTCGTCCCGAAACCCCCACCCCGGCTTTGGCCCAGCCACCCCGCAGAGAGTCCAGCCGAGCCTGTTAATACCTGTGAGCCCCGCGTCAGGCCCCGGCCGCTGAGCTGTGCATGCCGAAGCTGGGCCAAGATGTTGATCGGCCCTCGCTTTGCTCCACGCCGGCCGAGCGTGCAGGAAACGGGGTCCGTTGCTGGTGATACCGCCGGCAATGCAGCTCCCGCACCCCCTATGGTGGATGCCATAGTCGCTCTTGCCCCGGCCAGACGCAAAACAGGAAGCTCCTCTCCTCTCGGAGCTTTGTTCGGGGACGCCTTCCGGTCGAGGTGGGACGGCGACAGGAAGTATTTTTTTTATTTACCTAAGGGATGTCGGGAAATGAAGTCTTTGGGCAGAACTAGGTACCGGTACTGTATTGTGCTGTATAGCTAAGAGAAGGGAATCGCTCTGAGCGACGTCAGCAAAGAGAAAAACGCTGCTGTTATATCGTCTTCCGGAATCAAAGGCAGCACTTCAGATTTTATGTCATCCAAGCTGCCTGGGGGGGGGGACTGTGGGGGGGGGGGAAGATCAAAGTTGGTATTCTCTAATTTTTCTTGGTTTTTTTTTTCCTGTCTGTTGCCGATTAGTGGTTGTCCTGAGTTTTATCACCCCGATTGAAAGATCTAAAATCCATTAGAGCAGTGTTTCTCAACCTTGGTAGCTTGAAGATGGGTGGACTTCAACTCCCAGAATCTCCCAGCCAGCGCTGCTGGCTGCGGGATTCTGGGAGTTGAAGTCCACCCATCTTCAAGCTACCAAGGTTGAGAAACACTGCATTAGAGGGTCTCGGTCCTGTTCTCCCAAATAAGCTTCATATACGATGAACCGGGACCAGTTCTGCAAGGCTACTGTTATTTAAACTCTTCTTTCTTTTTATATTATTGCTGGATTATTTTTTATGAATTATGAACTATGTTTATGTAGTGTATATTGGGGGTGATGACCCGCTAAGAGCTTTATGCAATGAAGTTTCATTTTAATTTATGATTAGTGTAGGTTCAAAACAACAATAAAGTTATTCTAAATTAAGGTGACCAGATTTTAACATTGGTAAAGAGGGACATTGTGGGCGTGGCTAGCTGGTCATGTGACTGGGTAGGCGTGGCTAGCTGGTCATGTGACCGGGTGGCCATCGCTATGTGTATAGGGTAAGGTGAACAGATTTTAACATTGGTAAGGACACCATTGTGGGCGTGGCTTATTGTGTGGGCGTGGCTTGGAGGCCATGTGACTGGGTGGGCGTGGCTAGCTGGTCATGTGACCGGGTGGCCATGGCTATGTGTATAGGGACTACTCAGAGGGCTGAAAAGTCATTTCTGACAGGTCCTCACACTTTTGACTGGTCCTCACACTTATGACCATCCTCACATTTATGCCCGTGCAGCATTCTTAATAACCATGTCACTCATTTTACAACTGCTTCTCTTCACCATGGTGATAAGACTGGGCAAAAAATGTAAAATGTGAGGACAGTCGTAAGTTTGAGGACTGGACAAAAGTGCGAGGACCAATCAAAAATAACTTTTTCAGCCCTCTGAGTAGTCCATATGCACAAAAGGACTAACCAGAGGGCTGAAAAAAGTCATTTCTGACAGGTCCTCGCACTTTTGACTGGTCCTCACACTTATGACCATCCTCACATTTATGCCCATGCAGCATCCTTAACAACCATGTCACTCATTTCACAACTGCTTCTCTTCACCATGATGATAAGATAGGGCAAAAAACATAAAATGTGAAGACAGTCGTAAGTTCGAGGACTGGTCAAAAGTGCGAGGACCAGTCAAAAATAACTTTTTCAGCCCTCTGAGTAGTCCATATGCATAAAAGGATACAGCAATAGAGAGGGATGAAGGAAGGGAAGGGAAATTAGAGTAGGAGTGAGGGTAAGAGGGGGAGGAAGAGAGGAGGAGAAGGAGAAAGGAAGAGGAAGTAGGGAGGAGAAGAAGAGGGGGGGAAGAGAAAGTAAGAAGGAAAGAAAAGAGAGGTGGTAGGTTTGAGGAGAAAGATTGCTGTACAATAAAAAAGATGAAAGGGAAGAAAGCCAACCCCAAACAAATATAAAGATATTAAGATAAAGAATGAATGGTTAAACTTTAAAGAATAAAAGAGAACAAATATGAATAAATAGCAGTAATTAGAAACACACATACAAACATACAATTTATTTTCTTTGAACAGAGTATTTGGCCGGTTCACAAATTTAAACAGTGTTTAGTCACTTCAATTAAATTTACAATTTCTATATTTCCTTTTTGCCATATTTATTCATATATTTTTTTAAAAAAAACAATATTACCCTTCATCCTCATCTCTAATCTTAATCAAATTCAATTTTTCCCTTCTATTCTATATTATACCCCTTCCCATTGTCATCTATTTTTATATCCATCTTCACATTGTTTAATTATGTAATTATGTAATACAGTTGTTTAATACAAATTCAACATTTTAATATAAATCAATTAGTTATAAAACTATCTTTTTTGTATATTAATCAATATGAACATGAATATTCCAATTATTTCCATGCAATCCAATTTCTTACAAATCAATTAATTATATTTACCAATAATAATAAACCAAATAATTTCCCCCATATATTCCTCTGAACCACAACTTAACCATTTCTGCTTTCAACACAATATACAATTAATAGTATCTCAATTATTACAATTCCCTAGTTAAATACAGCTTTTTTTTCTTTTGTGTTTTAAAATCTTGAACTCTCCTCCTAAATTTCCCATTGTTTACAGTTTTTCACCTACCTTTTTTGGGGAGGAAAAATAAAAATAAAAATAAATCTCTCTCTGCCTCATTTTGTCATGTTGCACCAAAGATCCTGGTTTCGGTTTCGTTTCTGCAGCTTAGCTAGGGGGGAAAAAAACTGCTTCAGGAACTCTTTACACTGATTGCCTGTAGGGCGGCCCTTTGAAGCCCCGGGCAAGAGTTTAAACAGTTTTTTTTTTCTTCTAGCCATCAGCTGGGGCTCAAGAGGCAGCGGGACCCAGGAGGCAGAATGAAAAATCGGGACTTTTTTGAAACGGGACACGGGACAAATTGCTAAAAATCGGGACTGTCCCACCAAAAGCGGGACGTCTGGTCACCTTATTCTAAGTCTATTCCCGGTGATTCGGGATGGGGTTTTACTATTTACAACCGAGCTCTTCCTCAGTAGCATGTTGAGTGACATCCTGCCTTAGACGCTCATCATCGGGCACTATATCATCAAATGTTTTGTTTTCTATGTGGTTTTTTAAAATTAAAAAAAATATAGAATTGGTTTATTATTCCCTTCTGTAGTGCAGTATGAAATGAAGTCTTTGTTTTTGTGTAGTCCTCAATGGAACTGCATTTACATGGAGTGAAGTATGCAGTGGGGTACCCCAAGGCAGTTTTAGGCCCAGTACTCTTCAACATCTCACGAGGGGGTAGATGGGGAACTCATCAAATTTGCAGATGACACCAAGCTGGCAGGAATAGCCAACACTCCAGAAGATAGGCTCCAGAACACTCCAAGAGTCCTAGTGGACAACCATTTAAATATGAGCCAGCACTGTGCAGCAGCTGCCAAAAAAAGCCAACACAGTTCTAGGTTGCATAAACACGTGAAGTGTTAGTACCAATTTATAATGCCTTGGTAAGGCCACACTTGGAATAGTGCATTCAGTTTTGGTCGCCACGATGTAAGAGATGTTGAGACTCTAGAGTGCAGAGAAGAGCAACAAAGATGATTAGGGGACTGGAGGCTAAAACATGGAGAAGAGTTGCAGGAACTGGGTATGTCTAGTTTAATGAAAAGGACTGGGATGACATGATAGCAATGTTCCAATATCTCAGGGGTTGCCACAAAGAAGAGGGAGTCAAGCTATTCTCCAAAGCAACTGAGGGTAGGACAGAAAGCAATGGGTGGAAACTAATCAAGGAGAGAAGCAATTTAGAACTAAGGAGAAATTTCCTGACAGTTAGAACAATTAATCAGTAGAACAACTTGCCTCCAGAAGTTGTGAATGCTGCAACATTGGAAGTTTTTAAGAAGATGTTGGATAACCATTTGTCTGAAATGGTGTAGTGTTTCCTGCCTAAGCAGGGGGTTGGACTAGAAGACTTCCAAGGTCCCTTCTAACTCTGTTATTCTATTCTATTCTTTTATCATTACCTGCATCCAGCATCTTCCTGTATCGCCGCTGCTGCTGCTAAGAGATGCTTGCTTGCTGGGATGACTTTCAGGCTTTGGGCAACTCAGCTGGGAGTAAATTCTCTTGGTATACAGTCTTGCTGTCTTTTGCTCATTCTTCCCAGGAATATTTCACTTTCACCCCAATGGGACAATATAGCAACATTTGAGAAAAGTCCCTATCAAATCCCGCAAATATGCTGAGTAAAGACAAGCAGAGACCAAGCAATTAAATCAGTGAAAGCAAGGAGGAGTTGGGTCAGGAGATTTGGGTGCTGATTTTCAGCAGATGCTTGCCAAAGTCAAGACTTCATAGAACTATGTATAGTACTAAAAGATTCTTTAGGCCATCATTTCCAAATCTACTCCAAACCCACATGACCACAGAGACACTGCAATGGCTGAAACTTTTGAGGACCTGACACGAGTCCTTGTTGCTGAATGAGTGGTTGTTAACACAAGGACTACCTGTATATGATTTGCAATCAATTGATTTGAGATTATTGGAAAAGTAATTGGTCACACTCAGCTTTCTCTTAAAAGCAAGTCTTACAAATGAGCACTCTCCTCAACACAGTTCTTGAATTAAATCTTTCCTGTGCAGGTTGTCTCTCTTCCTCAAACCTGTTTTTTTGTGCTTTTCCTACGGTTCTACTTAATGCTCATTTTATACAGCACTCCTTGGGTGAGATGAGCAGTGTTTAAATTTGATAAATTGGAAGAATGGTGTTTATACTGCACACCTCCACATTACAATGCCATTTCCAGTACTGTAAAGCTCATGTCTGCCATTATACAGCATTTGTAGTGATTAATCAGAATGAGTTACTGCTAGTATTAAAGAAGAAACATGAATCACATACAGTAGTGTATTTTGCAGAAACATTTGTTGATATCTTTTAGTGTAGAAAAGAATAACCCGTTGCTTGGATATTCTCCAAGATTTTATATATAACATAAAATGAAACCAATTTTCCCCCCAGCTTTTAAATCAATTACTTCTGAATTACCTCCCATTTCACTTCCATCTTTTTTGCCCCAGTCTTAGAGCTTGTTTGCTTAATGAGCTCGTAATTACTTATAAACTTCTTAAACTCACCAAGATTATATTAATAGTTTTACTATATTTAAGAATATAGTATTTAAGAATGAATAACAATGAAATCAATGCTTAAGAAACTAATTATAGTATATAAACATTTAATTTGGAAGGTGGAATTTAGCATCTCTAAATTCGGCAGATTTCTTAAAGTTTGATGGGCAAATTGTCAGAATACCTGCATCTTTTCCTGAGCTCACACAGTAGTTTTTGCAACTGACATGATTTCAGTAAGGGCACATTTCACTGACATTTAATAACTGATAATACATGCGTATTCATGCACATTCAACATCCTGTTTTGTCTTTCAGACCTGGATTTCTATGCAACCCTACTGAGCATAGTTTGAGATCTTCTGAAATTTATACAAATGGATGAGGCCCATGTTGGCAGTCCTTTAATGGCATTTCATGAAGGAAGAAATCCTAAATCTCACAGATAATCTCTCTCAATTTGTGCCAAAACATTCGTTCAAAAATTGCAAGAGGTAGATTCTTAGCGATATCAGTCTTAATTGGTCCTTTATAGTAATATAAATATAAAATATTAGTACAATGAAAAGGAAAACAAATTCATTCTATGTAATTAGAACACCCATAACATAGGAGCTCTTACAATTTTTTTTGTGAAGAAAAACCCATCCTAGGTGAACTGCCAATAGGAAGCATTATGTTTTGAATATTTCAGTGTTTGCAGCACTTTCAGCATTCATTTATAATTTAAGCAGGAGACATTGGCCAAAAATATAAAAACAACTTACCAATATTGTGACATTACAAATGTGAGAAGTTAAGAAGACGGTGTTACCTCGTACAGAATAAGCATACACTCGTGTCTAAAATTTTTAATTGTTCAGGAGCAGAAAAGTAAAAATGCAAAAAAGGGGGAAAAAAAAGATTTTTAAATATCTTCCTGCATATGCATGAAGCAGCAGTCTTGCAATTTCTTGCAGCCTCTTTAATTTTTTTCCCTCTGGCAGCTCCCTGTTTGCTTAAGAGGTGATTTGAGGAGAAAAAAACCACTAGTGAAGCTTGTCTACTTATCCTTCCTTCAGTGGGATACCTCCACTGCACTGAATGCCATCTGTTCATTCTGTGCAAGGGAATCATTCTGTTCAAAGAATTTAGATGCATAATTGACCCAAAGGTGCTTTTTCAGGAGGCAACTGGACTTTGTTTTTTCTTTTGAAGACATTTTGCTTCTCATACAAGAAGTTTCTTCAGCTCTGACAGGATAGTGGGGAATAGAAGGATTTATATTCCTTGCAGACAGCTGGTCATTTGCATCCTTTTAGAGGGTTGTTGAAGCACTTGGAGGTTTATCTGTGTCCTCAGGGTCACCTGAGTAGTGCTCCTAGTTCTTGTAATCTGCCATTTTCCCTCTGGAAATCCATTCTTACTTCCAGAGGAAAAATTGTAGACCACAGGAACCATTTGGACAACTCAGGTGACCCAAGGGACACAGATAAACTTCCAAGTGCTTCAACAACCCTCTAAAAGGATGCAAAGAGCCCTGGTGGCGCAGCAGACTAAAGCACTGTTATTAACATCAGCTACCTGCAATTACTGCAAGTTCAAATCTCACCAGGCTCAAGGTTGACTCGGCCTTCCATCCTTTCTAAGGTACGTAAAATGAGAACCCGGATTGTGGGGGCAATAAACTGACTTTGTATAAATATACAAAAGTATGAAGGCTATTGCTTAACGCATTGTAAGCCGCCCTGAGCCTCCGGAGAAGGGCGACATATAAATCAAATCAAATCAAATAAAAAAAAAAAATGACCAGCTGTCTGCAAGGATTATAAATCCTTCCATTCCCCATTATCCTGTCAGAGCTGAAGAAGCTTCTTGGATGAGAAGTGAAACATCTTCAAAAGAAAAAAACAAAGTCCAGTTGCCTTCTGAAAAAGCATCTTTGGGACAACCATGACCTGGATGACTGAGAATTTCTAAGATCCATAATTGACTGAAAGAACACCCTTGCTATCATTCCTCAAATCTTATTGAAGCAGCCCAGGATAAATGTTTAAATAACACCATCATAGTGTTTACCTTGCAGCACTACCAATAACCCAGACATCTTTGTCTTTTATTTCCCTTGGTTTAGAAAAATATTAAAAACTAGGAATGCAGGAGGAATCAGGGTAAAATCAGAAAATACTTTAACTAATTTTTCATTTTCAAATACTTTTGCTTTCCAAAGTGGACCCACATCAACAAAATGTATCCTGCTTTGAGAAACTAGATTCCTGTAGTATGATGTTGTGTATTCCCAGAGAAAGAGTGACCAAAATGCAAATAAAATTCACGTTTACTGATTTCAACACATCTGAATTTCAGAAAAGAAATCATGCATTGTCAAAGAAAACCTGTCCCATAACAGCTAGTTTTGAGTTGAATGATTGACTGGGGCAGCTCAGTAATGGGACCATCCTTTTTTCTTTCCGGTCTGAGCCTGCTTGTCTCTTGTAATCTTCAGAGGAAAAATCAGTAGAATCTTTTTGTCTTTTTCCCATTTTACCTGAAGTTCTTGTGAAAGTAAACTTCTTACTCTTATTCAAAGAGTAGAATTCCCTCATTAAGTTTTCAACCTCCCATTGTTCTTCTTTTTGGTTCCGGCAACAGTGCAGGGCAGCAGGATCTATAGGATGGGCTTCTGTGTTGAAAATATATCCCCCAGCATCAAGAATGCATTCTCCATATGGTGTCGGTAAGACATCAAAGGATGATCCATTGTTATGAATGAAGTTGTCACGGTCAAACAGTAGATACAGATATTTCACTGTTTCAGCCAAGAAGAAGGACTCCATACGGTTATCTAATCTGTGATCTCTTAGGTCTTTTATCTTAAAAGTAAAAGCAAAGAAGTGGTTATGTTGAGATGTGAAAACTTGCCATATAGCACTAACAATTGATTGAAGCCAGTGGTGGAATTCAAATTTTTTTACTACTGGTTCTGTGGGCGTGGCTTGGTGGGTGTGGCAGGGGAAGGACACTGCAAAATCTCCATTCCCACCCCATTCCTGGGGGAAGGATATTGCAAAATCTCCATTCCCACCCCACTCTGGGGCCAACCAGAGGTGGTATTTGCCAGTTCTCCAAACTACTCAAAATTTCTGATACCAGTTGTCCAGAACCTGTCAGAACCTGCTGAATAGCAGACCTAGATTAATGGCAATTTTCTGGGGCAATTCAGGTACCTCTACAGTAGAATCAGAATTCAAATTGTTTATGTACTATAGAAGAAATAAGAAGATGCTTTTGCTGGTAACAAGGAAGACTTGCAAGGAATAAACTGACCCCCAATATTCCCACCCTACAAAAAAAATTTGGAAGAAACACTTAACTGTTGCAAAGCCACATTCAACTTTGCTGATTTTTTCTATCGACTCCACCACATCTCTGCCCAGCTCTAAAAGTGTTGGATCTTGTGTAGCTCGATACAGATACATTGCACTCTCTATTAGTTCTGCAAAGCCACAAAAGAAATGAAAGTTACTTTCCTGAATATGTACTGAATGTAACAAATATAATAGCCAGTTTGGTATGGTGGTTAAAGTGCTGGCCTAGAAACCAAGAGATTGTGAGTTCTAGTACTGCCTAAGAGGCATGAAAGCTGGTTGGGTGACTTTGGGGTAGTTAGTCTTTCTCAGCCCAACTCACCTCATAGAATTGTTTTTGTGGGGAAAATAGGATGAGGATCAGTATCATGTACGTTTGCTGCTTTAAGTTACTTATAAAGTAGTAAAAGCAGGATTAAAAAAAAAGCCCTAAATAACAATAATAGTATATAATGCCCAGAATGCTAATTGCTCAGTCTTATAAACACAGTTGAACAGAAAATTGTTCAATATAGTGCTTTTTTACTAGCTAAAGCTTGATACAAAGGAGCACATTTTCATTTATGCACATTTCACCTGTTATTCAGTATAAACGAAAAGCTTATACCTTGAGCCAGATGAGAATAAATCTATTTGAGCCATTTGAGCTTTGCTCACTTGGCATTCTATAAACTTGATAGAAAAAATTATTTGGGCCACATAAAACATAAAGTATAGCATCAATATTATGGTCTAAGCCAGAGGTCTTCAAACTTGAGAGCTTTAAGAGTTGTGGACTTCAACTCCCAGAATTCTCAAGCCAGCTATGGGAATTCTGGGAGTTGAAGTCCACAAGTCTTAAAGCTGCCAAGTTTGAAGACCTCTGGTCTAAACCAAATCAGGTTAGTACTTTATAGGGATTTACCCAGGAATTCCAGAGCTATTGACTAGATTGATAAAATAAAATAAACAATCCAGGGCGGTATAAAAATTTAAATAATAATAAATAAATAATTCTGGAAGAAGGTAGTAACAAAGGATTTTTACATTGCTACCAAAAATGACCACATTGACACCAAGAAGTTGAGGCTACTTTGAGGAAGACTTGCCATTTTAGTGTAAGAGAATGTATTTCTAATATGTTCATATTTACCAGGTCGAAGGGGGTATCCCTCACGTTTTTCCACTGTGTAGCCCTGAGGGATATTGTAGAATTCAGGCAGTCCACCAAACTGCTTCCAAACAGTGTAATAATTGAGAAATGTTCGCATTGCACTATCTATGTCTCCAATTAAGCTCTGGGAAAAACAAATATGTAATATATTTTTTTCCTTTAGCAAATAAAACAACTACACATTATGATCTCCCGAGATGATGAAAGATGGCATTAGAAAGCAAATTAGGATTTTAAAAAACTGTTGAAAGACATACTTAGATATTTGCGTTTAACAGCTTTTTAAAAAATAATTTATTTCTATTCAAGAATACTTCCACTGGATTCTTCATGAGAAAAGCAGGGCAGTTTGGTAGAAAGGCAACAGACATCTGCATTATAATTGTAAAATTAAAATTATACTTAATATTTATTTTTAAGATGAGATTATTCAATTTATATTTAGAACACAATCTACAGCATTAGACATTTAGTAAAAAATTATACGCATATATTTTAACTATGCTAATGAAGTTTAGAGCAATTGTTACCTGTAAACCAGGCCAGTAAGCCTCCAAAGATTGAAAAACTGGCATCGAGACAGTTCCTTTGTACATTTGAACCCACAGATACCAATCATCAAATTTTGTGTAGTTTTTTATAGCTTTGTTATAATCTAGAGCGAAAGAAAAGGTAAAACCAATGACAACTATTGGGTAATTCTAAAATTAAGTTTCAGAAGTGAAAACTTTCGTATTCTCTATTCATACATATTCTAATTTCTATTTGAATTTCTAGAAACATTTAATAAATAAATATTTTATTATACATCTTTTCAATGTATCTTATGATAAAATGGAATATACATTAAATATTTAATGTGCAATCTTCCTTTTATGTTTAAACAAAAGAACAGTAGCATAAGGAGGGTCCAAAATTAGTATAAAATCTGCTCACTAACCAGAAATTTTCAAGACAGATGCTATTCCAG
This sequence comes from Pantherophis guttatus, assembly GCF_059756535.1. NCBI lineage: Eukaryota > Metazoa > Chordata > Lepidosauria > Squamata > Colubridae > Pantherophis > Pantherophis guttatus. The sequence continues at coordinate 34,825,833 of NC_142065.1, read as the reverse complement.
GAAGGAAAGGACAAAATGTAAAATATCTTTAAAGCTGGTATATGTAAGGAAGATTGGGTTAAGTACAGTTATATAGTGAATGTAACTATTCGTCTCACTGAGGTTTATGTACATAAATCTTAGCGAAGGTATCTTGCAAGAGGCTAAGGCAGAATGTTTACACTGAATGTTTAAAAGAATTAGATGGCCAATAATTGGAAATAGGGGAAGAGTGACTGAAGGAGAAGACATAATGACTGAGTAAGGAATAATGAGAAACATATTCTTTTCCTATAAGTTTTGTCTTTGGTTTCTTATTCCATAGTAAGTGTATTGCACTAAAAATAACTTGAAGTACATATCACATAACCATAGGAACTCACCTAAAAACATGGACATCAGCTCCTCATCCTGCAGCAGAATGGCCCCTTTAACAAGGTATTCAAAGTAGGAATCTACTCCTGCTCCAATCCCAGCATCCTGGGCTACCCATTTGGCAGTAATCACATCAATGTGATTACCTACCTGAAGGAAAAACTCAGTTATTAAAGGTTTGGGTAAGATTAACATGGCCTTGCATTTTCTTTCCATTCAGCAAAATTGTGTTTTGCTAATCAATGCAAGCTTAAAAAAATAATATCTAATATGCAATACAAATAATTCACTTGTACCCCTTTAAACAGCATTTTCATTGTGCCATTGTAATTCTTAAGAATTAAATCTTGGTTTAGAATCTTCAGTTTGGGTTACTCACCAAGCCAATATCAGAACGATTTTTCCAGAGGGTCTTAAGAGCCCTTCTGGCAACATCTTCAAATACCGTGTCCCCTGTAAGATAACTTAAAGTAGCAAATTCCACTATAAATGTACCAATCCCAGCAGTACAAGTAACTGGTGTCTCTCCTGGATTTACTCCATGTAGTAAATTCACTGTTCCATATGGCATTCCGGTTGGAGTCTGAAAGGCTTTAAAACAAAGTTTTGAATATTATTAAATATTTACAGGGCTTGGAAAGATATTATCAAGGCCAACTTTCTACCCTATGACAGAATTAAATGCACCACAATATATTTTATAAAGCCAATATATTGGCCCAAAATATACAGGCTGCTATTAATCAAGGCAACATGCATTCTATGTTTTCACAGATATAGAAGCCAAATAATCTGTTTCTGGTTTGTACTTTTCGGAGTATAAGACGCTCCGGAATATAAGATGCACCTTATTTTGGGAGGAGGAAAATAAGAAAAAAAAATTCTGCTTGAGAGGCTCTCCATTTGAGAGGCTGCATTTGCAGGCTCCAAATGCTCCATTGGCAAAGGAGCTTCTCTTTCCAAAGGCAGCCTCTCAAACAGAGGCTGTTTGAGAGGCTGCATTTGTAGCCTCCTGAAGCTCCATTTGAGAGGGCACGGAGACAGAAGGGTGGGGTCCGGTGGGTGGGCAGGGCTACATTTGGTGTATAAGATACACCTAAATTTTCACCCTCCTTTAGGGGGGGAAAAAGTGTGTCTTATACCTGAAAAATACAGTAGTCCCTTGCTTTCACCAAAAAAACAAAAACAAAAAACCCAAGGCAAGTTTTAGTTTCCGCCAACAAATCAGATGAATTAAATGTAAAATATTCACACAATGTGGTGGTGGTGTGTATGTGGGGATAACTATTTTCCTCCAAAATTAACACATGTATTTATTCATCACTTTAAGTGCTACTATGGTGCAATCTAAGATCACTGGAGAGGCAAGGAAATTTTTTTTATCCCCTTATTGGAAAGTTATTTAACTACAAAGTAACAATGCTATTATCTTGACCCAGTTTCCACCAAGCTTAGCTTTGTCTGGGTTTGGATGAAGCTGATGAGTTGCCCATCCTGCTTTAGGTGATTGATACTTTTAATCACAATTATAGAGCTGCTCTATAGCAGGACTGAAAGAACAGATCTGTTATGCAATACCTACTGTACAGCTATTTAACCCATTTATAAACATAGCAGATATGTCAGTCCATGGCAACTTTTAGTAACTTTTTCCAGTATACCGAGGGCCACAACTCTTGATTTTCAAACGATAAGATGGCCATTTCTTTCTATTTGGCATCCAGTGAACTATTTAGGACTTTCTGGTATGTGTTACTCACAACTCTATTCTATTCATCTAGCATGTAGCCTATTATTGGAGTGGGGGCGGGGGTAGGGGGGGTAAACAACACAAGAAATGATAAGCTTCAGCAAGAATGCTCACCTGGCAAAAGTTTTCGAGCAGCATCCTCTGCCATCCTTAAGAGGGGGCCAGAACATGGCCATCCTGTTTCTACTTTAACACCAGCCTTCTTTGACAGCAAATGAGCAGATAAGAGGCCGCCAACCACTACAAATAAAGATCAAGGTTGTTGGAACAATCCACAAGCAGTGGATTGTGTCAAGGACAAAGGATATACATACAGCTGACTTTCAGTTTTGTCATGGCATATTCAAATGAACCAAAGAGGTAGTGAGGCCTGCAAATGTCCGTTGCTTTTCAATAAAGATAGAAGAGCAAGGCATTCAATTCTACTTTTCTGAGGTGATGCTATCACTTTTAACTACGCAACAATTTTTCCTTTGATCACTACAAAGAAATTTTTTAATAAAAAAGCTGAGATTTTATTATACTTATTCAAAAGCCATAAATGAAGAACAAGCATTTTGAAAAATCAGACAAAGGTAAAAGCAATTTACTAGTTTAGATTTCTAAAGATTTCTAACAAGCCTCCTTCTCTAACTTGGAATCCTCCATATGTGCTGGAATTTTTCTCCCATAATCCAATAGCTGTGCTGGCTAACGATTATGGAAATTGAATCTAAAATATCTGATAGCCACCAAGTTTGAGAAGGCTGCTGGATGTTTATGATAGGCAATGAAAACTGTGCTCTTATTAGTTAGGGAAGTTTTAGAATCTTCTTTTAGAATCTATATTGCAAATCAGAGATAATCCATATTATTTTGCAAGATTCTTTGTCAACTCACCTCTGATATTGGTTTCAAAGACAGAAGCATTTACATCAATATCAAAATTTATGCCCTCCTGCAACACACTAACAACTCTCTGGAATTCAGAGACATTCCCCAAAATCTGGAAAAAAAATGATTTGTAAGACATAATCTTATTAAAGGATGAGAAGAAAACATTACAAGATACAAAACACTGCACAGCCATAATCCATCTTTTCATAGTTAGGGATTGAATGTGACATCTAATTCCTTCGTGCTTTCAAGACACGAACCATCAAGATGTATGGAAAGTGTATCATTCTTAATCTCCGAAATGGAGAAACAGAAACAACAAGCATGGAGAACATATTTAAGGATATGTATAGAAAATGAATGAATGAGAAATGAAGTTATTATCAATACTTACTAGCAGTGTATCCAGGGCATCAATCAATGTGAGAGAAAAACTGAAAAAGAAACCATGAGAAAAAAAACCCAATGGCATGAGGGAAGGGGACATGTCAACTATAAGTAACATGATACACACACATTTTAATCTTAACTATGTCAGAAAAAATCCACATGTTGTTGCATGAATAAATTTTAAACAGTTTTGATATGCTCAACTTTCCAAATAAGAAATCATAGAGCCATTTCTGAGGTTACCTCACAATAAAAATATATTTTTACAAATAACATTCATGTATGAAAGTATACACTTGAAGTTGTTGTTAATACACCTGTCAATGCATTACAGGTAGACTCATATTATAAACAAATACTACAGGTTCACTGCACATAAAAGCTGGAATAACTGGCTTGGACACTTGGGTGTCCATGACAGGATTAAAAGGTCTTTACATAATGAATGTTGTTCTGTGTCATAGTCACAGATTATCTCAGCCACCCAGGCTGCTTCTGCTTTACTGGATTTATATACCATCTTTTTTTCAGAACCCTGTGTAATCCTATAGAAAGGGCATATGTAATAGGGTCTCCAATTTTCCCCCAAATATCCTCTGAGGGAGGTTAGCCTGAGAGAGTGAATGGCAATGTCAACCAGTAAACTTCCATGGCTGAGGGTAGATTTAAACCTGGGTGTTTCTAATCCATTCCAGAGTAGCTTTTCATAGCTGAAGCTATACAACTACTATTAATGAGATGTTCTCTTGTTTTCATTGCAATTCTATGTGGTTTGTGACTTAATATCAGCTTCCCCTAACCTAGATGTTTTCTAGGTGTGGGAACTTTGACTTTCAAGATTCTGCAGGCAACATGGTTGTTACTAAAAACCTTTGGAACTGAAATCTATAAATCGGTCCAGGTTGAGAAAGGCTAGTCTAAATTTTCTCTGAGAAGATGTGACTATGTTGTTTTCTCTGCCACAAGCTCCAATTTCTTTTGTATAGGTATATAGCCCGAGAACCATCTATGGCCCCCACAAAGGAAAATGATTAGACAAATGAAATTACTTAATTTAACATGCATGCAATTTAAAAGTAAATATGCCCTTTCGCTTGACAAAATTATAGACCCTGTCCTAGCAAATTGAGATATTCTGTAGCAAGCTGCTACTTCAAAATTTCATAAGTGATCAATGATATTGATTTCCCAGTACCTTCCCCAGGTGTCCTGCCCATCACATGTCAAAGGACGCAGCTCATCATAGGGAAAGGCATTTACCAGATAGTTATCATAAGCATGATAAAACATGGATTTGACTCGGTCTCTAAGGAAGAAAAGATATAATTGTAACCTTACTGAACATGATTAATACAAAACATTATTTTCCCTCAAAACGCTAGCATGCTTTCAGCGTTTCTAAAGACTTCATACTTAAAGACCAATTCAAATATAAAAGTCTATCACCTTAAATGCACAGCATAAAAGCTATATTGTATGTAACAGTGTTTCAAACATTGCTATTCCTCATCATCTCATTTTCATATCACAAAGCTAAGGGTAATGAAGAATTTTTCAGGACTACATTTAAATCAGAGATTCAGACACAATTCTCACACAAAATGGGTTGTTGAGAGGATTGCTACTGGAAGTGGAAGAGAAAGAAGCCCAAAGAGGAGTTACAAGCCCTCTTTATAGATTTATACAAGTTATCGCTTCATTTGATATATTACAATAAAAATACAATCACCGTGCAAATTGATACATGTATTGGAATGCATACAAGGGATTAGACAGGATGAAATATTTCTGCTATAGGACATCTTTTAAATTAACAATTTCATTAATTTTTTAACATTGTTACATTTAATGCACCTTAACTGCTTAGTCAACAAATTATAACAGAGACTCAGTAGGAATAATTTGATTTAAAACAACATGGTTGATGTAGTAAGTACCCCTGATTAAGCTTCTCCTAGAATGAATTCAACTTTTAAAATAGCATTTGCTGCAAATGTATGTATAAAACAGTGGTCACTTGCATGTGGCAACTTCATTCATAGCAAAAATGAAAATAACCTAACTCCATTCATGAGCCAGAAACCAAGCAGTTACCAACATCTATTTCCTAACCAAAAGCAACTCTGGTTCAGTAGAAAGAACCGGGATTATACGGTAACAAAAAGGAATGCATTTGTCATTGAACTAAACATTAGCTTAATATTATTAGAGCTCCTATTTATTTTATTTATTTATTGAATGTATATTGCCGCCTATTGATAGATGGATAGTTATATAGGTTTACATAGTAAACATAATTATTTTTAAAAATATTATTATTTAAGAGCCCCGGTGGTGCAGTAGTTAGTGTGCAGTACTGCAGGCTACTTCTGCTCATCACCTGATGCCAGCAGTTTGGCAGATCGAATCTCAGCAGGTTCCAGGTTGATTCAGCCTTCCATCCTTCTGAGGTGGGTAAAATGAGGACCCAGATTATTGGGGGCAATATGCTGACTCTGTAAAACCGCTTAGAGAGGGCTGTAAAGCACTGTGAAGTGGTATGTAAGTCTAAGTGCTATTGCTATTTTATATACCAATCTTTCTCCCCCAAATACCAATTTTATTACAGGAAACATTTAACTTAATAACATAATTTCAATATTAAATCACTGAATTGGAAAAAAATACTAAGGACATTTTTAAGCAGAAAAAAAAAATACTGTGGGCAAATTATCTCTCAAAGGCCTGCATGAACAAACATGTTTTTGTCATTTAAAATTCCACAAGGGGAATAGCTATGCTTCTCTTGGGAATGAGTCCCACAGTTAAGATTCCCTCATCACAGAGATCTGATCTTCCTGTATCATGAAATATCAGATATGGGCTCCTGGATGGAGGCAAAAGTTACAATTATCTGTATCTCTTAGTTACCATGTGTTAGTTGTGTGAATTTTTGAAGTTCCTATCTAGTAACCCTGTCATGAATTACTCAAGTTGGTTAGGTAACTTACTTGCCCATTTTAAAGCAAAACATGCTTTTAACCAGCAAGGAAAAATAAGTTTTGCCCATCAGATAGGAAAAAACTTTACGATAAAATACAATAAAAGAGCCTTGGTAGTACAGTGGTCTAAGGCACCCTGTTATTAAGCTGGTTATTAAAACCGGCTGCCTGCAATTACTGCAGGTTCGAATCTCACCAAGGCTCAAGGTTGACTCAGCCTTCCATCCTTTCTAAGGTAGGTAAATTGAGGACCCAGTTGTGGGGGCAATAAACTGACTTTGTATAAATATACAAAAGGATGAAGGCTATTGCTGAGCACATTGTAAACTGCCCTGAGTCTCCGGAGAAGGGCGGCATATAAATCAAATTTAAAAAAAAAAAATAGAATCTTAGCATTATAGGTAGTCCTTGAGTTACGACCAAAATTGAGCCCAAAATGTTGCTAAGTGAAATATTTGTTGAGTGAAGTTTTGCCCAATTTTACAACTTTTCTTGCCACAGTTGTTAAGGGAATTATTGCATTTGGTAAGTTAATGAAGTGAACCTTCTGACAAGCAAAGACAACCTTTGCTTGTCAGAAGGTTGCAAAAGGTGATCACATGACCCCAGGACACTGCAATTGTCATAAACATGAACTAGTAGCCAAGCATCTGAATTTTGATCACATGACCACGGGGGATGCTGTAATGGACGTAAGTGTGAAGAACGGTCAAAAGTCACAATTTTTTCAGTGCCGTTGTAACTTTGGTCTCTAAACGAACTGTTGTAAGTCGAGGACTATCTGTATTATATCTTTTCTCCTCTTTCTATTTTTTTCTTCCTTTCTTAATTTTTACTCCAATTTTTAATTTGTAAACCTTAAAGTCTCCGTCAGTATCCTGCCAGAAGGCAATGTAATTCTAGATATTAAGTTTCAGAAGACAAAATTAGATTTCAGGCAAAAAAAAAAAAAAAGTTTTAACAGAATAGCAGCAGTATGACCAGCTTGCTTTCATGGCACTTGTAAACCTCCTGCAAACTACCATATGAAAGACGGGGATTTTTTTTTTTCCTGGTAATCTCCACCTGGTTGACTATCTAAAAAGACTACCTTTTCCCCAGTTGTTTTAAAAAGGCTTTTGTGTCGTCATTTTTCTATTAGAATGAATGAACGGCCCACCCCCCCCCCACTCTTTGTAATACTGATTTCATTCCCTCTGTAAGGGCGCTCGAACACCTTTCTTGGCAACTTCAGAGAAACAACGGGGGAATTTGCACAAGTGGAAGTTCAGCAGGTCCTTCATTTTTGCCCTTCAACGGAGGAGCCGAGGAGCTTTACGAGACCTGCCCTTAAAGCCGAGGAAAGGATAACTCTGGGGGACCCGCTGCGCGCCTCGCTTTCTTCGGGACGATGGGGGAAGCAGAGCTCCTGAACCCAGGACCCCCGCGTCCGGCTCACCTATAATAATTGACGTCGACCTCTTTCCCGGCGGCAAGGGAGGGTTGCCCAGACAAGTGCAGCACCCACAACAAGAACCAGCCCAGCGAGTGGAGTGAGCGCAGCATCTACGAAGCGTTCGCTACCGAGGCTTCCGAACACACCGCTCCGCAGCCATCTAGAGAGCGACCGAGCACTCACTTCCGGGTTCCGCCTCCGTCCCTGGCCACACACCCCCAGCTCTTTTTTTTTTTTTTTCCCCACGCTCCAATCAGGAGCACCGGCGTAGTCCGTGCTGGCGTTAGTGACGACGTTGGATGAAGGGATTGGCTGTTCTGTTACTCCGGCAATGCGGCTGCGCGAGAGGCGTTGGGCTCGAGCTGCTTCGTTTCAGGGTGCTTTCTGAGCTTTGCTTTGTTTTCTTGCAGTTCTTTATTACCCAAATTAGGTAGCGCTGATAACATCACTGATAACGTTACCTAGTTTGGTTAATGAAACGTCTGCAAGACAACAGAGCAAGCTCAGAGAGCACCAAGGACCCCACATTTCAACCCTGAGCTATAGATACTCTCCTTTATTGGTAATTTCGTTTCAGTTGTCCCAAAGGTGCTTTTCTTTTTTTGAATCAAGTTTTATTAGTTTTTTTCCCCTCACCCCCCAAATATTTTATGAACTATTGGCCATAGCATATCTTATGCAACTGATCATATCCAAATACATTTTACTTAGTTACAATTTCTGCCAAAATATTCTTCTTTCATATTTTTAATCATATCTTAATATTTCTATGCTTATATATATAAACAACAACATCTTTCGCCCTCCAGTTCTAATTTCTCCATTTTTAATCATATATATTCTCTTTTAATTCATTCTTTATCCTAGTACATTTAAACATGTTCAGGGTTGCCTTTCTTCCATTTCATCTTTTTTTTACAGCAATCTTTCTTTTCTTTCTCTTCTCTTTCCTCTCCCTTCTTTTATCCTTCCTACCTTCTTCCCTCCTCTCCTACTTCTCTATTTCCCCTTCCTTTCTCCCCCTCCTCGTTTCTTCCTCCCTATCTAACCTTCACTCCTACTCTTATTTCCCCTCCCTTTCTTCCTCTCCTCTTCCCTTTCTTCTATTCCTCTCTCTCCTTCTCCCTTCCTTCCTTCTCCCTACTCCTTCTTCCATCTCTCTCTATTGCTGCATTCATTTTCAATTCAGTATTTTTCACTATGGTGTCCAGGCATCCCAGATTTAACAATATATTTCAATTTATTCCATTTTTACCTTAAAACCTTTTAACTAAGTTAATCTTCCACCTCTTATTTTCTTCAATTCCTAATTTCTTATTCCCACATCAATGATTGTTTTTCTCTTTCACTAGCATTTCAATTTTATATCTTACTTCCAATTAATTTCACATATAAACCATTCTGTCTTTCACATTGCATTTGCTGATCTATTTTACATTAAACAACATACTTCTTTTTTTGCTTCTTATATATATTTCATTTCATCCTTACTTACATCATTTACTAACATTTCAATTTTATTTCTTATTTTCAATTAATACCTTTGTTTTTTCAATCCTTAACACCCACTTCTTTCTTTCATCAGCAGATAATTCTCTCCAATCCATAAATCCCCAAACAACAAAGTACAAACCCGTGATGGCGAACCTATGGCACGCGTGCCACAGGTGGCACGCGGAGCCATATTAATGGGCCTGCCAGCTCAGCTCTGGGGTGCATGCGTGCGCTGGCCAGCTGATTTTCGGGCCTTCTGGGCCCACCAGAAGTTGGGAAACAGGCTGTTTCTGGGGGTGGGGGGTGGGGAAGGCCCGTTTTCTTTCTTACCTGGCTCCAGATCCTCTCTATTTATCTGGGAAGGGCGAAAACAGCCTTTCCCTCTCCCTTGGAGGCCCTACGGAGGCTGAAAGGGCCCAATTCCCAACTCCCGGTGGGACAGGAAGTGATGTTTTTTTCTGTCCCCAGCCTCCAGAGACTCCTAGAGAGGCTCCTAGAGACTCCTAGAGAGGCTCCTAGAGACTCTGGAGGCTGGGGACAGCAAAAAACATCACTTCCTGTCCCACCGAGAGTTGGGAAATGGGCCCTTTCAGCCTCCATAGGGCCTCCAAGGGAGTGGGAAAGGCTGTTTTCGACCTTCCCAGATCCATAGAAAGGATCTGGAATCAGGTAAGAAAGAAAAACGGGCCTACCAGGCCATCATGTGCCAGGAGTGGGGGTGGGTGGGGTTGCGTGCGCATGCACGTGGGCACGTGCATGCATGACCCTCCCCCCTACCCTCCCTCTCCTGGCATGCGATGGCAAAAAGGTTAGCCATCACTGGTATAAACCATTCTCTCTTTCATATTGCATCTGCTGATCTATTTTACATTAAACAATATATTTCTTCTTTTTTACTTGTTACATACATTTCATTTCATCTTTACTTACATCATTTACTAATATTTCAATTTTGTATATTAATTTCAATTAATTATTCCTTTTTACAATAATCTATATATTTCTTCTAATTTACTTCTTGCATACAATTTCTACTGCTAATACCATTGCCTTAAATCAACATAATGCTTTAATTCCCTTTCTACTGTCCTTTTTTCTTTCCCTTTTAACCATTTTAACCATAGGGCTAAAGTTCCTCTTTGTTTTTTTCTTCACTTTGAATTCCCAAGTGCCAATTAGCCGCTTATTTCGGGTTTGGGACCGAAAGGTCGTGCCTTTGCGGCCTCTGACCCGGCGCCGAATCTGCCCAGCTCCTTGGTTCTCCGAGGAGCTGAGGGGGATGAAACCCTGGAAAAGACGCCTAGAGAGTAGTTGGAGGGCCAGTCGCTCCGAATCTGACCGTACACTAGTGAGGTCTTATATCAAGACCTACTTAGTGGCGATAAAGGCGGCGAAGTGTAATTATTTTTCCGCTCTTATCACATCGGCAGAAAATTGCCCAGCTGCCTTGTTTAGGGTGACCCGCTCCCTTCTCCATCTGGCAGCATGGGAAGACCCCTTGCAAGGTCGTGCTGAGGATTTTGCGCATTATCTGCATGATAAAGTCGCTCAAATTTGGGAAGGCTTGGACTCTGACTGGGTAGGTACAGGCGGGTTGTCCGAGGTGTGTCTTGAGACGGTTATCTGGGATGAGTTTGACCCTGTGACTCCCGAGGACGTGGACAGGATGCTGGGGAGGTTGAACGCAACCACATGTTTATTGGACCTGTGTCCCTCCTGGTTGGTGCTGGCTATCCGGGAGCTTACATGAGGCTGGCTCCAGAGGATTATAAATGTTTCCTTGAGTGAGGGGTTCTTGCCTTGGTGAGGCCCCTCCTCAAGAAGCCTTCTCTGGACCCAGCTGTTTTAGCAAACTATCGTCCAGTTTCCAACCTTCGCTTTTTGGCGAAGGTTATTGAGAGTGTGGTTGTGCGACAGGTCCCGCAGTACCTGGATGAAACCGTCTATCTAGATCCGTTCCAGTCTGGCTTCAGGCCCGGGTACAGCACGGAAACGGCATTGGTCGCGTTGGTTGATGATCTCTGGAGGGCTCGGGACAGAGGTTGCTCCTCTGTTCTGGTCCTATTAGACTTCTCAGCGGCTTTTGATACCATCGACCATGGTATCATGCTGCGTCGGTTGGAGGGGTTGGGAGTGGGAGGCACTGTTTTACGGTGGTTCTCCTCCTATCTCTCCGACCGGTCGCAGTCTGTGTTGGCTGGAGGGCAGAGGTCGACCTCAAGGCACTTGGTTTGTGGGGTGCCACAAGGGTCGGTCCTCTCGCCTCTCCTGTTCAACATTTATGTGAAGCCGCTGGGCGAGATCATCCGTGGTTTTGGAGTGCAGTGCCATCTGTACGCTGATGACACCCAGTTGTACATCTCCACCCCAGACCACCCCAACGATGCCCTTGAAGTGATGTCCTGGTGCCTGGAGGCCGTGCGGGTCTGGATGGGGAGGAACAGGCTCCGACTCAATCCCTCCAAGACTGAGTGGCTGTGGCTGCCGGCATCCCGATATAGTCAGCTGGTGCCATCGCTGACTATTGGGGGTGAGACATTGGCCCCCACGGAGAGGGCGCGTAACTTGGGTGTCCTCCTGGATGCACGGCTGTCTTTAGAAGAGCGTATGACAGCCGTGGCCAGGGGGGCTTTCTATCAGGTTCGCCTGATACGCCAGTTGCGCCCCTTTCTGGATCGGGACTCCCTATGCACGGTCACTCATGCCCTCGTCACTTCCCGCCTCGACTACTGCAACGCTCTCTACATGGGGCTCCCCTTGAGGAGCACTCGGAGGCTACAACTGGTGCAGAATGCGGCTGCGCGGGTACTTATGGGGACGACATGGCGCTCCCACGTGACACCTCTCCTGCGCGAGCTGCATTGGCTTCCGGTGGTCTTCCGAGTGCGCTTCAAGGTGTTGGTTCTCATCTTCAAAGCGCTCCATGGCTTAGGACCTGGTTACTTACGAGACCACCTTCTGCCTCCGATAACCTCCCACCGGCCAACATGCTCCCACAGAGAGGGCCTCCTCAGGGTGCCGTCTGTCAGGCAATGTCGGCTGGCGACCCCCCGGGGAAGAGCCTTCTTTGTGGGGGCACCCGCCCTCTGGAATGAACTACCCCCAGGGATACGACTAATCCCGGACCTCCGGACCTTCCGCCGGGCCCTGAAGACTTTTTTATTTCAGCAAGCAAGGCTGGGTTAAAAAAATTTTAATTGGGGAATTTTATGGGTAAGGGGTTTTAAATTGGAGAAGCCAAAGATAATTTAATTTCGTTTTAATGTATTTTAATATTTGTATTGTGTGTTTTTAATTCTGGCTGTTCACCGCCCCGAGTCCTTCGGGAGAGGGGGCGGTATAAAAATTTAATAAATAAATAAATAAATAAAATAAATAAATAAAAGATTTTTCTTTTTACCTGTGAGTTGGCTAATCGCTCACCTGGTAACAATACTCCGTTCAATCACCGCTCCTGCTCAAATTCTTAGTCCAGTTGCCCCAGCTTGTAGCGGCTGTTTCAATGGCCGCCGCCCCCGCCATTGGATCAAAGAGCTGCTTCCGACCTTTCGAGGAACTTGCCTGTTCCTCATGGTCTTCCAAGGTGCCTCTCTCCCCCGTCCCTCCAAGACGGTTCCAGTCCGAAGACCCCCGACAGCAGTTTGTCTGGCTGGGTTTTTGCGAAACTCATTGGAGCTTCACTATTTCTCAGCCAGTATTGCCACAACACTTCCGGTTCCTCCCAAAGGTGCTTTTTCAAGAGGCATAGACATCTAGTTTCAGTTCTACTGTAGTTTGTCCCTGTACTGGGGCTGGGGTGGTGTTTGTAACTGTGCCAGCCTTTGAAATTTGAGTGGAATCAGAATAACCTTGCTTTCCCTGGAACCAGTCGTCTTCAAACTTGGCAACTGACTGGCAAATTCTGGGGATTGAAATCCATACAATTTTGAAGTTGCCAACCAAATTTGAAAGACACCAGTCTAGATGTGTTAGTTTAGCATGATTGTATTGTATGCCACCTACGCCACATTTGTGAGAATGGCTATATAAATTGAATGAATAAATAAATAAATATGATAAAAATTGACAGAATTGTTGTATTTAAATTTGTTTAACAAATGTTTGTTTTCCAAAGAGGCACATCTAAAAGCTATAGGCTACAGGATGGTTTAGTGACATTATTTAAAGTTTCTAAGAACTCTTGGAAAGGACAATTTCCAACTCTGACAGTTAAAAAAAAAACAGGAGCTGGTTGTCAGATGAAGTGAGCTGCAGCTCAGAAAAATGAATTTTTAAAATACCATTAATCAGTTGGAAAAGTTGCTACCAGACTTGGAACTTTTTTTATCTACTGGGGAATTACCCAAAGAGAGTATGGTCTAAAAAAAGTTGAAGAGCTATCCACCAGGTGATATTTTCAGAGGGGCCTCCAGATATGTTGTATTAAGAGAAGCAGAAATAGGGTTGGGTTGCACAGGTAAGGGCTTTTCTAAAGGTTGCTGTGGGAAAAAAAAACAATGAAAGTGGCATAAGGTTCATTTTTGATGGTTTTGAACACAAATTAGCCTGCCCCATTTTTAGCCTTGAATGGACAAATCCAAACAGTGGAGTTAAATTACAGTTCTCCGTTGTGTGAATCAGAAAAAATGGGTTGCTTAAATATACTGTCATGTTTTACTGCAGCAGATAACTGTGTATTGTATTCCAGTGTTTTAAATCAAAAGAGTACAGGTCCCTGCTTCCCTATACAACATAGGGAAGGATATTTATGTAACAAGTAGGTATGAAGAACTGCAATTTGATTATTAAAGTTTTGCTTACTAAAGATCATAAGCATCATGACAATCAGTTGAGGGTCAGTAAATAAGTAAGCAAACTTTGATTTTATTAGTTGAATTTAAGTCCTGGGATGATAATGAATCTGAAATGCCACCATTATTTGAATTTATATCTGCTGATAATCTACAGATCACTACTGAACTTCAGTTTTTACAACTACTGCTGTTTAGATGTATTGGATCTATTCATAGTACAAATCCCATTCAGTATGGTCTCATGAAATCCAAATTATCTGCAATATATCAAATTTAAGAAAGCTACTATATATATATATATAGATTATATATATATAATCTTTGGATAAATGATTGGTGCTTTTGACAGTACTGTTTCAGATTTGGCTGTGTAGATGGGCTACATTCCATATTTTAAACAATTGGGTATTTGAAGAGTAATGTATATTGTCTTCATTTTTCTTTGTGGGATTTACATGCATACAACTGCTGGTGATGTTATAGATGTTTCCTCTCTTATATCAAAGGTACCAAGACATATTTAGGATTGCAGAGCCCTGGCATCCAGATATTGTTTAGTTACAATATCTATGCCCATTATCTATGGCCCTTGACAAGACCATTTCAAAGGTCATCTCAAAATTGTAGATCTTGTATTTATATATTTATCCTACCTCTACCAAAAACCATGGATATTTTTATGACCATGTGAGATTTTCCATTTTATTTATATGCTAATGAAACTGAATCCAAATTGTATTTACTATGAACACTAAGAAGTAAATAAGTTTAAGGTAATTGCGCTGTCTGTCTGTCTCTTTTTGCTCTTTCTGGTATCATCACACCAAGAATTTTTTACTACACCAGTTGACTTTTATTATTTTCTATATTTCCATTGTTTTCTTCAAACCACTTTCCTATAGCAGGGGGATTTAGAATAGAATAGAATAGAATTTTTAATGGTCAAGTGTGATTGGACACACAAGGAATTTGTCTTGGTGCATATGCTCTCAGTGTACATAAAAGATACGTTCGTCAACAATCATAAGATACAACACTTAATGATAGTCATAGGGTACAAATAAGCAATCAAATCATATTAGGAAACAGTCAATATAAATTGTAACGATACAAGCAACAAAGTTACAGTCATACAGTCATTAGTGGAAGGAGATGGGTGATAGGAACAATGAGAAGATTAATAGTAGTGCAGATTTAGTAAATAGTTTGACAGTGTTGAGGGAATTATTTCTTTAGCACAGTGATGGTGTTTGGGAAAAAACTGTTCTTGTGTCTAGTTGTTCTGGTGTGCAGTGTTGTTTTGAGGGTAGGCTTTGAAACAGTTTATGTCCAGGATGTGAGGGGTCTGTAAATATTTTCACAGCCCTCTTTTTGACTCGTGCAGTATACAGGTCCTCAATGGGAGGCAGGTTGGTAGCAATTGTTTTTTCTGCAGTTATCCTCTGAAGTCTCACATTCTGTTCCATACTGACCACAAGGAAACACCACAAACAGTGATGAAATTACTAATTGTCCAAAATTAGTTGTATCATCAACTTTAAAATATATGGAATTCAACTCCTAGAATTCACCAGCCAAAAATCCACACATCTTAAAGGTGCCAAATTTGAAAAACATTGGTTTAGATGAATTAAACACACTCCAATTCCTTTGCAGGCTGCATAGGAAAGAGCTCTAAAACTGGGTAAAATGTTCCTAGCATAGAGCTACCATTACGTGGGAAACATCTACTGCCCACCAAGCCAGAGTCTCTGATATTTTTGAAAAAGCTTACTATGTACAAGATATATTTGTACATTGGAAAAAATTGGTCAACATTGATCCCTCCCCCATCCCTTTTAATAAGACTGAGATCAGGTGCAAACAAAGAAATAAATTGACTGCAGAGAAGCGGCCTCTTTTCCTGAATTGTAGCTGGGGGGGTTAGGCAATTTTCTCAAGAGGACACAAATGGAGTGGAGTAAGCAGGAGGAGATGGAAAATGGAATAGCACCCTCCCAGAGATATGTATGGTACCCACTCTCTGGAGTTCCAGAAGGCTCAGTTCCAGGGCCTGCTTAGTGTGCCTAAGGAGCTTCTATTGTGAGACTGGAGTCTTTATTGGAACTGGGGCCTTTATTGTTTTTATCAGTATGGTTGTTTTTGTTTGGGTTGTCTCTTACAGATTTTTAATTGTTTTTTTTACATTTCTTTGTAGACTACTACTAGCTGCCCAGCTGCCCAGAGTCTTGTAGGCTGGGGTAAAACTCTTGTTTTAGTTTTGAGGGGCATAATTCTTGATGAATAATCTGTTGGAGTCTTGGCAGGTGGAGACAAAAGTGGTTAGAGACAGTCACTCTAGTTGACATCCCTTGATCATTCTCCATCCAGCATTCTTGAAGTTGAAGTCGACACATTTTAAAGTCCCCAAGGCTGAAAAAAAATGATGGACTAAGGTGTTTATCAAAACAGGGCCTTGGATGGCCACAAAAAATTGAAATAATATGCCTTTTAATTACTGTATTTTTGGTGTATAAGATGCACTCCACCCTAAAAGTGGGTGCAAATTCCGGTGCATCTTATACAGCGAATGTTGCGATGAGGAGGGGGAGGGGGGTTGGTGTGGCACCGATCAGCTGTTCTAGGATGGGCCACGGTAGTGGCAAACGGGCTGCGGCAGCAACAAACGGGTGGCGGCAAATGGGCCATGCTGAATGGGCGACGGCAAACGGGCCACGGCAAACAGGCCATGGTAAATGGGTGGTGGCAGCAAATGGGCCACATCAAATGGGTTGCACTAAATGGGTTGCGGTGGCGGTGAACAGGTGGCGATAGCAAATGGGTGACAGCAAACGGGCGGCAGCAGCAAATGGGTAGCGGCAAACGGGCTGCAGCGAATGGGCCAGATAAATACCAGATGGATGCTGGGAGGCAGAGGCAGATTTTTTTTTCTTGTTTTCCTCCCCCAAAAAGGTAGGTGAGTCTTATAGTCCGGAGCATCTTATACTCCGAAAAATATGGTATTTAATAGCAAGGTATTTAAAGTGAAAAATTCAAATTATTTTCAAACTAATGTATTTACTGATTACTTATTTAACATTTGACTGCCTTGGTTTCTTTAACAGATTATAATCTCTGTCATAGATTACTGTACATATAAAAAAACTCTACATAACATTATAAAAGCCAAATTTTGTGAGGTCTAAACTGTGGTTTACTTAGCTGATGCTTAAATTGAGCATGTCACCAAAGGCAGCATGAATTTAAGTCTATGGGGAATAAGTTCCCCACCATTTAAAACATTGTGTGAATTTATGATGTTCATAATTTAAATGATAATAGTAATTATAGCATTTTTCTAGCTCCAGGAGAATTTAAACTGAAAAAGGAAGGGAGGGATCAACCTTTGCTTTCCATTGTTACCATTGCTCTTCATATATGGATTTAATCCTGCTGTTCTATTTCTTAGAGGAAACCTCATGATATTTTATTGTTCTTTGATGTATTCATTCTGTTGTTTAGGTGAGAGACATTTTGCCTGCAGCAACCTTGAAGCTAAAATCTAATTTTTTTCTTTGGGGTGCTGTGCCCACTAGGTGTCACTGTCGCTTTATAGAGAAAACTAGCAACACATCATTCCTGCCAGCTGTCGTTGCAACAACAACAACAAAAAGCCACCAAAATAATTTGGACATATTGTTCATTTGGTGCAGTTGTAATTTAGGTTTCTAGGACCATTTATCATAAAGCTGTCTGCTTGCTTATTCTGTGGCTCAAGGCTGCATGAGTATATCTCACTGCATTCCTGGGAGAATCAAAGAATTGAAGCTGATTTCTCTAAAAACTGTCACAGTGCATTATTGGAGCACATTTTATTAAAGTTCATTTTCAAGACTTAATTTTAACAGTGTTCTAGACCATTATCATTTGCCATACACTGGAACAGTAATTTCTCTTATCAGTCAGTTATTGAATTTTAGAAGTTGACCTAAGTATTTTTGAAACACAAAATATGTGACTAGAAAACAAAATGGAAGGACCAAATATCTTCAAAGCCAAAGATGTTTTCCAGCATTTTTCAGACTTCTAATACTAGCCACAAGAAAGATTAGGGGCAATTTTAATACACAGAAATTCTTAATCAGTATGGGAAAAAATGTGAAGTAAATATGGTATTGTATGGGGTAGCCCTGCTTATTTAAATGGCTTGATTCAAAGCCAAAACTAAGCCATAATACATTTGTTTATTTAGCTTTAACAAGATATGTGAACGCAGCCAGTAGAGCTTAATGTAATGTATGGACCATTTTGACTGCAAGCCACTGTTGTCAGAAAAAGTTCTGGGCTTCTGCAAAAACCACAATGTGTTATACAGGTAGTCTTCGACTTACGCCCACAATTGAGCCTAAATTTTCTGCTGTTAAGTGAGGCATTTATTAAGACATTTTGCCTCTTTTAATGACCTTTCTTGCCACAGTTGTTAAGTGAACCACTGCAGTTGATAAGTTTTTTCAGTGCTGTTGTAACTTTGGTCACTAAATGAACTGTTGTAAGTTGAGGACTACCTGTAATATGAAGAAATAGTTTTGGGATCATTAACACTAATTTGGGGCTATTGTGGACATATCCAGATCTAGAACATATGACATATAACTGGCTCCTGCAGTCGAAGTTTCTGGACCGTGTGGTGTGGCAGATGTAAAGTACTACTTTGCTCACTTTAAGGAAGGGTTGTCCTCCTGGTATTTATGTCATGCCTAGTCAATCCAGAAACTTCATGCCACCTGTTAGGGGGCTACGGCAGAGGTTCCAGCAGGTTCTGACCAGTTCTGGAGAACTGGTAGCGGACATTTTGAGTAGTTCAGAGAACCGGTAGTAAAAATTCTGACTGGTCCCACCCCCATCTATTCTCTGCCTCCCAAGTCCCAGCTGATTGGGAGGAAATGGGGAGTTTGCAGTATCCTTCACCAAGCCATGCCCACCAAGCCACACCCATAGAACTGGTAGTAAAAATTTTTGAAAGCCACCACTGGGCTACGGCCATATGTTATTTTATTTTTCTGTACCTAAAAAGAGGACTTTAACATTTGAGCCTCCTAAAGATCCAGTTAAATATCCTGATTGGGCATTTTCTGTTATGGTAATGCATAACTGTATTTTGAGATACAGTTCAAATGATATATTTTGATTTCTCCTTCATATTAAGAACAGTCTAAAGATTTAGAGCTCATTTTAAGCCAACTTTTGCTTGCTGAATGCAAGAGATGGGCGGCAGAGGGTTGGGGGAGTGGAATTTTCACATAACTACAAAGCCTTTCTTATCTGGGAAAGTCTCAGATTTTTGGTTCTCATCCCAGAGTGATGCGCCACCTGGTCAGGATCAAGGCCAAATCTTGCAGTCTCAGGATCACAGAAGCCGGGCCATGAAGTCATAGTGCCAGGTTCTGATATAAATTGTTGTTTGTTGGGGACTTCTGTAAGAACCTAGTAATTGGCTGATCTTGAGGTGTCTCTGCTCTTGATTATTAAGGAAATCCTGACAGTTTGTCAAAGATTTGGGAGTCATCTTGCTTGGTACCATATGTATGTGCTTTATTTTTGCTTGAGTTAAAAATAAACTGTAAAGTTTCTTTATTCACCGATGTGCTAATTGTCTCTGGATGCAATATAACCAGTTGCCTGGGCACCTGGTCACTGCTCTGACACTTGGCAAAACGTAGTGTAAGTCAGTGTTTTTCAAACTTGGCAACATTAAAATGTGTGGACTTCAACTCCCAGAATTCCCCAGCCAGCAAGAAAGTGCACCCCTTCCAACCTTCTTAAATTAAACACAATATACTCTGATTTTTTTAAAATACTGGATTAACACTGGGGGTAAATTTGAAATGAATCTTCCTAGAGAGGACTGGTGTTTGTGTAGATTGCAGTTTTTGGTACCATGAAAAAACTTTTCAGAAAGATCTTTGTATAAGATATGATCAATTCATTACTGACTAGATTTCCCAAAGTATCACTCCATAGGTTATTATAGGAGTTGATGTCAATTTATGATATACTCAAAAGTTGAAATATTAAAATTATATAATTGGTTTAAGAAATTAGAAGACTCCTAATATTGTTCAACATTATTCAAGCTATTGAACAGTTTATCACAAATATAGCCAGGACTTAAGCATAGACCACTCTTCTATCCAACCTTAACTTATCAGAGATATATCTACACAATTTCTGGGTGTATATGACTACAGAATATTCTTCCACAATTAATGCTTACTCACATTTTCCAGACAGAATTTTCATTTCATTTTATTCCAATTTTGCTGGGAATTCTAAGACATACCACAGTAGGAAAGGCTATTTTAGAGGTGTTGCTTTCTAGACTCCATGTTCAGTCCAGAATAGATATGATCACAACTGGTTGTATGAAGAGCAAATATACATTGTGTGAGTACTTGTAGATGTATAATCCTGACCTATATGATAGCAAACTGTTAAAAGACTGATGGCTAACCTTTTCTGGACTGAATGCCGAAAGCATGTGTGCATGCGCGCACCCCTGAATCACCAAAATGCAATGCGCGCACAGCCTTGCGCATGAGCCCCCCCCACGTGTGTGTGTACCCCCTGCATGCGCTCCCTGCATGCATGGACGCCTCCCTGCATGTGCCCTGCTCCCGTGCATGCGCACACTCCCCTCGCATGAACCCCACCCCCCATGCATATGTGGCAGAGACCCAAAGACCAGCTGGCCGGCAGGAGGCACGTGTGTACACACAGTAGGGCCAAACTGGGGCGACCGCTCGCTTGCCCACAGAGAGGGCACTGCATGCCATCTATGGCATGCAGCCATAGGTTCGCTATCACGGTGTTAAAACATCCTCATTTTTATTTTAGTTTTCCATAATGTTTAATCTGTCCGGTTGTTTAAAAAAAAATAAACAAACTGAACTGAGCAATCCAATCAGCTATGCAAGGGAGAAATAGCAATATGTGAGAGTTTCCTTATTAAATAATTTATTTTATTTATTTGTCAATTGGTGAATGCTACTCAATTCCGTAATGATGTTCGGTGGCATACATTATTAAAACAATTAAAAAAAACATTATGACCAATAAAAAATATAGATGTCCTGAGAGAGCAGTGAAAGCATAATCGTCAATTCTCCATATCCCCCAAAGTGGTCCACAGCATTCTCTATGGACAGAAAGAATGAGAAAAAATGGAGGGTGAGGGGAAAGCCATATCTTTGAGGCTCGATTGAATGAGATCTGGTATGGGCCATTTGAATGTCTGGGAGCACATAGGTTTGTGTGTGTGTATGTGTGTCTGTGCTGTTCCAGAAGGCAGACACTGAATGGATTAGGAGAGTAAGGTAAAGGTAAAGGTTCCCCTCGCTCATATGTGTCAGTCGTTCTCGACTCTAGGGTGTGGTGCTCATCTCCATCTCTAAGCCGAAGATCCAGCACTGTCTGATGACAATTCCGTGGTCATGTGGCCGGCATGACTAAACGCCAAAGGCGCACGGAATGCTGTTACCTTCCTACCAAAGGTGGTCCCTACTTTTCTACTTGCATTTTTTACGTGCTTTCGAACTGCTAGATTGGCAGAAGCTGGGACAAGTAATGGGAGCTCACTCTGTTATGTGGCGCTAGGGATTCGAACTGCCAAACTGCCAACCTTTCTGATTGACAAGCTCAGTGTCTTAGCCACTGAGCCACCGCGTCTTATGCATAGCCTAATCATAAAGAATGGACGTAAATTATATTTGCTACTTTTTAAAGTTAAGAGACTGAAGTTAAAAGTACTGTAATATAGTACTCTTAGTATAGCAGATTGATGATACATAATTTTGAATGAAAATGTAAAACATATTTTACATTTTAAACCAGCAGATTTCAGTAGTTAATCAATCCTAAATTGGTATAAAAATAGAAATTATTGTAAAAGCTACATTTCTTCAAATACACATGCATCTTAATTGGCATTCATTAAATTAAAATCTAAATAGACACCCTTATGTTTGGTATAGCAATACCAAATATTCTGTGTTTTGAATGAGTAAATAAATTTTAAAAAACTGTTGAAATACTTGATAAATGTTGTCCTGGACATTTGTGTACTGTATCATTTGTTATTTACCATGCATGTTCTATAACAATAACAATTTTCCTAGAAAAAGAAAAAAATAAGAAAACTTGCTTCCTTTGAAGAGCTGACTCATAAGAAACAGCAGCACACACTTATTGGAATATATATCTATCACATGAGGATTTATATGCCTGTGCAAATTCTTCAGAACAGGTACTTTGTAGCCTGTGAGAGGCTATACAGAACACTTTAATGCTTAGTGCATCTGCATTTTTAGAAAATACAATTTACAGGCTGAAATAAACTTTCTATGACTGCAGCAAGGTGACCTGTTATCATTGTGTAATCCAAGCTTGTGAAATCCATTCTTAGGATTTCCAATTTCAACTCCCAACCCTTTGAGTTCTGGTGTGCCTGAGTATTGCTAGCTGGACGTTTTTTAGGTGCACAAGATGCTGGTTATCACCCTTACAACCCTTCATGGTACAGAACCAGGTTACTTGTGGGACTGCCTCTTCCTAAGGATATCAGCCTGACCCGCTAGCTTAAATAGAGTGGGCAAATGCCAGATATCTTCTCTCGAATGTTGCGACCTAGTGGGACAGGCCTTCTTTGTAGCCACATAATAAGCGCCACAGTGGCTCATATAGTTAAGACACTGAATCAGAAGACCGTTGAGCTTGGCAGTTCAAAACCCGAGAGCATGAACCGCATAATGAAATAAGATCGTGCCAACCTAGCAATTTGAAAGCATGCAAATGCAAATAGATAAATAGGTACCACTTTGGTGGGAAAATAAGAGGGACATGAAAGGAGCCCCTTGGGCGTCTCCTAGACAACAGTGATGTCACCAGCTAATCCTTTCAATGTGGAAGCATCTTGGTAGGTGCCTCTGACAGGAACGTAGTAGTAGTAGTAGCCACATAATACTTTGGAATAGCCTCCCATCTGAGATTTGTATGTGGGGGAGGTACCTATCTAGCCTTCTGGGAAGCCCTGAAGCCCTGATTCTTCCTTTAAGCATTGAGCTAGAATGGAATTGAACAGGGATGGGTTCCACTTACCTTTACTACCGGTTCGTAGCGGGAGCATGCGCTCGTGCTTGCTTTGCTCTCATGCACTTGCGCGCTTTTGCGCATGTTCAGAAGCTTCTGGGCATGCGCAGATCACCCATGATGATGTTCGTAGTGGGTGGGCAGAGCCTCCCGCCAGTTTTACTACTGGTTCTATAGAACCGGATCGAACCGGGAGCAACCCACCACTAGAATTGAATCAGGGGGTCAGTTATATGGATTGTGGGAAGGGTGGGAACAATAAGAAGTATTTTATGCTATTGTTTTTATTGTTTGCTGGGATACACTTGTGTTCACTATGTGAGATAAATGGCTATAGAAGCCCTTGAAAGAAACAAACAAACAAATACACAAACAAAAAACACTGTTCCCCTAGTTTCAACTGGGACATGTAATTGTGCTCCAACAATTATTGTTGTTACCTCTCCTCCCCTTACCTGAAATCTGAATGGGGTAGCAAATGAGATCCCTAGAGTTAAGCTCTTAAATAAATGGCACCTGTTTCCTGTTTTAATTGATCAGGTCCAAGCAGTTTTGGTGGGAGTAAAACTAGGGTAAATTAGGGAGTAACAATGAATAAAGAATATAACATAGTGAATACTAAAGAAACAAATAGCAAAGCAAAATAATAGCAGCCCAAGATCTACTTATGAGACGCTAGAAGTTATTAATAATCAGAAAGATAAAGAAATACAAGAGAAATGTGGACAATAGTTACATTTAAGCAGGCAGCATGAAAATAAATAAAGCATCCTTCAACTGGACTAAGAATGATGAAGAACAAACAGCAATGTAAGTAGCCTTAAAACTGACAATAAAGGTTTTGACGTGGTGGACAGCTTATGCTTTCTTGCATCATCTATCATCAGTAAAGGAACCAGCAGTCAAGTAATATGCCTCACAGTAGCACTTAGTAGGGTAGCAATTAAGGCCTTGGAAAAGATATTCAGATGTGTCTTACTTACAGAGATTGGAATGGTTTTTCCTGTGACACTCTTAGGAAGTGAAAGTTGGACTTTGAAGAGGCAGGATAAAAAGTATATTGATGCTTTTGAACTTTAGCATCGGAGAAGTCACACAAAGTATGAAAGATAGCCAAGAAGTTAAATAAATGGATTACTCAGCAAATTAATTCAGAGTATTCACTCAAGACACAAATGAGCAGGTTCAGTTTATCATACTTTGTATGGTATGCAAAGTCCTAGTTCTCTGGAGATGTCTATAATGACCAGAAGATAATGACCAATAGCAGTGATGGTTATACTGTTGGAAGTTTTGAAGGCCCAGATGGCATATAATCATCAAGCAGCACTTTAGACTATACTTTTCTTGCCATTTTTATTCTATTTTATTCTATGCAGTTTTCCCATGGCTTGTGGGCAGGGAATTCTAGGCCCAGTCAAGAACTCTACCATAAAATCCTTGCTTAGCACCTGCAGCAAACACAGACTGGGGCAAAAGAAACTTCTAGCTGCCTCTCCCTGATTCTAGTGCCCTTCACTTTAAGGCCTCCAAGGCAGGGGTGAAATCCAATAGGTTCTGATAGGTTCTGGAGAACCAGTAGCTGAAATTTTGAGTAGTTCGGAGAACCGGTAGCAGAAATTTTGAGTAATTCAGAGAACCGACTAATACCACCTCTGGCTGGCCCAGAGTGGGGTGGTAATGGAGATTTTGCAATATCCTCCCCCCAGGAGTGGGTTGGGAATGGAGATTTTGCAGTATCCTTCCCCTGGAGTGGAGTGGAAATGGAGATTTTGCAGTATCCTTGCCCTGCCATGCCCACCAAGCCCACCAAAAAAATTGAATTTCACCACTGCTCCAAGGCCTCCCTCATATGGAACAGCATCACCCCAAGATTAGAATTGCTTCAGTTCTATTGGAATTTAGGAAGGCCACTAAAATTCAGAGTGTTTTCCTTGGTACAAAAGGATTAATTACTTTTGTATTTGAATTATCCTTGTTATTTATTAATCTTTGATTCCTATGGTGTGTACACTACTTACAGCTGGCTGTAATTGAAGTGGCTAATCATAAATAATACAATTGTTTTTGATATTATTATAATTACTTTTTTATTTCTGGCCAGTTGGCAATATTGCATTTATGAATAAACAATATGGTATGGACTTATAGAATAGAATAGAATTCTTTATTGGCCAAGTGTGATTGGACACACAAGGAATTTGTCTTGGTGCATACGCTCTCAGTGTAGATAAAATAAAAGATACATTCGTCAAGAATCATAAGGTACTTATTGATTTGATGAGCAGACTGAAGCAACATCATGTAACTTTTGCTCTTACAACAAATATAATATACTGTATGTGTATTTTCAGGCTAAAGAAATTGCCCGAATGTTGCAGAAAACAATACTTTTATACATGAAATTATTATTTGTGAAACAACCAGATGTTTCAAGTAATTGAGCAACCAGCAATTCCATGCTGTTGTTGGACATAGAAGAATCTTTTGGAGAATGTAATATTTTTGATTGTGGGACTCTAAATCACAGGCTAATCATAACTAAATCATTATAGTTTAAATTAAAACCAATGGACAGGATCCAAAGAATGTTACACACTTTTATAGTGTTAATAGTTTTATTGGGAGGGATTTGTATATACTTGCATCCATTTGAAACTAATGGGATGTGCATTTTGATCCCATGTTATTTCTTAGGAAGTCTGTGTTCATCATGGCTTAGTATCACACTTGCATGTGTGGTCTTAAAGGAATTAATATCGGCTGAATTGTACTAGTTATCCTGCTACACACACACACACACACACACACACACACACACAGTGTACCTTTGTCTACACAGAATGCTGATTCTGCTATTCTGCTATTTGTTATTTTTCAATGGACACAAGACTTTGCTAAAATATTTAGGCTAACCTATTCTAAATGCTTTCAGAAACATCTTGGTACCCAGCTCAGACATTCTTCTCTAACAAATGCACTATCCATAAATTAATGCAAATTTCTTAGAGTAATGGCAGTCCTGGTAAAGATAATATGTAATTACTATATAATCAACCTTTCAGTTCATTATGTTTTAAAAGGGATGATGGTTTGTTTACTTTATGCCATTTACCATAAGAGGTTTTGTTGCCCTGTTTGCAGTTTTGTTGCCCATTAAGATGGAAACTGTATGTAAATTGGGATCATCCATTAATATCTATAATTCATGTTGTGGTGGAAGAGATTGCTTGTTATGGAAGGAACTATAAACAGAAGTTTGATGAACAGTAAAATCTTGCAAGGTAGTTCTCTAAAAATATTTTCCCGTAGTAGTCTACCATAAATCCTTAATTTTAGTTGCACATATAGAAGGATGAAATGATGATTGATTTTTTTGGAAGTAGTGTGGGCTGCCACAACAGAGTCTTTGCTATAAAGGACTAGATATTTTCAATTGCTTTTTATCACTGCAGAATTGATTTTATTTGCCTAGCACCTGGCACAGTAGTAATGGGGAAAAAAGAAAAAAACCCTGCAAAATACTGAAGAAGGCAGTATGAAAGTTTAACAGTAATGATAAGAACTAATACAAACTAAAATAGAACAGAGAAAACAAAAACAAAAATCTAAAGTGTAATAAAAAGTAAAAGTAGAAAAAAGAGAAAGAAAGAAGTAGACCACAATCTACTATTTGATAAGAAGCAAAAATGTGGGATAGACAACATCACCAACAGATGGATTTATAACTGGCTGACCAACCACACTCAACCAGTAGTCCTCAACGGAACTGCATCTACATAGGGGGAAGTATGCAGTGGGGTACCCCAAGGCTCTGTTTTAGGCCCAGTACGCTTCAACATCATCAATGATTTGGATGAGAGGATGGATGGGGAATTCATTAAATTTTCAGACAACACCAAGCTGTCAGAAATAGCCAACACTCCAGAAGATAGGCTTAAGATTCAGAAGGCTCTTAACAGACTTGAACTTTGGGCACTATCTAACAAAATGAAATTCAATAGTGAAAAAAGTAAGGTTCTACATTTAGACAAGAAAAACCAAACGTATAGTTCCAGTATAGGTGGTACTTCACTCAATAGTAGTAACTATGAAAGAGATCTTGGAGTTCTAGTGGACAATCACTTAAATATGAGCCAAAAAAGCCAACACAGTTCTTGGCTGCATTAACAGAGGGATAGACTCAAGATCACATAAAGTGTTAATACCACTTTATAATGCCTTGATATGGCCAGACTTGGAACAGTGCATCCTGTTTTGGTCACCATGATGTAAAAAAGATGTTGAGACTCTAGAAAGAGTGCAGAGAAGAGCAACAAAGATGATTAGGGGACTGGAGGCTAAAACATATAAAGAACAGTTGCTGGAATTGGGTATGACTAGTTTAATGAAAAGAAGGACTGGGGTGACATGATAGCAGTGTTCCGATTGCTCAGGGGTTGCCACAAAGAAGAGGGAGTCAAGCTATTCTCTAAAGCATCTGAGGGCAGGATAAGAAGCAATGGATGGAAACTAATCAAGGAGAGAAGCAATTTAGAACTAAGGAGAAATTTCCTGACAGTTAGAACAATTAATCAGTGGAACAACTTGGCTGCAGAAGTTGTGAATGCCCCAACACTGGAAATTTTTAAGAAGAGATTAGATAACCATTTGTCTGAAATGGTAGCGGGTTTCCTGCCTGCCTGAAATGGTAGAGGGTTGGATTAGAAGACTTCCCTTCCAACTCTGTTATTCTGTTCTATTCTATTCTATTCTATTCTATTCTATTCTATTCTATTCTATTCTATTCTATTCTATTCTATTCTATTCTATTCTATTCTATTCTATTCTATTATCTAAAAAGATATAAAGAAATGGCTTCAGATACTCTTCATAGCAGTTATAAGTACAAATATATTTTAATTTCTCTAGTTTATAATATTACATCATAACTTTCTTCTTTCTATAAGTGATCTTGTCTAATCATCAAAATCATATACCACTTTTTTTTTTTCATTTTTATGCAAAAAGTCCATAAGGAGTTTCCAGTCACCAATAAATGTAGACATTGTCCTTTCTCTAATCAAAGAAGTCAGTTTATCCTTCTCAGCAAGTTCTGTCTATTTCACCAACCATTCCTCTATTGTGGGTAGTGCTGAATTGTTCCATAGAAACATAGAAAACTTACAGGAGAAAAAGACCTAGTGATCCATTGAGTTTACCCTTTGAGGTTTTTTTGTTTTTTGTTTATTTTTGTTGGATGATGGACTTGTATTTATCCCAAGCATGTTTGAACTCAGTTACTGATGATGGACCCACTACCTCTGCTGGAAGTTGGTTCCCAGCTTCCATTACTTTTTCTGTGAAGTAATACTTCTTAATCTTTGTGCATGGATATTCTCACTGCAGTAATCATATATTGAAATAATCTTTCATGGCTTTTTTCTCTTTATCCATCAAGTTCTGGCTTCCATTGAATATTAATGTTTGAAGTTTCTGTATCAATTTATGTATTTAAATCCATTTTTAAAGCTTTTTTACATGTGCACCAAACATGATAAAATATCCCTTTGTGCTGTTCACATTTCCAACATACAGTTGAAATGCCTTTATACATTCTAGATAATTTCTCTAGTATAATATAGCAACAATACATCATTTTATGAAAAATCTCTTTAAGATCATAATGTAAAATAAATTTCAACCCTTTAGCCACATATTTTCCCATTGATCCTGATATTGTCTTTGCCTGCTATTTCTCTTCTATAAAATGCTTCCTGTGCTGAAATCTGGAGAAGTGTTTTCAGGCACAGTCTGGGTTTATATCTATTCCACATTCTCAATATGACATTCTAATAAAATGATTTTTAAAATCTATGTTAATTTTAACTTTATGGTACCATAAGTATCCATGCTATCCAAATCTCAAATTGTGGGTCTTTGTTAAGTGAATTGCATCAAATTTTACAGCTTGCTTCTTCTTCTTCTTTTTTTTTTTTTGTGCTATAGTCAATAAGAGAACCACCATGTCTTTTAAGCAAATCACATAGCTGTTAAATAAGACTGACTTCGCTGATTGGAAAGATTACAAAAGGAGATCATGTTATCCCAGAACACAGAAGCCAATATACATGCCAGTTGCCAAGCGTCCAAATTTTAATCACTTGACTGCCAGAATTCTATGATGTTTGCAAGTGGGAGGACTGATTGTTAGTCACATTGTTCAGCGTTGTCATAACTTTGAAAGGTTGCTAAAGGAATGGTTATAAATCAAGGACTATCTATATTGCAAAAGGCTGGCAGATGACCTGGACCTGGCACCTTTTTTGTTTTAATCTTTTTAACAGCTTCCCACACTATTTATTATTACAGGTCCATTCAAAATTTGTCTCTGATTCTTTGTGATTTTTCATAAATTCATATTTATCCACTTTTGCTGAGGAAATTTCTTGACCTTTACATAAACTAGAATAATACTGATGAAACATTTTTCATATATTTGCAGGATGTGTTATTACTTCATTTTTTTCTTGTAACTTTAGCATCATTCTCTTTTCCTTTTCTTCCTGCAACCAATATGCCAACCATTTTTTCTGGTTTATTTGCAAATGTAACTTTTCAAATTATCGATGTAGGTTAAAAAAAAAAAGAGCAAAAGCATTGTACAGCTCTTTTTGTAGATTGAGAAATTATCACACTATTATATAAGAATATGGGTTCTGGAGAAGTACTGTTGTTTTGCAATAAAAATTAGAATATAAAAAGGAGGACTGGTATAATGGTTAGAATGACTGAATCTTGAATGGAAGAATCTTGTTCAAATTTTTGCTCAAGGCTCGAGTTCATCCTTGCATAACTCACACTATTGCAATCTAATCTATCTCACAGGCAATTGACTTTGGAAACTCTCTACTATGCTTGGGGACAGAGAAACTGGGTGAAAGTGAAAGAAATATACAAAAAAATATTATGATATATCATAACAGCAAACAGTTATAATTATATATATATACTTTTCTAATGCTATTAGAAAATTATATGTGTTCATTTTCAGAGGATATATATTGAAACTATACACAAAGGATCTTTTGGCCTTAACCCTTCATAATGTTTCAGTTATGATATTCTTGACATTCTATTTGTGGTGAAGTTTTTCAGATCTTTTGGGTACAGAGTTCTAATTAATACAGAGATGAAAAGATGTTCCTAGAAATTGCACATTGCACAAATTTAGATAGAAACAAAAGCAGTGTGTTAGATGTGCAGAACAATTGATATTGTTTCCTGATTGCTTATTTGTACCCTATGACTATCATTAAGTGTTGTACCTTATGATTCTTGATGAACATATTTTTTCTTTTATTTACATTGAGAGCGTATGCACCAAGACAAATTCCTTGTGTGTCCAATCACACTTGGCCAATCAAAAATTCTATTCTATTCTATTCTATTCTATTCTATTCTATTCTATTCTATTCTATTCTATTCTATTCTATTCTATTCTATTCTATTCTATTCTATGAATTAGTCATTTTGGCTTGTTTTTAAATATGGTGAAATAAATAAAGTTATGTCTTGTCTTCAGGACTTCTTTCTGTTGTACAGATCAGATAAAATGTGACTAACTGTAAGAGATTCTTTCGTTGAGAGAAGTCAAGAATACTGGATTAGGACTGCACAATTTTTGAAGTTCTTTATAAATACAAAGTTACTAAGCAAATCTTATAATGGTTTGGATAAAAGGTGCTTTCCCATCTATTTCTTAGCAATTCTATACGTTCTTAGTATCATTTTATTGTCTATGAAGGCTGTTATATTAAAAGATAAAAGCTTTTTTGTTTTGCTATGATCATTGTTCTTACTTTAGACAGCTGTAAGTTTCCCTGTACTGTTATTTTTTTTCACATGTTTTGTTTAGAATAATAATCTGCCCAAATTAAGCAAATGTTATCCTTTAGGAAATCAGTGGCAGGTAAATAATTGTCAATTTTGTGACAGAAAGATTACTGCACAAGCAAATTTTCTTAACTGTCCTCCTGAACTGATATGTCATAATCAGTGCTTTGCTGACCCACAATTGTGCTTTTCAAAAGTTCATTTTTGGCCTGGAGTCCATTTATTCCTTTTCCCTTAAGAATTAATTGAATGTAATAATACCATCACCGTCGTAGATGTAAGCGGAACCTCTTCTAAGATATAGTCAGCAGAATGCACTCTGTTCTTTCCGATGAGTACTGAGATGTGAGCAAAAACAGCTGGGCGCCATATTTTTTTAAAGCATCTTTGCTTCAATTGAAGGTGGGCAGTCTGTGGCCCTGGAGCCATATGCTGCCCTTAGCTTAATTTCAAAGCTACTGCCAGTAATCAATGTAGACCTCTGTCAAGAACAATTTCGGTGAGTTAGCTCCATGAAGAAGGAAAGAGAGAGACAAGAGGATACAAGGAAAAGATAGTTCACTTTTATAACATCCAGGGACTTGATAATAGAGGTATATTCATATAGTTTTTGTGTAAATTTTATATGGTCCTCAGTTTAATTTCAAAAACTATTTGCAAATAAATTAGTTAAAATCCTTGGGGAGAATGATCCATTTCTGTAGTTGGAAACTTACTGCATGCAGCAGGACGTAATGCTGAAAGAGAAAGTCAAAGAAAGAGGAAGAAGGGTGCAAAAAGGGGAAAGACAACTCCACTCATATTTATCCCCTTCACCAGATTCACTACTTCAGTGCCATTCAGCGTTTGAGGTCACCCCTAACAGATTACATTTGCAGGAACACAGTTCAGATAGATACCAGTAACAGAGTTGGAAGGGACCTTGGAGGTCATGTAGTCCTCCAACCCCCTGCGCACGCAGGAGACTTGTACTAGGAATTCGAACTGCCGAACTGCCGACCTTTCTCAGCCACTGAGCCACCTAGTCAGCTCCAGTCAGTTCTCAAATCACCACAAAGAAAATACCCTGTTTTCCCCAAAATAAGACATCCCCTGATAGTAAGCCCAATCTTACTTTGAGCACATGACAATAAGGCCAAGCGCTTATTTCAGCGTTCAAAAAAATATAAGGCAGGGTCTTATTTTCTGGGAAACTTGGTATGCATATCGTGGTGTATACAGTCATCAAAGATAACATCCAGTTATGGTTCAATCTTCCACAATTAGTAGAATGCATTGAAATAGTAAAACACTGAGAATTCACCAAACCTCATTTAAGGCAAGCTTTGTGGTCATATTTGAAGGCGGATCTTCCCTTGACCGAAAAAACAGATTCAGGATTATCCATGGAACAATATTCCTGAGGAAATTATTCTACAGAGGAATTCTCTTCAGCATGTCACCATCACTGGGAAAAAAAACCATTCAAAGTTGAATATTTTACAAACGTTACCCAAATTATTTACAGTACAAAGGCTTGACTACCTGTCATCACCAGTGGTGGGTTCCAACCGGTGTTACCACCGGTTCTCTTCGCGCACGCGCTTTGTGCGCGATCGTTGTCATGGTTGTTGACTGAATCACTACTGTTGTTAAGTGAACCGTGTGGTTGTTCAGCAAATTCAATTTCTCCCCTTGACTTTGCTTGTCAGAAGCCAGCTGGGAAGGTTGCAAATGGTGATCACCCTTGGATTCTGCAGCCATTGTAAATTCATGCCAGTTGCCAAATGTCAGGAAGTGTAGATGCACAGACCAGTCACAGGTCACTTTTTTCAGTGCTGGTTTAATTTGGAACAGTCGCTAAACAAATAGTTGTAAGTTGAGGACTTCCTGTATGTGCATGGGAACAGTGAGAAGCTTTGATTTTTTTAAAAAATGAAATCTTCCACGAATTATTACAAAAGTAGTTCAAGAAGGCTGTCACCAACGACATGAAAAGCATTCTAGCCACCTTCTCCACGTCTGATATTTCAGCTACTTGCCTAGCAAAACTAGCCACGCATGAAAGCAATCCCCCTTATTATAAAATTGTGTTCTTCTTAAATATGACTCAGTTCATTTGAGATTCTTTGGCTTAAAGTGGCTCATCAGAGCATTTTGTTCAGACCGGAGGCATTTGCTTTGTTAGTGGATAAGGCAAATAAGCCCCCTGGTGCTTTCAGACTACGTAAATCCAGTTGTCAATTAATTGGTTGCTAGTGAACAGAGCTGTCATTTTGACTGCTTTGACACAGTTTTTACAGTGTTATGTTTTCTCATGATGTGCATACCGAATCCCCTTTCTACCATCACTCATACTGTGATGCTGCTGCAGATGTGTATATATTGGTGCTTTATGCTGGAAGATGTAGCAGAAGCAAAATAATTCAAGGAGGTCTCCTGAGGGAAATGGCATTTGCACCTACAATGTGTTGTACATTTAGGAAACATAAGAGCATTTAGGAGTCACATTAATTATAATTTACTTAGTTTGCTCAGCTTAGAACTTAATTAAACTACATAATCTAGAAAAGAAACCTGCATTGTAATTAAATGCTAAGATGCTAGTAATGAACAACAATGCTAACTGTTCATTCTTAGTACACAGCTGAACCGGAATTTTTTTTTTTTTTGGAGTTTCTCTCTCTTTATTTCTTTCAAGTCTCCTGTGCAGACAATTAATTGGTGTCTTCGGAAAACATTTGAACTATATATATTTTTTGGCATCTGATCCCTGTTGCAGTAGGGATCACAGGGGGAGAAGGATAATAGCAGTATTTCTACACCATAAAACTACTACCGGGCCATTGTTCATTATAGTACTAACTCTACAAATGTCAGGAGAATAGTTGAGATAACATTGCACATAGAGAGAAGGGTAGCGGTTCAAGGGCCAAGCAGTTGGGATTGTGATTATCATTACATCTATTGCTGTCTAGCCTAATGATGTTTCAGGATTCAAGGAAAGAGGTGCTATGACCAAGGAAAATCAAGTTCTCATTTGGTTTTTCTTTAAAACTCTATTTCATCAATAGGACCCCCCCAAAAAAATTCGAGCAAACTTCAAGGGCCAAGCAAAGGGAGTCCAATAAGCCTTGGTAGGGCCAAGGGAGCCTTGGTAGTACAGGGGTTTAAGGCACCCTGTTATTAAGCTTATTAAAACCAGCTGCCTGCAATTACTGCAGGGTTCGAATCTCGCCAAGGCTCAAGGTTGACTCAGCCTTCCATCCTTTCTAAGGTAGGTGAAATGAGGACCCAGTTTGTGGGGGCAATAAGCTGACTTTGTATAAATATACAAAAAAGGATGAAGGCTATTGCTGAGCACATTGTAAGCCGCCCTGAGTCTTCGGAGAAGGGCGGCATATAAATCAAATTAAAAAAAAAAAAAAAAAAGAAGCAGAGAGAGGTTAGGAAAGACCAACAGGGAACTAGTATTCTAAAAAAACTTGAAACAATGGGATTTTAAAATTAAGTATTCCAAATTTAAAGCACACCATCAATTATATCAGCATACAAATGCATACAATTTTTCGAGGCGCTCTTGTTCCTCACATTATGGCTTATTGGCTGCCATGGGAAGGCAAACCTTTTAGAAATATTGCTTGGGATATATTTTAAGAACTTTTTAAAAAAAATATTAGCCTTTCCCAGATATGATTTCCTAACTATCTGTTAAATAAATACATTATTTAAATCCTGTTTGTGGTTTATGCATTTATGTTGTTGTAAACTGCTTTGGAATTTTTTAAGATAAGAAAAAATAAAAAAACCCTTCACACTAATATACCTATCAACCTTTCTTGGCAATGCTATGGACTGATTTGCCATTACTTTTATCCAGGATTTTTTTCCAGACTAGTCAAAATCCTAAAGTCCACTGGAAGTTTGCCATCAAAGTACTGGCCCAGATCAGCTTAATTTCCCAGCCCAAATAAGGGCAGACAAGTGTTCTCAAGACCTAATTTATATTTAGTAAATAAACTGTATCACATGTTGATCTGCATGAGTATCAGAGCTGTTCTTAATTGTGATAAACATTTTGCTTCTGAATGGACCATTACCTGAGTTCAGCTTTTTTGACAATTGTGTCTTCATTGTAGAGCTACCACATCTAGAATTTTGTAGCTCAGATGGTTTATTGATCTTTATATCCTCTACACCAATATTTAGTAGCCTGGGTATTGGCTTGAATGGCAGTTCAGTATCAAAGGGAAAATACCCTGCACCTTTGGGGCCGCGGTGGCTCACTGGTAAGATGCTGGGCCTGCGCACCGCTGACGTTGGCAGCTCGGTGGTTTGATTCCCGTGAGCAAATAAACTGTGGAAGGGACAAGAAAGGAGCCTCCCCGATTGCCTACCGGCATTCAGGCATCCCGTGGATAAAGATAACACTGCCTGAAAAAATTCCTTTCACAGAGGCAGCCAGCCACCTCGGAGATCCCTGGCTAACACGTGCCATACACTAAATAAAAATAAACCCTGCACCTTGAGGGAATCAATCTAAGAAAGTCTCAGGCAGTAGGAACTATTCCATCCCAAGGTTTACAGAAACATACTGCTACTATGATAATCTGGATCTATATCTTCTGCCAAACTGATCTCTTCTTTGTATCGTGACATAAAGGCCACCCATGTTTGATGAACACATTAAAATCATAGAATTGTATTTGCTAGTGGCATACATAGCTTAGGGATGGAGAGTCCTGATACTTTTTGATTTTTATATATTTATTTATTTCACCGCTGTGAAGAAAAAATATCAGCATTGTCAAAGAATGTTTTATATGGTATAATAGAGAAAGACTTTTCCTAACTCACTCACACCCTTTAGGAGTTGCATGTGGTCCAGGGGTGAAATCTAAAAAATTTCCCTACTGGTTCTGTGGGCATGGCTTATTTGGTGGGTGTGGCTTGGTGGTCAGGTGACTCATTAGGTGTGGCTTGGTGGTCAGGTGACTCGTTAGGTGTGGCTTGGTGGTCATGTGACTTGGTGGTCATGGTTTGGTGGTCATGTGACCGGGTGGTCATGGCTTGGTGGTCATGTGACCAGGTGGGTGTGACCAAGTCGACGTCACTTCTTTACCTTTTATTGACATACAAAAAGAAAATATACCAATTATTTCATGCAATTAGTGTTTAAATAAGAATAAATGAAGTACACAAAACAATGAGATACACAAATACATAAGAGCAATAAAAGTGTTGTCTTCGACATCGCTTCTTTGCACCAATGATAATAATGACCTACAAAAAGAAGATATACCATGATATACAAATTTAACCATTTAATACTTAAATAAGAATAAAAGTATACAAAACAATAAAAAACAATAAAAGAGGAACACAAATACTTACATAAAACTGTTAGTTGTCTTTAGTTTTAAGATGTTTCCACATAGCTATTTCAGTGGCACTCTCCTCATTTCCACTTTTCTTGAACTTGATGCGCGGATCATTGGCTGAGCGATGGTGTTCTCTGAACTACTTTTTCACTGCAGGAATAGGGTCCCATTTTGGAAGAGGTAGGCCAGTAATGCTGATGGTCATGAGGTTGGTTAAATTGGAAACGGTTAGGCGACTTCTACTCTCTGAACATATGAAGTTCATTTTTGAAAAACCCGTTTCCGCTTTTATTCTGACAATATTTTTTGCTTTTTTAATACTGTCAGGAATTACATACCTCTTCGAATCTTTTAACACATTCTCCACAAAATCTCTATAGTCATTGATGTTAATGTTGTAATTGAAAATGTCATCAAATGTGCGCAGTTGTTCTTCAGCTGCTGTCCATGGAATGACTACTTTCTCAAAATCCCAGTACTCTGGCACCAAAAAACGTAGAAACTGTAATTTATTTGTAATATGCAATTGGCTACCAGTTTTTAAATGTTCACATCCATCACTTGTTTCTGCAAATTTGTTATGATGCTTCCTAAAAGTTCTTCCCGATGAAGTCCAACAATTTGATGATTTTCTACAAATTTATATTTCTGAAGGTTTCTGAAGTAATTAGTCCATCAACTTTTCTTTCGTATGGGCCCTTTCCCTTTGTAAGCAGTTCAAATGCTTTCATTGATCTTCTCACCAGTTTTTCAGCCTTTATGATGTCTGTATTGTGTGCTTGCAGTGAAGTTGAAAGAAGTGAGATTTCTTCCAGAATATCGATCATCAATGCCAAATCATTTAAGAAATATTTATTTTCTAGACGGGCAGCCATACCTGAGTATTTTGCATTTGCATGAAAATATTGATGTAATGCTGGATAAGCACACCACACAGCTATGGTTGCCCTTAAACTACAGGCAGCCCATCTTCGCCCAAAAACTCTACCAATCCTTATTATGTTATTGTCAAGTTCTTCGGATATTTCATCAAGTTCAACTCGGTTCTTATTGGATTGCTGAAAAATGGAGCATATCTTATCAATAAATATTTTAAAATGATTTGTTTAAAATTTATTTTTATATGCCGCCCTTCTCCGGAGACTCAGGGCGGCTTACAATGCGTTAAGCAATAGCCTTCATACTTTTGTATATTTTATACAAAAGCTGTATATTTTATACAGCTTATTGCCCCCACATACTGGGTCCTCATTTTACCCACCTTAGAAAGGATGGAAGGCTGAGTCAACCTTGAGCCTGGTGAGAATTGAACTCGCAGTAATTGCAGGCACCTGGATGTTAAATGCTGCCTTAGTAGGAGGCATTAGCCTCCTATGCCACTCAGGCTCCTGAGTGGCGTAGGATTTACTTGCTTTATTTCCTTTATGGTGTCATCTAAAACAAGTTGGACATGATGCTTCAAGCAGTGCCATATGATGATGTTTGGAAACTCTTTTGCTATTCTGGTGCTCACTTCAGATTTTCTCCCAAGCATAACACTGGCACCATCAGAGCAGAATGCTATTAAATTTTTTTGTAGGTAGTCTCAGGTAAACCCAACTTTACATAAACTTTCAAAAACTGCAGAACATATTGTCTCTGCATCTTGTTTCTTCAATTCAACAAGCTCGACAAAAATTGTTGGTGGGGTCCTCTGAGTCCTCAAATTTTACGAAAAGTATCAAAACTGGTTTGCAGGATACTGTTGAGGCTTCATCAATGATCAGACATATTTTCAGATTCTGTGCAACGATGCTGGTAAACATTTGGGTTTTAATTTCATTTGCAATGCACTCAATTATTTTCACAACTGTTGGCCTTGAATGCAGTCCTACTCCCAGATCTACTCCATTTTCAGTTTGTAATTCTATCAATTCCTCTATGCTTGATATTGGTCTGCATGCTTTTGCCAGGCTGTAAACAGTTTTGAACATTTTAGAAGTGGTGCCATATTGCCTTTCAGAAATCTTGTCCATTGCTTTTGTTATGGTTTCCTGCTCTGCTTGTTTTACATTATCTCTACAAATGGTGTATGATTTTGATATGAAATGTTCTCTCATTTTCTTCCTTAGAGACGCCTG
The DNA here is from genome assembly GCF_059756535.1 of Pantherophis guttatus. Classification (NCBI taxonomy): domain Eukaryota; kingdom Metazoa; phylum Chordata; class Lepidosauria; order Squamata; family Colubridae; genus Pantherophis; species Pantherophis guttatus. The sequence continues at coordinate 34,787,282 of NC_142065.1, read as the reverse complement.
CTGCATGTCCTTGTTTTTCCCAGCCGCCTCCATCTAGAAAAGCTTCCATTCTTTGGACACATGAATACTGCTCTCTATTGTGAAGTCATGTTTCGCAAAGTACTTGCTACCTAGTTTCTTGTTTGAAACTTCCAACCTGTCATACTTCGCTTGGAAGTAGCTGAACTGTTGCATGGTCCAGCAGTCTGGAAGAATGCTTTCAATTTTGGGCGTGGTGGGTGACTCAATACTTGACTTGCTCCTTTCTCTGGTTTCAAGTGGTGGAAGTGGTGGTGCTTGTGGTGATTGGGATGGTTTTGGATCATCCAAGGCCACTTCTGATGGTTGTTGTGCAAGTTTTGGTTTCTTGGCCAAGAAACTGATTAAAGTCTTTTGCCTTTTCATCCTTTCTGTTAAAGGTGGCTGCTACTGCAAAAGAAAATAAAGGAGCTTTGTTGGCTTAGGACACACAATGTAAAAGCACACAAACAGCTCAAAGAGCTCAAAAACCAACTTTCACACTTTACACACACACAACACAAAACAACACAACTGACTCACACATGTGAGATATAAAAACCTCCATTATATACTCATAATTCAAAAACAAGTCTGGTTCACAAAATCAAAGGTTTATCGGAGATATCATGAAGAAAAATAAAAAGCGGTTGCAAGTGCGGCCTCTTAGACCCTTCCCAATTGGATTGAGTTCAGAGCTCAAAATGCAGTTTTCAAGCTACACATTTTATACTCGTACACAATGCATGCCATGCCTAAGAAGCCCTCCCAACTCCCCTTTATTTTCCTAAGTCATTCTCCAAGTTATTTTACACTTTAAAGGGCCATCTTGACATTTCCTGCCTAACAACAACTATCATGTTTACTTTTAATTTTCACCTTGAGCGGATGTTCCTTTCTTACTGATAGTGGTCTTGCCCAAGGCATAGGTTCCTGTCTCCTATGGAGCTTTTAGCAAGTCATTACACATTGTCTCTACTGATTACAATTTGTATTCAGTTTGCAACAGTAAGAACATCATAGCTTTTTAATACATCTAACACTTTTATGAAAGAGTAACTTATTATTCATTGCCTTTACACACAATGCAAAAGCAGCTGCACTTCACCCAAAATGGCCCCTGCAACAAGCAGGAACCTCATAGCCACAAAGAACTCAAAAACCAACTTTCACACTTTTTCCACACAAAATGTCACATGCAGCTTTGTGAGATTTTGTGTGTGTAGTGAGAGTGAAACACTACAGAAACACACAAAAACTCAGAAAGTTGCACAAATATTTTGTTTTATTATTTTATTTTATTTATATTTTTAGATAAAAGCAGCTACATTTAAAACTTCCTAAATTTTAAATGGCTATGCCTAAAAAAACAATTCCTAAAAAAAACCCCAATTAACTATATTTTTTAAAGCCCCCCCCCCAAAAAAACAGTTACTTTCCCAATTGAAGGCACAAGGTAGGCAGGCAGGCAGGCAGATTCAGTTGCTCGCTGATGAGATTGATTGCAGGGATTGCAGCAGGCAAAGCAAGGCAGGCGTTGTGACCAGCAGTTTGGGATTCAGTCTGAAGAGCGAAGGTAAGCAAGCTGGAGGCTGGGGGGAAGGTGGGTGGTTAGATAGGCGGCTTAGCCAGGCCAGGCAGGCAAGCCTGGGGTCCCAGGGCCCAGGGGCCCTGGAGCCCTGGGGGGCAGCACGAGGGCCGCAACCGATCCCCAGTGGCTGCACGAACTATGCAAGCCTGGGGATTGGGGGACTGGCACGCTAGGCCACAACACGCAAATGATCCCCAGCAGCTGCGCAAAGTACGTGAAGCTGGGGATTGGGGGGGGCACACTAGGCCGCAACTGGCGATGCTTACCTTTTTGAGTTAATGGCCATTGGAGAGGCATCCGAGCGAGGCGAAGCATCTGAGCGAGGCATCCGAGCAGGCAGGCATCAGCGAAGTAACTGGGCCATGTGGAAAAGGGGCCATATAGGTCAGGATGGGGTGGGTGGGCGAGAAGCACTGAGTGGCGGGAAAAGTGAGCGAGCCAGAAGGAAGCAGAGAGTGGGCAAGTGGGTGACCAGGCGACCGGGTGACCGGGTGATTGGGTGGACCAGGGATTATTGCTACTGGTTCGGCGAACTGATGACCATCATCACTACTGGTTTGGGTGAACTAGTCCGAACCGATAGCATTTCACCCCTGATGTGGTCCCATTCTTTCCTTTAGAAAAAAAGCCAAGAGATGCATCCTGACCCGATTTTGAACCGTTAATTAATGTTCCAGCTGGTTTTAATTTATGTTTTTGGTTTTTAAACTTTTTAAAAATTCTGTATTGATTCTTAGCTGCCTTTAATATGGAAACTGAGTTGAAAGAGAAGCTGTAAAATGAAATCACTCAATAAGCCATTGTCTCATTAAACATGAAGAGTGCGAAATAATAGATTTATGGGGGACTTTCAAACATCCATAGTGATAATGTTTTATTCTTCAATATTCTGATTTTACCATTATGAAACATAAGTATCCTATCCATGTGTGCACAGAATCTAATTTACCCTTAAGTAAAACTGGAACGTAAAACTCCAACTGAGAACAAGGCAGCTAATCTAACCAAGCCCTAATTTCCTGGTAGTGAGCAGATGTCCATTGTACCAGAAAAGGACTCTGCCATATTCTGCTTTATAGCAATGAGTTAAATCCATATCATAGAATCAAAATGTGGCATCATTTACCAAAGGAATTAATACAGCTAATTGCATATTTAGCCTAAGGATGCCAATCTGTGACCAGCATACCAAAGGTTGTTTGTGGCCCCCAGAAACCCCAAAGATTCCACAATCAAAATTCAATGGCAAATTTTTTGCAGTTTTTAAAAAAATGAAATAAAGGCTAAAATAGGTATACCACATTTCCCCTGAAGAAAACCTCCTATTTTCCTTAATCCTTAATACTGTAAGAAAGTACTGGAAATATTAACCCTGCCCCTTGCAATGATATAATAGTATCATCATCACATCATCTATAATTCTTGGAGGTATAGAAATTTAAAGAAAAAGTGTAGCTCTGACAGAGCCATAGCCTAGTTAGATAAGCTACATATGTCATTCAGCAGAAAAGCTAGAATGCCCAATTCATTTCTTATGTTTCAAAAATAAATGGTAGTCATCGCACTTTAAATCAACTCAATGCTTTTAGTAACATCTTTGTGTGATTACAAATAATTCCAGAGACAGACATTTTGGTGAGAGGAAAAGGCCTCTTTTTATGAATTAATGGTGAGGCTGCATTTTGGTTTCAAACTATCTCATTTATATTTGATGAGAGGAATCTGAACAGCCTACTTATTTTAGCTAAAAAGCTTTCAGCTAGTTACAGATTCCAAAAACAAGAATTCACAGATTCCTTAGAAATGAATGAGAGGAAGAGTTAAATTTGATTATAATACATATAATGTGTGTGTGTGTATGTGTATATATATATATACGCATACACACACATATATATATACATATATACATATATACATACATACATACATACATACATACATACATACATACATACATACATACATACATATATATATATATATATATATATATATATATATATATATATATATGTACAGTATGTATGTATTTGCCTGTCTATATCCCTGTAAACAATGTTTTAAAAATAAAAGCTAAGGACAGAATTTTCACAGCCATTCTGATGCAATTTACTTCTTTCCACAGTGACTATATTTTCAATAGCATAAAATATATGCAGTTCAGGGTTGAACTGTGAAGTCCTTGATGCTTTCTGAGCTTGGTTTTTTTTCTTGCAGACATTTCATTACCCTATTAGGTAACATCATTGGTGCAAGTCAACTATATTTTAATCATATGTTGCAAGAAAAAATAGAGGCTATAGAGTCATTCTGTATATTAGTATAACCACCCTTTCTTTCCCTACCCCTACTTCAACTGTCTTGTCTTTACAAAACTTGCATCAATTTAACCACTCCATGTGTCTGATGAAATAAGCTATGACTCACAAAAGTTTATACCTTTTAATTAAAGCCACTATTCATACTGTAGAAAGTTAGCACCCACCCATCTCCTAGAAGAATGAAATATTTTAGGAAATATTAAAAAGGCAGAATATTATATTTCCCTGAAGGAGAAATGGAGAAACATGCTCTTGGAGACAGAAAACAGCCTCCAAGTCTTTCTTAATAGCCCCAGCAGACATTTAAGTGCCCATTAAGAAAAACTGGGCCAGCCTATTCAGAAACCAAACTGAGGAGGCATTTTTTAGACATGCAGATTTGGTAATCCATTCAAGACAGGATATTCTGAAACAAAGGTAGAATGGTAGGATTAGCCGTCACTCAAGATCCAACATAGGAGAAAGCCATTAAACCACACTAGGAATTATTGCATCACCCTCAGAGCAGTCCAAACTTCAATCAAATTTAGCTCAGACAAACATCTAGGATTTGTACTTTGCCTTTAGAGCCAGCTATGACCCCTACATAACCCCTACATGACCCCATGGGAGTCTGACAACAGCCAATAGAATACATGTTCTTGCACAGGAACAGGAAGCTCAAGCACAAAGCTCAAAGAAGGTATAAAAACCCTCCACTCTCAACTCCATTTTGTCAGCTGCACCAGAACCACAAACATGTGGTTCTGTTCATCAATAAATGGACCGTCTTTCCAATCAGTTTCCAGCCTCCATTTTGTCTCCAGTGCCTTTCTCCCGGCTTGGAACTGAACAGGGTGCATATTTCTTCCCACAATATAATATAATAAGTCCAAATCAACTACACTATGGTTTATTATCCAAATTTAATGAATAAATAAACCATAGTGTAGTTGATTTGAACTTATATTGTATTGTGATAAGAAATCCAGGAAGCCCTCTCTGGTACATGCTCAATAGTTGTCTAACAACTTAGACATCAACACACAGTGGAAAGCCAAATGAGCTGCTGAATGCCCAGACACAGGCAGTTACGTAGATGACCCCACAAAAAAGGTGCCAGGTTTTGACCTTCCTCACCAGCATTGGTCAACTCTGAACAGGATCCGTACCCAACATGGTGTCTGTCAGGACTTATTGTTTAAGTGCGGTCTTGTCTCTAGCCCTCAGTGTGATTGTGGTGCTGCTCGACAAAATACCACATTGTGTCCGAATGTCCATCAAGAGCTTACACCGGCCTAATGTCTAATTTTTTCAACATAGACCACTCTGTCCTTGAATGGCTGGGTGAACTTGGACATTAACATATGAACTACTATACAGTCCATGTATTTGCCATGTGCTAAATAAAAAAATATGGTTTATTATAATGTATAAATCCAGAGACTACATACCCACCCACACACAGAGTCATTGCCCAAACAGTGGATATAAATTCATAGAGATGTACCTCAAAGTATGACCTCCGTTTCTTTCCTTGCATTCCAGTTGTAAACCTATTGATCATTTCATACAAGAGTATTTGGTTATAAGACTTAAAGCATTTAGAGCTTGTATTTCATTTGGAAGGTAACAGCACAGTGAGAAAGAATAATGCATTCATGCTGTCTAGCTTCTTAGTATATAACCCCAACATCTAATGACCTGTTATCATGCCTTCCTCAAAGGCCATTTGTGCCATTGGAGCATTTAAATAGTGCTAATTGCTTGTTGTTTCTAAAGCAATTAAATGATTATCAGTATGCATTCATCTATTCTCTTGGGCTGGGAAAAGAAATGGCAACAATTTAGTGAGCTTAGTTTAGAAAATGAGTAGCTTTGTAGAATTTCCTAGGACAATCATGGACTTAAATTGATACTGCTGAATTATAGTGCTCAGGTTCTTGAGAGAGCACAGGGGAATCTATAGATGTAGATCTTGTGGTAGAATGAAAACAAACATACAATTTAACAGGAGATGAAGCAGAATCTTTGTCTGGGGCATGATTCCAGCAGCATTGAAATTTGCCTTATGGTAAATCTCATACATATACCAGTAAAATGAATGTAGATTCATAGGTCATTTTGGTCTTCCATTCCAGGTTAGCTGTCTCTATCATTTAAAAAATGAAACATTTTTCTTCTTTAAAGATTCAAACAATTGTGAAATAACTTTAGAGATTGAGGGAGAGATGGGTTGTTGATGAAATAGATAATAGCTCACTGATGCCTTCCACAATTGGCTTTTGTTATAAATGTAATTAACTATTAAAAATAAGAACTCATTCTAGGAAAGAAAACAATACAGGAAATGTGCTTTAAAATGTTGCAATTCATGCAAGTTTATCTTTTCCCCATATGCAGTATATGTAGAGATATGTCAAGCTTTAAAAGTTCAAATTTTTAGAAATCATTGTTTGGATTATAAATTTTCAGAAATTTGTTACAGGTCCAAAATAAATGCAGCCAATGCTATCAGTCCTTTGAGGTAGTACATGGGGACCCAAAACAAATTTGGTCTAGTTTCAGGCTAGAAACCAGGAGTCTGTGAGTACTAGAACAATCTTTGGCATGAAAACTGCTTGGCCAATCATTCTCTCTGAGTCCAATCCACCACACAGTTTTGCCATTGTGGGAAAAATAGGAGGAGGAAGGAGTATTACCCTGTTTCCCCCAAAATAAGACGTCCCCTGATAATAAACCCAATCGGGCTTTTGAGAGCATGGCAATAAGGCCAAGCACTTATTTCAGTGTTCAAAAAAATATAAGACAGGGTCTTATTTTCGGGGAAACATGGTAAGTATGTGTCAGGCCCAAGTTCAAAGATGAAAAAATGATTCCAACCAAATCTAATTCTTTTTCTGCTTACACCTAATAGACAGAATCTTACCAGATTGTAGCTATAAACTTCTACTGTAATAGATATACCCTGAGAGATTTTAGGGTGTGGTTGCCATGAACCTCTTCGTCCCACTCCCATCTAGTTCATGACTGCATAGTCTCTTGTTTTGGGCTTCTCTCTGGAATTTACTGCCTCCTCCCTGGGAAACTGGGGTGCTCTTTCCAAGATCCCCCCCATTCCTTCTCCAGGTGCCCATTACATCACAGTATTGTTCCCCCCCTTTATTTCTTTGTCGGTAAAATATAAATTCAATACATCATAATATGTTTTCTGCCTTGAATTATTTTCAAAACAACTATGTAAATAAATAAAATACTTTTATTTTATAATACTCTGTTATTACCTATAAATTGACTACTAAATTTTAGAATAATTGTAGAATAAAAGTTGTGGATGCTACTTGGGCCACTTTTTTGTAATGTAGGCAGTTATGAAGAATGAAGAAAGAGGGAGCAAGTAGGCAGTAGATAGCTAGACAAGGTAAAGAAAGGGAATATGTATCTATAAAAGAGTTATTAATAATCTTTGTGACAAATTAGTCTGTAAATAAGCATGAAGGAAAAGTTTTGTAGATATATTGTTTATCCTTACCATCTGTTCAAACATCCTTATTATTAAATGGTTAATTGTTCATAATCAGCTGGTCCTCTGAGTAAATAAGAGAATATAATAAAATCTCCCCCTCCAGTCCCACATCTAATTGCTATGCTCTCAGAAACAGAACCAATAAAAAAGAAGATAAACATAGAGTTCTTAAATTCTAGTTATCATATTGAAATTGTGCCAGTGAGATTTTAAAGTATATACAAGATCAGCTTAAAATAAATTATTCTACTTCTGGCCAAACAAACCCAGGTTTGCTATAGAAATAAGCAAGTTTTTTTTTAAAAAAAACCCTTTTCAAGCACCAAAGAAGTTTTTCATAAGCACTCTTGATGCTGAGAGTCTAAAGACGAGATTCTTTCAGAATTAATCTCCAAACATGAGGAACGTCTGCTTTCTTTGATACTCCACTCAGTATTATTTTTGTGAAATCAGCCCTGGAGCAATCATGGAATAAAAATATATAGCAATAGAAACCACAGAACCTACTGCTAATTATTTATGTTACCATTGTCTTAGAAACAACTTTTTGCTCCCATATATCTTTATTTTACTCTTTTTAACTTGCCTTTAACACTGCAGAGAAATGAGGACAGATAATATTTCTGAATCTCCTGATTGGTCCCAGATCGCCATGAATTAGGAGATGGAATTATACTATTTCCTGCACAAATTCATTCACCTTTTTGTTCAATATATTTTCCAAATTTTCTCAAGGAACTCAAGGTGTTTTACACAACAATCTCCCTTTGTTTTATTCCCTAAATAACTCGGCAATAGGCTGGCCTAAAAATCTCTCTACTCCTAGTCCAAACATTTTAATCTGTACATAATTCTGGATCTCTAATTTTCTTCTTTCTCTTTACTTAAGGGCCATATCAGTAGTGGTTTTCACTTACCTTCGCTACCGGTTCGGAACTGTGAGCGCACATGTGCACGCTTGCTTCGCTCACGCACGGTGCTTCTGCACATGTGCAGAGCGCCTGTGAAGACATCCGGGCAGGTGGGCGGAGCCTCCCGCTGCCGCTGCTACCAATTCGCCCGAACCAGGACGAACCGGTTGAAACCCATCACTGGGCCATATGTAATACAGTAGACTGTATAGATAGAGAAAGCCTAGGTTCGACCTCTAGCATTTATATAGAGGGAAAAACTGCCTAAAACCTGGTGAGTTACTTACCGGCAACCAATTTAACAAGACTGGTTTAAATGGGCCATTGGTTTGATCCTACAAGATCACTTCTAAGCTTCCTTCAACTCCCAGGATCAGAACGACTTAGAAAAACCATAGTTAGTCGTTGATTGTTTTTTGTGCAAAACTCATATTGCCCTGGCTATGGCCTTAAAACAATAAGCAGGGATTTTCTCCTTGTTCTAGTGAGTTGTGGTTCTGACCAATCTCATCATCATGTGCAACAAAGGAAGGCTTACAATACTGCTTTCTATTTCCATTATCTTTCTTGAAGGCAAAATCCCATCTATGATGACAAATGTGACTGCCTCCAGCAAAGACAAATGACAAAGCATTTACCTAGCAACCAAAAAAACAATGAAAGCTATCAGATCATTTCCTTCTGCATATTTAGTTACTTAAAAAAATACTATTGTTGTCAACAGGAGAGCTGGATTCCAATTATCTAATTCAAGTGTTTTCAGTGAACTGTCATATGAAGAAGCTAATAACAATATAGCCTAGTTTTATTCATGAGCCATTGAACAATTCCTATATAAATAGATCACCTCTACTCACCCGTTCCTGCAAGATGTAAAGTGCAGAACTCACATTGCAGATATTTCTTTAAAAGAGAGCAAGAGAAGGTACTATGCTTCAACATCAGTGAAGAAATGCTAGTTTCCTTAACCACTTGAATCATAGAGTTGGAAGGGGCCAATTAGACCATAGAGTCCTACCTGCTATTTATTGTTAAGACTCCAAACCCGGTCGCCTAGTGAAGAAGGACCCATTATTTCTCTTGAATAATTAGTGATCAAATGTATAAGTGGGCTGTGGCATCCTTGTCAAAATATAATTCCATGGTTTAATCATCAGAGAGAGTTCAATTAGCTAAAGCCATGATGGCGAACCTATGGCACGCATGCTGGAAGTGGCAAGCAGAGCCATGTCTCAGGGTACGTGAGCCATTGCCCGTTGCTCTACCAGGTTCTGGCGCACTGGCCAGTGGTCTTCACATGTGTCAGAGTGCTAGAAACCGGAAGACCAGCTGCCTGGTGCGCATGCGGGAGCTGGGAAGATCTTCTGGTTTCCGGTGCACACATATGCACCGGCCAGCTGGTCTTCACATACACATGCATGCCCAAAACTGGAAGACCAGGTGACTGGTGCGCATGCGTGTGCTGGAAACTGGAAGATCTTCCCGGCGCCCGCATGTGCACTGGGCGGCTGCTCTTATGGTTGCTAGCATGTGCATGCGCGTGTGCTCCCACTGGGTGCCAAAAAGGTTTGCCAACACTGAGCTAAAGTTTAGTGTGATTGTTATATCAGGTTATTATTTACAGCTTTGTAGTTAATTTGTACTACATTTTTGGTGAGGAAATTACTCAGGGAATTCTGTACATCTTATATTCAAGATAATAACTATGTTGCATTTGCTAAGGCAATGTTGCCCACTTGTGTCTACTGAGCTTTAATTATTTTGCTTTCCTAAGAGCTTCTTTGTCTTGAACACAACAAAGAAAAGGAGAGGCTGGTGAAAAGCTGTTTGGAGGTAGGACATTACAGAGTAGGAATGGCCGTTTAGATTATTCTTGTAGAACTTTTCTGATTAATTAGCCTCATATCACACATGGCCCACACAGCATACTTTAAAGCTTAAAGAGCATATAAGACACAGATCAAAGCCATAACACTACAAAAATAAGCAAAATCAAAGACAAATTTATTTAGCTTCCATTTAATATGCTATCATAAAGATCAAACACAGTGGCTTTGAGACTGTCAGAGTTCAGCTTAATGGGCTAGCATCCTTTTTATGTTTGTTATTTGGTAAATAAATAACTGTTCCTCATTAACAGACTTTCCAAAAGTCTTGGGAGCATCAAAATATTAATACAGTTTATGGTTTGTATGTGTGTACATACTTATCAGGCAGATAGGTATAGGCATGGCAATGGAAGTCTACCAGTATTGACCAAAGAAACATTTAATTTAAATGCATAATTTCTCATTCAATTTTTTATTCTCTTCCCTTTAAGGTTTTGTTATGTATGATGGTGAGGTTTTGTAATTGTATGAAAAATGTATTGATTTGTTTGCCCCAAACCTATTGAGAACTTTGAACTACCTGGGGCTCCATACATTGTTGTTGTTGTTGTTGTTGTTGTTGTTGTTGTTTAATTTGATTTATATGCCGCCCTTCTCCGGAGACTCAGGGCGGCTTACAATGCGTTAAGCAATAGCCTTCATACTTTTGTACATTTTATACAAAGTCAGCTTATTGCCCCCACAAACTGGGTCCTCAATTTACCTACCTTAGAAAGGATGGAAGGCTGAGTCAACCTTGAGCCTTGGAGAGATTCGAACCAGCAGTAATTGCAGGCAGCTGGATGATAATAACAGGCTATTAGTCTGCTGCGCCACCAGGCTCTTGTATTGTAACTGAATATCACCAAAAAAGATGGAATCCAGAAAAAAGAACCCAAAAAGATACTCATTTGCACATAATACATGTACGGTATGTTATATTTAGGGACAGAAGTATACTGTATGTATTATTTATTTATTATTTATTTTTATTAGTCATATTTCTATGCCGCCCACTCTCCAAGGACTCTGGGTGGTTTACACCAAAGACAGTATACTAAATAGCATATTGCCCCCAACAATCTGGGTCCTCATTTTACCCACCTCGGAAGGATGGAAGGCTGAGTCAACCTTGAGCTGGTGAGATTTGATCCGCTGATCTGCTGAACTAGCAGTCAGCTGAAGCAGCTGCAGTACTGCACCCTAACCACTGCGCTCTGTAGAAAGAATTATTAAAATCTAAATAGAATGCACCTCAGTTGGTACATTCCATCTGAAGCATAATGTTAGACTTGGAAGGAGTCACTTGGTAATTTAATTCAAATCTCTGTAGAACCCCCTTGACTCACTGCTGTCTCATTTCTACTAGAATGCAATTAATGAAGAAGAATCTACCACTTCTTCCTGCAATTGGTGTCACTGTCAAACAAAAAATTGTCCTAAATTTTTTTTGGAAATCTAAATTCCTGTAATTTAAATGCATTCATTTGTATCTTGCAGTGGAACAGTGGAGGCAAGACTTCCTTTTAAAGTATTTCCTTAGATATTTGGACAGGGATAGATTCTCTTGGTCTTTTTTCAAGGGTAGACTTTACCAATTTCCCTCTGTTAGGGTTTAGTTTCTAATTCTCTCACTATTCTTGTTGCTCTTCTCTAAACCTGTTATAGTTTGTCTGAAACCTTCTGGGAAGAATGGTGCCCAATTCTGGAAGTGGAGTTTAACTAATAATATAATATTACTTCTTATGATATGAACACTCTTGGTAATGTGGTGTAATGTGGTTGGTGATTACCTATAAAGCCCTACATGGCTTAGGCCCGGGGTATCTGGCGGATCACCTGCAGCCAGCAACAGCTCCCCATCGCCTGGTGCACTCACACAGAGAGGGCCTACTTGGGGTTCTGTCGGCCAAGCAATGTTGGCTGACGGCCCCTAGAGAGCGAGCCTTCTCTGTAGGCGCACCTACCCTCTGGAATCAGCTCCCCTTGGAGCTCCGGGTGGCCCCCGACCTTTGCTCTTTCCGCCATGACCTTAAAACATGGTTGTTTCACCAGGCTGGCCTGGACTGAAGGTGTTTAATGGGAATTTTAGATTCTTTTATTGTTTGAATTTTAATTTGGACTTGTTGCTTATTGCTGTGAGCCGCCCTAGTCCTTGTGGAGAAAGGGCGGCATATAAGTCCGATAAATAAATAAATAAATAAATAAAGTATCCTGAAGTTGTATTTCTCTTTTTGGCAACCGTGTCACACAACATACAGGTGTCTTTGAATTACAACTGTAATGGAATCCAGAATTATGGTTGTAAATTGTTGGGATCACCACATGATCTCATGACCTGATTTTACAACTTTTTTTTCAGCAGTCATTAAGTGAACACAGTGGTTGTTCAGTAAATGTGATGGTCATTACGTATTATCTGTTTTATCCAATGGGTGTTTTTTTGATGGAAACCAGAAGTTTTGCCACAAACCAGCAAAAAATGTTGAAAATTGTGGTCACATGACCATGGGATACTACAAATGGCTGTAAATGCAAGCTAGATGCCAAGCTCCCAAAATACAATTATGTGACTGTATGTGTGTGTGTGTGTGTGTGTGTTTGTGTATGCTGCAGCTGTTGCAACTTTGAAATCATGTTGTAAGTACCTTTTGGGAGATTTGTTATAACTAATAATGATTGCTGAATGACCAGTTGTTAAGCAAGGACTACCTGTGCTGTATGTTTGGTTGTAGCAATTATCATTCCAAGATATTTTTCACTAGTACTATCAGCAACTCTGGTTTCCACAATGTAATATCTGTACATTTGGGGTTTTTTTGTTTTCTAAGTGAAGAACTTTGCATTTGTCTCTGCTAAACTTCATTCTATTTTCCCCCAGTTCATTTCTTTAACCTGTCTCTGTACTTGCTTAATCTGCTGTCTAAGTCCTAATTGTAGTGGGCTTATTGGAGGCCTCTGGATATTTTTAAACCTTAGATAACCCTTCAAATTAAAGAATATATTCTGTACAGTAATACATACAGCTATCCTACCTCTTACCCAGAGGACAAGAAATAGAGTAGAAATGTAAGCAGTAAATTATTTGTAACAAAGTGAAAAAGATATAAAACTGTATACATAAAATTAGCATCTTTGGTGGAACAATGCTGTACTGTTGTTCTTACAAACTATGCTTTCCTTGTGCCACATTGTTATTGCTACACAGAGTGCCACTGAATATTTGTGTGATTCCAAGTGGGAATTAGAATTGAAGGAACTCTACAGTCAGCATTTTCATATACTGATTTGGGAGTAAAACCAGTTACTTTCTTTTCATTAAACATATATAAGATTGCATTGTTAGACTGTCCTTGTACAATACTTTAATCCACGGTTAGTAGATGTATGGTTTACTAAGATGAATTGTCTTAGGCACAACAGAGTGCACTAAAAACCAACCTCATTGGCTGGGCTTGTACCTCATACCAATGATCCAACTACAAGTTGGCATTATGCAGGGGTGGGCTTCAAAATTTTTAGCAAGGGGTTCTTTGCCTGGTTGCTGGGTGGGCGTGGCCATGTGGGCATGGCCTATCGGCCTCCTGCACCATGGGGGAGGGGGCGTTTTTGCCCTCCCTGGGCTCCAGAGATTTTCCTCAAGTCTCCAGGAAGGCAAAAATAACTTCCCTAGGCTCCGGAGGCCCTCTGGAGGCTGGAAATGGGCCCGTTTCCAGCCTTCCTGAACTTCTGGTAGGCCCGTTTTTCGCCTTCCTTGAGCCTCCGTGTGTGCCCTGCACTTACCTGCATCCAAAACTGGCCACATGGGGACTCTTGGGAGGGGCGGGGCAGGGTGGGCGGGGCCAGCCAGGAGTGGGATTTGGGGTTCTCCAAACTGCACAGAATCTTAGCTAGAGGTTCTCCCAAACCCCTGCGAACCCCCAGCAGCCCACCCCTGGCATTATGTAGCATGCAAATCCACTGATAATTTAAATTATCAGTGCAGATAAATCCTTAGTCAGCTTCAAGACATATATGTAGACTTCCACTTTAAAATATGCTCAACTTGTTTGCAACAACAGAGATGCTCTTGGGTTGTTAACTCATGTAGGAAGTGGCATTTTCCTGAAGGAAAGTGTGGTGATACATAAAACTGCACAAGCTGGAATTTTATTTGTCATGCAAATAGCATACAATATAAAAGAGTCACGTCGAAAGAAAAATAAATCATTATTTTGAGATAGGACAGCATAATTATGTAGATTAAGGAGTCTGATCAGTAGCCTTCAAGTTTCTTAATGTCATTTGATCCAAGCCTGCACAGCTGGTGATCACTGTTGATGGCACCAGGAGGACTACAAGTGTCCACTAATGGCACAGAGCAGAGTTCTCTATACTAAAGTCATAGATGGCTTTTCTGTAACCACTAGAGGTCATAACATACCTCATATAAAGAGAGCTTGAATACACTAATTAATCATTTAATGTGTCAGAAATAAACATTAATTGCAAGTACTCAGTCCTAGTAGGGTAAATTACTGCCCCTTATTCATGAATTTGTACTCTATAATTATGTTCTTAGTACTTACCTAAATCTCTTTTTTCAATAATGACTAAATAAGGAAAGGCTAAATGACTTTTGCCAAACAGCACAATCCTATGCATATTTACTAAGCAATAAGTAAGTCCTACTACTATATTCAGTGAGGTATTCAGTTTTTCTTGGTAAGTGGATGGGGTTACAGTCTAATTAAAATTGATCATAAGGCCACAATTGCAATTCTGTGCCCATAGATCTGGAACTCCGTGAGCTCAAGAGGTACCTAGTTTAACCCAGACTTGCCAAATAAAGATTTTGAGAAAGGTTTCTTATTATTTTTTTTAAAAAAAGATGCGTAGAAGGGAGAAGGTCAACAAGGGAAGATTTTATGTCTGACAGCAAGTGTTCCTTGAGGTTCTATTATAGAAGATGACTGGATTATACTGCCATTAGATAAGTACTGTACATCTACTTGTTTACTGAGTGTACATTGATGGTTCCATTATGAGGAGATGGCAGGAAGGGATTAAAGGCATACTGCAAGGCCTATTCTAGGCCCTATGTTGTTCAACATAGATATAAATGATTTGAATGATGGTTTAGAAGAAAATATGAATATCGTATCTACAGATGACACAGACAGGGAAACAGCAAATACGTTACTATCCAGAATTTCTAAAATAATCTGGTTCCATGCCATGAAGGGCTTTCTAGATCATCACCAACACCTTGAACTGAACCTGAATGCATATTAATGATTACTATAGTTCAACATATGAAGCTCAGTAGACAGTTGTCCTCATAAAGTGTTGAATGATTCGGTGGTGTGTATCTTTCCTTTAACAGAGAAACTATGGACAAATGGTTTACTATACTTTCTTTAATTTTGGCATCAGGATGTCAATTCTACTAAAATAGGGATGTGTCTGAATGGGACTTCTTTGAAATAAAATGTGGAGGAAAAGCAGGAGGATGGTGCTTTTTCTACTTTCAACATAATGTTTCTAAGATTCTGTGAGGTTTAAGCTCCAACAATTCTCCAAAGTTGCTAGAATTCACTAAAAATATCAGATGGGAGAATTTGTGCTTGGTACAGTGCTTTTTAAAAAAAGAAGCATTTTAAGGTACATTTCATTTCTCATTTTGAAATTGCATTTGACATCTGTTTTGTTTTTTTTTAGAAAAATGTTACTGAGGTCATTAAAACTTAGAAATAGTACAAGACGTAAGTTTACCATACTTTCAGAATGAATCAAGTTTCTGAACTTGTTTTAATCTCAGTTTAATTGCCTTTCTGTATATGCTAACCTTTAGAAAATGAGTTTAATAATTAGTCATCTCTGGCTAGTTAAAAGCAACATCCTGCCCTTAGCACAGTTTTATTTTCAACAAAAAAGTAATGCTAAAATAAATCCTTCAGCATGGAGGGAAATTAGCTGCGGGCCACACATACTTAATGGATACCTCACAGAATCAGCTCTAAGTAATGATTTTGGACATAACTATGTGTTAGATAGCAATCGTGACTATGCTAGATGTTTAAAAATTAAAGACTATGGCTGCAGAAGAAGAGGGTTAATTGTCCTGAGAAATTTTGTTAAGATACTGATAAAAATTTCCCAAACTTAAGTGACCAGGTCTGGGCTGCAAAAATTCAGATAGCGAAAAGAAGTAAAAAAAAAACATCACACCCTCAAATTGTAGCAGTGTTTGCAGTCCATGATTGCAGTCCATACCTGGTAGCTATAAGGAAGAAGCATTAGGCATCAGCTCACCCTGCTTAGATGATAAGTGGCTTTCATTGATACCATTCCTAGGAGGGGAGCCTAACTTTCCAATGGTCATATCTTGTGTTTTAGAAGATGATGTCTGCCAGTAGTGGGTTGCAAATCCCGTTGCTATTGGTTCACTAAAGGACGTGCACGCCCTTGCACACGTGACACTTTTGCGCATGCGCAGAAGCACCCGGGCAGGTGGTCGGAGCCTCCTTCCACCATCGCTACCAGTTCACCCGATCCAGGATGAACCGGTAGCAACCCATCACTGATGGGTGCCCTTCATACTTGTTATTATATTCACTACATGATAAAGAATAATCTAATTACAAGTAGTTTGGCAATTTCTTTTTCCCAGTTTAAAGAAGTAATTATTTTTATGGATTGTAGAAAAACTGTCAATCAACTAAACCCCTAACAGAACAAGAGTGGATGAGCTTTTCACAGCTACAGATTGATATTCAATTTTTCCCTAATTGTTTGGGGGTGAGCAATAGAGTAGTGCCAGTGATGCAAATCTGCAGTTAAGACCTTTAGGAGGTTGCTTTATGGTGTGGTGGACAGATGAATTGGGGGTGGATTAAAAAAAATATTCACCACTCTATCGTTATCCATCATGAAGTCTCTCAGCAGTTGTCAAGAAAACTTGGCAGTAAAATTTCCTTGGGTTCTCATATGGATTTGCAGAGGGCTCATGAACTGTCCCCCTTCACAGTTCATGATCTCCTATGCAAACTATTTTTGATAAGAAATATCATATAGCAACATAATAGTAAGTTTCATATTTATATGATGTCTTAGGACTTGCCTTAGCCCTAATTTAGAACTTTTGATTGTTGTTAAGTTGTTAAGTCATGTCTGACTCTTCATGACCCTATTTCAATCTAGAACAGAGCAAGCTTTTTGTTAAGGTCCTTGAGAGAGAGGGGATGTCAGCATTCTGATGCTGCCATAAAAAGGAGGAGACGAGGCTTGACTTTTCATCTACTTATTTTCTCTGTAGATAATATCCCCTAGGAGATGGGATGGGAGGGGGGACATTCCTGTGGGTTGAGGTCAGAAGCTGGGGAGACTGACTTGGAAGATGGCCAATGAGAAGATGAGAATTTGGGAATGGAAAGGGAAGGGTTTGGGGGTCAGAGGGTTAGAATCAGCTACGACGAAGTCGGGGCCAGATCTGTCGTACTCAATAAATGGAATATTTCAGCAAAGATTAATTGTTTGGGAGTGCAATTTATTTGAGATGACATCAAAACCTGACAGGGGACATATCAACTGATGGATGGGCTAAAATAGGTGAGGTTATATTTTCCTTTTCTGATATTCACATCCTTCTCACATATACTTTCTTTTCTGATTCTCTGTCTTTCTCTCTCTTCCCCCACCTCTGTCTACTTAGGGCCAAGTAGAATTATGGTAAGGCAGTGGTCCCCAATCTTTCTGGCTCCACAGACCAGCAGGGATGGCAGTGGTGGGTGGGATGATTTCGCAACCTAGATCCAGTCTATACGCAAATGAAACTTCATGCATTTATGCACTGCTTGTGTGGCCAAGTTCACAACAGGCCCCAGACTGGTACTGGTCTGCTGACCAGGGGTTGGGGACCCCAGTGCTAAGGGATGCCTGTATCTACAGGGTTACTGGTTCATGGATTTCCCATCCTTAATTTATTTTAGAAGAGAGCAAAAGGGAGTTGCAGATTTGTTAAACCCGGTAGAAGACACTTTATGAAATTACTTTGCAAAGTTTTTGAGATTAATTTAATAATAGCTATAAAGTTTGAATACAATTATCACTTATTTCCTCTCTTTATTATTTATCTATTGCTTTACAGACATGTTCTCAGTATGCTTTATAATGACCCTGTGAGTAGGTCATTATTATTAATTCAGATAGAAATGGATCGTAAAAGAAATCTAAGGTTGTGATGTTTAGTACATATAAGAAATATAAAGGTGGTATTTTTCTTCATTTTTATGGATTGTAATTCTCTTAAGAAATGCCTATTAAAGTAACTCTTGCAATAGGCCTGCTTAATTGAATTGGAACATCACCAGTCTAAGTATTCTTGATTTTTAAACATAGCTGAGAGTTCAAGAGTAAATCAACAGTATTTTGCATAATGTTAAAAACAATCTTTTAAAAAGTTTATTTCATGTACACTGCAGCACTCTTGGTTGATTCTATATGTTGTCACAATCTATCACTTACCATGGCTAGAACCAGGAGTGAAATGCTCTTGGTTTAGACTGGATCGCCCGATTGCTCGCTCAGCTGAGTCACGCAATTATCAGAGGCTTTTTAAAAAAATTTAAAAGCATTTTTTCTAGAACCTCTTCAGCCGAAAAAATGCTTTTAAAAGTAAAAGAAAAGCCTCTGATGATCCTGCGGCTCAGCTGGAATCGTCAGAGGCTTTTAAAAACATTTTTTCTACAACCTCTTCAGCCGAAAAAATGCTTTTAAAAGTAAAAGAAAAGCCTCTGATGATCCTGCGGCTCAGCTGGAATCGTCAGAGGCTTTTAAAAACATTTTTTCTACAACCTCTTCAGCCGAAGAGGTTGTAGAAAAAATGCTTTTAAAAGCCTCTGACGATCCCAGTTGAGCTGCCTGATCAGCAGAGGCTTTTTTTCTTTTAAAAGCCTCTGACGATCCCAACTGAGTTGCCACACCTACCCAGTCACATTATCCTCCCACCCCCACCAAGCCACGCCCACAGAACCGGTAGTAACAAATTTTACATTTCACCACTGGCTAGAACCCCTCTGCTTATCCCAGAGCTCCACCCCTCTTTTTACTGTTGCTGCATATTTAACTGTATTCTAAGCATGGAAAGGAAGGAGAAGAATTAGTGTCTTGCCCTCTCCTTTTGAATTATAGTGTAGCATAGCCTGACAGAACAGCCCATGTAAGAAGTCAGTAGCAATGAATGAATTAGCCCACTTAGGATATTTTGACCAAGGGACTTTAAATATCCAGACAATATCTTGGCTTAGAAGCCAATAAAGCTCCTAGTAGTTTGGTACTTTAATGTTTAAATCCCATGATATATTTTTTTCTTGGAAGTAAATTTAATTACATTCATCAGGACTAATGTTCAGATATAAGCATAAGACTGCAAAGTCAGCCTACATCCCTTATCCAATGAATAATGTTGCATTACCAGCTACATATGTATGCTGAATCTTCAAATACCTTATTAAATATTTCTTGCTAGTGCTGTGCAGAATCTACATGCAGTTGGAAACTGGAACCATACATCTCCCTCAAACCTGTATGATACGTTTACTATGGCCAACATATTAGGTAATGAATATGTTCTGGATGTTTATGAATTAAAATACTCAATACCTAAGTTTGGCAATATTAATATTTGAAAAATATTTCCATGTCCACCCACGTGGCTTTCCTGAATTGACAGAATTATATGACTACTGTTGATGTCTTCTTGAATGTCATCTTTTTTCTGAGTTTTTAGAGTAGCAAATTTTGGCCTAGAAGCATAGTTGGATAAACTGTGTAATTCTACACAACAGAAAGTTTTAATAATATTGAGATGTGCTTGGATGAAGACAGCTGTTCTGAATTGTAGTTGGCTTAAATTACTGTAATAAAACAGAAAGTATCCATGTGCTCTTAATCAAATTGAAATCTTGAATGTTACATATGGCTTTCTTTATATTTCTAGGGAGGAAAAAGGGATGGCTATACATAAAGTACTAAAATAAACTTTTAGTAATTTAAAAGGGAAAATATATGGCTCAACTATTGCATTTACCCCTTTTTTCATTCATCTCAAAGAATCTGTTGTCTTAGAAATATTCGTACTCCAAGCTTAAGTACATATGTAGACAAATAAACAGATGTGACAATTAATTGCATATCTGATTGTAAAATATGCTGCCAAGTATCTCATAGGGATTTTTAATATCTAAAACCTGTGCAACAGGCATAATTTGGGGGAGAAATAATATTAGATATGAAGACATCACCAGGCATGGTTAGTGCAATCGTCTTTGTTATTATCCATCATGTTTTTTTTTTTATTCCTTCCCCAAAGCAAAGTCCTGAAAGATGCTCTTTTAACCATCTGAATCAAACCTTGAATCCTCAATAAAATTATTATTTTTCCATTTAGCTAGGTGATCTTCTCTGATCAGGAGGCAGGCTCCTCAGGTCTATCTTTGTCAAACCAATCTATATTAAAATCTCATCTCATTTCTATCTGCTGGTTGCCATTTTCACTATCTATCTGTCCCTAGTTGTTGTTTATTACCTCTCTACATTCATTATGTTTGGAATTCACTCTGTGCAGGACTCATATTGCTTGCCTGCTCTGAGCAGCCAGGAAAGGACTAGGGAGCAGAAACCGAGGCTCTGCTTTCTCCTATTTTTTGCAAATTATTTAGCTCCCTGCAGGGGAAACTCTTATAATGAAAATAAACAAAGGAATATAATTTTAAAAAATGAAACATAAAACACAAGAACAGGATCTGAAACCATGTTAAATATAAAAGTAGCAATTAAAAATAAATTATTTAAGATGTAGAAATACTAGGACAAATATGTGAGACTTGGAGAACACACCAATCGGGATGAAAATTCTGGTCTCTGTTGAGTAAAGAGGGGGAAAGGGCGCTCCTGATTGTGTCTCAACATAACTATGACTAATACCACTTACTAGATAATGAGATGTACACAATGCACCAGCCAGACTTGGTCTAATCAGTTTTAGATAATATCTACATAGTGAATGTTTTTGTAGTGATTATAAACTGGTTTTCTCTTGAGGGTGGGAGATAGAGACTGCCAATCCATTTCTGGATTCTCTCATTCAAACAAATGAATGTGTAAAGTGGATCAGTTCACATGGACACCTCATGAAAAAATGCATTTGTATTCTGAGAGTTAAGTCAGAGTAACCCAGAATATCACCAGTAATTTGCAGACCCTTAGATTTATTATTATATTGGAAAACAGTTGTGGAGAAAACAAAATTAGGTAACTTAGTTCCAATGAATCAGCCCTTGTCTTTGTCTTCAAAACATCCATATCACCCAATAAAAGTGAGTGAGAATTTTGGTAGAGAATTTTGTTGTAAATCTAATGTGGATGGCTTTGGCAAAATCTCAGTGCCTATAGTTGGATATTCAGCTATCACTTGTGCATTTGTCACGTTGGCCCAATGTTAGTTCACTTCTATTAGGCTTTCCACATTCAGTCTCAACACACTATGAATTGAACTATTGTCTCCCATTTCCCCCCTTATTTTTCAGAAATTGATGGGGAACAAGCAAACGCTACTTTCCATTTATGTAAATACATGCAAAATAAGCTTGTTTGGAAAGGAATTGTAGTTGGTGGGAGGTAAGTATCTCTAGGAAAGGATCCTAAATAGGAGGCACCACAACCAAGAACACTTTATAATTGGCAATTATTTTTTGAATCTCAAATGACATTTACAACAAGGCAAGAACTGTTCTTGATGCATGTAAGCTTCAGGTAAGCTCATGTGGAAGATGATGAACCTTCCAGAGCTCAAGTCTCAAGCTGTACTATAACCACCAGTCCTTTGAAATATGATTGAAAATGTTTGTATGCACTGTCTGTGTGTCTATGTATCAGTGATGGATTGCTCCCATTCGCACCAGTTCGCAAGAACCGGTAGTAAAAATTTGAAGTAGTTCGGAGAACCGGTAATAACATTGGCTGGCCACGCCCCCGAATTGGTCCCCGCCCCAGTCGCTGCTCGTTTACCCCACCCATCTCATCAGAGACTTTTTTTTTTAACTTTTAAAAGCATTTTTTCTACAACCTCTTCGGCCGAAAAAATGCTTTTAAAAGTAAAAAAAAAAAAAAGCCTCTGATGATTGCGCGGCTCAGCTGGGATCGTCAGAGGCTTTTAAAAGCATTTTTTCCTGCAACCTCTTCAGCTGAAGAGGTTGTTGGAAAAAAATGCCTTTAAAAGCCTCTGGCGATCCCAGCTCTGTTGCCTGATTGTCAGAGGCTTTTAAAAGCACTTTTTTCTGCAATCTCTTAAGGTTGTAGAAAAAATGCTTTTAAAAGTAAAAAAAAATATGTTGGTATGCCCACCCAGTCACATTATCCCCCCCCACCAAGCCATGCCCACAAAAGAAGCCACAGAACCGGTAGTAAAATTTTTTAGAACCCACCCCTGCTGTGTATGTGTTGGTGGGAGGTAGAAAAAAATCCCCAATAATTGGATAAACTAATCAATTAACAAACAAGACATAGTGAAAAATAAATGGTACTGGAAAGGGCCTGCTACTTCTAATTTGTTTAAAGTATGAAGATAAAATATCACCATAATAAAGTATAAAATAAAAAGTTGGGTTTAAAAAAAAAAAAGGTGGCAAACATATCCACTACATTTTCCTCCTTATGCAACTTGCAAAAAGAGGCATTTTTTTCTGTAATAATCTAAAGCCTGAAAGTCTAATTAAATGTAGTCTTGTACCCTAATCAAGGATTGAAGATCACTCCAATGCTTTTAAAAATGTCTATCCTCTATATAAGTTGATTTATAACTCCTATCATTCCTTGCTCATGAGGATCATTCCATCCTCTCAGTATGTCAGGCCGCCTGAAACAAGAAAGACATGTAGTGATTCTTCCAAGCAGAGATTTTTATTATTTCATACCTATATACACTGAAGCACACTACTATCTGCATTTACCACATACTCTTAGAACAGACCTGTCAAACTGGCAGCCCGTGGGCTGGATGAGTCATGACAGGCCACGCCCACCCCAGCTCCGCAAAGGCAAAAAACATCACAATACGTCACATGACATAATTGAGTTTGACACCCATGCAGGGATGGGCTTCAAAAATTTTAGCAAGGGATTCTCTGCCCGGTTGCTGGGTGGGCGTGGCCATGGTGGCCATGGCCTAGTTGGCCTCTGCACCATGGTGGGGGGGGCATGCATTTTTGCCCTCCCCGGGTTCCAGAAGCTTTTTTTGAGCCTCCAGGAGGGCAAAAATAGCCTTCCCAGGCTCCAGAGGCCCTCTCGAGGCCCAAACTTCCAGTAGGCCCATTTTTTGCCCTCCCCAAGCCCCTGTGCACACCCTGCACTTGCTTGCATCCAAAATGGGCCACTTGGGGAGTCTTGAGAGGGGCGGGGTGGGTGGGGCCAGCCAGGAGTGGGATTTGGGGTTTCTCCGAACTGCACAGAACCTTAGCTAGAGGTTCTCCTGAACCCCTGCGAACCCCCAGCAGCCCACTCCTGCAACTGTGTCTTAGAACTATTAGGGAGGGGCTGCCTTCAGTCTCTTTCTCCCACACACAAAAAAACTGGACGGAGCTGCCTTTTATTCCTCACACTTCTTTCCTCTTGGGAATCCAGACTACTTCATTCCATCACACACATAGGTTTTATAATCCAATATCTCTGGATGATAGTTAGCTGGGCAAGGCTGGTGTAATCAGTTATTGAAATTGGTTTTCAATTTGTGCATTTTAATTAATAATCTGAGAAAGTTCACATGAGGACCCGGTTTGTGGGGGCAATAAGCTGACTTTGTATAAAATATACAAAAGTATGAAGGCTATTGCTTAATGCATTGTAAGCCGCCCTGAGTCTCCGGAGAAGGGTGGCATATAAAAATAAAATAAAAAATAAAAATAAAATTAAAAAATAAAAATAAAAACATGAACATTTAATTGTTTTAATTTGTTTTTATGTTCAATTTTAATGGTTGGTTTTCCTGTACACTACTTGGGGCCACCTTTTGTGAGATGTAGTTATTCATGATGTAACATTCTACAAATACCTGCTTTATGTCACCTTTCTTACTTCCTTCAAATACTTTCTCAGACTCACCTCCAAATTCCCACGTGACTTAGCATGACAATAAAGCTAAGTCATGTGTGTGCAGCTGAAA
The DNA here is from genome assembly GCF_059756535.1 of Pantherophis guttatus. NCBI lineage: Eukaryota > Metazoa > Chordata > Lepidosauria > Squamata > Colubridae > Pantherophis > Pantherophis guttatus. Next base: position 34,762,889 of record NC_142065.1, on the reverse strand, counting down.
CTGTCACATATTTCCCGACTCATTTGCTTTGACTGTGATGATTGTGTATTTCTGGGATCTTCTGCAAAATGATATACACAATCCTGCTAGGAAGAGGGAAAGTAAACGAAAGCTGTAGAAACAAGGAACAGAAGGGAGGAGGAGAATGAACATATTCCTTATTTCCAAAAAGGGGAAAAAAGCATGTCCAGAAGAGCCAAGTGACTTCTAATGCCTGGAAAACTGATAATTATTAATATAAAACAAATGCCACTTTTTTTTTGTTTGCTTATAGTAATAGAGGAAGAGCAGACCTTGGTACAGGGAACAAATCCCCTCTCCCTAACGTTAGCTATTTGCTTAGTCTAGGAAACCTGAAATGTGTTGCAGGTTAAACTTGAGGTGTTGAGAAAACTGCTAATATGCTGTACAATTTGTTTTAAAAAATATTTTTTTACTTATTGCTATTCTACTATAAGGCAATAAAGACTTGTTGCAAATATCCACACTTCACTGCCTTTAAGATTTTTTAAAAAGGATTCACATCTTGCCTTCATTTGCATTATTGAATTTAAGTAAAGCAATATACAAGGATGAGAGTGAATTCATGTGATTGTGCCATTGTAGCAGCATGGTTATATTTAACAGCCATTAAAAAAACCAACAACAAACAAAACTAAACAGTTTTTCAGTCAAGGAAAATTGAATGGCCTTTGAATATTGACATTTATTGACATTTTGGCAACATATATACATCTGCTACTAAGATGAATTGGGCTAGAATAACAAGTCTGAAGACTTAAATTAATACAGATTAAGTCCAGGCAAGTCAGATCTAGTTAGTAATGCCACAGTGGTTAATACATCAGCCCTCTTATAAGAGGGACAAGATTAGAACCTTGGACAGCTCCAAAATGAGCTCTCACAGACGGTCTCATTCCTACTGTACAATTAGGCTATTTCAATTTGATTTTTGAATTAAGGGTCATAAAAAGCACTAACAATAAGCGAACAAACAAATAAGTAAGTAAGTACAAAGAGCTTTATTTTTTGATTAAGCATGTAGTGTGAGGTGAGAAGCTCTAAGCCTAAAATTAAATTAAGTATCAAGGGGCCGTGCCTAATTTTTCCATTCTGGGAAAGATTTCTGAATTGAGTTCTCTGGCCTGGAAAACTTTTATTTAAGCACTGCCTTGAGAAAGTGCTCTGAGTCTGCTTTCCATACAAAAATCACTTGTCATTAACTCTAAAATCAGAAATGACAGCCATATCCTCATTAATTTTTTCTGACGACAAGTAATTTGACTATTTTTCTACTCTGCTATTCAATTATTTTTTTCATACCTAAGAATTTTAAATTAGTGACCCACCACAATTTTTTTACTCCTCAATCCCTCACAAAGCAGTATGAAGCTGACTTGAAATTGTTCTATCTTCTGTTGATCCTGATATTCAAGGAATGTAATAATCGAATCAGTGCTCACTCTCTAGCTGATCAGAGTCTCATTTCTTGAGTTATTGCAGTTCCTGGACCCCAAAAAATCCCCTCACCCCACTCCATTCAAAAGGGAAATTAAATAAACTGCTTGCATCTACCACTTACATTTTCAGGAAATGTTGTTTATCTTATTTTTACAAAATATATCTGAGTGATTGCCATAAAGGGAGCTTCTGGCTGCAGAAATATCTTCTTGCATTTCAAACATACTTGTGACCTATGAAGGTAAAGTAATAGGATATGAGAATTTTTTCCAATCAGTCATTTTCTCCAATAGTCTCAATGATTGCATGCTGCTGAAGAGGGGGAAAGTGGGAGAGATATGCTCTTAAAAGGTTTATACATAAACTCTAAAAAAGGATATTAATGCCATGGTGGTAGTGGTGGTGGGGAAATAAGGTTTGCAATAGGAGGCAGGATGAAGCAAAATGTTGCCAATGATTGATTGATTGATTGATTGGTTCAATGTATATGCCGCCCTTCTCCGGAGACTCAGGGCGGCTTACAATGCATTAAGCAATAGCCTTCATACTTTTGTATATACCTGCTTAGTACGGCTTTTGCCCCCCCCCCCAAGCGGTTTTCTATTTTATACAAAGTCAGCTTATTGCCCCCAGAATCCGGGTCCTCATTTTACCTACCTCGGAAGGATGGAAGGCTGAGTCAACCTTGAGCCTGGTGAGATTTGAACTTGCAGTAGTTGCAGGCAGCTGGCAGCTAAGTGCTACTTAACAGCACTTTAGTCTGCTGCGCCACCAAAGCTCTTTGGGCAAATATATGGGCAAATGCTTATATATACATTTTTCTGACTTTCAAAGGGAACAAAAAAAAATTCCACCCAAGTTTTCTACTTTCAAATAGATGGGTACAAAGCTAGAAATAGGTTGGTGGTTTTTTTCTTTTTTTTTATACAAGATGATAGCTTGGGCAATGTAATGGTAAGTGTGTGATTACCTGAGAATATTGTTGACCTAGTAGACAGGAAGACATATATGGACATATGAAGTTTTGAAAAGTTTTGAAGGATTGAATTTTGATTAAGATAGAGAATACATATGTGACACATTTCATTTATAAAGGAAAAGGAAGGTAATGTGATAGAATACAGACAGAATTCCTTTGCTTATAGATATCATGAATTCTTCTCTCAGAACAAAATACACATTAGATTTTTTTCAAAAAGATGCTAGATTGCTATGAATGCAAATACCAGCCACAAATACATTCTAGCACATGTTGGATTTTCCTTTTAAAAAAATATCAGTTTAAACAAGAAAGTTTGCCTCCATTTGGGAAATACTGGGCTATTTGACACACACATTTAACACTAGGGAAGAGGAATTATCTAAGAGTGAATTGGTTGTAGGACTAGAACTTTGTTCACATAATAATATACCATGACTCCTGGCTCTAAGTGACACATGAAGTCATAGAGTTTGGCTCATGTTAGTGAAGTGTGAATTAACTACCGTGTTTCCCCGAAAATAAGACCCTATCTTATATTTTTTTGAACCCCGAAATAAGCGCTGGGCCTTATTTTCAGGGAGGTCTTATTATTTTGGGGCACATGGGGCAAGACGGGGCTCCTCTTGTCATCTTACCTGATTTCCAGCTCTGTCTCCCTAACCCTAACCAGAGGAAATGGCGGGGACCGGCTGCCCATGCGTTTAAATATTTTCAGGGAGAGCTTATTTTCAGGGGAGGGCTTATTTTTGAGGGAGGGCTTATTTTCAGGGAAACACAGTAAAGGGAGTCAAGTAATTTATGATGGAATCAATTTCATTCTAAAGCAACTTTTGGGGAAAAAAAATCTTGAACAGGGAGGAACATGGCCTTAGGAACAAAAAACTCTTAAAATAATCAGGGGAACTAACCAAATGGGTTATGAGTTCTGATGCAATAAATGAATAGAGATTAATGTGTACAAATATATACATATGAATTGAATACATTTATTTAAATAAAAATATGTGAACATTTTTCTGCACATAAAGGTGAATGTTTGTGTTTATGTTGTTTGCTTTCTCCAGATGCCGAACTGACAAAAAGATTAGTCTTAATATTTTGGTAGGACAATCCAGCACATTTCTTTCATTATTAAAATATTGTGATTGGAAAATATATCTGCCAAAATTATCTTTGAGCAATTCTTATCACATATCTCATCCCATGGATTTCAATGAGAATATTTCCAATTTATTCTCAGCCTTAAATTGGTATGTCTCTGGATCTGACCCAAGGAGCTTCAAGTTATTTAGAAATTACATTCCATCAAAATTGGAGAGATTTCTACAATGTATTGAGGTCTAAAACTGAAGGCTTTTAAAACAGCTAATAAAAGCATACATATAAAATCTGCGATATGTTTTATGATAGATTAAAAATGCATTAACTCTAGTACAATTCAAATGTTTTGAAAAAGGAAGGATGTATTAAGGATTCTTAATATTTCAGGGTATGAAAACAATAAAATACTGAGCGATAGCAAGCTAAACTTCACTACTAAATCTAGCCATGATTCCAATGAATGACTACTAGAAGAAAGAAAGAAAGAAATGGAAAGAAAGAAAAAAAAAAACAAGATAGAAAACGTATTTGCAGAAAAATATCTATTTTTCTGCAAAATAAGGTAAGAATAATAAGTGCACATTCTCCTTTGATGTGTGGGGCACATGCTCTTTTAAGGACAAATTCTGTATTTCAGAGATAGTGTGCATATCAGGAAATGAAATGGTTGTTATGGCAACAACTCTCAAAAGCAACTACTTAACTACAAAATATGTTCTATACAACCATAGAAAAATGAAAACATGAAAACAGAGACAGGGAGAATGGCCAAACAGAAGCAGTCAGAGATGGTGAGAGCATTGCTGATTTAAAGGCACATAGAAATGCCGAAAAAAGCTATTCATTTTCATTCCATCTGAAGTGAAAGTTTAAAGCTGCATCTGTGCATGGTAGTTTAATAAGTTTTTCCTTTTTTTTTTCCTAGAAAAAAGGATGTTTTCCTTTGGGTGATTAAAAAACAATAACAGGAAAAAAATGCCACATTGCACATGTAAGATAATAATTTGTAATGCTACAATATGTCAAGATGAAAGAAATAGCCTTCTCTTTTGGTCCCTGTAATCACATCATGCCTCAAGGTCAAAGATAATAAATGTGGCTCATAGTACAACCAGGTGTCCAGAGCCTCATTTCCTCCTCAAAATACTTTTATCATAAAAATGATGAGGTTTTCTCCAACAACCTCTTCCGCCCCCAGGTTCCAGAATCCCCAGCAAATAGAGGCTTCTTGTGAATAGTGTGAACTGTGTTGTTGAGAAATTGGCAGAAGTGGGGGGGGGGAAGGTCTCTGCATTCTGGTTGGAGTATTCCATGATTAGATTAATTCATCTACAAGCACCACTGTAAGGTAAACCAGTCAGGAGATGTGACTAGATGAACCAATTCTATTTTTATTTATTTTATCTCGAATTTATATACCGCACCTTCTCCCGAGGGACTCAGGGCGGTGTACAGCCAGATAAAAACAATACAAACATTAAAAACAATTAAAAGGATATATATTAATTTGGCCCCAATTTAAGATAACAAACCAATTAAAAATTAAAAAATATTAAAAAAAATATGTTAAGTCAGCCCGGCTTGCTGAAAAAAGAAAGTTTTAAGGGCACGGCGGAAGGCACCAAGGTCTTGGATCCTCCTTATCTCAGGGGGCAGCTGATTCCAGAGGGTAGGTGCCCCCACAGAGAAGGCCCTCCCCCTGGGGGTCGCCAGCCTGCATTGTTTGGCTGATGGCACCCCGAGGAGGCCCTCTCTGTGGGAGCGCACAGGTCGGTATTTTATTGTAAGCCTGCATTAACAGAACCATGCAAGTCTGGAGACAAAACTCAAGGCCTCCACTTTTAACTATTTGATCTATTAGGACCAGTCTTTCCCAAGTTTCTTTCTTTGACCATTAAGTGACTGTGGGAACCTGCCTCTCCTGTCTGATTGTTTCCTAGGCAGCATCTCTTCTCTTCCCCCAAGGTCATTCATACCAGAGGTGGTATTCAGCCGCTTCGGACCAGTTCGGGTGAACCAGTAGTGGAAATTGCGGGTGCCGCCCACCCTGTCCTATTTAGGCATGTTTTTGAGGCTGGGCACATGCACGGAAGGCCGGGCGCGTGCACGCTCACATTTTCAGTGCTGGGCGAACCGGTAGGTAAATTATATGAATCCCACCTCTGATTCATACATATTATAACAACCATTGAGTCTCAGCCACTCATTATTTTCAAAGTGACATAGCATTATGGTTTAAATAATACTAGCGTGATCCAGGTGACATAGTATGAACTTGGACTATGATGATACAAGTTCAAATCTTAACTTGGCCAGTCCCTGTCCTTTACATATCATGTAATCAAATGCAAAAGGCACACTGAATTAGGGACTGTGTCTGCTGAAACCCTGTTTCATGGTATAATCACAGGTAAGATTGAGATCTCATACATTCTAAATCAGTGCTGAAATCCAAATTTGGGTGTGGTTTGGTGGGCGTGGTATGCCTTGGTGGGCATGGCAGGGGAAGGATATTGTGAAATCTCCATTCCCACCCCACTCCTGGGGGAAGGATATTGCAAAATCTCCATTCCCACCCCACTCTGGGGCCAGCCAGAGGTGGTATTTGCCGGTTCTCCAAACTACTCAAAATTTCCGCTACCGGTTCTCCAGAACCTGTCAGAGCTTGATGGATTTTACCCCTGTTCTAAATGCTCATTGTATTTTTTTAAAAAATATGTTTTTCTCATGGAGAGTAAACTAACTCCCATACCTCTTATTGGGCTCTATAGCAGGGACAGAGGATTGTATGGAGTGAACTACCTAAGAATATCTATAGAATATATATTTTTCTTGCATGAAGAGTGATGATACAATTTTCTATTAATGTTATAAGTAAAAATCTTAGATGTTTCCTGGATTGGAATAGTTCTCATCTGATCTTCACTGCAGACTTTCCAGAGATTTCTGCTGTTTTGAAAAAAGATAAAGGATTATTTTGTTGCTTCTTGAAAAGAATTGGAAAAAACTGGGAACATTTGCATAGGCATGCCAAGTGTTTAAAAATAAATGTTCTCCCATTCTGCCTCTGCCACTCTATCTACAGAAACTTCCAAGACTCTTCTTGCTCCCACAAATTTGTTGTAAAGACAGTACGGCAGTGATGAACAAAGAGAAGAAAACAGGATCCATTGGCTTGGATTATTATCTAAGAAAGAGGAGAATGTCAGAGGTAGGTTTCAGCAGGTTCTCACCAGTTCTGGAGAACCGATAGCAGAAATTTTGAGTAGTTCGGAGGACCGGTAAATACCACCTCTGACTGGCCCTGCCCCCATCTATTTTTTGCCTCTATTTTGAGTCCCAGCTGATCGGGAGGAAATGGGGATTTTGCAGTAACCTTCCCCTGGATTGGGGAGGAAATGAAGATTTTACAGTATTCTTCCCCTGGAGTGGGGTGGGAATGGAGATTTTACAGTATCTTCCCCTGCCATGCCCACCAAGCCATGCCCACAGAACCGGTAGTAAAAAAAATTGAAACCCACCACTGGAGAATGTGAGTGTATGTGTTAAGTCTCACCTGGGTCTTAGGATGGACTTTAAGAAGCTTGCAACATTTGATTTCAAGATTGTCTCAGGACAATTTTTAGATGAATTTCATCTTTGAATGAATATCTGGCCTACACTGATGACATTGATTTTGGCAAGCATTGATGTGAGTTCAGTGTTGACACTGAATTAAACCAAGTCAATGATCCATTGTTCCATGGAAACAAAATCAGATTGCATAAGAATATTTGTTTGAACCCATTTCTTATTTAAACTAATCTAAATCAAAGCTGGGGGGAAATCCAGATAAATAATCCCACATATAAGAACCCACTTATATAAATCAATGGAAGCAACTATAAATGCTTAAATCTATTTTCAGTGGAATGAAGTTCATTCCTTGTATAAAAGGGGATTCCAGGCCATTCGGGTTAAAGTAATAGATTCTTCCCTTCCAGTTGTCCTACCCACCGGTCTAAATCCAAAGCAAAAGGAAAACTAACTATTAAAAAACTATACTTACAATGGAAGAACGCTCCAGAAGATTTTGCATTCATTCAACAATATTTTTTCAATGCTATATCATGCAGGAATGTTATGTTACAGACAGGATTTTTTGAAAGACCAGACGTTTTTCATAGAATGAATTATAACTCACCATACTTCATCTTTTCTTAGCTCACACAAGTATATGTCAATGTTTGGCAGCTGACTATGGCTATGAATGTTTGAAGCCGTAGATCTAATGAACATGGGTAGGAAATCTGCTGATTGCTGAGAGCCTTACCAAATGCCAAAAGCCAGCATGTCTGGGATGATGTGAAATGGGAGGCAGTGGGTGGTGGTGGTGAGGAGCTCTGCTTTCTAATATTTTTAGGTTTTGAGAAAGGAGAAGTTGGCTTATAGGAAACTAAGTTATGTGGCTCCATTTTAGATATGGTATGTGTGTGGGAACTGAACTGAGCAGAACTGAAGAAACGTCTTGGATGAAAAGTGAAACATCTTCAAGGAAAAACAAAGACCAGCTGTCTTTTTAAAAAGCACCTTTGGGACAACCATGACCTGGATGACTGAGAATCTCCACAGACATTTGTGTGTGTTTATGTTTCTCACCTCAAAATGGCAGGAAATCATTACATCAGTTTCTGGGTATTGGGATGCAAGGAAGTGATTTGAGGAAAAACTATTGCCTTGCAATGCAATGTCCAGGCCATTATTTCTTAAACTGATTTATGATGAATGTATTTTTACAATGACTATAATCATGATTTATCACTTATTGCTTGTATGTACACCGAGAGCGCATGCACCGGAGACAAATTCCTTATGTGTCTAATCACACTTGGCCAATAGAGAATTCTATTCTATTCTATTCTATTCTATTCTATTCTATTCTATTCTATTCTATTCTATTCTATTCTATTCTATTCTATTCTATTCTATTCTATCCTATCCTATCCCATCCCATCCCATCCCATCCCATCCCATCCCATCCCATCCCATCCCATCCCATCCCATCCCATCCCATCCCAACAGCAGGAATCATTGAATAGATTGCAGAAAAGAATAAAATAAGAAAGAGCATGGCAGAGAAAACCAAAGCACTTGAATATGCAGCTTTCTAGCAAGACCCAACATACATGCCATGTTTGAGAGACCAAGTCCTTCTAAGCATTCCCGAGCTTTTCCTGAAGAAATAGAAAGTAGTGGAGTGTGAATAAACTATACACCCAGAAAGTATTATGAAGTTAACATTCTCTTTTCTTTTCTGCAACATCACACTAGTCCAAGTTTCCACACCAAAACAGACAGCAGATAACTAGATCTGGATTTAGACTGGCCGATGTGACAAGTGAAGGGGAGAATTTATCACTTTAACCTGAATTGTCTGGAATCCTCTTTTATGCATGTTATTTATGTATATGTCCTCAAAGGCAGAGTTCACACTTATATATTAAAACTTCCCTGAATATATCTTTTGTGGGGCTTAAGCAACTCTTGAACGGATTTGTAACATTAGATGAAGAACTGGTTATTTGCTACAAATTGAAAATGGATTTAAAAACTCATCCTTTGACTTGAGAAAAAAAATTCCAGGTTTTAGAAATCAAGTGGCTAAAACCACCCCAAAATAAAAGCAGATGACACTTGATTTGTGAAGGTTTGCTGACAGCTTGATAGACTGAAATTAAGAAATAATGTAGGGAACACTCGTGTATTAAAAGAATATCACCCAAGAGCTCAACTTCTCTCTGCATGTATGACAACTATGTCTCAAATGTTTATTTAAATTGTAGAATTAGAGAGGGAAGATGAACAGAGATACCATCTCTGATTTTATCTGGCAGAACATAAATATTCTAGTAGGAAAGGAAAATATTCTGAGATAAAATATGAGGCTAACTCTTGCATGTCTCTAAGATTAAAATTTACCACCACGAAGTATTATAAACTGTAAAAATTTTAAGCGCACAAAAGTGCCTTAATAAAACTCTGGGAGGGCAAATGGGGGAGTAGCAGGGAGGAATAAGTGACAAAACATGTTCTAATGTCATATTGTAAACTACACCCCTTAGCAGTGTAATCCTTCCTTAGACACAAGTTACAATGGTGCTGAACAAAAGAAACATACAACTGATCTTCAGTGTTGGGACCTTTGTAGTGTTTCTACAGTCACATGCTTTCAATTCAAACACTTGGCTACCAGTTCTCAGTTATGAAAGTTGCAGAATCCCATGATCAAGTACTAAAATCGCCATTTGCAACCTTCTTTACTGACTTCCCACAAAGAAAGTCAATGGGGAAGCTGGTAGGAGGTTACAAGTTTCTTTTACAAGCCATTTCTTCCATCACTTATTCTCCCCAGGAACCCACAGGTGGCATGGGGATCTCATACTATGTAGCACCTGCCTGTAGCTCTTACCTGCCGATCTGCTTGGGACCTGCTTGGTTCCAGTGGCATAAGCAAGCACTTCTGGATTCCCTCCTCTTCCTATCTCACAGTGATGTGAAGTTCTTACTTAGCAACCCATATGGTCCTTGCGTTATGGGGATTGCTGAGATTGGCATCACTAAGCAATGCAGTCACATATTTACAACCACATCACTCAGGGATGGAAATTCTGGTCTCAATTGACATCATAACCTAAGGATGTCCTGGACTTCAGCTCCGAAGAAGCTTCTTGGATGAGAAGTGAAATGTCTTCAAAGAAAAACCAGAAAGTCCAGTTGCCTCTTGAAAAAAGCACCTTTGGGACAACCATGACCTGGATGACTGAGAATCTCCATAGACAACCCAAGGATGTATTTCTGTATTTGCATATGATATTATACCCAAATGCAAACAGTCAGAGCTTGCATTGTGATGACACAACACACATTTTGGCATTTGGCATTTGGCTTCATCATGGTTAGCTGCAGACCACTAAGGGAGGTCATAGACTCTGTGGCTTTAACCTCTCTTGGAGGGTTCCCTAAATTACACCACTCAAAGCCACCATTGAATAATGGGGACATGATTTTTGGCTTCTAAAAATAATAAAATTATGGTATTATGCACTTGGGATTATAGTCCATAGCTGCAAAATGGTACCCTTGCCTCTAAATTAAAAAGTGCAGTTAAACAAATTTTTAATCTTAAACTGTAATGTTTCTGATGCATTGTACCAGTGTTCTCCATCTAGCCTTCCATTTAGAGATTGCATATTTAATTTCCTCCTCTTTATTTCCTTGTTTTAATGGGATTTTTATATTTTGGCTTGTTTGTTCTGCATTCACATTTAAAAAAAAATCTTTGTAGGAAAACCTTTTTTTAAAAAAAGATAACAAGTTGGTGGTAGGGCTGATTCCAGTTTTATGCAGTTTTCATTGATATGTAGAGTACATTCCAGAAATTCAGCCTTCATATAACTAATGGAAGTAAATGCCTTATTTAACTTCAAATCCTGCCAGAAATTGGTGTGAACATTTTGGCTCTACCCACTCTCTCTGTAGCCCTCAGGCCAAACATTTTTTTTTCAGTGTACCCTTTGCTACATGAAAATTTCCCACTCTAATGTAACGGAAAGAGATAAAAAGAAAGCTAATGTCTATGTAGAGTTAATGAAATCAAGGCTAATGTCCATCCAGAGAGGATGAAATAGGACTCCCAATAATTAAAGCTGATGCCCTTTAATTATTAACTGTGTGTGGTTTTCTTTCTTGGCTTTCTGATCTTCGTGGTGTTTGTATGCATTAAGAAAACATAATTAAAAAACCCATCCAAACTAAAACATTCGGTATTAGAGCTGTACAAATAGAGACCCAGGGTGAGTCCTCTGCCTCCTACAACCTTCAAAAGTTATAACTATATTGTAATGTTTGACCGTCACAGAAGAAGAAATATTACAGATCCGATTGGAAATTAATCATATGTACTACATTTATTGTTACCAGATGTCAATATCAACAAAATTAAGCTAATTTAGTTTTTTTTACTGACTCCACCTTTGTCTAACATTCAGCCAAGTGCAAGCCTCAACCCAGATTTTCCTTCTGCTGTAAATTAATCTTCTATCAAATCTTTGTCCCAAATAGGAAAAGAAGATCAGATTTCAATTTAAGGAAGTGGAATGTTGTACTAGGACAGAGAAAACAGAGGTTCAAACCCTCTCTTGAACACGGAGCCCAATCTATTTCATGGGATTATTTTATGGGATTATTTTTTAACCCTACAAAACTGACTCTATGGAAAGACTAGAAAGAAACTTTATTGAGATAAAATGTAGTAGCAGAATTTTGCAAGTCTGTTGATTATAATTCCCACCCCCCTCTTATGTCCAATGGAGTCAGGAGGAGCTTAACGGATACTTCTTCTGCACTTGCTGTGGTCCAAATGACTTCTGAATGTCTTCTGCAACATCATTTTCATGGCTCCGTATAGGGAGAAAAATCAGAGGACAGCCTCTCACATGCCACCTTAAAGTCCTGGGTGATGCTTTGAAAATGATTTAGAAATGGCAGTTTGGAAAGATCTAAATTTCTTTGAGGCAACTGCATCAGTGGTGGGTTGCTTCTGGTTCGCCCTGGATCAGGTGAACTGGTAGCGGTGGTGGCGGGAGGCTCTGCCCACCTGCCTGGATGTCTCTGCGCATGCGCAGAAGCATTGCACATGCACAGAAGCATTGTGCATGCGCAGAAGCATTGTGCGTGCCCATGAGCACGCCCGCCCAGGAGTGAACTGGTAGCGGCCAAAATTGAAACCCATTACTGAACTGCATGTTTTTTAACCCCTTAAAGTTGCTGCAAAAAGGGAAGTGGATAAATGGCTGTAGCACTGTGGGAGGAGTTCTTAAGTCTTCCCAATAGGGACGACTCCAATTTGTTCATCCCTGGAGCACTAATAGCAACACCTAGAAAAATATCTGTTTTCTGCTTCCTCAGTATCACTGCTTTGTCATCAGAGTTCATAGCAACTGCTTCTAATTGTTTATTGCTCCCAGAGTGAAGTGAGATTTGTTTCTTTGTAGAAATGATGCATGTACATAACTTGTTATAAGAAGCTTCCCAGAAAAGCCTTCCATGAAACATTTTTCTAAGAAGATGCAATCTGAAATTGACTATCTACACTATTACAACAAACCAAATCTTCAGCTTAATAGCGATTACTTTGTTTTGTATTATATGCTTACATAGCTCATGTATTCCACAAGACCCAATTAATTTGAATGATACTTGATGCTAAGAAATGCTGTATGTGGAGATATAATAGTTTCATTTCATGGACTGCAACCACTGTTAGTTTCTGAAATGAATGATTAACCTGAGATCTCTGAACTATGTCAGTTTAATTGAATTAGAATAATCTGTTGCAACCTCCTTTGTTCTACAAAGGAGACTACAAAAATTGGAAAATAAAAAATAGGAGCTTATACGATGCTTTAAGAATCCAAAATTTTTACCATCCTGGCAAATTTACCTTTCAGAATCATGTCAGGAAGGTTCATATTATTACCATTTTACAGATTCATTTGTGTCTGCAGATTTATTTATTTATTCATTTATTGGTTCAATTTATATGCTGCCCTTCTCCGGAGACTCAGGGCGGCTTACAATGCATTAAGCAATAGCCTTCATACTTTTGTATATACCTGCTAAGTAGGGCTTTCAGCGCCCCCCCCCAAGCGGTGTTCTTTTTATACAAAGTCAGCTTATTGCCCCCACAATCCGGGTCCTCATTTTACCTGTCTCGAAAGGATGGAAGGCTGAGTCAACCTTGAGCCTGGTGAGATTTGAACTTGCAGTAATTGCAGGCAGCTGGTGCTATTTAACAGCACTTTAGTCTGCTGCGTCACCAAGGCTCTTGTGCTTGGTGAATATTCTTTCCTGGGAGGCAAAACAGCACTATAGGATCAGATTGTAATTTGTGCAAGTAACGCAACAACCTGGTTGCGTATCTTGTATAGGTATTTTTTTAATCTAGTTTTTTGTTATTTATTATCTCAAGGTCACTTCCTACATAAAAAACATTACCATAATAAATTTGGTTGTGCAGATCACTGAACTAATCATGGCTCTGTAGCAACTCAACAGCAATCAAGCCTTGTGGTCTTCAACAGTGAATGTGATTTGAAGGTTGGTATTTTACTGGGACAATTTTTGAAGCAACCATTTGAGCCTTGCAAATGAATGGCTGCTTTAACTCTCCAAAGAAATAGCGTTCCAAAAGTATATATTGCTGTTCTTCTAATTGTGTAGCCAAACATTTCAAGGATTACAATGTCTGTAACATATACCACTTCATTAGTTTGAGTTATGGTGGTAGTAGGGAATGTCGTGAGGCTCTATTGGTATTTACTAGCATACTATCTGATGGTATCTCTCCATTGAGTCTTGTTAATTGATTGGCTGTAGCTAGTTGAGCCATGATCCTATGCCTCATATCAACTGCTGTGCTTTGTAATAGAGAGGTTGGCAATACACTTCTAGCTTCAGGTGTTGGCTGCACATCCAATTGTTCTTCCAGGTCTTCTTAAGTTTGGAATGTAATGTATTGTTCAGCTGTTTTCAACTTGTGAGAGCAGCTTTCTCTTCGCTATGTTGAAGTATTTTCTAAACAAACAAACACAAAAAACAAAGTAATTAGCTATTTCTCAATGTGGAAGTAAGTCTTCTGTCCACCCATAGTTTCCTCAAATGTTTCATATATCCTCTCTCATTAGGTCTCCTGTTGCAGTAGCATTCCACCCATTCCAGGTTCTCTTGTCTTGTCCATATATGGGTTGCTTCAGTAGCCCACTTATCATCAGATTGTCTTGGTTCCCTAACATCTGGCATGGACATTGCTAATTCAGATGACATCTGAGTGGTATCCTCCTCTTTGTCTATCTATCTACACTTATGTGTGTGTGTGTGTGTGTGTGTGTGTGTGTGTGTGTATGTGCACAGGCACATGAGTGCATTATGTTTGTATGTATAAAATTATAAATAATATACTATATGGAGATAACAGAATAGAAGAGAAAGAACTGGAGAAGATAACAAAACACAAAGATCTTATATAGATCAAATAGAAATAGAATAATTGTGGCAAAAGAAAGCAAAGGTAGTACCAATAGTAATAGGTGCCTTGGGTAAATCCTAAAACAATTGGAGCACCATTTAAAAACCATCGGCATTGACAAATTCACCATCAATCAATTGCAAAAGGCAGCTTTACTTGGAACAGCTTACATTCTGCAATGACATCTGTAACACCGTCAAACATCCAGATCTGCCTATCCCGGGTCTTTGGGATGGACTTGATAGTGGGCAAAAATGTCAATTCAGTTGGCTGACTGTGACCAACTAGTGTACATAGTGTAATAATAATATAATATAATAATAATCTAATCTAATCTAATCTAATCTAATAAAGATGCTTCTAATATTCCAATAGTTTTTGCTTTCACTGAAGTCTAAATCTATTAATCTTTCAGGTTATTTTCTAAGATGGTTTCCACAAAGTTTTCTGGTGCTGGGCAATGCTGATATATATGTATAATATAAGAAACCCATGTAGTAGAAACGTTTCCTGGGATTTTCATTAGATAGCATTTTAATAAAAGTCTTTGTTGTGTCAATTAGTTGATTGACCGTTGTCTGCTTTCTGAGTTACTGAAACTTGATCTTCTGTGAATGGAATTATTAGGGGATGGAAGTGACCAGGCAGAGGAAAACAGATTAAATTAAACGTTGTACAGTGAGTGACAAGTTACATTTGATAGGGCTTTTAGTTTAATTACTTGTATTTAATTAAGATATGTATTCATCAAGAAAGTTCATATTAGAAAGGTCTTGGACAGAACCATTTTTGTTTATGATTTCTAGGTACATTTGTGATATTCCAAAAAATACAGAGCACTCTCTTTAATTTAAAATGCATAATTTATTTGCTAAATGCTCAGAAATCATTACATGATGGACCACAAGTAATGACGTTCTTCCTATCATAAACAAATACTAATGTTATATTGCTGGCACATTTGATATGCTATTAAGCTGGAGTGCTCATGGAAAAAAGATTTTCTTTAAAATCTGTTAACCTGTATTGTTTATTACCATATTCTAACTAGAATGAGGAATATATATGTTGATTGAAATAATCTAAGGAGACCTCTTCCATAAGCCCCTTCAAAATAAACTACCTTTCAAACTCCTTAAGCAGACTTCTTCAGTTTGATGAAGAAGAATATGCTGGCTGGAAATTTGGGAATTTCCAAAAGAAATTCCAGAAGAATATGCTGGCTGGAAATTTGGGGATTTGATGCCCAATGTATTTAGAAAACATCAATATGATAAAAGGTACCCAAGGATCATCATATTGCATTGAGTTTAATAAATAAATTGATTGATTGATTGATTGATTGATTGATTTGTTGTCTGTCCAGAAGAGTGCGGTGCTCATTTTGCTTGTTTGTTAATTCATGTCAGAAGCATCAGAATTAAAATAAGGCATATCATGATGTAAAATTTAAAATATAAAATGCAAGATTAAAGTATGTACAAATTAAACAGATCGTGTCCAGAAACTAGCAACATTAATTGTGTTCTGTCACACTGCCATGAGGTCTCAAGTGTCCACTGATCAAGACACAAGGGGCAGGTGTACATATGTGTTGTCTGCATGTCACCATAGTCACAAAGAACAGAAGCTGCCAGGTAGCCCCATTTGTTCAGAGTTTCTCTGGATCTTGTTGTACTTGTGCGCAGTCTTTTCAATGATTTTCCCAGCTTTTGTCAAACACAGGTGCTAGCTTCTCCATTGGTTCCATCCAGTGTTGGTTCTTTGTAGCTTTCCATAAATCCACTCTGCCTTCAAATTCTTCAAAGTTTTCTGTTGACCTAAGGAAGCTTTTCTTGGATTTTGGTCTCTGATGAGATGGTTATAGGCCATAGAGAGAGTTGTCTAGATAGTGATGATTTGAATCTCTCTCTATATGCTGCTGCTTCTATGTAGGCAGGGAAATGCTGTTAGTGCCATGCTAAGAACGTAAGTTACTGTACAGAACTCTCAAACTCTCAGGCCTCTGGTAGAGGACCTGAGATAGAGGTGAAAAGGGAACACCAATACACACCCACACCCACATCCACCTACATACACGCACAGACACAGAAAGAAAACAAAATTGTTTATTAAATACAAAGGCCAATATAAAACAATATAAGATAAAAAGAGTAAAGAAATAAAAGCCCATAATATAAAAGGCAAAGGATGATACAATGTGGTTTCTTAGTTTGTGTACATCTTTTGAATTTTAGGCATATACATTTACAGAAAGGAATCCATGGGGGACAACTAAAAATCAAGATGTTGTCACTTTTTGTGTATAACAGTACAAATATGCAGACAAAATCCTACCTTGTGATGAGCAGTGTAAGAGATATGAAAGTTAGGTATTTTGAAATATGGATCAGATGGAGAAGCCACATCAAATTGTTTGCAAAGAAGCAGACATCTCATGAGGCATTTCATTGATGGATATCCCATCAGACAGATGAATGTTATTCCAGGATCAGCTTAGAATTCTGGAACAACATAATATGCAGCTTAGAATTCTAGAACAACATAATAAGTCTTAATAAGCTGACTTTGTATAAATATACAAAAGTATGAAGGCTATTGCTTAACGCATTGTAAGCCGCCCTGAGTCTCCGGAGAAGGGCGGCATATAAATTAAAGAGAAAAAAAAAGTCTTGTTCAATGTGCCTGACTAGTATCTGTGTAATGTCCCATTTCCTAAATGGAGTTAAGAAACCAACAAAACTCCAACTTCTATCTAGAAATTGTACAGAAAGAAAGTTGACATTTGAATATAAAGGTGTTTTTGCATTTTTGAATGAAAACCTGAACTAACCATAGTTGATCTTCAAAATGGTCTTATTTTCTGAATTTTGCAATAGGGTTTGGAAATGAAAATACATATATTTGGGGAAAGTATACCCTAAAAAGTCGTTATATATTGATATAAAATAAATTATAATAAAGCATGTACTTGCAGCACTTATAAATTAGACATAATTGCAAGCAAAATGTGTATCTGGAAAAATATACATCCCAACACACAGTAAACTTTAGGGCATTTTTTTTTAAAATTAAAGTTCAGCAAGAAGTTGAGAAAAGTTAAATTTATAACATACCCCCCTACCCCTATTCTCAGCTGTGATGATCTTAAAATCTCCTGGGCCAGGTTTTCAACTTCACCTACCAGAGATATTTCCTTGACAGGTCAGTGCCTAGAACTTTCAGATTTCCCAATGCCACTACTCATTTCTATGACTATGAGTGTCTGTACATTAGCGGTGTAAGAGAAGAAGGCAAGTTGGACACATTGGATTTTCTCTTAAATTTGAGGATTAGCTAAAAGCTACTGCATCAGGACTGTGAAGTCCTTGTACAGCAATTGCCTTGCACCCTAGCCCTACATGATGTCTGCCACTTCTATGCATAAAACAGTAGAGTTGATTGGATGACTACAATGCTAGATTATCAGTTCAAGAATGAAAGCTGTCTGGGTTTGGTTCCATACATCAGCCATTCACTGCCAGTGAAGCATTGATTTTCTGCAGTCCACTCAAAGCAGAATTAAACTACTGCTTTAGCACAAGAGTTATCATATTATATAGTTCTGTGTTTCATTTCAAAAGTACAGATGGCTGCTTACATGTATTCCATGCATAGTTAAAAGGCATAGGAGATAAGATGGAGTTTGAATTAGATTCAGCAAATAGATGCTTTCTACTTATAACATTTATCCCTAATTGCTTCCTGTGCAGTGATGAGTATATTGCCCTTAGTCAGTTATTGTTTTCCTTAATAAGTTTGTTTTCTTTATCTTTCTAAAACAACAGTAACAATAACAAGAAATTCAGTATGGATTAATTATGGAACAAATTTGTTAATAATGCAAAAGCTTTCTAAAGGGGAAATAATTAGAAGATGACATTGTAAATAGGAAGTTTCGATTAATGGGACAGTTATAGTGAAAAGTCTCAATAGAGTCTGCAGGTCTGCATTGGATAAGTTGGCTGCAGTTATCTTTGGCACAGGAGTTGGGGGAGAAACTCTCCATATAATCAAACTGATAAACAAGAGCAGAATAACAAAGGCAATGGAATGCAGTGTGTCCTTAAAAAGTGAATGCATGAAAAGTGATTGCAATTCTCAATTGTAAAACAGAACTCTGCTTGATGCATACTACTCTGTGTCCTTAGAATTTCTTTCTGGCCAGTCTTAGGCATGCCCCCCAGTTTGGCCTGTTCTACACTTAAGCTGATATATAGCTCTAAGGCTGAAAACCACCTGTAACTAGGCGGTGGTACAGTATCCTCAGGACTTTCCATGAAAGCTGAAAAGGAGAATAGAAATATTTATTGGGGACTAAGCACTACTGAGGGACGTGGTAGCTCAGTGGCTAAGATGCTGAGTTTGTCGACCGAAAGGTCAGCAGTTCAGTGGTTCAAATCCCTAGTGCCGCATAACGGGGTGAGCTCCTGTTACTTGTCCCAGTTTCTGCCAACCTAGCAGTTCAAAGGACGTAAAAAATGCAAATAGAAAAATAGGGACCACTTTTGGTGGGAAGGTAACAGCGTTCCGTGTGCCTTTGGCATTTAGTCATATGGCCACATGACCACAGAGACATCTTTGGACAGCACTGGCTCTTTGGCTTTGAAATGGAGATGAGCACCACCCCCCAGAGTCAGGAATGACTAGCACATATGTGTGAAGGGAACCTTTACCTTTAAGCACTACTGAGCTCGATCGAAATTGCTCCCAGTTTCAAGTAGCAGATTCAGAGCATGTGATATATTGGCAAATTGCACATTTTGGACCAAGTATTAGTGGCTAGTTGTCCAACTGAACAAAAACATACAACTCAAGAATCAACTGGTTATTTTGACACAATCTGGTGCAAAGTTCCCAAATCTTAAAAATTAAAAATGGTCTAAGTCTTATAACTTTTTTTTACAATATTTCAACTAAAACCTAATGAATTCTTACCTGCAAACCTGTGGCAAACTAACCTAACTAAGCTAATCTAACCTTTCTCCTGAAAATTACTTTGTTTTGTTTTTTAAAATAAAATGTTTAATGAGGAGGAAGCAAGAATATAATAAAACATAGAAGAACTAGAGCCTTGGTGGTGCAGCAGATGAAAGTACTGTTAAGTAACACCAGCTGCTTGCAATTACTGCAAGTTCAAATCTCACCAGGCTCAAGGTTGACTCAGCCTTCCATCCTTTCGAGGTAGGTAAAATGAGGACCCAGATTGTGGGGGCAATAAGCTGACTTTGTATAAAAGTCATTGTGGGGGGGGGGAGGCAAAAGCCCTACTAAGCAGGTATATACAAAAGTATGAAGGCTATTGCTTAACGCATTGTAAACTGCACTGAGTCTCCGGAGAAGGGCGGCATATAAATCGAATCAATCAATAAATAAATAAACTATGTTTTGCACCTTTATCTTCACAAACACTCCACTGATGTGTTTATTCTTGCTATTTTTTAATATTTATATTTATATCCTGTCTTTTATCCAGGAGCGCAAGATTGTATTGTGCTTCTCTAGATTGGTCCGCATGACAAATTTATTAGATTGAATTAAGAGGAATGTCTGGCTCAGAGTAACTCAGGTGTCATGGCTAAATGTAGATTTGAACCCGATTCTCCCCAATTCTAGTCCAGTACTTTAACAACTACACCGTGCTGGCTTTATAGGCAATGTTTTTCAGGGAGTGGACCCTCAGAACTTGCATAGACATTAGAACTGATATACAAGTATAATTTGATGAGCCTTTTATCTGACTTCATTAATACATATGAGTCCAATAGTATAGGAACAAGCCATTCAATTACATCTCAACAATGAGTGTAGTGCATTGTTTATGTTTCTGACATATAAACAAGCCCTCTTGCATCCCATTTAACTTTCAGATATATGCTGATCAAGGAACAATTGCTTAGAAAAGGTCTAATGAAAGAACATTAGAATTTTATCATCTGGCATTAGCATTTAATCCTTGCTCTAAATACACTCTCTGCAATTATGCTATGTTGTTTCAGAGTCCCGTCTCTCATACTATGCCTGCTACATTTTAGATTTTGTCTATACAAAACTGAACTTGTTATGCTGACAGGTGCAGCTTCTGTTTAATCTTTTGATCATAGAACAAAACATTCATCCTGATATCTTTTGATCTAAGCAGTTTGCATAAAATCCAAGGCTGTAGATTCATTTTTCCTTCCCTTCTTCACTCTCCACTTCTGGAGTTTAAATAGCCCAGTATTCAAAGTTTGCAGATAAATGATTCTAAATTGTCTGTCTTTACTGAAGGTACAGTAACGGAAAATGCTCATTCTTATTCATCTCTTGAAATTTCTGTTTGAAAACTTCAAATAACAGACTTTCTTACTAATTGCTAATAAAGAATTTTACATTCAGCATTTAGATGCAATATTGATTGCTGATTGAAGTCCCCCCCACCAAACCTAGGTTCTACCAGGTTTAAAGTTTGGTTGAATAATTTTCAAAGAAATACTGACTTTGTGTCTACTCCTAAATTAAGTGAGAGGATGTAGCAGTATGGCACAGGAACTGCTTTGCCTTTTGAAAATACCAGTATAATTTCCTGTATCTCCAAACAGAACTGGAAAAGATCGAAAGATATCTAAGATCGAAAGATTTCAGAGATTTTTCAGAGAAATAGTTTGGATAAATCAGTTCCAGCTTCAGATTGAGAAACCATTATGAAGAAAATATGGGAAACTGGTGATAAATTTACTTAGTGTCTTAATTTAAGACATAATTTTTATAAAATGATGTATTGTTGATATATGACATGGATTGTCAAAAAAGTACAAAGGAACATGAAACCATATTGGGGATCGCTTTATATTGTTAAAAATGTATTAAAATACTTATTAAGATGGGACAAATTGCAATTAATTTTGCTGGGAAGAATTTCTGTAATTAAGATGAATGCTTTACCTAATATGATATTTTTATTCCGGAAGTTATAAATATTGATGACAAATGTTCCATTTAAGCAATGACAAAAATATTTCTGAGTTTTTATGGCAATGAAAAAAAAACAAGAATTAAGTATGAATATAAATAACAAATATAAATTGTTGAATAATGCTAAAGTGAGGGGAATTGGAGCTATATTTTGATACTTGCTGTTTGGTTTAGATGGAAGAATGGAAAATAAGAAGCTATTAAATTTGGAGGCCCGTGATTTGAAATTTGTATGTTATACTTTTTTGTGGTATAATAAAACTAAAGTGAACACAGATTTTAAGAATCATATATATATCAAAGCTTTCTCCTAAGATACCTCTCTGCTTGTTACCTCAGGAAGCTTTTTTTCAGAAAGCAATGATAGCAAGACTAGTTTGGTAACTTATAGTGAGATATTATGTCTTATTCATTATTATGTTACTAACTTAACAACTGCAGTGATTCACTTAACAACTGTGATATCGTAAAATGGGGCAAAACCCACTTAACAAATGTCTCACTTAACAACAGAAATTTTGGGCTCAATTGTGGGCTCAAGTCGAGGACTACCTGTACTCTATTTGACTTTAAAACTGAGAAATGTTAAAATATTGGACCTTGTCGATCCTTGAAAAGGTCTTGAGTAACCCCAGAAGGTGTTCTAGTCTGTTCTAGGTTCTTGGGGGGTGGGTGTTGTGTGGGGCTATGTTTAATAGGCTGCCACAGGTAGTCTAAGGAAACAAAGGGAAGGCATAACTGCTACATGCTATGAGGTTTTGGAAGCTTGAGTCATTTTGTTCCTCCCTGGAGAGAGAAAAGCATGGGAATAAAACCTATTTTGTCTGCACATCATAACGGCAATCATTTTTCTCTGAGACCATCTGTCATTGATGATCATGTTTGTAACTGAGGAAGTACAGAGGTATGGAATGATTTTTTAATTTCTGTCCTTCAATTCAAGTAATTACTTCTTAGTATATGTTTCCTGTCTAGTAATTAAGAATTGACTCTTGTACTCTAAACAGGACTTTATCCCTAAATCCATTAAGTGAATTTCAATTGAACTAAAGCCAAATACACTAGTTTCTGTAAACAGAACATTCGCTTTTACTACATCAAATTGAAAATGGTCTTAGAGAAGTGCTTTTAGGAGCATATATAGTAAATACACTTGGTGCTCAGTTCACAAAAGGCTTAGTTAAGATGGTACTCCTAGGCAAGTCATTGAAGTTGGATGAACATTTGTCCCTTTTTAACTAGTGTGCCATTTGGACTGATCTTGGAGAAGGCAGATTTATCTAAGGAAGTGTGTGGTTTGGTCTTTAAATTACTACAGTGTGTTTTACGAAGAGCTCTCTTGAGGAGTCTAAGGAAATTGTAACCAATGCAGAATGCTGCAAACAAATTATTTTTGGGTGTCGCTTCAGTGACCATGATACACTACTCTTACATCAACTACATTAGTTGCCAATTTAATTCTGGGTATAATTCAAAGTTCCTGGATCTCATTTATTTATTTTATTTATTTATATTTCATTTTTTTAAAAACTGCCCATTTCCCTCAGAAGAAGGAATTTATAAAAAATTAAAATGATTGGGGAAATATGCATGAAAGATTACCTTTCCTGTAGGTCTTGCCACCAAAATTATCAAATGATTGGTGCTGGCAGTGGATCAACTTAAACTGTAAACTACTAATTAATTTATCGGTGGAGTCTTTAAATAAGTATTATATGGGCCACCCACACCACAGACCTAATTAGCTGATCTTTTGTGCATGTTGCCTAGCAACCAAGTGCAACAAAGAAAGGTTGCTTTTCAACCTTTTTCTGTGCATGGGAGTGTTCTTTGTATGGTGTGTATATATTGTACAGCTCTCAAGCCTATCCTGATCTGCTCTGAATCGTTTGAGCTTTATTCAGTCCATTTATTGAGACACCTTTGCTAATTAATTGCTAAGACATATCCCAACTGCAGGATTTTGACCCTGAGGAAATTAGATTGGCCCTGTCTTTCTTTACTTGCAAAAGGCAAAACTCTTTTTTTTTCACTTAGAGAAAAATGTATTACCGGTAGCTCAGTGGTCAGTTTAAAATGCTGCTGTTGCTGCTCTTATTGTTGGTTTATGTTATATTTTTGTCTATGAAATACATTTATGTTTTACAAGTTGCCTTGGGGTAATATCTATTTTGAAAGGCAGTTTGGAAGTAATATTATAGATGAAATGGAATAAATAACATCAAGCCTGGATTTGGTCTTATTTTTTGCATTTATCTCAAGAACTTATCACATGCCATACAATTTTAATTTCCATTTATAGGGTTCAAATTGCAAGGAATGTAAAAGGCTCCTCTGCAAATCTTAGAACTACTGTTTAGGAAATGCCATTGTAGGCTTACATAAGATAGCTTCCAATTTTATTTTGTAAACAGCTTTATAAAAATTGCTAGCCAGTTGCTTGCATTTTGTTACTTGAAGTACCTAAGTAAAAAGGTTAAAAAAAAAAAGGGGGGGGGAGTTCTGGGTTAAAAAAAAGATAAACTTTTTGTTGTTGTTAGAATGTAAGGTTTCTTCTGCCTAATTGTTTCAAAGCCAGGTTTACTCATGAAAAGCAGTTCAGTTGGTGGCATTATACAAGGCTGATCTTAGCTTATAAATGCCAATTTTTAGTATTATTATTCCCTTTCCACCCCTCTCTTGTCATATGAAATCCCATTAAGGAAGTTGTCAAGTAAACATGTTCAATAACTGGTTCGTTGTAATAGTCTTCTTTATCTTCTAGGAGTCTTTCAAGAACTTTTTGTTCTAGTTAACATCATCTGTTTATGCTTCTATTTACATTAAATAGGAACTGTGCTGAAAATGCTGTGCAGGGGACAAAAGCATTCCATATGGGAACAATCTGCATTTGAAATTGTATTATTTCAGTTCTTAGTTTAATTAAAATTTATTTTATGCCAGCTCTCATTCACTAATGAAACAGCTGTCAGTGAGGAATTACTACTGGGCAGTTAGCAGAATGTAATTTCCAGCTTAGACAGGCAGGATGGGGAACCAGGATGCTACCAGTCTTCCGAGGATAGGTAAAATTTAAAATGACTCATTTTGAGAATATTGATGCAACAGTAAGCCAATGGTCCAAAACAAACATTATAGTTAAATAATTGGCTTAGAACCATTCCCACTTGTATAAAATGTAGTGTATTTGTGGGTCTCTCCCTGTCTGTGTGTGTGTTTATAGATGTGTGGTTAGGGAGGGAAAGAAATTTATTTAGCTTACATTTAGATAGTTTTGATTATTCAAATCTCTCTTTCTAAAGTGCCTTTGAGTCAGTGCTGCTCTCAGTGATTGCTTGGACAACTTGCAATTTTCTTGGCAAAATTGAATAAACAAAATAATACAAAATGATTCAGAATGTGGTCTTTTCCTAATTCCACCAACAATAATTTTATAATACTTTAGAGAAAACTCTGTAAACAAATACATAGGTTCATGAAAATAAAATACAAAACTTTCCAAAATGCTACATATAAGAACAATGCTTATGGTTTGAGAAATGTGCATCAAAAGAAATAAAAAGGTTAGTGTAAACAATTTTCAAATTTTGTGTACTGCAATTAACATATTTGCAAACCTGAGAAACTATAATTGACAGATTTGCTGGTCTCTAATCTTGATGGTGACAGATGACTTTGGCTAACCAATACTGTTTATATATACCAACTGCTGAGCTCTGATAGAGTGTTATGTCAAAATAAATGAGTTCCAAAATTAGCAGGCTATTGGGTGTACAGTATTTTAATTTATAAGCTAAGTGCATCTTAAGATAACTCAATATTTATTTTTTCTTCTGACTCCATAAGTTTTTTAAAAAGTGTGTTTCACAATTTCTTTGAAGAGTGTGTAGAAAATCTCTCTCTCTTCTTCTCTTCTGTGTTGATTGATGGGGTAAAACTGGGAGAGAATCTTTGTTCAAACATTCCATAGTCATTAACATACAGATTTTCTCTGCTTATTTGTGTATCTATGTGATTGGTTCCAGAGAGGAAGCCTTTGTCTTAACCTCAAAATAACATTTACTGGAAACTTTCAGAAAGATTTTTATCTGTGGATTAATATTTTATTCTATATTTTATTTGTTTTAGAAATTATGATATCTGACTACAATTTAAAGATGTTTTACTTCTTCAATTTCCTAGGGCTTGGATAATTCGTGGAGTGATAGTAAGATCAGGTATTTGATGTTGGTGATAGCTGTGTTCTTTGTCCTCCTTTAGAATGGCAAGTCATCACTTATGCGTCACTGCTCTGATGTTCAGCATCTCCTAATTGCCTCTTTCTATACTATACAGTTGCCAAGTGAGAATTCAGGAGCATTAACTAGTTTCATTTCTAAGCAGGTAACTTCAAGGTTTTATTTTATGTGTAATCAAAATTTAAAATATGATAGTACTGGATTCATAGCCTTGCATATAATAGGAAAGGATGTATTTCAATTTTTACATTTGTATGATTGACCTGGGTGACCTCTTATGAATAAATTGTAAGAATGTTCAGCTTTTATTACTGATCCTGTGATAATTGCCATTACTATTATCCCTTACATTTGTCTGTTGCTTTACAGAATAAGAGAACAAATGCAACTTCACTAATAAACTAATAAAATTGCCCTAAATGTCTGTTATATATGTCTACAAGTGTAGCTCCAAACACTATTTTTGTAGCATATATTCACTTAACCCAAAGGAATCTGTATTATGGAAATTTATCTATTATTGATTTTTTTATCCCAGCTTCCTGTTTATTCAATACATGATCAGGGAATGATGCATTGTAATTTAATGTCCTGGATTGCAAATTTGTTTAAGTTTATCTTTAAAGGTTGTACAGAAACTAGTATTTCTTCAACTCAGCCCCTATCCATGTCATTGGACCAGGAATCCAGTGGTGAAATCCAATTTTTTTTTACTACCGGTTCTGTGGGCGTGGCTTGGTGGGCATGGCTTGGTGGGTGTGGCGTGGCTTGGTGGGCATGGCAGGGGAAGGATACTGCAAAATCTCTATTCCCACCCCACTCTGGAGGAAGGATACTGCAAAATCCCCATTCCCTCCCCACTATTGGGGGAAGGATATTGCAAAATCTCCATTCCCACCCCACTCTGAGGCCAGCCAGAGATGGTATTTGCCAGTTCTCCGAACTGCTAAAAATTTCCGCTACCAGTTCTCCAGAACCTGTCAGAACCTGCTGGATTTCACCCCTGGACCAAAAAAGAGTTCTTATAAAACATCTATACTAGTGTTTCGCAAAGTTGACATTTTTAAGATGTTTGAATTTCAACTGCTGGCTAAAGAATTCTGGGATTCAATATATTGATGCCATACTGTATCTGTTAAGCTTCATTTAATGAGAAGACATTGTCTTGTAGAGGAAGGGCAGGGAACAGGAGGTATAGCATGCCTTTTGGAAAGGGAGGGAATATATGCCATTTTTCTTGCCTGTTTTTGTGGGAGAATATAGTAGTTTGTTGAAATAGTGAATATTCAAAACAGGAATATTAGTATGAGAGTACTAGTAGTCAGTTGTTCCTGATAAGAAGATTTTATTGTTATTGAGAATTCCTTGAAGATTTCATCTTAATTGTTCTGCTACTAAAATGGAAGCAGATAGTAACAATATTATAGGTCTTCAAAGAAGTTGATTTAAAAGTAATTATTCTGCTGTCTTTTAAGTCATTTTACTGTCAGACTCTCTATGTTAGCAGTATATTCTTAACTGCAATCAGCTATGAGCCACTGGGGGAGGGTTACTCTATCCTTGACATATTCTTTGTCTCATGAAACTATTTTCCTCTGAAATTAGATCAGAATTATATAATTTGATAATATGTAGCTGTGTTGAAATTACACTGCCAAAATTCTCAAATGGAAAAGGTTGCCTTTGACTCTATGGGAATGGAATTTTTGGTGTAGGTTGACAAACTTCAAATTTTGACCCAGTTTTTCTCTTTTTTCTTAAGAAAAATATTATAGATTCCTTTCTCTAGTGTGGCTAGTTTCTTCAAATAAGAAGCAATGCATTATGTTTTCTACCTGAAAAGTAATTTACATCTATGAAAAGAAAATCCATTTTAGTTAGGTGTTTTTTGAAAAGACTTTCTATTCATGATTCCTGTGGTTATAGCTATATTAGAAATGCCTAAAATTTCATTTTATTCTAGCTAATTGTGATGGTTCTTTAAAGAATTCTATGCATTGTAGTTTATTAAAGATACTTAGAAATACATTATTACCAGGATGATTATTACCAGAATTATTTTGGAGATTAGAGAATCATTGTTAGATATTTTGAATTTGTGGTTCAAATCAAAGTTATCTTCTCTGGGTCTCTTATAGCCACCTATTAGAACCACCTGCACATGAAAGAGTGGAACCACTGCAAAAACAATGTTTCTAATCCAGGTAGTCCAAAAATTTATGCTTAATTGTACTCAAGATAACTGGGAAGTTGAATATGACCAGGAGGGGCATACTCCAAGTCCCCACAATCTATGTCTTAATGGAATCCCACTAGAATGACTAATTGACTACATCCATGCTAAGGCCAGAATTCTGACCAAAAACAGCCAGATAAATTAGAAAATTCCGTAATCAATCCACTACCATTGGATGCACAATGTTTCTCTCAAAGGAAAGATGGTGATGGCAGTATTGGGAAGGCATTTACAAGGGATAAAACAGTCTTTTCATGAGTTCTGGCATCATTCTCCCAATGTGAGGTGAGGACAACCTCTCAGGTCCATTTATCCATGCCCTCCCCATCCTCCCAGTGGAATTAGGAAGGAAATGGATCAAATTCATCAGTGGTAGAGGTTATTATAGAAAGAACCTTACCCACTTGATCAGAGTCACAAACAAAAAGGAATTCCAGATAATATGTCCAAGTCACCACATCTGCCTCTGCCCAGAAAAAGTCAAGACTTTGGCAATATGAGTTACTTTATTGCCAAAATGCTTTGCAAAACTGGTCACAGTGGCAAGGGAGGTGATTAACCTTTAGGCCCTTCCCCATTGTGGAATTTGCCCCTCTAAACAAGATAGCTTGACTCTATCCTGCAGTCACTATAAGCAAGATATAAAGACTTCTCATATCCATGTTCAGTCATCACTTTTCATTTTTCTTCAAATGTCACTTCTACTGTTTCATCTCCTGGTTCTCCTCAGTAAACCAAGAAACGTTCCAGGATCAGCCATTTTAGAAAGGCCATTCAGAAACAAACACATTACATGTGCAGAAAGCCTCCTGTTGCTAGCAGCCTGGTCAGAATTGTCTGTCTGGCAGAGACTCCCTAAATTGAGGCTGCCTGAATGTTAGATGCCTGGCATATACCTCCTAAATTGGGTGTATGTGTTCAGTAGAGATCCCAGATGACAGTCAATAGTATTTGGACGAGGAAGTGATATGCTCATGGCAAAGGGCTGTGGATAATGCTCTCAATATCCAGATTACGAACAATGGCTGTGAGGCACAGATAACATCTAATTTATGTTCATCCATATGTATTGTGATATCATGGAAACCATGAATTTACGACTGTTCTGGACTCTGTCCCCAAACCAAGAAATACAATTAGGGATCCTGCTAGCCATAGCACACCACTACCAGCTGCAGCCTTTCCCCATGGTTTGATGTAACACTTTTACATTTTACTACCTCAGAAGCAGAATCCCTAGTCACAAGTTAGGTGATCAAGCTATTTTTCATACATAAACATACAAGTACACACATTCTTAGATATAAACAAATGCAAACATACCTATACACAAACACAATCAGTCCAGTTTTTCAGATTCTAGTGACAGTCATTTATCCTTTTTGTAAAATCTCACTAAAAGTTTAGTAATATTTTCTAACATGCATTTTTATTTGCAAAACTCATAGATTACAATGTAAACACGCTAACAGAGACTGCAGAACCTTCTCATGCATTAAATCTCCAGGAAATTTGATCTCTGTTGGAATCCTAAAATGCCCAGAGGTTTTTTTAAAAAATAAAAATAAAATCTCTATTTCAGTCTGCCTCAATCTTCTGGCTATTGTTCACTCCCAGACACTGGATTAGAACATCCTCAGTAGGGAGGGGAAAGAAACATATCCTCCTTTCAGATACTTGGCGGCTTTTGAGGAACAACTATTTGGTTTCTATGGAAACTTATCACCAGCTAGGCCAGACAAACCACTTTGACCATAGTGGCAGCTTCTCACTTGTCCAATCCAATCTTAGAATAATAGAATCACCAAATTGGAAAGGTCCGTGAGCTCCCCAAGCATTAGTTCTGTATATCATTTGTTTGGCTATGTTAATTACATGAACTATTTTATTTCCTGCAATCTGCTTTTGCCTGGGTACTCAAGACATAAGCTTGGGCCAGATTATTTCTGTGTAACTAGAATTAAGTTCAGGTTGATTTCTAATAAGCAAGCATAATCAGGAATGTATTGCTGCATATATATATATATATATATTTTTTAGCCAGGTTTTTCCTACGTAACCAAGGTTTTTCTGCAGCCCTAGCTCAGTGGATGTGACTCCACTGAGCTAGGGCTGCAAAAAAACCTTGGTTACGTAGGAAAAAACTGGCTAAAAGAAACACACACACACACACACACACACATTTTCTTACTTCTTCGTAGGATTTTTGTGTGTTTTTCCTCTAGCCAGGTTTTTCCTACGTAACCAAGGTTTTTCTGCAGCCCTAGCTAGTGGATGTGATTCTACTGAGCTAGGGCTGCAGAAAAACCTTACGTAGGAAAAACCTGGCTAGAGGAAACACACACACACACACACACACACACACACACACACACACACACACACACATATATATACACACACACACACACACACACACACACACACACACACATACATATATATATATATCTTCCTTGCATCATGACTTTAACTACTTCTCTCTCACTCTTTCCAGATGCCATTGTAAAACATGTTCATTCTGCATTTTCTGTGGAAGAACACAGATGGTGACAGCTAAGTGTAACTGCAGCTATTAAAATTTGCCGTGATTGTTCCTCACAATGAGCTCTGGATCCTTTATATACTCTAGAGAAGATTCTTGTAGAAATGTGATAAAATGGAAGGACGGGAGTGGTAATAAAAAGTTGCTCCTCTGATATAAAGAAGCTAATCAAGAAAAGAGTTCTATTGTTACTTGACTAGCTAAAGGTTCTGTGTAAACCCCATTGTATAACACCAACACAATTATTAAATTTGCGGATGACATGACAGTGGTGGGGCTCATTAATAAAAACAATGAGTCTGCTTATAGAAAGGAAGTACAAGGACTGACATTGTGGTGTAAAGAAAATAATTTTATATTTAACACCAAAAAAACTAAAGAACTTATAATTGACTTCAGGAGGAAGAGAGATGTACATTTACCATTGTACATAAATGGTGAGGAGGTGGAGAGGGTTGGTAGTTTTAAATTTCTGGGCATTTTAATATTTCAGAGGACCTCTCATGGACTATGAATGCTGACATGCTTGTGAAGAAGGCACAGAAGAGGCTATACTTCCTGAGAATGCTCAGGAAGATAAATATCTCAGCATCTACTTCTGTCCTACTATTGCAGCACCATTGAAAGCGTCCTGACATACGGCATTCTTTCATGGTATGGGAGCAGCTCTGCAGCAGACATAAAAGCTCTACAGAGAATTATTAAAACTGCCCAGAATATCATCGGACTCCAGCTACCAGCCCTGGATGATATCTTTGCATCTCACTGTTTGAGGAAGTTACACAACATTCTCAGAGACTCTTCCCATCCTGCTTACACTCTTTTTGGACTGTTGCCTTCTGGCAGAAGATACAGAACAATTAAAAGTCGGACCACATGTTTTCTGAATAGTTTTTATCCCAGAGCTATAATCGTACTCAACAATGAACTAAAGGGCCACCATCAGTGAGCTGTTGGACAGCATTACTTGGTCTGCTGTGTGGATACTTGGGTGGTTTAGGGATGGGGAATTTTTGATGGGCGGGTGTGTGTTTGGGGATTGTCATGTGTATTGGGCTTGGTCTCTGGGTGTTATGTGAATTTTGTTGCATGGGTATACTGTGTATATGCATACAATGACAATAAACTTGGCAAGGCAAGGCAAGGCAAGGCAAGGCAAGGCAAGGCAAGGCAAGGCAAGGCAAGGCAAGGCAAGGCAAGGCAAGGCAAGGCAAGGCAAGGCAAGGCACGGCACGGCACGGCACGGCACGGCAAGGCAAGGCAAGGCAAGGCAAGGCAAGGCAAGGCAAGGCAAGGCAAGGCAAGGCAAGGCAATACATGATTTCTGAATACCTGGGATAGCACAAATGGCTTCACAGTCTCTAAAACTATTTGGAATCCAAGATAGGTATGATCCAATCTTATCTTTAAGACAAAGAGTATAACCATTTAGCAATAAGCATGTGGTGTGGCTTGCTTTGAAGTGGCCTTACATCAATTAACTAGAACTGGATTGTTCTAATTTGGCATTGTCTTAAAACTGGGCTGGCCTAAGGAAGCCCAAGGCAAATAAAAGTCCATCTACAGAAACTGACAGGGCTGCCAACTGAATCTTAGTTATGTTGGGAATAAGGTAGCCTCCTTCCTGTGGGGGGAGGATCCCCAGGGCAGGGTCAAGAAGGTTAAAGAGGGAGGCGGCAACTGCATGATCAAAGCCCCAACTCTTTTTAATGTGTGTCACATAGGCAATGCATGTAAAAAAAAGAGTTGGGGGGCTTTAATCACAGAGTTGCAGTCATTGTCTTGACTTTTTTTATAGCCTTGCTCCTTTATTTATTTATTTATTTATTTTATGGGATTTATATGCCGCCCTTTCTCCACAAGGACTCAGGGCAGCTCACAACAATAAGCAGCAACAAGTCCAGATTAAAATTCAAACAATAAAAGAAACTAAAATTCCCATTAAAACCCCATTCAGTCCAGGCCAGCCTGGCGAAACAACCATGTTTTAAGGTCACTGTGGAAAGAGCATAGGTCAGGGGCACCCGGAGTTCCAAGGGGAGGGTAGGTGCGCCTACAGAGAAGGCTCGCTCTCTAGGGGCCGTCAGCCGGCATTGCTTGGCCGACGGGACCCCAAGTAGGCCCTCTCTGTGTGAGCACCCCGGGCGATGGGGAGCTGTTGCTGGCCGCAGATGATCTGCCAAATATCCCGGGCCTAAGCCATGTAGGGCTTTATAGGTGATCACCAACACCTTGAACCTTATCCTTTACCATATTTGAGAGAAGCAGGCCAGTTTAGAAAATCAGGCTAAATAGCACAACTAATTAAGAACCAAACATCTGAGAATCTGTGGGTTTTTTTTTTCTTTACTTGGCTCATTCTGATGTAAGATAGCCCAGATTAGGAAATGCATGATATTTACATTCTATAATAGTATCTAATTTTACCAATATTCATCATCATTAGTCTCGGTTGGGTCCTCTTTAGCATATGTACAGAGTATCCTTCAAAAGCCTTAATATATGCTACAAAGGACACATACATGTGGTCACTGTCATAGAAACAGGCGTTCTTTCACTGAGCATCTCTTCCAGGCTGTTTTGTACAGTGCTACAGATGGCATTGCACAATTAATCTGATGTGCATTTGCTCTACTGGAGAAGAGTTCTGATTTTCAGACTCCTGCCTGATTTAAAAAACAAAATCACAAACGCACATGCCCTTGCTCACTCAGGTAAGGACCATATAATTAAACCATTTAGAGGATACTGTTCAAAACCAGATTGTTTAAATACTTAAGATTTCAGCTTTGGCTACTTCCAATTCCAGTAAATCCATTAATTATACATCATACAGCGTTTACCATCAGAAGTAGGATTTCATTAACTTAGCTGCTTGCTAACACGCAGTCAGATCTCAGACAAACTCTCCAGAGTCTTTTGTGCTGCTAAAGTAGCACTGCTGGGTCTAAGTTACACACACAGTTCACCTGAGGAGAGGATTTAACCAATGATCTTTCCTCTTATCTCAGCAGCTCAATGCCAGAGTCTCGGCTGCTATTTGAAGGAAAAGTGGCACCACAGACTACAAAATTGGACAGCCTTATTTTTAGCACAGCAACAACCAAGCCAGCCGACTAGAAGGTAGAGAAGGAGAAACATTATACTTTGATGAAAACAAACCAATGACAAAGGAAACACATCAGCTGTAGAGGCTCCATGGTAGCTAACAAGGGCTTTCTTCAGCCTTCTAACTCATACATTTAAAGAGCCCGGGCAATGGGAAAATGATTCTTCAAGTAGCTTGTCGTTATTTTTACAAAACCCAGTTCTAATTCCCTTTCAAGGGTGGTGGATCTCTATATTTGCTGTAAAGCCAGTGTTGTGATTTAAAATGCTCTTTATAGATTTCTCTTTCCATTCACTAAGTATGCTTCTGCAAACATAAGAATTATTGCATGCTGCCATAAAAGGGTAAATGTATCACACCAAATCATGAAGGACACACATGAAATCCAAAACTCCAGGCCCAGCTGCAGTATAGGCCTAATAAAGCTTATATAAGTGGCTGCTTCTTAAAACCTGTGTATATAAACTTAATGGATAATGACTACATTGTGTATAAAACTAGAACTTTAAGAGCCATTAACATGAACAATTGTTTGCCAATATCAAATCTCAGAACAAAAATGGATGGTAAAGTTTTCCATGTGATGAGAATTGGAAATCAGTGAAAGTTGGACTTTTAATGAAAATAAATGGTTGTTTGAGCCTATTGAGAAATAACTCCCATTTCTGGTGCCAGCAGTGAGAAATTAGTTAAGACTTTAGCTCAACTTCTTAAGAATTATAAAGCTGAATGATTAAACTGCTAGCCAATTCTGAATAGATGCACTTGTGAAAAAACAATTTAAATTTTGATATCTATTTTGAAACAAAAAATAGATTTCAACGTTCACAATAGGGTATATATATTCCAGGCATTCTGGGCAGCAACACAGGGCAACATCAGAGAAATTATATGTTACAAGGCAGCTGCTTACCCTAGCATACCCAGGAATGTAGTGGGTTGCCCACTCTTGCTTTCTCAAGTGGGAGTTCCTAAGCTTTTCCTCCACAATTCTTACTATGATATCCTGCCACATTCCTAGGGGGGAGCCTATTCCATATGCTGCACCATCTGCTTTACTTATGTAGTTATACCAGCAGTGGCATTCAAATTTTTTTACTACCATTTCTGTGGGTGTGGCCTGGTAGGCGTGGCATGGCTTGGTGGGTGTGGCTTGATGGGCCACACCCACCACTCCATGGGAAGGTTACTGCAAAATCCCCATTTCTTCCTGATCAGCTGGGACTCAGGAGGCAGAGAATAGATGAGGGTGGGGCCAGTCAGAGGTGGTTCTCCAAACTACTCAAAATTTCTGCTACTGGTTTTCCAGAACTGGCCAGAACCTGCTGAATACCACCTCTGAGTTATACATCTATTTTAGAGGCTACTTAACTCCAGATTTTGAATGGAGTAGAAAACAGAAGGGGAAAAGGAAAAATTCCTAGATAGACTACACAATATGCATTTTTTTAAAAAGCGCAACCAATGGGGGCTTCAGAACCAACCAGTCTTAAATGCTTGGTGAACATCAGATTTTCAAAGATTTTTGGAATACTATAAGCCACAAATATCTGGAGGGTGCTGTGTACCGAGAAGGCACACTTCCTAGGTCCCAATAGATAGCATGATTTGATTGAAGGGACCCAGAGCATGACGACTCTGCCAGATCTTACCAGTAGGGCAGAAACCAAGGAAGATAGGAAGTCCCTCAAATTCTTCTTTACTCATTAATTTGAAAAGAAGAGAATAGAAACATACCCATTCTTCAGGGTTTTGTTTTTGTTGTTATTTCTTTTATTTTGCCCATGTGTGAGTGGTTGTCAGAATCAAGGTTCTGTTTCCAGACAAAGATGCAAATATTTTGTTACATAGATAAGGGTTAAAGAAAACCTACTTGAAAGTTTATTATTTATTAATTTCAAGTTGAAGACAATGAGAGAAATGGAAAAGGATAAATATCTTGAATGTACAGTCTTAAATTCTGCGGTTACACAGAATACATATACAAATAGAATATACAAATATACAAATAGAATAAAATAGAATAGAAAATTACAGCTCGAATCAATCTGTAAATCTAATTCCATGCTTTACTATGGCTGTTTTCTTCCAATTCTCCAGCCTTTGTTCAGGGTAGGTTTTTTTAACTGGCTGAAGCTATTTTGAATTTAGCACAGTGTCCTACCACGATGGAGGGCAAAAACGTAAAGGCAAAATAGAGCTTTCCATTCTCTTGTCTGCCCAATTGAGAAAGGAAACTTTTCTGCTTCTATCTGTGGTTCGGAATTTGAGTTTTCTTTGCTCATCTTTGCCTGCTATCAAACTGACAGATTTGATTAAATCTTTCATATCCAAACCTGGAAGTAGGAGGATGACTCTCCTCGATCACACCATGCAAATATGAAAAGAGGGAACTATGCAATTTAGGGGATACAGTTTCACTGCACCTTTTTTACTCATGTTTTTTCTCTCTTTGTGAAAAGGATTCTATAATAAAACAGGAAAAAAGAAAGAAAGAAAGAAAGAAAGAAGGAAAGAAAGAAAGAAAGAAAGAAAGAGGAAGGAAGGAGGGATGGATAGATAGATAGATAGATAGATAGATAGATAGATAGATAGATAGATAGATGGATAGATAGATAGATAGATGGATGATATATTATGGGGAGCAAGCTTCATTTCAGATATTAAACTCAACCAAACGGTATCTCTAAGGATGGAAGTCCTTTCCCACAACTGACTTCACTAATCACCATAAAAGACACCATCTGAATCTCATTTAATATTAACTCTGAAATGACCTTCCTAGGGGAAGATATTGTTATTTTGGGGAGATGGGAGGCTATCTCCTTTGGAAAAGAAAGATACCAAGAAGAGTGTGCTTAGTTATAGTGAAGGGAAAAATTAATCTCTTTAATATACAGATTAGAACTGAAAAAAACAAGTCCAGAGAAAACTGGATTACAAAGTAATTTCTGATTTAAGGAACTGTTATTCTGATAGATGTAGGTAAATGTCTATAGTTAGTACTTTTCTAAGTTTATTCTACATTTTCTGTGTGCTAGTTAAGATATGTATGGTCCCTGATGTGCATATCTTTGCAAACTGAACTATTGTATGTTTGATATTTCTTGGGATCTCTCAGCAGAGATCAGGATGGACCTCATCCTACCTTGTGATCTGCCCTAAGCATAGATTTTTCCTTTAAGGCGCTGTATAATTTTAGGAACCTTGTATTTTCAAAAACACCCCCCCCCTTGATATTTTACTATATTGTTACCTAAAGATAAATACTTTACATTTCCTTTTTCTTAATAATGGTATAATGTGAAATTGATCTATTGCTTTAACTGCCCTGTGTGTGTGTGTGTGTGTGTGTGTGTGTGTGTGTGTGTGTTGTTTATTGTTGTTGGTGAGTGATTTCCTTATCATGTGCCTCAAAGCTATTTTGTCTGGGAATTGATCCTAGAGAATTTATTTCATTCTTATCATTTTGCCCCCCCCCCCACCTTTCTATCAGTCAGTAATCTCACCTGGGAGATCTCTATCTGCCTCACAAACCAAGGTTTTGAGGAGGATGTCAGGTAAAGGCATCCTGAAGATAGTTATGGCAGTAGAAACTACCAAGAAGTTACACTTTGATAGACCAGAGTATATAAACCTGAGATACATGATTTGAGATCTCCAAATTCCATGCTTACAAAGGGAGGAAGGGAGAGAGAGAGAGAGAGAGAGAGAGGAGAGAGAGAGGGAGGGAGGAAGAGGGACAGAGAGAGAGAAAGAGGAAGAGAAATATGGAAGAGGATATTTGTAGCTCAGGATTGAATTGTAGGATCCTTGGTGCTCTCTGAGCTTGGTGTTTCATTACCAAATGTTTCATTACCAAACTAGGTAACATCAACAGTGCTAGAAGGGAGTGAAATTTATATACTAGTAGCTCAGCCTGTCAATGTTGGTGGGAGTTGGCTTGGTGGTTTCTTGATTAGGCTATTGATTGCTGTTAGCTTGTTTGTCTGCATTGGTAGTTCCTTGGTTGGGGTATTGTTTATTTCTTGATTGTTGGTCTAGTGTTAATCTTGGTGTTAATCTCTGCTCATCTGGGTGATTGGTAGTGAGGAAATGTTTGGAGTTTTTTTGTTTGTTTCCTTTTTGACTTTTTGATTGTCTCTTTTGAATGGTATCTAGATATTATTTACCTATGCCTGTTCATGGCCGATTTGTCTGACAGTCAGGTTTCCAGTATTTTCACTACAAAATGTGCTTTCACTATTCACTGCACTTTCACTGCAAATTGAAAATACAGAATGGGGGTTATTATAATGTTGTATTGCTGTCTGTCAAGTTGAGGAAATGCAAAATTAAGCAACCTAAATCTTGAGCGAAAATTGCTTCAGATCCTGTCACATTAATACTATAATACATAACACAGACACTCACACGTTGACAATTCTGGACTATAGCCTCAGCAGGTTAAAGATGGTTACATATAAACCCAGCAACTCAGGATGAGCATGGAGCAATCACTAGGGGGGAGAGGACATGCCAGGCACTGCAGGCACTGGTAGGTTTTTGCTGTTATATGTTATTAAAATGTGTGATTATTATCAATTTTCTATGTATTTATTTAAGCAATTATCATTTAATTAAGTTTCAGAAATTATCAGGAACACCAACATCAACAATTGCTTAAGAATCAGTAGGAGGTTAGTTGGATCCATTGTATTTGCAGTAAAGCTTCATTCACATGTATACTCTATATTTTAAGTCTTACATTTTCCTAGTTTTGCTATGCAAACATGACTTACCATTATATGACCCCATAATTTGGTCTTTGAATGTCAGGGACAATTACCATGGCCACCTGGCAACTTTTTGTGTAGATCACTACACCTGTAGTAATTATGAACTTTGTAGTCATATTTGCAGGTTCAGTGTGAATACAGGTAATCCATGACCTTTATTTACAGTGAAGCATTATTATTGCTTTCATTGTACATGCAGTAATCACGTGGAACACTTTAATTCACATTACATCATGAAATAAATACTGATTCTTAAGCAATTGTTGATGTTGGTGTTCCTGATAATTTCTGAAACTTAATTAAATGATAATTGCTTAAATAAATACATAGAAAATTGATAATAATCACACATTTTAATAACATATAACAGCAAAAACCTACCAGTGTAGTAGAGAATGCCTGAAGTATCCTAAATTAAACATATGATCAAAGATTTAGCCTTCCTTCCTTTCTTCCTTCCTTCCTTCCTTCCTTCCTTCCTTCCTTCCTTCCTTCCTTCCTTCCTTCCTTCCTTCCTTCCTTCTTTCTTTCCCTCCCTACAGTGGTGGGTTGCTACTGGTTCATCCCGGATTGGGCGAACTGCTAGCGGCAGCAGCGGGAGGCTCCGCCCACCCGCCTGGATGTCTCTGCACATGCACAGAAGTGTCGTGCCCACACGCACCCATGACCAAACCAGTAGCAGCTGAAATTGAAACCCACTACTGCCTGCCTATCTATCTATCTATCTATCTATCTATCTATCTATCTATCTATCTATCTATCTATCTATCTATCTATCTAACTATCTATCTATCATCTATCTATCTACTATCATGTTTTTTCTCAGAGCTATAAAACAGAAGAAAGGATCAAAAGATCAACACTTAAGGGCTTTTGTCCTCCTCTGAACATTAATCACTTTACTTTTGCATTCCTTGTGAAATGGCTTTAAAAATCTTACTGTCCTTTCCCTGGTTGTGGAAAGCATGCTATTCTATTTCTTCCATAGCATTTTCAACATATGTAAACTTTTGAAGTGTTTTCCTTTTCTCAGGTTCTTTATGCATTCAACTGGGCACATCTTAAATTGAAGCATCTTCTATATCCTTAATTAAATCTACTAGTTTCTGTATGCAACGAAGACTTGAAGAATAAAGAAATTTATTGTGATATCTATTTCTAGAGAATTAGCATCATTGTAACTTGGGAAAATTCAGTCAAATACTGGTATGTCCACATATGGAACCCAACATTACTCTAGATGAAAATAATTAAAATGTTTTCCACAGGACAAAGTATGTCTGCAGTATTACATCTAGCTTGGGAACAAGTTCCATCTCGGCAACTCTTTTTGTGAGAATACCTACAACATACTCTCAACATTCCAAGTGTGCCCAGCACCTTAAAAGGATGGCCTTTTGTAGTGTTGATTTGTTGCATCAGCTTTTTTTAAATACATCTTTTTGGTTCTGTTTTATTTCTTAACCAGTCCAGTATTTTGGAGAGTGATATAACTCAGATGGAAAGGAGAGTGATCAAAGAAGGAGATAAACTGCAGGATATTTTGGTGTCAGAGGAATCCCATGATGTTTTTTTTTTTACTCATCATTGAAAATAAATCAATGGGACACCTCTTCAAGTTGCCATTTCTATAATACTGCTATTGTTTGTCTTTTTAAAAAGGAAGAGAACTTAGTTTTATTATACATCTTGAAATGTCATTGTCCCCTGTGAAGTCCAGCTTTAAAATTTTTCTGCTTGCCTGGAGATTTGTACACAGTGCTCCTTTATTATTATCCATTGCCACAGGGTGACTCTGCTGCTCCATTGGAACTGTGCTGGAAATGTTTGTGTCAGCCTGGGAGCAAGTGTCAATGTTCCATTATCCTAAGTTGTTTTATAGAAGCCCAACTTGAGATAATATCGGAAAGACTCCCAATACTAAGAAATCTGTAGAGAACAAGTTACAATGCAACATCTGTTGACCTCACAGAATTCATATATAATATATTGAATGGAGATACAAAAATACTGAGGTCCTGGGGAATGAGCATGGTATGTGCCTGTCAACTGACATATTTTTATAAGAAAGAAATGAAATAAAGACGATGGAATAATTATCAACATAGGTTTTAGGTTTATGTTACCTCTTGCTAGCCCTACCTTTACTTATATGGTAGTTTTGAATTTCTGCTCAATATGTGCCCCCCTTTTTGTCCTTAATATTTCTCTGACTTTTGGCTTCAATTGCACTCTTGCAATTATTTTGGATATTGATAATCTCACTTTTATGTGATGAGTGGCTGTCTTCTTCCATGAGTTAGGTATTCAGCCAGTTTATTCTGATGGGCTGTAATTGCTTCTGTTTTGTCTCAGATTTTGGCTTGCAATTGCCTTGTTTAGATCAATATTGTCCATCTAGTACCCTCCCCCATTTATTTTTGTGAATATTTTTTTTTCTTCCCAGCATTTTGCTCCGCTTAGTTACAGGATCTGTTTCATCTGCATTGCACTTAGTTGTCGCAACATACTTGTCAGTACGTGATGTGATTTGTTTTTCAGCCTGACTGTTTTGGGGTTAAAAGGGTATGATGGGACCAGGGTCATCAGCCAATTACATGCTTAAGAGAACTTGACTTTCCCCACTCTTAATATTACATGACATAAACTGGCCATTGTGGTCCCAGTGGTTATCAGCACACCGGGTGTCATGCCAAAAAGTCTTGGATGGCACTTAGAAAATCTGCACACTGACAATATTTCCATCTGTCCAGTACAAAAAGCCACACTGCTTGGATTCACAGATATACTACACTGATACATTACAACATCTTAGGATCTTGGGAAGTACACAGTGCATAAGAAGGCAAACACCAGCTAAAGAACTGGCCACTGTGATTTCACATTGTTGTGTATATAGCAACAACACTCAAGCAAGTTAGCGGTTCTCCTTTTCCCAGTCTGTAAAACTCAAATTAAATACATGTAAAGAATTGTTCTAACAATGTTTACCCTTACATAGCACGTGGACATGGCCATCTTAGCTTTCCAAAACTATAGGTCTAAGTAGACTTGGGAGCCAGTGAGTCCGTTAATGGCTGATTAACCATGATGTAATACTTTTGCAGGCAAATTTTCCTCCAGTATGGTTCCCTTCAGTTAGCTAGCCATCCATCCTGGAGAAAGCAGTATACTGAAGCTAATCCAAGTCAATTTGGGAAAAACACCTCAGGGGTGTCAGTAACGAGAAGGCCAAAAACACAAGGATTGATTGCCACAATTATATGAGTCTTTTCATTTTTATGTCTGTCCGAAC
This sequence comes from Pantherophis guttatus, assembly GCF_059756535.1. Classification (NCBI taxonomy): domain Eukaryota; kingdom Metazoa; phylum Chordata; class Lepidosauria; order Squamata; family Colubridae; genus Pantherophis; species Pantherophis guttatus. The sequence goes on along the minus strand of NC_142065.1, from coordinate 34,721,086 downwards.
GTTTCAAATGCATGGTTGTGGCCACATTCTTGATTTTTTGACTCATTCCCTGCAGACACCTCTGAAACAGCTAGTTTATTAGTCTAACATATGAATAATTTGGATAGTTCAGTTCAGTCCTGACCGGATCAAGGTTGACTCAGCCTTCCATCCTTCCGAGATCAGTAAATTAAGGACCCAGATTGTTTTATTTATTTATTATTTATTTTATTTATTAATTTTATTTCTATACCGCCCTTCTCCCGGAGGACTCAGGGCGGTGTACAGCCTGATTAAAAGCACAAAGACAGACAGAATTTAAAATAAATTATTAAATGATAGGCTCAATTTAAAACCCCAAATTTAAAATCCCATTTTTAAAACCCAATTAAAATCTTTACCTTGATAGCCCAGCCTGGCAGAACAACAAGGTTTTAAGGGCTCAGCGAAATACACGGAGATCAGAGATTTTATGAATTTCTGGGGGCAGCTCGTTCCAAAGGGCAGGGGCTCCCACAGAGAAGGCCCTCCCCCTGGGTGTCGCCAGCCAACATAATTTGGCCGATGCACCCTGAGGAGACCCTCTCTGTGGGAGCGGACTGGCTGGTGGGAGGCTACTGGTGGCAGAAGACGGAATATGCTAATTCTGTTAACTACTTAGAGAGGTCTGTAAAGCACTATGAAGTGGTATATAAGTCTAAGTGCTATTGCTATTGCTATTTTTTTCTTGAGCTTTTGACGCCAAATGTGATTTCTTAACAGGCTGCTGAAACTCTTCCCATCATCTTGCTTCTCAGAGGGACAAACTGGTTTGTAGCCTTCAAAGGCCAAAGTCCCATATGCTCAGTCAGACTTGAGAGTTCCCCCTTCCTTGTTCTTGATTTTAAATGGCAGAATGTGAATTTGTGAGCCCTGAGACATGTTTTGGGGATGGAACTAAGGGTTTTGTTCTGTTTCTGTTTTTATGGCAATTCAAAAAGGCTCCCCCCCCCCCAAAAAATTCTTCTGGTTGCTGACGTGAAACCAAATTATATGGAAAGATCTCAAGCCTATAATGCTGAATGTCTACCTTCAACTTTGCTCAACTTAGTTATGGTATCCGTGGGGCTAGAAATTAAACTTCTGCAAGGTGGTTGATTGTTCATCATGGAAAAAGCTCTGCTCCATTTGTTGTAGCAATAGCAATAGCATTTACACTTATATACTGCTTCACAGTGCTTTTACAGCCCTGTCTAAGCGGTTTACAGAGTCAGCATATTTCCCCGAACAATCTGGGTCCTCATTTTACCCACCTCAGAAGGCTGGAAGGCTGAATCAACCTTGAGTCTGGTGAGATTTGAACTACCAAACTTCTGGCAGCTGGCAGTCAGCAAAAGTAGCCTGCAGTACTGCATTCTAACCAGTGCATCACCACAGCTCTGTACATGCCTTAACACAGTTTTTTTTTTAAAGTGGGGGCTTCAATTCCAAAACTGTGAGATTTTCTAGATCTTTATAATTGCCTTCAGATGCCTCTGAATCTCATTTCAAGCTGGGAGAAATGAAGTTCAGATCTTTTGTCACTCATTAGTTGAAGATGAAATGATTTTCTTAAAAGTCTTAAAAGTGCATAAGGTTTATCCAAATATTTTCTTTATATCTTTCAGGGTATCTGCAGGGATTTGGGGAAGGGTTTCAATGGCATCAAAATAGTGGGTGTGACTGTGGAATATGAGTGATGTAAAGGAGGTAGGGCTTCAATTGAATCAACCGATTAATTACATCTGCTACTTTGGTTCTGTTGAGAATTATTTTTTATTTTTCACATTTCTGAACTGCCCATCACCCTCAAAGAGGCTTCTTCAGCACATTTATCCTTGAATATTTTTCAGTGAAATAAAGTTATACCTTCCTCATAATATTTTCATATATACATTGTAATAAAACATCCTTGAATTATTTTTCAGGACATTATAAATAATATTAAATGAGATAAAATGAATTGATAGTTTTTTTAGTGTATCTTAATGATTCAGATTTTGCAAATTTAAATTTTTAACAAGATAACTTTCCTTACTATAGTTTTTGAAGAAGTAATTAACTATATGTATTTTAAACCTTTTTAAAAAAGAGATATGACCCAAGAATCTATAGAAATGCATGTATTTTCTGTTTAGAAATATGGTAATAGTATTTGCAAGGCATGCTTAACAATGGTTTATTAAACCAGTACAATTATCTAGATGTGCATAACACGTATTGTTAAAGTCTGTTGGATGATTTATATTTCAGTGTACCATGACAAATTTTCTTCAAAGTTTTCTTCATCCTTGAACCATAAAAAGAAAATTTCAAGATAATATAAAACAGTTAAGATAAAGTCTTTATTGATTAAGTACAATTCTATAAGATATACCCATTAGTGTCAGCAATCTTTCCAGGTCTTTGAACTATATCAACCCCATTTTAATACACAAACTTTTTAAAAAAATATTCAAATAGGGCAAGGGTGAAATCCAAATTTTTTTACTACCGGTTCTGTGTGCGTGGCTTGGTGGGCATGGTGTGGCTTGGTGGGAGTGGCAGGGGAAGGATCCTGCAAAATCTCCATTCCCACCCCACTCCAGGGGAAGGATCCTGCAAAATCTCCATTCCCACCCTACTCTGGGGCCAGCCAGAGTTGGTAGTTGCTGGTTCTCTGAACTACTCAAAAAAAAATTTATTTATTTATTTTAATTTGATTTATATGCCGCCCTTCTCCGGAGACTCAGGGTGGCTTACAATGCATTAAGCAATAGCCTTCATACTTTTGTATATTTATACAAAGTCAGCTTATTGCCCCCACAATTTACCTACCTTAGAAAGGATGGAAGGCTGAGTCAACCTTGAGCCTGGGGAGATTCAAACTTACAGTAATTGCAGACAGCTGGTGTTAATCACAATGCTATCAGTCTGCTGAGCCACCAGGCCCGTTTCCACTACCGGTTCTCCATACACTGTCAGAACCTGCTGGATTTCACCCCTGAAATAGGGGTTTGAACCTGGGTCTCCCCAAGATACACAGCATATACTTTATCAGTGAGCTCCAGTTTTTTGTGTGTGTTATTTTGGTCAATTTTTTTACTTAGCAAGTTCACATCTGGAGAGTTGTCAGTTCAGAAATGAATTCTGCTCTGCTCTATTGCTGTAAGTTTGGGGACTGTTTATCCCCAGCCAATTCTGACCACATTTATACCGTAGGATCCCACTCATACGGTGTTGTGTGTCCAAAAACTGAAGCCTGTGTGCACATTTGTTGGATTGGGCTAAACAGATGAATTGTCTAGCATTCAAACTTTGTGACTCATTCCTACAGAACCAAGGCACGCTCATTGTTAGTATTTATTTCTCCCTCCTCCTCTTCTGAATTACTAAATGCTGTTTGACATTTTAGCCTCTTCTCAGTGCCCTTCTGTATCCCTAATTGCCATAATGGCTGTAGCGATAAAACAGCTTCTAATGTGCTAGCAGTGGCAGGACCAGAAGGCCTATTAAAACAGGTACTGGATAGAAGTTTAAAATTTTCCCATGTTGATGGGAAGTAAAAGCCAAAGAATAAAATCAATGAAATATTCAAAGATTTCATGTTCTAGGTTATAGAAGAACTTTTCACCAAATATTTACTGTGTAATAAATTCTATTAAAAAGCTCAAGCTTGCATGATTGAGGGTGAGGGGGAAGAGGCTAGAATGCTGTCACTTTAATTGCAATGGCATAAATATTTGATATTCAGTAAATTAGATCTGTAGCTATGAAAACATTCTTGCAAATGGATTTTTACCTGTAGCACAGTGCCATTAGCCGGGAAAAAGTCAGTGCAGCCTTAGGGCTTGTAATTAACTCAACCCAAGCAGAACTAAACATTTTTGACAGTTTTTCTGGTCTGGAATTAACTGTCATAGGAGAGAATAAAATAAACTGCACTGTCACATTATATTTACATAAAGTCTATAGAAAGCTGTGTTTTGTATTTTTGTTTTGTTAAGTCAGGTTTCATGCCTATTTATTTATTTATCTATTTATTCTGTGATTAACGATGAGCTTTAACGAACAAAGTAGGTTTGTGCTCTCCATCTAAGATGGAAGCTTTTGAAATCCTAAAGGCATCAGCAATAACACTACTATAGTATCTTGAGTGTATGTGCAAATTTGTTGCCATATAATAAAGCCGGATATGTTGCACACTGATTTAAATCATAATGCATTTGACATTTGAAGACATTAAAAACTAGGTATTTTCCTGTCTGGATCACGATTCTAACATAATAAGCAGTTCGGCTAACCAGCGTCTGTCTATTTTTTTTTTAATGGATTGTGTAGGGTTCTCCTCCCCCTTTCTGTTTATGAAAATAACTGTCACTCTCCTGGAATGCAAACCCTGGAGGGCAAATCTGCTTAATGCTTCTCTGAAAGCTACTTATTATCCTGTAGCTAAGAGGAAATCAGAACAATAGTAATTGAAGAGATGTACTCGGCTTCACTTCCTGGCATTTTGTGTTAGGGATGGATTTACATCGAGGTGTGTGTGTGTGCCTGTTTAGGGGTGGGCCCCACTTTCATTTAGGGCCTGGTCTTAATAAATTATTATTCCCACAACAAAGCTAGTTTGCAAATGCTTTAAGATTTTCACAAAATACAGTAAACCAAACTAAAAATATTATATACAAATCCCAATGGGAACTGCATAAACCATTCATTCTCCAAGTAGTTTTAGAACAGCTGTAGTAACTACAACAAATCAGAATAGTTCGACTGCTCTATGCTCCAATCATGAGAGAAGAGGAATGAACAAAGAAAGAGAGAGGAAATTTATAAAATTCTATGTTGGTAGAGTGGCAGGAAGAAAAGGTTAAATCTCTATTTACTCCTTTCTCCTTATTTGAATGATACAGCTAAATGGATGAGATTAATTTAGCCCAGAACACTTGGCAGTAGTAGTTGATTTAAATTAAGTCATTTTAACCTCATTCCTGGTTAGTTATAGCGTCCACACAATTCCCTACTCCATCCCTTAACCTTTAACCATGTCATGCCACTGAAAAACTGTTCCTGATAATTGGGGATACTCTGAAAAAGTGTATTTAGTGGAGTGAACTGTATCTGTATTAGGAAGAAAATGGCCTGTGTTGTATGACTGAATTCTTTCTGCAAGCACATCACCACAATAATAATACTTACAACAATACTTTTTGAATTAATACTAGAGTGACATATTGTCAGCTAAATTGCAAGGGGACTAAACTCCTCCCAGAAGGCTTTTCAGTAATGTACTACCTACACTTCTAAAAAAAGTCTTTCCCTGGATAAATTGTTGGAGAATTTCTCATTCACTTGAAAGAATTTAAAATATTCCCCCCCTCCCCGATTTCTCTGCCCAGAATTTAGTGAAAAAAATCACAAGGGCATCTCTGATTTAAACAAGCACTCAGATTTAGCATAAATAATATTCAACGCAGGCTAAAACTCTGATATCTCCCAGTTATTCAGCTGCTCTGTCTCTAACTTAATTGCAACAGTGGCACAGTGGTTAGAGTACAGGCTACTTCTGCTGACTGCTGGCTGCCTGCAATTTGGCAGTTCAAATCTCACCAGGCTCAAGGTTGATTCATCCTCCCATCCTTCCAATGCGGGTAAAATGGGGACCCAAATTATTGGGAGCAATATGCTGACTCTGTAAACTGCTTAGAGAGGACTGTAAAGCACTGTAAAGCGGTATATAAGTCTAAGTGTTATTGCTATTTCCAAAACAATCTAAAATTCAGCTGGGATGCTTTGAGTATTTGCAGATGTATGCATGCACAAAGTTGCTATGAATATGGTTTTGTACTTGGAATGAGGCATTATATTAATCAGATCAATCAGTAGACAAATATCTACATTTTGAGGGATCCAGAGATTGCAGAGAACTGCCAGCCAGTAAGTACTTGCTTTTCTTGCTGCTTGCTGAGCATGGAAAACTCTCCACAAGTCAGTGCTCACTTGCTATCATTTCTTCATTAATGGCTGAGTGAGTGACTCTTTCTGACCTCTCAAATTCCACTGGATCCTTGGTTAAACAAGCATCTTCTCCATAACTTCACAAAAAGCAATTTCCTATCTCTACCCAACTACATTTACATTTCTATACATGTATTTGGATATTCTCTGTTGTTCCACAAAACAAACAATCCAAAGGTATTTTAAGTGGAAGCCCTATGATGGGGAGCTCAATTGTTAAAACAGATAGGAAAATGTCCTGTTTCTCAGTTGAGGTGGAGGTTAACTCCTCAAGTCCTGTGAACAATTCAGCAATATTGCATACATTCATCTTCCCAACATACCAGTGCTTTGTACCAATGAGAGCTCAGAAGGTGGGTGAGACAAGAATCCCTAGCAATGGGAGTTCAGATTAACCCTTAAAGCACAATGAAGCATATGCTGTTGATTCTGAAAGAGCACATACTGAGCTGAAGCAGCATCTCTCCACTCAAGAGTAAAATAGCATTTGCACAATAGCACTTAGTACACTTAGACTTATATACAGTTTCACAATGCTTTACAGTCAGTGGTGGGTTTCAAATTTTTTTATTACTGGTTCTGTGGGCTGGCTTGGTGGACGAGGCATGGCTTGGTGGGTGTGGCAGGGGAAGGATACTGGAAAATCTCCATTCCCACCCCACTCTAAGGGAAGGATACTGTAAAAACTCCATTTCCTCCCGATCAGCTGGGACTTGGGAGGCAGAGAATAGATGGGGGCGGGGCCAGTCAGAATTTTTATTACTGGTTCTCCAAACTATTCAAAATGTTCTGGTTCTCCAGAACTGGTCAGAACCTGCTGAAACCCACCTCTGTTTACAATCCTCTCTAAGCGGTTTACAAAGTCAGCATATTGCCCTCAACAATCTGGGTCTTCATTTTACCAACCTCGGAAGGATGGAAGACTGAGTCAACCTTGAGTTGGTGAGGATCGAACTCCTGGCAGTTGGTAGAATTAGCCTGCAACACTGTATTCTAACCACTGCACCACCATGGCTCAAGATAGATTACATTCACAATCTCTCAATGATGATGTTGTATATTGAACAGTGGGTGGTTTTTCTCATCACTCCCAGTGCAGAAACTACATCATCATTTAGAAAATACCTATCATGCCATGTATTATACTGGTGGGAAATCAACACAAAAGTGTCTCAAAGCAACATATATTTCATGTTGTTGTTGTTCTGTTGTTCTATAATCCAATGGACATAATTTCACAGATTTGTATGTCTGTAGCTGCTTTTTGGGAGCTCATGTTGATGTCATCAGAGATAACATCTACTCACCTGGTCTTCTTTTGGCCTCTTCTTCAGTTGTCTTCAATTTTTCTAAAACTTAGGATCCTCTCTAGGTGCTCTCGCCTTTGCTTTACATGTAAAACCTATCTAAACTTTAATTATTGGTGTTTCCAATTAACAGCTTAATTTTTCATTATCTAGACATTCCATATACAAATGGCATACATATCACTAAACCACTGAAGTTTCTTCTTGTATTTGAGCATATTAGCAGTTGGACTTTATTCCAGTCACATGATAAACATCAGTGCTACCCATATCTGGGTTATTAGATGTCTTTCAAACTGGGTACTATTTTCTTGTGTCCTATTGACACTGCCTTTGTCATGAATGTCTGTTTGGTTTTCTTGGCAGAATACTGGATTGGGTTGCCATTTCCTTCTCTACTGAATTGTATTTAATTTCATACCTCATCCATTAGCTGCTTTTCATGGGTTGGTTTTCTGGAACAGTACAATCTCAACATTAAAGTTCATCTCCACAAGGTAATGATCCATTAAGATATTCTATAGATCAGCATACGTATGTTTATTCAAATTAAACTCCCTCTGAATTCAATGATGTGTATTTAGGATTGCAGTCTAAGCCAATGTATTTATACAAAGGATTTACGCAGCTTCTTTCATGCAAATCTTTTATTTCCATTTTATTTCTGCAGAAAGTGCTTTTGATGGAAGATATTCGGTTGGAAAGGGGAAAACTTTCAAGACCATATAAATATATATTATTCTGAAGAGTGATATCATAATAAATTACCCTCATTATTTCATGAGTGGCTCCTTGGCAGAAAAAAGTAAATTTGCTTTTGTTCAGCAAAAGGACTCAATACAGGGCAGCCCCTTGCTGGCCTTGGCTGAACTACAGAGCCAAGCAGACTTGGACATCTACCTTGGTAAGTGCTTGATCAGGAAAACCAGGTTGTCAGCTTGATAATAAGTATTTAACTGCTTTTGACAATCCATTTCATATATTTCATTCAGGTTGGAAACTATAACATTTGAACCAATCCTTCCACTATATTTTAAGCATTTATACTGTTGTATAGTGAATGCCCAGAATGACATGGAATGAAAATGGTATTTGAAGAGTAACACAAACCATGATCATGCTGGGAAATAACTCTATGAGAAATATTTTCACACTATATCTTTCCCATCCCAACTCATTCTTCATCCAAAACCTTGGGAAGGAGGAAAGTAAAGCTGCTTTCCTATTGATTTATTTACTTGTATGCTAGGCTTAGATGCCACTTTGGTGAAAATGACTCTGATTCACTGGTGATTTTGATTAAGTTTGCTGGTTCCCATAGCATGTCCTTCACTCCTAGTAGTTGCTTTTTGCTTTCCACCATGGGCCTCATGAGGCAATAGTCTCCTTTTATTTCATGGTGCAACCCCTTACCTTAAGTGCTTCATATATATTAAAACAATTAGGTCCCATCCTACAATTAGTGATAGAAAACCAGCCAATGCATTTTATCCTTTCTATAGCCATTGCAAGTTACGTTGTGGCAAGAGAAATTTTCATTGTTGTCATGGCTGGGAAGGAAAGGGTTATGTTTAGGATTAAAAGACAAAGAGTCTATTGTGGCTACAAGAAATAGTATTAATGCAACTTGTAGTAAACTGTGAAATTTAAAGAATACCTCCCAGCTGGATAAACTATACTTGGCTAAATAAACCAATTATTGAACTTTGTTTAGGACAGCTTGATAAATAATGGCAAGTGTTTCATTTTAATTGGTTGCATTTGGCAAGATTCTTTCATCTTTAATCTTGGAATTAGTATTAGCTGTTATGTAACTCATAACATACCTTGATAGACAACATGCACTGTTACCCGGAGTGCAGTCAAGTAGAGTAGACACGTAAATTAGGCCTGCTGTGCTCCCCGCCACAACCTCTCTTGCTAGAAAACAATTTCCTGAGCATTGAGGTGTGCCCAGAGTGCAAAATTGCTTGTTATGGCTGTGCTTGTAAAGGAGATGCCCCTGCTTTAGTACACTGGGAATTTGATGCCTGAATAAATATATGAGGTCAAGCATTAAAGGTTGAGGAAAGAAGTTTCATCACAGGCAAAAGCCAAGGAACACAAATAGGTCATTATGTGGATGCTGCTTTCAGTCTGTCACAAATCCAACTGCATTGATTTACATGGGGAAGACACAATTTATGTGGCTCACTGCATGCGGTTTGTGGGCAGAGTGCAGATTTGGTGACAATTAACAGAGGATCAGCTATTAAGTTTACAAATCTTAGCTTTCTTATCTACTAATAAATTTGATTGAAATAAAGGGGGGCTACAATCTTTTTTCAGTATCTTAATCATGTAAAGCTTTTGTTGATTACTTACCGGTATTATTAACTAGTTTTAATCAAACAAATTTTAATCAGTTTGCAAATAATGGGAAGACTTGTTTAATCTCAAAAGTTATTTGCAGGAACATGCCTGAGAAAAGTCCCAAAGAAGATTTTTCTTTTTAATAGTGAATAGCAGTTCTTATTGAATCACAAAAATAATCAGTTTATTCAGTTGATTAATTATTTCCTCTTTTATACAAATTAGTCAATTTAAAACTTCAGACAGTTTGATAGTCCTAAAATTAATCTCTTTGTGCATTTAGGATTGGCGTATCCATTTTGTTCCTCCACTGATAATTTTATTCTAAAAACTGTAACCTAAATTCCTTCTCTGATGGCCAATAATTGCTCCAAGGATGCATTGTCAGGGTGAGAAACATTACATAGAAATTAGAGACAATCCAAAATCATAAGACGGTACTGTTCACTGATATGTGAAATCAGAATCCAAAAACAGAGTTCATCGAGCAGATTGAGATTTTGATTCCAAGATTACATATACATGCAGTGACCAATAGATTAGTAAGGGACAGTCTGATGTTCCTAAATCACAAAGATTGGAATTTCAAGAGTCAAATTATCAAAGATTGGATTTGTTTACCATGCTAAGCCATAAGGTTTGCTTTTTATGGCTTAGTATATTGTCTAATCTCATCTAACCATGGTTTATTCAACTGACCATTATTAAATATTAGAATTTTTCCAAGTACAATATTAGCTAGACCAAAAGTAAGTCATTATTCTTAGCTGCAACTGGATTTGTATAGGTGGTTTATAATTCTAGACAATTTGTCATAAAACTTGATATAGAGTTACTTTAAGAGTGAGGTTCTGATTCTTGAATATACTTTAGTGTCCAATCTGTTCTGAAATGTAGACAGCAGTGCTGAGTCTACGTCAATTATCTGTATTTCGAGGTTCTGGTAGAAGTTCTCCATCTTTTTCAGGCTCAAGAGAAAGAAATTGTAAATAGAGGTCAAACTGGATTTTCTATTTCTTCATAATAAGACAATTCCCTTAGGTCTTCCAGTTGATGAGAAATGATCTAGAAGATTTAGGATTTTAACTGAGCCAAGATCATACTCTGGGTTAAGGTAATGGAAGTGGAAAAGATATGAATTAGTTATCAAGGTAGAATACAGACATGTACTAAGCCCATGAGTATTTACTTGAGGGTAGTTGACACAATCTGGTTTATTAGAGGTTATAGCAGAACCATAGACAATAGCAGTGATCTCTGCACACCATCTCTATGCCCCCTACAGAGAGTTTTGACATGAAAAAAAGAGAATCCTGATTAGACAGAGATGCATATCACACTTCTAAACCTTCTGCACAAAGATCTTTTTCCAACAAATGTAAAATAGACAATCCTCAAGAGTATATCCTATTGGACATCAGTGGGAAGAACCAACTAACACAACAGTGTAGCTCTGATTTTCTGTTCATTCAGTGATTGGCAGGAATGGTGAATATTTTCCATTTAAAATGATAGTTTAAATTTATTTCTTCCTAGATAAGTGCATAAAGGATTAAAGCCAGGGGGTATAGTCCTATACACATTTATTTGGAATCAATTGGGCTTACTACATATATAGGATTGTGCTGTCAATAGAATTAAATTTATTATATGAAGAAAGGAATAATTCAAAGAACTGTAGTAGTCTTAAGTCTTTTTCAAATGTTTTAGATAGTTACAATATTTTGTTGTTAAAACAACAGTCCTACATCGCCTTAAATATTAACACATTTATTAATTGTAAGTGATCCATAGATCCAGCCAACTATTTGGTAATTATCATATTTGTTAATGTTGTTGTCGTATTTTTACTCCATATTTTAGCTCAAAGGCTCTCAAAGTAAATAACAAATAAAAGCAGTGGAAGAAATACCACAGCAGTAAGATAAACGAGGAAAGGCCTGAGTCATATTGTTACAATCATACATCTAAAATAAAAATGGAAAATCTAAAACTCCGGTTAAGTGTACAACTTTTTACATGATACAAAAGGATATTAGGGCTGACACCAAGCAGGGGCATAAATACAGCTCTCAGGTATGAAGGTAAATCATGAAGATTGGTATCCAACCCAAAATTATAATGTAAGAAAAATTTCATTTGCAGAAAAACTTTGGGAAACCAAAAGATGTTCTTTCATAAATATTAACTTGTCACAGATCTACAGTTTCACTAAGACAGTGGCAACCAAGGTGAAATCAACCAGAGAAATGCAAACAGTCAAGATAGATGGGGATTCTCATTAGATTCTCATTAGGAAGAAACATGGCAACACATTCATTTTTACATCAGAATTCACAAAACTAACAAAATGAGATATCTCATATTCATTCAATACAGTAAGCCTGGATAGCTGTTTCTTGAGACACTTTGGTCTCAAATAATTTTTGATCGCTTTTTATATTGAGAAAATTCTTATTACATTTGCTACTGTCACCAGAATAGTTAAAAGATGCACACTTCTGAAAAAGTAGACGGCAAGGATGTTATCATTATTATTCCAGATAGCCCAAACATTATGGTCCATTGATGAGTTGAACAAATTTGCCAAAGTCAAAAAGATGAACATAGTAAATGACCCTCCCTTTCTTGTGACTATGAATATGAAAGAAGTAATCCACCTTCAGTGCTAATTGACTGTACAGAGAAGTGTTGGGCATATGTCAATAGGTCTAGACCAGTGATGGCAAACCTATGGCACGAGTGCCAGAGGTGGCACGCAGTGCCCTCTCTGTGGGCACACAAGCCATCGGCCCAGCTCAGCTCTGCCATGCATGTGCGCGCACCTCTTGCCGGCCAGCTGGTCTTTGGGTCTCTGCCGCGCATGCGTGGGGGGGCACATGTGGGGGTGTATGCCTGCACAGGGGTGGGACACATACAGGGGGAGCAGGGTGCATGCATGGGGGGCCATGCATGCATGCATGGGGGGCGGGGCGCAGGCACAGGGCCGCAAATGGATTGCATTTTCAGGGTTTGGCTGCACGTGCACAGATTTCGCGTGCACTCGCGCGCTTTGGGCATTCAGTCCAGAAAAGGTTAGCCATCACTAGTCTAGACAAACTGCAGCATACTTTTGCCCAAGCTGGCAAAGAACAGGTCTCAAGGAGAGATGGGACACTGTTGCTTCCAAACAGGGAGAACTGTTATGGTCAGGAATTACTCACCATTATTGTCATTGTTTGCAAAATACATTGTTTCCCAAATTTAAACAAAACAAATCAACTGAATGGAAACAAGATTTCCTTAGTAGGCAAATTTCTTATAGAAAATACCAGTTAACCCACATGTAAGAAATGTAGTGCCTCAAGTTCCTTGGACTATAATTTTTACAATAGCTAAAGAAAGGAAATTACAAAATATATCTAGGATATCAGATTGCATATCAATGTCAAGGTTCCAAATAATACATCCCATTCAATAAGAACTCCACTGACGAGCAGTGACAATCTCATTGTTAGTTGACATCTAGATGAAATGATGACAAAGTAGAAATTATGGATCCACATGACTGCTCCCCACTTGATACATACCTCTGGAATAGAAAAAATGCTCAAAGCTGAGGAGGATCATGATACATGAAGTTCTGGTTTCAAATGTTGACAATAGGAGAAAAAAATCCTGATGGGTCCTCACATGGGATGATACTGTCAGCAATTATTTGAGGTTATCCTAATTTTTATAGGCCTTTATGTCCATTTGTCTGTTGTTATTTTAGGATTGTATGAGGACAAGATAAATCCAAATTGAGATCTCTGTGTTCAGGTTCTGTGAAAACTAACTCTCCTTCCAGATGAATACCTCACCCTGTGGTAAGATGGGCAGCCAATAAATTTCTCACACACACACACACACACATACACACACACACACACACACACACACACACACACACACACACATGAGTCTTCGGAGAAAGGCGGCATATAAATTGAACTAATTAAATTAAATTAAATTAAATATTCTACAAACTTTAACAAACATGTATTTGTAAGATTATCTGCCCTAAATCATCAACATATGAATATATTTAATGCACAAATTAATATGTTAATTATTATAAAGTTGATATATATTTTTATGCCATTGGATGGTATTCAGTGTTGCCAACACAGTTAACAACAGCACATTTGAAATTCCAGTTGAAAACACACCAAGTTTTCTGAGATGTATCCTAAAAGAGTAGATTTTATGTTTGTTGCTTTGAGTTGAGAACTACACTTCCAAATTTGGAGACATACATTATTCAAAAGAGAACTGCATTCAGATCCATGTATTAAACTGGGAAATGCAAATAGGATGAGTTTGTTTCAAAATTTGAAGTGAATGAAATCTTTGACCATCCTGGCCTCTAGTCAAAGCCTGTCACAACATATACAACACCTAGGCAATAGGGAAAGACAGGAGGGAGGCTATAATCAGTTCCTTCTGTTCAATCCATCGCTCTCTTGGGTTCATGGTTTTCTGCCTGCAGCACTAAGCTGAGTCATGTCATACACAATTGAGCTCGAAGGTATAATGTATACAACAAGGAGAGACATACAGATAGGTCTACTCAGCACTCAATCAGGACAGCATTTCTTTTTATTGCTTCATTTTGGGATCCAGCTAAGATTGTCCTATGTTTTAAGTTGTAATGACAATGTTCCTGAATATTAAAGATGGTAGTGGGATGAGGAACTTTACCTCTGGAACATTAGATAAAAATGCAGAATATTTGAGACAGAAGAAAGTAGTCTCGTTAGTGACAAACACCACATTATCTTGTCATCTTTTAATCTGACTGGGAACTGCTATTTAGATGCCAAGCAGCTTGTACATGGAGACTGAAGTTCCTTGTACATATACTTGGAAGTAAAGTGCAAAGGAGGGCACATTGATCCAATGGAGATAGGTTTCCAAGCTTGCATTGGAATGAGCCACTCAAAAATTCTATCAGTTTAGAACATTTAAAACAATCCACTACGACTTGTTTTTCCTTTGAAATGTGTTAGATGAGTACCACTGAATTCTAACTAACACTTTTGTGATGGTACTGTTATTACTGCTGTGTTGTTTTGCAAAGACAAAAAAAGGAGTCTTTGTCACTAGTGATAGTAGCTGATGCACTGCTTGACTTCAGTCATGGAATTGATGCACTGTTTGACTTCAGTCATGGAATTATTTGATCATTCAAATATTATCCCTGTGTTTGAGAGAGTTTCTCTGAATCTATTTATATTTCTTATGCCAATTTGCTATAAAAACTGAACTGAGAAATGACTTGTATGTTTTATTTTTCTATCACGGATAAAATATTAAACTTTTTAATGGAGGAGAATTTCCACTAAAATAGAGAAGTTTTTGCTGTTGTATAGAAGCTAGTTTTTTTTTTAAAGGTAGTGATGCATCTGTGTAGTGTTAGAGGTACCAGGTAAGTAAGTAGGGGACTTATTATAACCCACTATCCTTGCAATTGGCACTATGGTGTCTGTGGATATAAATGTACCTGAGGATACTTCGGCTGTAACCATAAGGCTCCATGCTGCAGCTAATGTATTTTTTTTTTATTTTTTTTTTTACAATTATGTTGTCAGGGAATCACAGTTAAAAGAGAAGTCATCAACCATTTTGTTATTTCATCAGCCACTCTTGAAGGCTAGTTTTCATGGAAAGCAAAGCTAAAAGCTAAGCAGCAAATGGGCCTGTGCAGCAAACATCTGCTTGTGAGATTTTCTGTCAAGAGTAGATCTCTAGTTTCAACACAAAGCCTGCTGGGAGTTTTCTGAGTTTGGTAGTGAGCATCTTCAGCCTCTGAAACCATTTTGGGCAGACACTCTGAAATAAATATTTTTCATTTGTTATCACTGGCCATATTTTGGCCAGAAGTTAGGGTAGCCAATTCTCAGTATAACATAAGAAGAATGTTATACCATATGTGCCTATTCACACAACCCAGAGAAGGCTTCTCTACTGCTTCTCTACTGCTATCCTCTAAATTGCGTAAGACTACTTTATATAGATGTGGGATTAGATTGAAACAAAAGGCTTAGAATTTAGAAACTGGCATATAATATCAAAGGTAGCTAATTGCTAAATTATATATTATTACTTTTATTTTCCTTTCTCAAAGTAGTAAGGTGGTAAATGTTATTTGTGCTCTCAGTTGACTTTTCCTCAGTATGGACATGAACTAATCGATATGCTGAAGCAAACAGAAGCAAAGCTCATTCAGATCCTACAGTAAAATGTCTAAATCAGTGTTTTTCCAAAGTTGGCAGCTTTAAGATGTGTGGACTTCAACTCCCAGAATTCCCCAGTCAGCATGTTGTTCTGAATGAAATAAATAGTCTTTATCATGATTTATCCATAGAATATCCTGCATCTCAGCATCACTTTGTGGGGACTCAGAAGAGGTGTGTATTATTAGTTCTCTTAACCTGTTAATGTTGGGGAAAGGATTAAAATGTAGTGTGGCATGCTACAATGGCAAGTTCAAACTTCCAGAATATCTTTCTTTCCAAGAATGTCTCCCACACAGATTTGCTTGCATTTATAAAAAGTGGAAAAACAGGGTTGGCTGTGGTTCAGTCCTCTGGTTGTACCCACTGACCCAGAAAAAATGAAAAAATAAATTAAGATGTCAAGAGAACTGGGGGTGGTGGCAAGGAGTTAGAGGTCCAGTGGAAAGCAGCCTCAATTATTTGCCTTCTGATCAGTCAGGGTGTGGGATTAGCTGACAGCCATTTTGTTCAAAATAAGAAAGGAAGAAGGAAAGAAAAGGAATCATGAAAAGAAAAACACCAAGAAAGAAAGAACAACAAAAAGAAAAAAGAAAAAAAAGAAAAGAAAAGGCATTTCATTTCACATATTATGAAAGTGATTTTTATAAAATGTTAATTAAATTGTATATAATGTCTTCAGCATAAGATCTATCTATCTATCTACTGGTATCTATCTATCTATCCATCCATCCATCCATCCATCCATCCATCCATCCATCCATCCACCATCTCTCTATCGTCTATCTATCTATCATCAATCTATGTTGAAGTAACAACCTTAGATGAATTGGGAGAATGAAACATCTGCATATCACACAGAGCTAAAAGGGCAAATTTGGTTTTCATTTGCTTAAACTATCCAGCCTGAACCAATACATAATACAACATGCAGTTATCTTTTGAAATTCATTGATTTTTCCAAGTTTTTTCATGCAGCTGGACATTAGATTTTCAACTTTTGGGTCTTCCCAGCATATGATATTTTTAATTCTTTTTTTGGGGGGGGGGAATTTTTTTTTATTTTTAAACAAAACTTAAAACATAAAACAATTATCATCCATTACAATTACAGAAAGTGTATTGATTGGTTACAAATCTTTTGTGCTTAGTCCTCTATCCAACATTTTCTTATTTAACAGTTTATTACATTATTATTCTCATTTACCAATTATTTAACAGTAAATTGTCCTCTATAAGGGGGAAAAAAAACCCTTTATATTTTTTATTATCTTATCCATTTCATATTTCATATTTCATTTCCATTCTTTCTTGTCTAACCATTGATAAAATAAATCCGATATCAGATAATATTGAGAATATTGAGAATAGAATGTACAAGAATAAATCGGATAAATGTTGGAAGTGTCATCAGACTCCGGGCTCATATTACCATATGTGGTGGACATGTGCAGAAGCTAAAAGATATTGGACTAAAATCCACAAATGGTTGGAAAAAATGACAAAGAAACATATTGACTTTAAAGCAGAGATATTTTTATTGGGGATTTTACCAGAAATAGACAATAGAGAAATGAGATATTTAATTGTGAATGTTTTAACGGCGGCTAGAATTGTATTTGCTAGAAACTGAAAAGGTGAGAAGATACCCACGGATGACGACGTTATCAAGAAAATTTTGGAGTGTGCTGAAATGAGTAAATTGACATTTGAAATTAGGGAACAAGATGATATTTTTAATTCTTATACTCTTGGTTTATTCCTCAGTTTATACAGCTTCTCTTAGGAAAACTTCATTTTAGAGGGTTGTAGAATTTCTTTTGAAGTTGTTTTAGAATTCATTTCATTGTACTTTATTGTATCATGTTTGGGGAGAATATTCCTGAGGATTTCATTTCCTGTTTGGTATCTCTTAATATTTTTCAACCTCTCTGGCTGTTCCTGTTTTATGATCAGGGAAAACTCTATGAGAAGACTTTCCCTTATTTGAGCAGCCACAGTGGTGTCTGCAGGGGTTGACACCACAAGCTGGCAAGGTTGCAACCAGTGAACTAATCATTGCATGATGCAAGACAGCACATTCACGCACAACTTTTGCGCTACCTCGTAATTACATTGCACTTGGGAGCTACACTTGGGAATTTAATTGAATTGTTCTGCTGGGAAAAACACAAATGGAAAGCAAATTATATGCACTGCCCTGAGTGGAAATGTTTGAAATGAATGAAAGGCAGAATAAATGGCTAAAACAAATATAAATGCAGAATAAATTTTTGGCATAGCACTAAAACAAAGGCTGAAGTTAGTTGTTCCTGGTAATAGCAATAGCACTTAGACTTATATACCGCTTCACAGTGCTTTGCAGCCCTCTCTAAGCTGTTTACAGAGTCAGAATATTGCTCCGAACAATCTAGCTCCTCATTTTACTGACCTTGGAAGGATGGAAGGCTGAGTCAACCATAAGCCTGGTGAGATTCAAACTGCAGAACTGCTGGCAATCAGCAGTCAGCAGAAGTAGCGTGCAGTACTGCATTCTAACCACTGTGCCACCATGGCTCATAATCCACTACCCATGAAGACTGAGGTCTGAAGATTCATGCTTCCTAGGACAGGGGTCTGCAACCTTAAACACTCAAAGAGCCATTTGGACCCGTTTCCCACAGAAAAGAAAACACCGGGTGCCACAAAACCCTTCCTGTGCCTGACTATTTCTTGAGTGGCCACAAAACTGGCATATGTAATTGAATTAAATGTTCTGTTTTCTTCTGAAACTTTTCTTTTCTTGGATTTATCCACGGTTGGCCTACCGAGCGGTTGAAAAGCTCAATAAATCACGTGCCAGCAGGTGTCGTACATTGGCAGTTGTGACGCATATTTTGAGTGACAGGGAGCCGCAGCAGAGGGGCGAAAGAGCCACATGTGGCTCTAGAGCCACACGTTGCTGACCCCTGTCCTAGAAGCTTACTGTGATAAACTACAAGCTCAGCCAACTTCTGTTATTGAGATTTAAATAGTGAATTTTTGGAACCTGACATCAATGAGGATTTACCATCAGTCATCAAGAATAAGAGAAGAAAGAAGGACCTTGGAAGACAAAAGAGTCTCTTCTTTATTAAAAGCCAGTCTCCTAATTACTGAAAAGTGGAACGGTTCTAATAGGCGAATGCGAAGCAAATGCAAACTCGCCATGAATTTATATATTTAACTCACCCAAGCAAAATAATTATTCTTTTTAATCAAGTCTATTCAAACCTCATATTACTTTATTCTTCCATTTCAATAGCAAAATGATTAAGATTGAATCTTAAAGGAATTCTTCACAACAATAATTCCTCTTATCGCAGGAGGCAGTCTTTGCTTCGTCTTGCAAATTCTTAGTCTTTAAATATTCAATGTATCAGAAAAGCTCCATTCCTCTTTCAGAAAAAAATAAGAGAGTACACACTAGAGAAAATTGAGAAAAAGGAGAAAAAAAAGGCCCATTATTATCCGCAACAAATTCATAGGGGGAAAATCCCCAGCATCTCTAACTCCATGTAAATTTAGCTACTGCTAAAAAATGTCAGTCTTCTGACAGTAACAGTCCAAAGGGAAATAAAAAAAAAGACATTTTGGAAGATACATGCATCTTGGTTCAAGTATAGAAGATATATGTTTAAAATATGTTGCTTTTTTGTGGTTCACCTTCAGTATATAGTGGGAAGTTAAAAAAAAAGTAGCATACATATGTATATGTTGCCCAAAATGCATTCATCAGGTTTTTCAGCAACATAACAGGATAATAAACAGGTATGATAAAGATTGTTTCCATCCCCTTTATATTAACTATGCTTTATGTCACATGACCAGGAGGGACTTAGAAGGAAGGTGTCAGCAATAGTGCTAGTTGCTGACCAACTGCCTCTCCCGCAGTGATTTTTTTCTGGGTTTTTCCCCTCACAATCCCTGGCCTGATTTGGTCCATCTTCACTAACAATTCTTCTTATGCCAGCTGTTTCCCCAGTACCACATTTGGTTCAGTTCTATTTTCAGAGCGTTATACTGCTGAACGATAGACAAATGGATAGGTACTAGTCTGGGCTCCTCTATTTTATTTCTTTCCAACAATCAATAAACAGTAAAAGTTCTGAGTATCGTTGAAACTTCCTTAAATGCAGGATATTTGCTTTGCGTAATATAAGGAAAGCATAAAGAAATATGTTTAAATCCAGGAAATGGTGTGCATCAGTGGTGGGTTTCTACCAGTTCACCCCGGTTCAAGCAAACCGGTAGTGTTGGTGGCAGGAGGCTCCGGCAGGGGTGAAATCCAGCAGGTTCTGACAGGTTCTAGATAACTGGTAGCAGAAATTTTGAGCAGTTCAGAGAACCGGTAGCGGAAATTTTGAGTAGTTTGGAGAACCGGCAAATACCACCTCTGGCTGCCCCCAGAGTGGGGTGGGAATGAAGATTTTGCAATATCCTTTCCCCAGGAGTGGGGAGGGAATGGGGATTTTGCAGTATCCTTCCCCTGGAGTGGGTTGGGAATGGAGATTTTGCAGTATCCTTTCCCTGCCACGCCTACCAAGCCACGCCCACAGAACCGGTAGTAAAAAAATTTGGATTTCACCCCTGGACTCTGTCCACCTGCCCCGATGTCATCACGGATGCTCTACGCATGTGTACACGAGCGAAGCAAGTGCGCGCTCACAGTTCCGAACCGGTAGCAAAGATAAGTGAAACCCACTACTGGTGTGCATGTCTGTGTATTTGTGTTTGTGTGTGGGGTGGGGTATAAAACCCTTGCAAAGTTTTGATTTTTAATAACTTTAATAACGTTGCTTCTATATATAATATAAACCATGTAACAGAGAGGGAATTTATGATTTAGTATATTTATTTATAGGAATGATACATTTTGATAATTCAATTATTACTTTGAATGCAAAGCATAGCACGATTCTGAAGTTCTCCAAACACATTCTACAATTGTGTTTGACTTACAGCATTGATTACATTTGTTATTCTAGCTTTTTAATCTGGTAACCAGGTTATTTAAATCTTGACTAAAGTCCGTCTCTGTTGCATTTTTCAGATTGTTTAAATCATATAAAGAGATGAATATATTAAAATGAAAGTTGCACAATATCTTTATACAATGGAATTCTTCATTAAGCAGGGCCTTGTGGCATTTATTCTCCCAGTAGAAGCCACCAGATTTCTCTATGTTGTCCTTTTAGAAAACAATTCAAAGTATTTACATTCCACTGATTTTTGAGGATGGCTTTGAAAGCTATGGTGTGTTTACTATCTGCTATCTTTATTTTTGTTGTGGAATGATATTTTGGCTACTTTTATTGCCAGTTCAAAGACAGTTTGCTAATCAGTGACAATGTTTTTACAGAAATTGTAGGTTGAGGTGTTATGTTCAGAGTTGCTCTTTGACCTAAATGGCAGACGTACTTTCATTTACTAAGGGGTTTTTTTCCCCCAAAGAAGAGGGAGTAACCAAAAAGGTATGGATGAAGACCGGAACATTTAAAATACTGAAATAATATTAAATTAATTATATATTTGCCAAATTAAGCCCAAACTACTACAACTGTATTTACCAATTGCTTGGATTGCTACATGTAACACGATATAAGTGAAGTTTATTAATCTAATCTATATTTTCTGTGTAATACGAGAAAAGCAGTATCTGAAAACCTAAAGCCATAACAGTGGATAAAGCAATTGAAGTCAATAGCAATCTGCTCCTGACTGTGGCATAAACTATGATTGTGACTTGGAATCTTAAGAGGAATAAAGAATAAAAAGCACGACTAAATAAATGAAATGAAAACTATTAGAGCTGTTGTGTGTCTGTGAAACAAAAGGCAAGGGGGTAACAAATCTGAATTAAGGTCATCTGAACTTGTGGGGCAGAGTTAATGAATATACATAGAAAGGTGAAAGTGTGGGCTTCATTATAAAAGACAGGGCTAAAGCTAAATGTAAGAAAGTATTTTTTTTTAAAAAAAACATAATTTATAATGAAAGAATGCAACCCCAGATTTACAATCTGATATGCTTGCTATTTACCTGTAAAGTAGCTCTCTATTAACATAGTTAACCAGTAATATTTCCTGTGATCAAGATTTAATTTTATGTTTTAAAAATGTGCTAGTCTCTAGAATTATTATAACGTCTTTGTGCTTTTTTCATTCCTTTTTTTCCTTTTTCCGATGACTTTTGTTTTGCTTTTTTCTATGACCATTTTCTTTAAATGCGCATTTTGAAACAAAAAATAAAAAAGGAAGGATGAATTGCAGTCATCTAGGTTGCTATGGGTGCAAATGAAAGCAGAAATCAGTGCTTTAATGACAGCTGCATATATGCTCCAGTGAATGATGATAATGGAAGAATCAGAGATGAGTTTTTGGGGAAAATGTGCAATATGCTGAATGAAGGCAATCCAGAGGGGGGAAAATATTCATGTTAGGTGACATGAATGGATGGGTAGAAATAAGAGACTCCAAAAAAGTGATTGAACCATACAAAGACTCAAGAATAGTAAGAATCAACTCAGAAATTCTGTTCTGAATAAGTGGTTTAATTCTATCTCTAGTCATTCATCCTCATGGAAAAGAAGTGAAGATAAATCTAAAACAGTCTATAAATTTGTATAGACTGAAATATTAAAGGGATTAGTGAAGGATACAGTGGTAGCGTTTGTTCCAAATGTCAAACAAATCAATGTGGCTTTGATAGTGTGAACAATATATCCTAGGAAAAATAAACATGAAAGAAAAGGAAAGAAGTAAATATAGGTAGCCTTTGACTTACAATCACAACTGAACCCAAAATTTCTGTTGCTAAGCAAGACAGATGTTAAATGCACTTCGCCCCATTCTTGCCATGGTTGTTAAGTGAATCACTGCAGTTGTTAAGTTAGTAACATGGTTATTTTGCTTGTCAGAAGATCTCAAAAGGTAATCCCATAATCCTGAGACACATAGATGTGTCATAAATACTTTAATCACATGACCATGGGGATGTTGTAATGGTCGTAAGTGTGAAAAATGGTCATAAGCCACTTTTTTTTCCAATGCCATTGTAACTTCTAACAGTTACTAAATGAACTATTGTAAGTTAAGGATGACCTGTAAAATGAAAGAGTAACAATAGAATAGTTGCAGGAGGAAAAATGGAAAGTTCTGAATGACTATTACAAGAAAGATTAACCTCCCAACAAAAGGAATGGAAAATAGATACGAGAAAACAGGGTGGGAAACAATAGAATTAAAAAAAAAATATTACAGAGAGTCTCAGAAATGTATGGAGTTGCAGTAATGAGAAGAATGAAAAAGGATGCTTGACAGTATAATGAAGTCAAAGGAACTGTGAATTAGAAAAACATGTGAGAGAATGATTCCTAGAAAAAAATATAAATAGCAATAGCAATAGCACTTAGACTTATATACCACTTCACGGTGCTTTAAAGCCCTTTCTAAGCAGTTTTACAGAGTCAGCATATTGTCCCCAACAATCTGAGTCCATATTTTATCCACCTTGGAAGGATGGAAGGCTGAGTCAACCTTGACTCATCTAAGAGGAAAATGTTGTATAATGGGCTGAGAAAGAAATAGTTGTGAAGAATGTAGCCAAAGGGAGGACAGAATTGTTAAGATTAAAAGAGAAGAGAAATTGCTGAATAAATTAAATGGAACCAGGAGCTCAAGTTTATTGAATGGAATTTAGAATAAAAGTGAAATGGTGAAATGATTTCTGTTGAAACTGGAGGGAGGGAAACATGGAAGTGCTATGTAAAACAGTTGTATGGAAAGGATAGTTATATATCAAATAATAGAACTGAAACGAATGTCTATGGAGATTCTCAGTCATATGGGCGATGGTTGTCCTGAAGATGCTTTTTCAAAAGGCAACTGGACTTCGTTTTTCCTTGAAGAAATTTCACTTCTCATCCAAGAAGTTTCTTCAATTCTGACTGACAATTTTTTTTTGAAGAAGCTTCTTGGATGAATGTTTGATGAAAGATGCAAAACATCTTCAAGGAAAAACAAAAGTCCAGTTGCCTTTTGAAAAAGCACCTTTAGGACAATTGAAATGAGTGATACAAATGACTCTGTCTCCAAAACACTGGAAAAAAGAAAGGAGTAAATGGTGTAAACATTTTGATTTTTTTTTTTGAACTGTAGGTGTGGATGGTGTAACAAGAAATATGAATGTGGTTTGCTTATGTAGTGGTAGTATGCCTGGTAATATGTGTTCATACCTGATGATAAGAAGAATGCCATCGCTGTTCCAGTATACAAAGGAAAGGTAGCACAACTGAATGAGCAAACTATCAGATTAGTTGTTAAGTGTGCCTAAGAAAGTGCTTGGCAGAATAGTACAAGAGATGACAATGAGCACAATTTATGTGCAATGTGATTTTATGCCATGCAGGGGTGTGTGCAGGCTAGATATTTGCTCTTCAGCTGGCCACTGAGAAATATCAGAATGTGAGAAAGTTTGCTGTATATTTGTTGATTCAGAGAAAACATATGCCAAAATGAAAGGGTTGAATTATTGGATGTGTGGCAGAAATGCGAAATTGGAGGTTGGTTGCTGACTGCAATAATGTCTCTATTGTGAAAAATGAAATTTGGCCAACAGAAGTGAAAATAACTGTTTGTAAGAGAATGGGTCTGACCACTTTGTTATATGGACTCGAGAATTGGGTATGTCAGGAGAAGCATGATAGGAAGCTGAATATGGTAGGAATACAGTACTTAAAAAGAGTATGGATGAAATAAAAAGAGAGGATTAAGAATGCATGGATGCTATATGAATGTGGACTGAATATTAAAAGTGAGTGACCAGTACTGAAGAAATAAATGAAGATGCTTTAGTCATTCAGGGAGATAAAATGTTACTGAATTGCAGAACAAATAGATAAAGAATAAAATAGAAGTCATTCTTGCTTAGACACCACTTGTGCAGCGACTATTCGAAGTTACAATCATGCTGAAGAAGGAGACTAATGGCTGGTCCTTGAAGTTGCAGCTACTGTAGCGTCCCTACAACTATGAGCCATGGTGGCGCAGTGATTAGAATGCAATACTGCAGGCTACCTTACTGCTCGATTTGATGAGTTCGATTCTGGCTGCCTCAAGGTTGACTCAGCCTTCCATCCTTCTGAGCTTGGTAAAATGAGGACCCAGATTGTTGGAGGCAATATGCTGACTCTGTAAAATTGTTTAGAGAGGACTGTAAAGCATTGTGAAGCCGTATATAAGTCTAAGTGCTATTGCTGTGTGATTGTGATTCAGATGCTTGGTAACTGGTGCACAATTACACTGGTTGCAGTTTGCCTCAGTCACATAATTGCCATTTTGTAGCAATTTTGCCTTGACTAACAGCTTCCAAAAGCAAAGGGAAAGGAGAAACTTGGCAGGAAGGGCAAGTCATGGTCATGTAAAATTACACTTAATGACCATATATGATTTGCTTAACAACTACGACTGGAACTACCGGAACTGCCAACATAAGTTGGCACAATCATGTGATTATTTGCTTCATGACCATGTTGCTTAGTGATGGAGTTCCTTGTCCCAATTATATTAATAGGAGAGGGAAAGCCAAGGTAGATGTCTATGAAAACCTCCAAAGGAAAAAAGTGGAAGTTGCTAAAGCAAAATGTAAGAACAAATGTGTTGATGTATTAGAATCAAGATGGCTTGTATGGGGTAGAAAAGTATAGAGGAATGCAACAAATGATTTTCTTATAAACTACATTTAGCTATATTTCCTTTCCTTGTTCTTTTAATTCTTATTCTTTTAATTTCTCTTTGACTGATTATTTCTTACTTACTGAGATTTCACTGAGGGAATAGCAAAAGGGAATAGTAGAATTGTATCTATATAGGATATGGATATAATTCAATATGATCATTTCCCATGCTTAAAAGGATTTCCAATGTATTTGTCACTTTAAAATTATATTTTGGCAGCAATTTTTGGAAAGTTCTGGAGGCACCACCTAACCATGGGCTTTTGTGGGATTGTAGATTGTGGAAGAATATAAAACAAAATCATGTATTTGGAAGAGTTACTGGACTCTGGTACTGACAAATAGATTCTGTAGTTATTATTGAATGTATGTATGTATGTATGTGTGTGTGTGTATGTATGTATGTATGTGTATGTGTATGTGTGTGTGTGTGTGTCTCAGGGTTCCAACCAGGGGTGAAATGCTCCCGGTTCGGACTGGATTGCCTGATCCGGTAGCGATGGAGGCGGGTGGTTCAGAGAACCGGTAGCAAAAATCCCTGCCCCCCCTCATGCCCAACTGAGCCACACAATCATCAGAGGCTTTTTTTTCTTTTAAAAACATTTTTTCTACTGCCTCTTTGGCCGAAAAAAATGCTTTTAAAAGTAAAAAAAAAAGCCTCTGATGATCGTGCAGCTCAGCTGGGATCATCAAAGGCTTTTAAAAGAAAAAAACCCCTTTTTTTCTTTTAAATGCCTCTGACGATCCAAGCTGAGTTGCCTGATCATCAGAGGCATTTAAAAGAAAAAAAGTCTCTGCCGATCAGGCAACTCAGCTGGGATCATCAGAGCCCTTTGAAAGCATTTTTTTACAACCTCTTGCTGAAGAGGTTGTAGAAAAAATGGTTTTAAAAGTAAAAAAAAAAAATGGCCATGCCCACCCAGTCACATTACCCCACCACCACCAAGCCATGCCCACAGAACCAGTAGTAACAAATTTTAGATTTCACCACTGGTTCCAACCGATGCCTTAATTAAATCATGAGCCTCAAGCCAAAAGAAATCCAGTTATTTATTAGGAGCTTCATGTCAGCATGGACCAAGTGAAGCCAACTCTGACCTCACTTAATTCATGCCCCGGCTCTGACCCTGTTTCCCCCTCTCCCCAAGGTATGTCATCAATCACATTCTCCAACGAAGCAATTTCATGGGTTATAGAGGTCCTTCCCTCCGGCCACTGTGGGTCTGCATGGATATGACCTTGACGTGGCCGGCTGGAATGTGCTTTGTTTTGACTGAAGTGCAAGTTCCTCAATGCAGCTGTGATGTTCGATTCCCCATCCCCCTGCCTATGGCAACTCGAGAGCAGGTCAGGAATGCTTCGCGAGTTGACAATATGTTGACCATATGTACCATATGCATGTATGTATCAGAGGTGGGTTTCAGCAGGTTCTGACCAGTTCTGGAGAACCGGTAGCGGAAATTTTGAATAATTCCGAGAACCAGAAGAAAAAATTCTGACTGGCCCCACCCCCATCTATTCTCTGCCTCCCAAGTCCCAGCTGATGAGGAGGAAATGGGGATTTTGCAGTAACCTTCCCCTGGATTGGGGAGGGAATGGAGATTTTACAGTATCCTGCCACGTCCACCAGGCCATGTCCACCAAGCCATGCCATGCCACGCCCACCAAGCCACACCCACAGAACCAGTAGTAAAAAAAAATTGAAACCCACCACTGGTATGTATGTATGCATGTGTGTGTGTGTGTGTGTGTGCGCGCGCGTGTGTGTGTGTGCATTTTGCTGCTTTTTTGTATAGTAATTTTTGTACAGATCAGTCAAAATACAGTTCATTAGCACTGAACAATAGCATCACTAAAAAATAATTACAACTCACAACAACAACAAAAAAATGCCCACGAATGCATAGATAACAGGCATCTAAGTAAAATCATTTTTTTCTTGGGGCAATATTATATCACTACCTCCTAAGTGAACAGGCTTGTTTTTTGATTTTCTAAATGTTGACATCATGAAGGCCACCTGCATTTCTTTCAAGAAAGAATATATAATCAGAGCAACTTTCCAACTCCAAGGTAGGTATCATGTTCCCAAAGTAGGAGTCATTCTTTTTCTTAGTGCTTTGTTAACTGCAACAACAACAAAAAAAATGTGCAACTCTAGATAACGGATTTATCCTTTAGGCGTCTTGTTTACATGACATTTTCTTTCTAGGTCAAGGGTGCACCACAAAGTCTTTGATATGGTTACAGAGGCTCTCACGAAAATTATCAATTAGCTGAATGTTTTTAACTGCAGAGAGGGGATTACTAAACAATTGAACAAGGAATAATTATTTGATTAGAATTACATTTAAGTATTGATTAAATAAAATTTAGCTTTTGTTCTGGTACTTCTTATTTCCTTCTCTTTACATCTACTTTGAGAGTGATTCCCAGCCTGCTGTTCAAACTCTAAGT
This sequence comes from Pantherophis guttatus, assembly GCF_059756535.1. Taxonomy (NCBI): domain Eukaryota; kingdom Metazoa; phylum Chordata; class Lepidosauria; order Squamata; family Colubridae; genus Pantherophis; species Pantherophis guttatus. The sequence goes on along the minus strand of NC_142065.1, from coordinate 34,692,965 downwards.
GTAGCTTTTAGTTTCCTTAAATAGTGTGTTCCTAAGTAGTTTTGGAAAAGAATTTTAAAAGAATTAATCTTCCAGAATAGCTTTTTGTTTTTCCTCTTAAACTGCCCAGAATTCAGTTAAATCCCTTCTTTATCTTTCTTGGAACTCTGCATACAAATTAATTGATTATATACCATCAAGTCATTTTTAATTTCTGGCAACCACATATAGATTTTTTTTCATAACTATCTTTCCCTAACTCTGGTCTTTCAAGTCTTTCAATGGCCTATAAATAAATAAATGCCTTTTTTATATCCTGGATTTGAGTGAAGATGCAGCTACTAGTTGTTTTAGTAAATAATCTGATTGGATTGCATGCAACCACTGACTGAATCAGTTCACATATCGGTAGTAATTCCATTTCTGTATTACATGTGGTGAATCTTCTTTCTTTCTGGATCAAAACAGGTTACAATTCATCCCTTGCAAATAGTATGGGAAGAGCAAACCGGAACTGGTCTTTATGATTTCAAGATACCCAGAAACCACTGTGAAATAACTTTTTATGTTTTCTACTCCTAAAAGCAATGCAGAGATACCTCTTACACGCCACCATCCTATAGTGGGCTGAAATTTCTCTATTCATTCTCCATTAAACATTCATCAATTTAGACTCTGGATTGTTCACTAATGCCAGGCTGAATCAGGCCATTTATATTTATACAATGAGCCTTGGCGGCACAGTGGTTAGAATGCAGTACTGCAGGCTACTTCTGCTGTCTGCCAGCTGCCTGCAATTTGGCAGTTCGAATCTCACCAGGCTCAAGATTGACTCAGGCTTCCATCCTTCCGAAGTGGGTAAAATGAGGACCCAGATTGTTGGGGGCAATATGCTGACTCTGTAAACCGCTTAGAGAGGGCTGTAAAAGCACTGTGAAGCTGTATATAAGTCTAAGTGCTATTGCTATTTTTATTGGATGGGAGAAAAGGGATTTTACAGAGAGTCCAGAAGGTTGGGGAAGAGGATCTCGTCTTATTCTGTTAGTGGCCAATAGGTCTACTTTCTCTGTTGCTTTTCTTTTAAACATGCCAATACAGTGGCAGCACAAGGGCTTTCATTCTTTACTTTTTTCTTGATTAGAAAGCTCATCTGAATGATAAGTCAATGAACAACGTGCTTAGAGCTCTTTTTAAAGAGAAAAGAGAGTACAGTAGCTATGTACAGTATATCATGATATGCCTTTTCTCCCTCCTGAATGGAATTTGTCCTACCTTCTGCTTCAGTTTTACCTTACCTTTCACAAATGGAGCAAATTCAGTGATGAAGTGATTGAAGTGATTCAATATCATCTGGATCCCAATACATTCTCCATTGGGATCTATGGAAAATCTGAAGAGATTGTCCTAATTCTCTGTAACTTCAAGGCCTGTCAAAGTGAGTTTGTAGGAACAGTGACTAGATCAGAGAATCTCATAAGTATTTATCCAAAGGAATCGTCTTTATTATATAACTTCCTAATTATTGTCCTTGAGTGCTATTGAATAAACCATGAATAATATAGAAGAAAGCAGAAGTTTACAGATCTGAGAATTTAATTTAATAAGCAAATCATTTCTGGAAGATAATTCTGTTCATAATGTGATGCTATAAAAAAGTTGTTTTCAAACTGAAGTAAGGTTAAATATACGAAGAACATTTTACTTTGTCTGATATAACAATGATTAGAATAAATTTGCAGCAGCATACACAATGGAAAAAATGAGAGGGAGTAGTTTCCATTATTGTGAAGGATTAATAGATAGATAGCAATATAAAATGCATGCGGCAAAATTCTTATTGGATAATCTTAATAGAATTGATGCACATACACATTAGAGAGAGAAGTAAGTCAGAATGAACATAGACCTCTTCAGAGTAAATCTGCTCTGCAAAGCCAAGTACAGTGCTATGAAATCTAAAATTAAAATTGAGGATTAGAAATTAATTCATAGCAAGTACTGATTTCAGATATACTTAGTAAGAAGTGATCTTTGTTTCCTTGCCATTATTTAGTTATCATTATTAGCAGATCTACTTTGCAGACTTAAATCAATTTAATCCTAAATGCACTTGCACATGGCTGAGGGCCTATTAGCTGTTCCAAATCCATTACAGAGAAGAATTCTCAAAGACAATTACAATTGAGGCGTTTCCTAAAATGTTGTACATATTTTCATTCCTTAACAGGGCTATTTCTGGAAGCCAGTCCACCTGATTTCTTCCTGGAAACAGTAAATTGTTAAGCAAGCAGAAGCCCATCAATGGTTTTCCCACTAACTCTCTAAGTTTCATGGCTTTTGGTAGGAACTCATTTTCCCCAATCTAATTGGCTCTTTTGTCAGGAGGAAGTTGTGCTCTTTGTATGTGTGTCTACGTGTGTAATTTTAATAATTGAAGTGGAGTTATTTCAGATCTTCTGTTCTTGCTTCGATTTCATTTCTAAAAGTGTAAAAGGCAGTGAATTCACATTGGTCCATATTCATTGCCAGAATCCACGATAGTTCAGTGGTATAAATCCAAATCCACAGAAAGCAATATAGAAGAAAAGAAGGAATCTTGGGAGACACATCTTAGTTTTCTGACAACTCTATACAATTGATGTTTTGGAGATGGTTCCATGTAAGAGAATACCAAACAGTGAAAGCTGCATTTGTGTTTGAAGTAAAAACTCAGTGGAATATAAGAATTGTGTAACAAATTTGCAATATAGTATTTTAATTAAATATAAATGGGAAGGAGTCCGGCAAGGCTGTATACTGTCGCTCTGCCTATTTAACTTATATGCAGAGCGCATCATGAGAAAGGCAGGACTAGATGAATCAAAAGTTGGAATTAAGATTGCCAGGAGAAATATCAACAACCTCAGATATGCAGATGATACCACTTTAATGGCAGAAAGTGAAGAGGAACTACAGAGCCTCTTGATGCAGATGAAGAAGGAGAGTGCAAAAATTGGCTTGAAACTCAACATTAAGAAAACTAAGATCATGGCATCCGGTCCTTTCAATTCCTGGCAAATAGATAGGGAAGAAATGGAGGTAGTGACAGATTTTATTTTCCTGGGCTCCAAGATCACCGCAGATGGGGACTGCAGCCAAGAAATTAAAAGATGTTTGCTACTGGGGAGGAAAGCTATGGCAAATCTAGACAGCATACTAAAAAGCAGAGACATCATTCTGCCAACAAAAGTGTGTATAGTCAAAGCTATGGTTTTCCCAGTTGCAATGTATGGCTGTGAAAGTTGGACCATAAGAAAGGCTGAGCAACAAAGAATTGAGGCCTTTGAACTATGCTGCTGGAGAAGACTCCTGCGAGTCCCTTGGACTGCAAGGCGATCAAACTGGTCAGTCCTAGAGGAGCTCAACCCTGACTACTCTTTAGAAGGCCAGATCCTGAAGATGAAACTCAAATACTTTGGCCATCTAATGAGAAGGAAGGACTCACTGGAAAAGACTCTAATGCTGGGAAAGATTGAGGGCAAAAGAAGAAAGGGACGACAGAAAACGAGGTGGCTGGATGGAGCCACTGAAGCAGTAGGCGTGAACTTAAATGGACTCCAGAGGATGGTAGAGGACAGGAAGGCTTGGAGAAACGTTGTGCATGTGGTCGTGATGGGTCAGACACGACTTCCCAACTAACAACAATCGATGGAAAAGTTTATAATTACTTGTAAGGGCAAGTATGTGCCACACATTTCAAATATATTTTTCATTCAACTAGGGTAGACATTTTATGTTAGTTAACGTAAGTTAACGTTAATGCTAATGATATATTTGTCATTTATTATTTTTTGTACACACATTTTTCTTACTATTGTTTGGTTGCTCTGTTTATAGTTGATATTTGTTTCATTTTTTCCTTCTTTTTTCTATTTTGTTCTTTAACTTTGGAGATAAATAAAAACTGTATTAACAAAAAAACTGTGTAGCAAATTCATATATTTTCAGTATCCATGGCTCACAAAAGTGGACATTGCATACCCATATGATTTACCAGGATTGAAATGTATAATTGAATATTAATTTTTATATGACATTTAATGAATTTAAGCCATACTACATTTATAAAGTTTTGTACTAATTTGATCTTGCAGAGCTACAACATAGTATAAGGCTGCAAAAAAAAAAAAAAAATAGAGGTTGCTTCGGAGTCAAAATTCTGTATCCAGAAGTAAATGCTACAAGACATATTTGGAAATGCTGGGAAGTAAGTAGAACATTGATCCTTATTTTGGTTATAACTTTACAATTTGAGATAATCACAGATAATTTTTAATAATATTCAAGTTTTTGCAAAATGATTGTCTAATGCAGGAAAATAATTCAGCTAATTAAAACATATTTGCATTTATAAATGCATTTACACTTACATTCAATATTAATATTGAAAGACATGTTGGATAATTCTAAACCTACCGCTTTGTTTAATATACAGTTAAATAATATTTAAAGATACATATCATTTATTTGCTACAGGGCACACATTTTTATTAGAAACTGATGGGCTCTTGAACAATAAAACCTTGTGGAGAAACAGGCCAGATTAATCACCATGCCTACTGATTCAGTGTTTAATTAAGATATAACCACATGTTCTGCTTTGCACCTGTTCGTAATTCTCAAGTCTGCATTTGATTCCATCTCTTGAGTAAACTATGAGAAAAACTGATCAATTAACAGTTCCTGACTCATATTCTCTCCCTCTATGGAACATTTATTTATGTTTTAATGTAGATATATGTTTTATGACTGTAAACCACCCAGAGTTGCCTGATGGTAAGATGGGCAGCCAATAAATGTTATTAATAAACAAATAAATAAATTTGTGAAAGTCAGATACAATGCCCAAGGTCATCTATCAAGCACCTTTATAACCTTTAAGTATATTAAACAAAGGTGCATACTTTTTATAAATACTGATAGACATAGATAATCTGGACTCAGCTATCAGAAAAGCAAATGTCCATCCTGTGGTATGCTAATGACGCAGTAAATCTCTTTGGCTAAATATTGTAAGGGGGATGATCTGGAACTAAACTATTAAAAGCCAAAATCATAGTCTTTGCTAGCAGATCAACATATTCCTGCCCTATAAATGGGAACATTGAGCCGGTCCTATGCTTTAAATATGTGAAATAATCTTCTATTTCTTTGGCTTCAGGATAGTTATGTTTCCTAGAGTATTCAGAGGAACTCTATGCATATTCCACTGTCTAAACTTTTTGTGATCTAAAGGAGGTTTCTGTAATATCCATATCCATTAAGCCATTTGAAACACAGTAATTCATACAATTCTGGTGGAGCTCAAACTATCATCACTGGTCTCTATTCCAGTTCCTCTTCACGTATTATCAGCAGGCCAGTACACGCTTTATGTAGTATATAATTTTATTTTTATTTTTTTATTATTATTATTAGTTTGTCAAACATGTACTGGATAGCAGGTATAAGTATGAATATGGACATGAACAAAGATACAAACTTAAAGTGAACTGTTCCAAACTCGTTTGCAGAAATTATGACTTCAGCAACAGAGTGGTCAATGCCTGGAATGTACTACATGACTCTGTGGTTTCATCCCAAAACCCCCAAAATTTTAACCTAAGACTGTCTACTGTTGATCTCACCCCATTCCTAGGAGGTCTGTAAGGGGCTTGTATAAGAGCACCAGCGTGCCTACCGTCCCTGTCCTAATGTTTCCTCTATTTGTATTTATTTTATGTATCCAATCCATGTTTATATTTATTACCTAATACATCCTTGACAAATAAATAAATATAAATAAAATAAATAAAGGAAATGAATACAAGTAAATGGGGACAGTAGGACAGGGATGCTTAGCACGCTGGTGCGCTTATGCATGCCCCCCTTACAGACGGACCTCTTAGGAATGGGGTGAGGTCCATGGTAGACAGTTTAAGGTTGAAGCTGTGAGGGTTTGAAGTTGTAACAACGGAGTTGGGTAGAGCATTCCAGGCGTTGACCACTCTGTTGCTGAAGTCGTATTTTCTGCAATCGAGTTTGGAGCGGTTTACCTCAAGTTTATATTGACTGTTTGCCCATGTACTATTGTGGTTGAAGCTGAAGTAGTCGCTGACAGGTAGGATGTTGTAGCAGACAATTTTGTGTACTATGCTTAGGTCCGACTGCAGGTTCTAGATTGTCCAAGCCCAAAATTTCAAGCCTGGTGGCATAAGGGATTCTATTATGAGTGGAGTACTTTTCTTGTGAAATACCTCTGGACACTCTCGATCATATTAATGTCAGATATACAATGTAGATTCCAGGCAGATGAGCTGTATTTGTTAGCAGTACAAGCTTCGCAAAATTAGGTTAACAACTCTTAATGCCTTTTTGGCAATGCTGTTACAGTGAGTTCTGGGGCTTAGATCATTTGAGATGAGTACTCCTGGGTCCTTGACAGAGGGTCATCTACGAGATTATTTCTGCCCAATTTGTATTTGGTGTTCTGATTTTTATTGCCAATGTGTAGGACAGAGCATTTGTTAGTTGAGATTTGGAGTTGCCAATTGCATGACCATTCTGACACATAGTCGAGGTTACTTTGTAGGGCAGCAGCATTGTCGGTGATATTAAATAATTTTACGTCATCAGCGAAGAGAACACAGCTGCTTATAATATGATCGCAGAGGTCATTTATGTAAAGCAGAAAGTGGTAGTTCTAAAACACTGCCTTGGGGGACACCGCTGTTGACTGGTGCCGGGTTTGATAGGGTGTTCCCTATTTTGACTACTTGTTGCCTGTTTGACAGGAATGCAGCTATCCACTTGTGCAGGGATCTGGAAATACCATAAGAGCTTAGTTTTAACAATAGTTTGTCGTGCACCACTGAATCAAAAGCTTTGCAGAAGTCTATGTAAATTGCGTCTATTGCTTTACCCTGGTCAAGATGTGTGGTCCAAATGTTTCTGCAGTGTAGGAGTTGCAGATTACAAGACAAATTTTTCCTGAAACCAAATTGCTTGTTAGAAAGCAGGTTGTTTGTCTCTAAGTGGAGGGTAATGGATTGGTTTATAATTGATTCCATGACTTTACAGGTGATGCAACACAATGAGATTGGTCTGTAATTTTCTACTAAACTAGGGTGTCCCTTTTTAAAGATAAGTATGACCTTGGCTAATGACCATAGGTCAGGCAAGGAGCTGGTTCAGAAAGATACCTCATAGATTGTGATTAGAGGTTCAGCTAGGGTAGTGGTAAGCTTTTTTAGGAAGTAGGCACATAATCCATCAGGGCCAATAGATAGAGATGGCTTTAGGTTGTGTAGTGCTGTTTCAACGTTATCTACTGTAAAATCAATATGTAGTAGATCATTGCAATTGGTTGCATGACTAGGAAATGTGGGGCAGTAGCCATTGCTGTTGACAAAGAATGAACTGAAGAACATGTTGAAGAGGCTTCATCATTACAGTCTTCCCCATTAGGCCCTTTTAGGGGTGGGATAGTTTTCAAGTCTTTAAGTTTGACATTTATGAAATTATAGAAGGCTCAGGTGGATTTCGAGTGTAATAGCTGTTCCTCCTGTTTGCAGTGGTGATTGATAGATTCTGCCTTTATCTGGTGGCATAAGGCTTTGTAGTGGTTTTTAAAGTTAGCTATATAATCAATTTTGTTTTCTCGCCAAAGAGATTTTTTTCTTGGATTGAAGCTTTCTTATTGTTATGGGTAATTTGGGGGTTTCTTTGGCTTTAGGGGTTATTAATGGTACATATAGGTTAATGACTCTATTGACTTTGAGCACAAAAATGTTATAATGGTCTTCTGCAGTTTTACAACCAGTGAACAGAAGGTGCCAATCAAGAGAAGCGAGGTCAGCGGCTATGAGAGCATAGTTGGCTTTTTTAAAGTTATAATTTGGTGTCCCATCATTATGACCCTCTTTGCAAGGACTTAAATTGAGACAATCAATCATGCTGTGGTCACTGTTGGAAAAAGGTTCTTTAACTTCTAGACCATAAATTGAATTTGCAGAATGTGAGATCTAAGCAGTTGTTGAGCCTAGTGTTGTTCGTTACCAATTGATCCAGTCCCAGAGTTGTAACAGCATTGTACAGGGTTGCATGTATAGGTTTGGTTGTACATTCGTTTAGAGTCCAATTAAGAGGTAAATTGAGGTCACCAAGAAAGATAAGGGGGCGCGGGGAGGAAGCTGCCTACATTAGTAGTGCAGTTAGCTTGTCCGTATGACCGAGGTCATAATCAGGGGCTCTGTAACATAGCAAGAAATGAACTGTGGTATTTAGGTTCGCAGACAATGGTCTCAGGAAGAGCAAGCTCCTCTGTAACATTAATTTTTTTTCAGATTTAGGGACTTTTTATAGAAGTTAGCAACACCACCCCCTCTATGGTTTTCACGGTCATACCGGAAAACGTGATAGTTACTTACTGTGGTAATGGAGTCTGGAAAGGATACATTCAACCACATCTTGCAGACAAAGATAAGACAGAATAGGGCCATATTTAGTAGCAGGAGGAATTCAGGCATTTTGTTTGCGAAGCTTCTTGCGTTAAGTAGCTTGCATTTAAGGTCTGTAGGGATGGATCTGGAGGAAGTTGGAGGTGTGCATGCCTAGTTTTGATTGTTGGGGGGGGCAGTTGTTTGGACATGAGCCGCTGGTCTTGCATTTGATACAGTCAATGTATAGGTCAATCTTTCCTTGGTCCTGGTGTTTTTTGAGCTTTGATCAGAACTTGCAGGCACAGGCACATTGTAGTATGGATAGGTTGGGCCGTGAACAAAGTTTCTTATGGTTTGTGCAGCTTTTGGTGAGTGAGTTTCTTGTGGAGATTAATTTGCGTTTGCTGGTTTCACTCTTGCAAACCACTCTGCAGAAACGTGGAGCCACCAAGCTCTCGCTATTCTTGAATTCAGGGCTGTCACGGGAAACGTCGATGATTTCATCAGGAGAGATGGTTGATGCCTGGAAGTTGTTGATGATGTTGAGAACCTTTGTGATGTCATTGGACTCATTGGTGTCCTCCATTCTGAATAAGATAGCGTTGGGACGTTTCTGTTCTTGTTCAATCGCGACTTTGACGGCGATGGAGATGTTACTCTCAGAGTTAGTGATTTCCTGTGGCTATGGTTGTGGGGTTGGGATGGGATATGTTAATGGACATAGAGAACTCCATTTAGGACATAGAGAAAGTTCCATATTTTCCCATCTCTGAAAACTTAAGGTATGTAGTCACATTCACTATATATCTAACTCAGTTAGAAGGATTTTAAATCTGCAGCGAGTTCCTTTAGGCTATATTAGAGAGATGTTGTAGGATGATCCCTTTCCCAGAATGTCTGTGTCCCTGTGATGCTGGGCAATGTGATACCATTAAGCAAGTCCTCCTGTCCTGCTTATTTTACAAAGATGCATTACCATTAATATCCGTTTGTTTACTATTCTTGTTTTTAGCTGTTTTTATAGTTTTTTTTAATATTTGTTAATATCATGTTTTAGATATTGTTTTAGTTTTGTTGTACCCCACCCACAGTCGCTTGCTTGTGAGATGGACAACTTTATAAATTAGATACATAAATAGAAATAATAAAAATACTTGAAGTACATGTGTTCTCCCACTACTCACCAGTTACTAGGCCAGACATACCAATTTTAAATTTCTGTAATAACCTAAGGCACGAATTTTTGAAGAGTTGGAAAACCAGTTATTAAAATTCTTAAAGAATATTTAGAATGTTTGTTACTATCTTACACCAATGCTAATTCAGTAGAATATTTCTTAAAGATTATTGGATACCCCAGAAACTGATACATAAAAATTGGTTGTCAACTTTTTTATGCTGGAAGAGTAAAATGATGAAGGGGATACTTAGACATATGACTTGGGTTTGCTCTATCGTGATCTCATTTTGATTGAATATTCATATATTTGTGAAGAAACTTTTGGAAAAAGAAAGTATAAAGTTTTGAATGTGATTTTGAAATGTATATATTTATAGAGGGAAGAGGTGGGAAGTGGAGAGAGAGTATATTTTTTTTAAATCATGGAACATAACAAAATAGTTCATTTTGTTGTGATTAAAACTCTATCTCACTTAAAGGCACTTAAGGGTTATATAAAAGTTATATGTCACTTCTTTAGGGAGAACGTTAAAACTGAGATATTCCTGATTTCTTTTAAAAGGTACCCAAAATGCCCCAACCAATTCCACTACAATGATTTATATTGTCCTCAGGGAAGCTAGAGGTTTTTGCAGTCTTCAACTTGACATCATTTAGAAAGACAGGACCAGGGGTGCTATTCAGCAGGCTCTGACAGGTTCTGGAGAACCGATAGTGGAAATTTTGAGTAGTTCAGAGAACCGGCAAATACCACCTCTGGCTAGCCCCAGAGTGGAGTGGGAATGGAGATTTTGCAGTATCCTTCCCCTATCATGCCCACCAAACTACGCCCACCAAGTGTTCTGCCCCAGCTACGGACCCCAAAGAACGCAGCACACACAAAGTCTGTACAAACCTTAGTTTACTAAATTAAACAGTTTTTTTTTCAAACAAAGGCTCTTAATTAACTTTCTTAACAGCCTACAAGAATCCAAAGAATAAATAATCTTAATCTTACTATGGTTGGCAGAAAGCCCAGAAGCAATTTGCAAAAGGAGAGGCATGAAGGAGAGTGAACGAAGTTGTTCCCTGCAAATTGCTTCAGTCGGCGTTCCTCCTTAAATAGGCTAAAGGAATGGCCAATTAGCCCCAAGCCTTACTCTCGAGGAGACCTCCTCCTGAGGAGCCACTCCTGCCTTTTGGCAGCTCTGAGTGCCCGTGCATCGAGAAGAGGCTCCTCCTCTTCATCCTCTTCACCCTCTTCACTTATGGGAGCTTCTGGAGGTTCTGAAGGCCCTGGCTGAATCCCCGCCTCTGGCACCACATCTTCTCCAGAATCATTGTCTGACTCGAGTGCCAGCTGCACAGGCTGCTGGCGCAGCACCACACCAGCCTCCTCGCTGTCCGAATTGGCCACCAGCCGCACAGGCCGCGTACAGGCCACAACACCAAGCCACACCACACCCACCAAGCCACGCCCACAGAACTGGTAGTAAAAAAAATTGAATTCCACCATTGCACAGGACCCTACCCCATAAGGTAGTAGACTATGTTTTACCTGGTAATCCAAACATGTGTTCGACCATTAAGCTATGTCACTTTTTCTTTTTTTATGATTTCTCTTCAAAATGTTATGTTGCATGAAGTAGCTAAAAACAAAAGTTTAATCTCAGAACTAAGGTTGGCTTTATTGGAAGTTAAGAGATGATTTTCTATGCTAGTAATAAATTTTCCTATGTAACCGAGTGCAATCAAAAAAGGAAAAAAAAAGAATGCAGGGCAGAACACTCGATTTCCCACCCATGCTAATTGCTTTGGGAGAATTGTGCTCTCATTATAGTTATAAAATAGTCGAGTCTCCAGCAATTGCAATCAGGGTTATACAAAATGTACTAAGGATCTCCCTGTGTGCGTATGTCTGTGTATCACCATGATAGAGCATGTAAGCATTCATCACACACAGATGGCCCATGCAAATCACAAGAGCCCAAATGCAAACTCAGTATCATGTGTCTCAGATGTTGCTGACTGGATTTAGGCTCCAAACATCTGCTTGTCTGCAAGTTGCCAGAAAGGTTTATATCATGGCAAATAGTAGATGAAGAGAGTGGCTCAAAATGAGGATCAGAATTAATCCATGGGGTAATTATGTTTTTATAGATCCTCTCCATGAGAATAATCACCTGCAGTTTAGTTTATTGGATGCATTTTCTGCAAGGGTCAGAGACATTGCTGACAGACTGCCTGTTATATTGTATAATTCCCTGATGACTGAGAAGAGAAATGCTGCATCAGGCCAGGACATGGAAACATCTCTTCCTCTTCAACCAGTTGATGCTCTGCCTCCTTAGTAGGGAAACCTTGGGGATTTAAGGGTTCCCTATGAGAATCCACGAGATGCAAACATACACGTTGAGAAGGAAGGAAATCAATCACTGCAGTGGTGGGTTCCTCCCGGTTCCTCCTGATTCCGCCGAGCCAGTAGCGGTGATGATATGGCGTCACCGAACCAGTTCTGCCCCCCGCCAGCCCCGCCACCCCACCCACCCCCGCGTTATTCTTACCTTTTATTTGGCCCACCCCCAATCTATTGCTGCCTTCTGAGTCCCAGCTGATGGCTAGAGGGACAAAAACTGTTTAAACTCTTGCCGCGGGGCTTCAAAGGGCTGCCCTACAGTTGATCAGTGTTAAAAGAAAACAAATGAGTAGACCGGTGCCTGCAAAAATATATGAGTAGATCGGTGCCTGCAAAAATACATGAGTAGATTGGTGCCTGCAATCTACCCAAAAATAAATGGGTAGATTGGTACAACTCTGCAAGTAGTTAAAATTCTGGTAGACCAGTACCTCTGCTAAATCCTAAATAATTGTCACATGACCATCAAGCCATGCCCACAAAATAAGCCATGCCCACAGAACCGGTAGTAAAAAATTTTAGAACCCATCCCTGAATCATTGCCTTCATGAGTAATACAGTAGAAGCTCTATAGAACCTGACAATCTTATACATACCTATTCAGATTCAAGCCCCACAGATTTTAGTCATTTACTCTCAAGAAAGATTGATGGAATCTCAATGTAAGGCTAATACTCTCATCCCCAAATAAAGAGCTGAGTGCAAAAAAGGGTATATTTATGTAGAATTGCATATGCTTCTGTGTCACATTAAAATTTATAATCAGCACATCAGTCTGCCTAGAAAATAGCGACTCTATTGGCATCTAACTTTTGCACTGTTAGAAACTGCTCCAAGTGTGAGGAATCAATAGACAATAAAGAACTTTGCCCAAGGATCTAATTAAAATATTACCTAAATATAAATCTCGTGCAGTTCAAGCAAATGTTACTTATTTGTGTATGTATAAACTATGCATGACATTTATAGAATAATAACAAGCTGGTATAATGTTTCCAGTCAAAGCCATGGAAGAGATGGAAGACGATGGAAATGAGAGTAAACAGAAGATGCTATATTCAATTCTGGTAAACCTACATTAGCAAGCAGCAGAAAGCAAAGTGTACAACCTGAAAGTAAGCTGCAATAGTTGGGTTCAATGACCATTAACCCATGGTTTACTTGATCATAGTTTATTGAATGATTTTCATTTACCTCGGTTCATATGACTTTCTAATGGCAAGCCATGTTAGAAAATCATAGTGATTAGTTTCGCACAACATGCTAAGCCAAAACCAAACAAATCACCATATATGTATTAAACCCCATACCATGCAAATGCTAACAAAGTCCAAATCGGAGCCCTTTTGAAATCAGTCAAGTTAAATTAGATGAAACTTTTCTGGCCGGATGTTATATTAAATTACAAAAGCTGCCTCCTCCAACCCCACCAATAAATTTGTGCCTTTGATTGCAGAGTGGTAGGAAAGCTCCATTGTGGGCAGAGGGTTCCCTCTGAAAAGGGGCAAGCTGACAGAACTGTCAATGGGATCAATGGACCAGCTTGCCTCCTGGAGTTGTGGGTGGAGTTGTGGAGTTGTGGAATTATGGGTGTTCCATCACTGGAGGTTTTCAAAACAAGATTGGACAACCATTTGTCTGGGATGGTACAAGGAATCCTGCCTGGGATGGTACAAGGAATCCTGCCTTGGTTGGGAGGCTAGTCTAGGAGACTCTTCTACAGTAGTGGGTTTCAATTTAGTTTGCTACCGGTTCGCAAAAGCATGCGCAGAAGCATCCGGGCAGGTGGGCGAGCGAATCCAATCTGGGGTGAACCAGTAGCAACTCACCACTGTTCTTCTAGCTCTGTGATTCTATGATTCTATCCCCTGTGCCAGGGGTGGGTTCTAAATTTTTTTACTACTGGTTCTGTGGGCGTGACTTATTTTGTGGGCGTGGTTTGATGGTCATATGACAATTCTTTAGGATTTAGCAGAGGTACTGGTCTACCAGGCTTTTAACTGCTTTTAACTGCTTGCAGAGCCGTACTGGTCTACCCATTTATTTTTGGAGCATTCCGATCTACCTATTTGTTTTTGGAGCACACTAGTCTACCCATTTGTTTTGGAGCACACTAGTCTACCCATTTGTTTTGGAGTGCACTGGTCTACCACCACACTGCTTTTTACCACTGATCAGCTGTAGGGGGGCCCTTTAAAGAGCCCCGGCAAGAGTTTAAACAGTTCTTTGCTGCTCTGCCACTCTACCACCACCAAGAGCATTGGAAACTGCTTTTAGGCAGCTTGGCCTCAATTGCCAATCTACCACCACCGAGCAGTTTACAAGGAGTGGATCGGTTCTAGCCGATCATTTGGGAGGCTTCTTTTCTCAATTTAAAGCTAAGGTGTCTTGTTTTTTTTCTCTCTCTTCTTTGTCAAGTGAAGCCTTCTAGCCGATCAGCTGGGACTCGGAAGGCGGTGAATAGATTGGGGGCGGGGCCAGGCAGAGGTGGTATTTACCGGTTCTCCGAACTACTCAAAATTTCCACTACCGGTTCGCAAGAACCGGGGAGAACCAGTAGCAACCCACCATCTGCATACTTCAACTGCAGTCCAAAGCATGCATTAATTGTAGTCTTCATTTCAGTGTAGTGTTTTGCATAAAATGCTTCATTCCTGGTTTCAATCTCAACTTCTGAAAATCTACTTTAGAGATAAAAGAGTGGCTCTTATTAATAATAAAAAAATATTGCTATTAATATTTCTACCTTAGTATCTAATATTATGCTTTCCGGAAATATCTAAATTTAGAGGATCCTGTTGTATATGTGCAACATTCCAAACTAACCACACCAGAGTTCACACGTTTCAGATGAATGACAAATTTGCAGTTGTCTGGCTGGAATACTACAGGGCTGTACATTATACCAAAATTGGCAACTCATCCTGCTAATAAGGTACTTCAAAATGATTATGCGCTTTGCCCCTTAAAAGTGGCCCTTAAACAGGCATGAATGCTATGTATACATATCAGGGATGGGTTCTACTTATCTTTACTACTGGTTCACATGGGGGCCATGCACGCACGCTCACTTCACATGCACGCTCACTTCACATGCACGCGCACTCTTCTGCGCAAGCGCAGAAGCATTTTGATGATGTTGGGGTCGGTGGGCGGAGGCTCCTGCTGGTTTTACTACCGGTTCTATAGAACCGGTGTGAACCGGGGGCAACCCACCACTGATACATATATGTGTGTGTGTATGTTTCAGTAGTGGGTTTCAATTTTCTTCGCTACTGGTTTGCTATTGGGAGTGCGCATGTGTGTGCGTGCTTTGCAACTGCATGGCACTTCTGCTCATGTGCAAAGTGTTTTGATGATGTCTGGGCGGGTGGGCAGAGCCTCCCATTGCTGCTGCTACTGGTTTGCCTAAACTGGGGCGAACCAGTAGCAACCCACCACTGGTATGTATGTATGTATGTATGTATGTATGTATGTATGTATGTATGTATGTATGTATGTATTCGGTTTCTATTTTTTTTATTTCTATTTGATAGAACAAGACAACAGGTAAGTCTAAAAAAAAAAAGAAAAGAAAAGAAAAGAAAAATATAAGTGGACATATAAGGGGTGAGATCAGGAATTAACTCTGCATTAAAAACCACAATTATTTTTCTTTTACCTATACTTTCCCTTCCAAAAGTATTCCAGACCATTTCACAGGCTTAATTAACTGCATAGCAAGCCATTTCTTAATGATACATACCCACAGAGGCACATCCACATTCAACAGCTGTACAAGACAGCAAGTAAAGTTTTTTTTTTCTTTTGCAAATCTGCAAATGCTCCCTCAGAAGGTGGGATACAATCATTATTGTCAGTTTGGACATTTTTGTTAATAATCCTAGACTTAGACATTGCAATTAATACATTTTAAGCAGCGTAAAAACTTTTTAAGTAGCTTTGGGTGCAACATTTCCTTACTGATAATTCCATACAGTCAATGGCTAATGGTTTGCTCCCTCCTTCTTCATCATTCTTTCCTTCCTTCCTTTCTAAATGCCTTGCCCTCACCAACTGAAGAAGGACCTCTGAAGACTGCAGAGGTAAAACAAAAAATAAATATATCAAAAAGTATCTAAGGCAGATTTTCTTCTTATCTTCTGGTCACAGGTGCATATTAAATTATGTTGAAATGATGCATTCTTTAATATTCAATACATGACAAGCCACTAATTGCCAGAGAACTTTAAAGTGAACATATTAATACATTCAGGGGAAACTGTCTCATGTTGTCTTTTCTGTGCTCTGCTTTGCTGTGGGAACAGAAAAATGTGTGTCAAATATTGCTTTTCAGCCCTTCTACAATAGCACTTCTGCTTTGTCTCTTCTGATTCTGACCTGTTCTTCACCCCATCCGCTCCTGTGGGCCCCAGGCACCACTGACTTATGCCTTCTTAGCTATCAGTTCCTACACTTTAACAGAAGCAATCAAGTACCCTTTGTTAGACCTTAAGAGGCACTGAGTTAAGATTTATAAAATTGGAAAGGATTCTGTATACCCATGTTGATTAATCCACCAAGCCATAACAATATCGTGCAATACCACTAAAGGATAAACAGATCCTGGTTAGCATGATCGGTTACTAAAAGTTGCATTTTATTCAAGTAAGGAATCTTGAATGGGAAATGAGGGACACACATTTTAGAATTTAATAATGAATTTGGGTTTGGTTCTCAAGAAGAGGGTAAATTAAAGTATTATTTTTGCTGGGATTAAGAACAGTTATATTGAATTTCAAGAATGCAGTTCTGTTTCAACTGCCCCTTAAAAAATAAAATCAAAAACTTTACAATCTGGGGGTTATAACTGGGTGTGTAGAGGATTTTGTATTACAGGAGGAAAAAAAAAATGCCATGGCTTTTGTACACAAAAGATCATTGCTTTTGGATCTATAACAGACTCAAAGTTCTATTTGGCTTGTCTTGGATTTTCTTTCTTGGTAATTCTGGGATGTCCCAGGATGTTGGAAACTGTTATATAGATACATTAATATGATGGAAGTTCTAGTAATAAGACACTATAGTATCCTTAGTCATTAAATCTGAAAACAACACAAATCCTGGAGATCTGGAAACTCACAATACACTAAAAGCTCTGTTTTCATACTTGGCTGCTTTTTAATGCATTCTTTAGTGTGGGGGGAATAAAAGGGCACCATATGCAAAAAAGCTCCAGTTAGTGATTGCATTAAAGAAGAGATGTAGTTATACACTTTGGGGAAGAGTTGGTGGAGAGGAAAATATAAAGAGAGAAAAGCAGACTAAGAATGAAATTGGGGACAAAGCCAGCATTTGGCAGCTCCCTAGGTGGCTCAGTGGCGAAGACGCTGAGCTCGTCGATCAGAAAGGTTGGCGGTTCGAATCCCTAGTATAGGTCTCCTGCATGAGCATGGGGTTGGACTAGATGACCTCCAAGGTCCCTTCCAACTCTGTTACTGTTACTATTGAACATAAATTGGAAGATTGGGGTTAAGGTATTTGGAGTGGAGAGGTTTCTGCCACAACATGATACAAATTAATTGTCTTTCAAAGTAGATAATCCACTCTCTGCAAAACCATATAGTGCAGGTAGATTCTATCTGAAGAAAATGATCCTGGAAGTTGAAGCCACAATGGCCACCAGTGCAAAGCAAATTTTATTCTGCTAAACCAAGGAAACATCAGGTAGGCCACCACGTTCTATGCCAGCTGCAGATTCCAAGTAATTCTCAAGAGCAATCCCACATAAAGTTAAACCCCACATAAAATAGTTGAGATATGGCAAGGGTAAGATTCACTGTCTCCAGTGCTTCCTGCTCCATGGCAAAGAACAACTGGCAGATCCACTGAAGATGCCCACGAGCTCTCCTGCTTACAGCTTTCACCTACTCTTTTAAATGTCATGATTCCAGGACAAGCCCCAGATTGTGGACCAGCAACTTAAAGGCATATAGTTCTCTCACCAAGAACTATAGATGGAATATGTATGGTACCAGAAGGTTTCTGAACCAGCAGTAGCATTTGGTATTCAACCACGATCTGTTTCACCTATCCAGTCTCTGACAGCTTCCAGGAACCAAGATTTTCATTTCATTTCCTGTTTGGCCTGGATTGAAATGCAAAGCTAGCTAACATTAGAATATTGAAGATACTCTACCCCAAATTGATAAACGATCTCTCCCAATGGTTTCGTGTATATGTTAAATAAAATGGATGCAGGGCTAAACTCAAGGCTGAAGCTCTCAACCTCTCTTTCTCCCATAATACCAAGAACACAGTGTATTTAGTTATCTGAGAATCTCTGAGGGCCTTCAGTGATGCTGCTCCATTGATAAAGATCCTGTTTGTTAGGTTGGGATCTAGGAATCCTGAGCTAATTTCTGTCAACTTTTTCAAGTACTACAAGATCCAAACAGTCACAGTGGCCTCACCAGTTGATACCAACTCCTGGTAAATATGAGCAATTTTATCCTCAAAATGGTTAGCCAACTGCCAATGTAACCTTGCAGGATGATCTGCTGTCCCAGAATACAAAATGGAGCAGGTTGTGCTAAACCAGTGTTTCTCAACCTTGGAAGCTTGAAGATGGGTGGACTTCAACTCCCAGAATCCTCCAGCCAACGCTGGTCCACCCATCTTCAAGCTACCAAGGTTGAGAAACACTGTGCTAAACAGACCTGCTGATCTGCATTCCACAGAAAATGTGGGGAATGTGCCACTCTCTTAATGACACGGTATAGGCTTAAAAATAGATTTGTCCTCATATTTGGTTATTGTTGCTCCATAACTTCTGCCAGCATCATTCTAGATAGACAAGTTTAATAGATCCATTCCCCTTACAAAAGTTGATGGTAGGCACAGTCTAAAAATGATAATGATTTTATCATATCAATAGACTGATGTTAGGGTCCACTTTCAGGCCACAAATTAGTTGTAATGAGACAAACAGAACCAGCATATGCCCTCCCACAGTCAGTGACATTGATAAGCCACTTAGATTTGGCTACATTAAGGCATCATAAGAGCAGGGGTGAAATGGTCCCGGTTCGAATTGGATCACCCAATCCGGTAACGATGGAGGCAGGTGGTTCGGAGAACCGGTAGCAAAAATCCCTGCGCCCCCCCCAATCCCAACTGAGTTGCACAATCATCAAAGGCATTTTTTTCTACAACCTCTTCAGCCAAAAAATGCTTTTAAAAGTAAAAAAAAAAAAAGCCTCTGATGATTGCGCTGCGATCATCAGGGTTTTTTTTTCTTTTAAAAGCCTTTGACGATCCCAGCTGAGTTGCCTGATCGGCAGAGGCTTTTTAAAAAAGCCTCTGCCGATCAGGCAACTCAGCTGGATCATCAGAGCCTTTTGAAAGCATTTTTTTACAACCTCTTCAGAGGTTATAGAAAAAATGGTTTTAAAAGTAAAAAAAAAAATGACCACGCCCATCCAGTCACATTACCCCACCACCACCAAGCTACGCCCACAGAACCAGTAGTAACAAATTTTAGATTTCACCACTGCATAAGAGTAACTCTACTGCATAAAACACACCCACACACATACAGTACTGCCATTGAAAAAGGGGTTCTATGTCTAAATAATTTCTTCTTTTTATATTTATTCTAATATTTATTTGGTTCTGAAATATATTCATTAATTTGAAACGTGTGTGGCTAATGCTTGAACCAGGAAAACATCATGGTATATTGAACAAACCTGTCCATTTCAGAAGATGAACAATAAGAAAAGAAATTTTCGACACAGTGGGAGCCAAGACTATTGAATACCTTCCCTATTACTGTTTCCTAGTATCATTGCCATCTGATGTTTATTCATAGCTATCTATTAAAATGTTCTTTTTTTCCTTTGTTTTTTCCCCAGTAGCATAAAAATGTTGGATAATGTTGACTGATGTAATAGAATGCAAAAACATATAACTTATTTTAAGTACATACTGTAAGTATTAAATAAGAGTAATACAACATAACTAAGGGTAAAGGTTTCCCTGTCAGTTGTGTCCAATTCTAAGGTCTGGTGCTCATCTTCATTTCTTGGCCAATGGAGCCAGTATTGTCCAAAGACATTTTCCATGGTCATGTGGCCAGCATGGCTATACGTCAAAGGTGCACAGAACATTAAAGTGGTACCTATTAGTCTACTTGCATTTGCATGCTTTCGAACTGTTAGGACAACAGAACTATTCTGCTGCAATATAATTAGAGTTAATGATGGTGCATTATAATTATATGCATTCTAATAATGGTATTGGCATGCTGTATACATTGTGTCCCAAATTGTGTGGTGATCAAGTATGTTTCTGAAGTGATCTGTTCAGAATGGATGACTGACAGGGATGCCAAACTGTGGATATCTGAAGTGAAAAGACAATTGTTATCTAAGCTTTGACCCCCTTCTATGCCATCTGAAGTACAATATGATGCAATTAAATCTGGAACATTTTTATTAATATTAGCTTCTTTTTTCATAATGTATCATGCTATGTAATTATTTTTTTAAAAAAACGTAGTGCATAAAATGAAGAGATATGAAATAAATCCTACCTCTTGAGTTATCATAGAGTGAATGGAGAAGATAATGAGCTAGATTTACAAAATGATGCCTGTACTAATGATTGCAGAATAAATTCATTCTATTTAACAGTAAATGAGCTTCTATCTGCATCATTAACCCTAACCTTTCCCTGGAAATGAAATTATAGAATTTAAGAATTAACAGTTTTAACCATAGACTGCACTGAACTCATGCGGTTGTAAGAAAGAGTACTGTAAAAACACTACATCTCAAAGATGCTTTTCCAAAAGACAATTGGACATTTTTGGTTTTTTCCTTGAAAACATTTTGCTTCTCATCCAAGAAGCTTCTTCAGTTCTGACTGAATGGGGAATGGAAGGTTTTATATTCTTTGCAGTCATCTGGCTGTTATCACTCTGAGGTCAGTTGTTAGCTCTCTAAGAGTCATTAAAGCCACTTGGAGGTTTATCTGTATTCTCAGAGTCACCTGAATCAGAGTGCAAATAGGTGTGGAACCTTCTTGGGAGTGTTGAAAGGATTGTGTTGTAAAAAGGAGGTAGGTGGTGTCATATCCCTCCTCTCCCCACCACCCTGTGTTGAGAGAGAGCTGTACAGTTTTAATATAGATGGTCTCTTTGACTCCTCTTTCAAACTGGAGCTCCATGATGTTGTATCATGAGCCATGCACCCGCAGCACCTAAGATTGCAACCACATGACCGCAGGGATGCTACAATAGCTGGAACCAAGAGGAGCAGTCATACGTTCATTTTTTCAACGCTGCCACATCTTTAAATAGTCACTGAATAAATGGACATATACCAAGGATTACCTGTAAAATGAAGGAATATAGTGGATTAATGAATGAATGTGCTCAGCCCTGCTTTTCTCCTTTGCTTAAATCCACCCATCTGATCTTTATCTCTGTTTCCTCAATTGGGGAAAGAATCTCTGTTGGGAGTCTTCTGCCCAGTCCTTCCCCAGAGACCCACAAGTCCAACCCTCTATTTGTAGCCAGTGTTCTCCCTCCTTCTTGCCTTGGATTTTAGGTGAAGACACCGTCTCTCTGGGACTTCACCTTTTCTACCAGGGAAATCTTCCATTGATTTTTCTTCTACCTCTCCAACCTGGAACCCACACCTGCTTTGTATATTCACACAACTTTCTTCTCTGCTTTTTCTTTCCAACCATTGGCTTTTACAATATTCTTTGTAATCATTGTCTTCTTTCCTCATAGCACCCCCCCCATTTTTCTCCTTTCCTTCTCTCTGTCTCTCTCCAATTTTGGGTTAGACTAGCAGCATATTCCTCCAGCAACTGTGGCGATGGGTCACTTCCCCAGGATTCCAGTCCCCTGCATCTATATACAAGGGTGGGCCAATGGGAATGCTGTCTATATCTCCCCACAAGTGTCCTGGGTAAGCAGCCAACTCAGGATTGATGACAATTACTTGTCCTTCTAGGCTAGAATTGAGCTTCCTTTCATCTTTTGCTGACTCACACTAGTACAACGGCAGCCATGCCAAACCACTAAATACCACATGCCCCAGGGGAATAGTATAAAATGACTTGGAATAGTACATCTGGAAAAGATGTACAACAGTGTTTAATTAAAATTCAATCTTAGCTGCACTAGCAGAATCCTATATTTTTTATTTAAGGGAACTAACAGTTGTATACTATTCTGCATTGGTCAAAGAAAACTGATTATCAGGTCCCAAATTCTTATTCTAAGAAGAATTTTAAGAAACTGGAACAGGTTCAGCAATAAGCAAAGATAAAGGTTTAAAGTGTATGAAGAAAGATCACAGGAATTGGGAATATTTATGTTAGGGCCTTCTGATACCTGAAAGGATGAAACACAAAAGAAAATCAAAATCTATTCTCTGTCATCTTAGAGTAGAGAATGCTGAACAATAGCTTTAAGCTGAATGTTAGGAAAATCTAACAGTAAGAGCAATCTGACAGTCGAACCAGTTACTATGTAGAGCCAATTATTGGGGGAAATGTGGTTAGATTCAATGCCTTAAATGTCTCCTTTCAGTACTCTGATTCTAAACTATCTAAAAGTACTTTCTGATCCTATTTATGCAAATTGTCCCTGTTGCAGTTTTTCACGAAGGAATTCTGGGAATTGTAGTTAGTGTGGAAACTGCCAAGGCCCTTTTAGAAACATGACCTAATTAAATATAGATACATTGTAGTATCTATACATATGCAATACCTAACTGTGTATATGCATTATCATTTGAACTATATATTTAAACAATGTACAAATTGAATACTTTTCCAAGTCAATTTGCCAATATCTCTTACTAATACTCTTACTAAGGTAAAGTTTGTAGTCCTGAATGCATATAAATCTTAACCAGGATAGGAGATTTAGTCAATTTGTCTTTCTTTTGAATTGATCTTATTTAGGCAAATACTACATTTTAACATTTATTACATTATATAATACCTGCTACATTTCTTATTCGTTAATGCCATATTCTCTACCATCTCTAAATCCTGATTCTTTAATTTTTTATTTCTGATCTTCATTTGGATCATTAGTTTAAGATGGAAACAAATTAAAAACCACATTCCATCCAACTCTGCCTGGATGTAATTGAAGGAGAGATGGCACAACAAAGCTTTCTCATGGGTTTTTTTTTTTTAGACTCCCATAATTACTTTGCTTAAATAATAACGTTAATCCATTCCCTAATTGGGAAAAGCTAATGCCATATGGCAATGGTTCTCAACCTTGGCAACCTCAAAATGAATGGACTTCAACTCCCAGAATTCCCAGCCAGCATGGGTTAAATTGAGGTTAGGCTGGGGAGCTCTGGGAAGTGACGTTCAACCATCTTAAAGATGTCAAGGTTGAGAAACAGTGCCATATGATGAAGGAGGAAGGAAGTGAAGCAGTGGTTGCCTTTGTTTTTTTGTACTTTCCCTCCCTCTTGAATGACTGAACTGAGGAGGGAAATTATTCCTAGAAGCTATATACGATCCTTATAGGTAGGAAGGGGCGAGTCAGAATGTAGAAGTGGTTCAAGTAATTATGCTAATCATATACAAAATGAAATAATAGTAATAACTTTTCCTCTCTCTGTCATTCTCCAATGTCTTCTGACTGCCAAACATTTACCACAGTAATGCTGTTGCTCAAATAGAAATCAGGATAGACTGGTAGGTTCTTGGTGACAATCATTCAGGGCCCCAGAATTGATAAACATTTCTGAGCTGAATAGTAGATTTCATGTTAGGTATTAGAATACTGCAAATTGAAAATCAGTGATACCCCCCTCCTCTTCTGATTATTGTACTTAGCAACTAGTCCTGGAGGGATCTGGTCATATAATAGTTTCCAAGCAACCCCATTCTGTAAATGTTTAATCCTGTAAACATTTCTTTAAGCACTGCTGAGAATTTCAAATGGGGACAAGGGAAGATTTTGTATTTGAAAAATGTGGGTCTCCAAAGCACTTTAGGAGAAAGATCAAAGTCTTATAGGTATTGTTTCTGTTTTCAACATCTCTGATAAGTTTTCATCCCTACAAAATGTATGTCCAATTTGCATAATTTAGATTTCATTCTTTGTATTTGGGATTACAGTGGGAGGAGTGTTGTTTTGCAGAAGAAGATGATAATAAAGACTTGTTTTGAAATTGTACATGCCTTTCCAAATAATTATATAAAGAGCAAAATTGAAGCAGTTTTGCATTATTGTAATTAATTTCCAGCCATGCTTGATGTATGGTAAGTGCAGTAGCAGGTAAATTGGATAGAAGCCTCTGTTATGAGAGAAAGGAGGTTGTGAAAGGGTGCTGACTAATACAGCACTGACCTGAAAGCAAATCCTTACATTCATGCTGGACTGGCTGTTACCATGGCAACCATTGTTATTAGTAACTGAAAATGTATTGCTGTTAAGAGTGGCAGCAATTTTTCCCTCTCTCTCTGTCAATTTAAATTGAGCTGTTGGATACTCTACTCATGAAGATCAAGTACTCAGATCACAGCTATGCAAATATTGTACATCTAAGAAAGAAATCTTAGAGCTTACCCAGAAAATTAGTGAAGACTTATCTCCACACATTTATCTTTCAAGAGCAAATCCCAGAAGGCCCCATTTCAATATGATGCAACAAGCTCCAGTCCAAAGTGGAAGAAGGGACTGCCAAAGATCCTTTCATATAATATGGACTCAAATAAAAGAAGTCCCATCTATAACCTGAGAGGGTTAAACTACAAAAAACCCAACAGTTTCGATTCCGGACACTTAGAAATTTGGATGACTTAATATTCTTGGCAAAGGTTGCTGGGTGAACTGCAATTTTGTTATTTTAACATCCAGACTCTGCACAAAGACATTATTTTCAGGATTCAACCTGGATTGGTCACCGGGACCAGAGGTTTAGTCTTTCTTATCTATGAAAACATTATTTTAGTTGACAAATCTCACTTTTCTTCTTCAACTGAAATCTCCCTTCAGGACCTTTAACTTGGATGCCCCTACCTTATATCTATTCCCCATTGGTATTGGTTCTCAGCCTTGGCAACTTTAAGATGAGTGGACTTCAACTCCCAGAATTCCCAGCTAGCATGAGTTAAGTTTAACCCATGTTAGGCTGGGGAGATCTGCGAAGTAAAGTTCAACCATCTTAAAGATGCCAAGGTTGAGAAACATTTCCATATGGTGAAGATGGAGGAAGAAAGTGAGGCAGTGGTTGCCTCTGGGTTTTTGTACTCTCTCTCCCCCTTGGATGACTGAACTGAGGAGGGGAATTATTCCTAGAAGCCATACATGATCCTTACAGGTAAGAAGGGGCAAGTCAGGACTATAGAAGTGTTCTTAGTAATAGTGAGCATTCAATAGCCAAGAGTTCCATTTTGAGGCCAAAGACAAATCTAAGATCAGGGATTTAACTATGTTTCACCTAGAGCAGGGCTGTCAAACTCACAGCCCACGGGCCAGATGTGTCATGCACAGGCCACACCTAGGCCAAGTTTAGCGAAGGGGAAAAAGTCCTGATACATCACATGATGCAGCTGTGACGCCGCGACTTTGACATCCCTGACCTAGAGCTACTACCCTGTTTTCCCAAAACAGGTGTGGGGTGCATGGGACAGCTCCACCCCTGTCTCACATTGATGGGTCACTGAAGAATCAGTTCAAAGACAAAGCCATCAGCCATGAGTTCAACACCCTTCTGTGGCTTCCCAGATCAAACATGTCTTAATCTGACATGATAAATTTTCTCCTTTACTTGTTCTATGTTGTAAGTGGTTGGAGAGAAATCAAGGCCAAAATCAGCTATTAAACTGCTTGCTGTCTTTGCATTATAAAGAACATCATGGACATGATTTGAAAGCATGAAAGGTAAAATAATCACTAGGTTGCTAGATCACAAGAATTGTAAGGATTATCATCATAATAAGAAGGCTACCCAGAATCAGTTGCTTGTGATCCACAGAGCATTATAAATTAAAAGAATACAGTAAAAAAATTAAAAAAGCTCATGAAAAATGGTTTGGCTAGATGGGCTTTCTTGAATGGTTTCTTGAATGGTTTCTCTGGAGCCTACAATCCACAGTAAATTACAAAGATCCTTTTCTGGTTCTTTCATTGCTTTTTTTTCTTTACTGAGAAAGTAGCAATAAAACAGCAGCATTCTTCACAAAGGTATGTAGAGGCTCATGGGACAAGGAAGGAGCTTTTTGCTTCAAATATTGCAATAAGATATTTGATATTACAGATAATCTGGGGCACTTGGGGACATGTTTTCTCTTCTATTCTTTGATCTCCATGTAAATATTTCATCTAGTAAAAAAAGGTGAGAGCTGAGCAAATAC
This sequence comes from Pantherophis guttatus, assembly GCF_059756535.1. Classification (NCBI taxonomy): domain Eukaryota; kingdom Metazoa; phylum Chordata; class Lepidosauria; order Squamata; family Colubridae; genus Pantherophis; species Pantherophis guttatus. The sequence continues at coordinate 34,666,564 of NC_142065.1, read as the reverse complement.
TGTTGGGTTCTGTATGATTTTTATTTTATTTTTATTCTCATTCAATGCTATCTCTGATTTCCCAGGTTATGGGTAGATTTTTTTGCATGTATATGGATGTTTTAATTTTCTTTTTTTTATCCTTGATCCTTTGGGGAAAAAAATATTGCACATCATTATAATGTGGACAGTGGTTTTAAGAGCAAACTATATGTCCTTAAAATGGTTCTTATATCATATCCAGCTTGAATATTTGCTATTGTAAGCTTTATAGTACAATACAAAAACCTAAGGCATAGATTACTCAAACTATGCATTGGACATTCGGGTTCCCAGTCAATTTCATGGTGGAAAGACTGCAATTACTGTTTGTCACTCAGTATATATTTGAATGCTTTGCAGTAGAATGAAAGAAAATGTGATAGATTATTTTTCAGAGATTGTTATTTGAAATAAGAGAGAGAAATGTGATTTCTCAAACACTGATAATAAGAATATAGTTTTAATACAGCAGGTCAGTTTTTATTATGTTAAAAAAGTCAATGTAGAACACAGTGTAAATGATACATAATACTTGGATGGCCATTTATAATGTTTACAACACCAATTTTCAGTTATTGGGGAAAAAAATCTATGAAATCCTGTTTGTATAATGATTATGAAATTGGTGACCATCTTTTAGAAGTAATTAATCATACTATGAACTGTAGACTCAATAAAGATTAGGTGGTGGTTTAAATGGGCTGCCTAAAATAGACTTTAAGTCCTGAAGAAAATTAAACTTAATAGTTATTCATTGTAAATTAATGCTACTGAGCTTTGGAAGTGAATGTGGTATCTTAATCATGAAAGTAATAGTTGGAAAGCAAAGGATGCAGTGCTTCTAATTCATTCAAAATATCAGAATATTAACTCTTCTAATTCTAAATGAAAACTGACTTAACATATTGCATTTAGTGCATATACTTCTATGCTAGCCAGATAAATCTTACATTGTATGTTTTCAACTGAGAATGGTAACCATTCTGAAGCAATCACATAAATGGGTACAGAGATGTTTAACTTCATTCACTCAGTCCACATCTCACTACTCAAAACCAATTTTGTATCTTTTTTATTTTATATTATGGGGTTCTTCTGAATGCAATTTCTTTTGAAAAAAGCATCATATACTGTACAATAATAGCTAACTATTTTCTTTATTTGTAATTTTTAGCAATCGATCTCAAAACAGCAGTGCTCAAGAGGAAAGAAAATACATCAAAAAATAATCTTAATACTTTAGAAAATTCCATGCAGCTTTCCCATCTTCCCCAATGTTTTTTAACTTCCCAGTCTTGTTTACAACCTGGAAGTCACTGATATTCTCCTTCTAAGAACCGATTAAGCCTGATGTTGTTCAGCTTCTGAGACCATACAACATCATCTAGGCTTACTATTGGATGAGGAGTTTTGTTTTGTGGTTTGATATCAGTGCAATGAAGACAGAACATGTTTATTGGTCATGAATGTTGATAGGTGGATAGAGTCAAGTTTAGAAAATTAGGGAGAAGAATTGAATGGAATAGCTGGAACAAGAGCAGAAGTCTACTGTAAATTACAGTTTTTGCAGATCTACTTGTGTAATGTTTTCTATTAGATACTATAAGCTATACTCTTCATAAATTGACTAAGTCCACATTATCAAGACATATCCATCTGAACTTGTGACTTGTCATTTTAACTATGGTTTCTTGGTAAGTTCAAAAAAAAATACACTTCACACTGGGGAAGGTAAAACAAATGCTATCATATTCAAGAGCCCAGCATAGCTCTAAGCAATTGTTAGAATCTTAAGATGATCTTTCCACTGTATTGACTTCTATAATGCACTTACATGTTCAGATAGCAAATAACTTAAATCAGCCTTTAGGTTCTGAAACTACATCCTTAATGCCTCACACATAATATCTAGTGGGAAAAAGACCTTTGGGTATTTAATTGACACTTTCTGAAATAACTATAATTTACTGGGTAGCTAGTTACCAATTCACATACTTATTTAATATCAATTAGCACATTCCGTAATTTGAAACCTAATTAGCCTGCTATAGCTATATTATCAAATGGCAATTAAATGCTTGAAAATTCTTACAAGTTGGCTGAATGAACATAATTAATTATGCATTTGCTTAAGTAATTTTTTACTTAATTACATCACAAAGTAATTTTGGCTACACATATTAGACCTTTCAATAAATGATGCTTTATCAATCAATTGGCATCTAATGAACCATTATTCACTTTCTGACTCTGAATGAGCTATCCCATTGTTATTTTTCTTTTAGTTTCTCATTACAATTGAACTGTGGAGTTGAAATTGTTCACATTCATGGCCTGAAGTTTATCCGTATCTTTAAACATTTGTCTGGACTTTGGTATTGCTTTTATTTCCTTCCTTTCAATGGGGATATTTGGATAAATGGATGTGATTGTTGAACTTCATTTAATTACTTGATATGACTAAATGTTACAGTATATTTTCACGGCTGCGGATAATCTCTTATTTTTTTCAAAAGCAGTATAGCATTGAATGCAGGATTGAAGTAATTGGTGAAATCCAATTTTTTTTTACTACTGGTTCTGAGGGTGTGGCTTGGTGGGCATGGCAGATACTACAAAATCTCCATTCCTACCTCACTCCAGGGGAAGGATACTGCAAAATCCTCATTCCCTCCCCACTCCTGGGGGAAGGATATTGCAAAATCTCCATTCCCTCCCCACTCCTAGGGGAAGGATATTGCAAAATCTCCATTCCCACCCCACTCTGGGGCCAGCCAGAGGTGGTATTTGCCAGTTCTCTGAACTACTCAAAATTTTCACTGCTGGTTTTCTAGTACCTGTCAGAACCTGCTGAATTTCACCCCTGGTTGAAGACATCTAGTATGACTTCAGCTTTCATTCAGGATCTGCAGTGCAGAGTTCATCTGCAGCATGCCTAATATACAGGCCCCCACTATAAGGCAACTAAGAGTCAGGCATGCCTTGGAACAGTGCTCAGTCAGGTCTTGCTGCTTCAAGACACCCCATTTCTTTCCTGCTCCCCTGCCTCAAGCAGGGAAGCATGGGGGTAAGGAAGCAGCAGGCCCAGACAGCATGTTTGGCTCCAGCTTCTCCATGTGGAATGAGAATTCCTACAGAAAAAAGTTGACCCCAACAACTTTATCTGCAAAACTGTTTCTTAAACATCTCACACTTCTAGTTTGCACCTTGGCAAACTTGCCCTATCAAGAAGGAAAAGTCTTTATCTTCCCAGCCATCAGTGGGGCCTGGTTGCTGCTTTGCTAACTGAGAGAGGTGCAGGTCACTGCATGGGGCTTGACAATTGCATTTTTACACAGAATGAAGCAAGAAACCTGAACAAATGCCATTGTGCTGACAGAATGAAAGGGCTGCTCACTCTGTTTTCAATTTTGACAGAATGAAGAAAAGCTTTTGACAAAATCCATTCTGCTCTGGGAATGAAGTTATTTATTTGACTAAATATATTGTCCCACTCAGGTTCCACCCCCCCACCTTTTTTAAAAAAAAAAATCAGACTCAGTTGCCAGTGCTGCGTAATCAGACTTGGGATTCTTGCACAGACTGGATACCAATTTCAGCCTTGCATATTCTGCTTGGGCTCTGAAAGCAGCAGCATTTACTCCACAAGCTCAAGGATGTTTAGGGAGTGGTTGAACTAGTCAAGATGTTGTGTGGGTCAAGGTATTCAAAGCGAGACTTAAATTAGTTGTATTTGGTTGATTGATAAATAAGTAAGTAAATAATTCAAAAGCATTAATATTAAAAAAACAGAGAAGAAACTAGATCAGGGGACTTATGTCCCTGTTAATAAACGGTAACTGTTGGTGGGCAATGCAATGGCCTGGGCTCCTATTTATTTAGTTATCCAATTTTTATTCCATCTTTATCATTTTATAAGTAAGTCAAGGCCATGAACATACATAATACTCCTTCCTCATCCTATGTTCTCCAGAGGACAAACCTGTGACGTGGATTGGATTAATAAGACTCATGCAAGACAATCCTTCAAATAAAATAGGACACAGAATAAATAGTTTTACATATGTTGCTAAAGTTAAATCTCCCAACACCCCTATTGTTCAGCAACAAATCAGAACCTATAATGGCATCCATAACAAGTGATGATGTTTAATAATGATGTTGTGTGTGTGATGATATCATTATGCAGAGGGCGCAACATAGTAGTTGCCTTATGACATCTGGCACAAGAATGTCATTATTTGCATCATGATGTCATGTTATACTGTACGGGTACTTAACATCACTCTCCCAACCTCCACCTGTAAGCCCTGTATCATGTATGTAGGTGGCAGTGGAGAAATCTAAAATTTGTTATTACCAGTTTTATGGGCGTGGCTTGGTGGGGTGTGTGTAATGTGACTGGGTGGGCATGGCCAATTTTTTTTTTTACTTTTAAAACCATTTTTTACAACCTCTTCAGTGAAGAGGTTGTAAAAAATGCTTTCAAAAGGCTCTGACGATCCCAGCTGAGTTGCCTGATCAGCAGAGGCTTTTTTTCTTTTAAATGCCTCTGATGATCAGGCAACTCAGCTTGGATCGAAAGAGGCTTTTAAAAGAAAAAAAGCCTCTGGCAATCAGGCAACTCGGCTTGGATCATCAGAGGCATTTAAAAGAAAAAAAGGGTTTTTTTCTTTTAAATGTTTCTGACGATCCCTACTGAGCCACACGATCATTAGAGACTTTTTTTTTTTTTTACTTTTAAAAGCATTTTTTCGGCTGAAGAGGTTGTAGAAAAAATGCTTTTAAAAGTAAAAAAAAAGCCTCTGATGATTGTGCAGCTCAGCTGGGGGGGCAGGGATTTTTGATACCGCTTCTCCGAACCACCCGCTTCCATCGTTACTGGATCAGGCAATCCGGTCCGAACCGGGAGCATTTCACCCCTGGTAGGTGGGGTTAACAGTATTCCTTTGGAAATTTGGTGAATGGATTCTGTGCATTTAAAAATGTGTTAAGTCCTATTTAGGGTTTATATTGAAGTTTTCAGATACTGCTTACTACCGGATGGGAGAAAACCATTCCTTTGTTTCTAAAAGGAACTCTGCCTTAGATTTTGGGGGAGAAGTGCAAAAATGGAATTTGTGGAGCCCATGTACTACAGGTAGTCCTCGACTTACAACAGTTCATTTAGTGAACATTTGAAGTTACAACAGCATTGAAAAAAGGGAGTTATGTTTTTCACACTTATGACCATTGCAATATCCTCATGGTCTTGTGATCAAAATTCACATGTTTGGCAACTGATTCATATTCATGACAGTTGCAGTGTCCTGGGGTCATGTGATCACTTTTTATGACCTCCTGACAAGCCAAGCCAATGGGAAAGCCAGATTCATTTAACAATCATATTACTAACAGCTACAGAGATTCACTTACCAACTGTGGCAAGAATAGTTGTAAAATGGGGCAAAACTCACTTAACAATTGTCTTGCCTAGCAACATAAATGTTGGGCTCAATTGCCCTCAAGACCCTGATGTTCCAACAGGCGGGGCTAAACATATGAACATGTGAATGATTTTTTAAAATGTTATCTAATTCTGGGTTTTATTTAATTGGCCAAACTAAGTAATAATTTTAATTAGCAATTTTATGATGTTTGTGTGTCTATATTTTTCTTGGCTGTACACCAACCTGAGTCCTACGGGAGAAAGGCGGTATAGAAATATAATTAATAAATAAATAATAAATAAATAAATAAATAAATAAATAAATTGTGATCTGAGAACTACTTGTACAGTAATAATTTCTAGTTTTTTAAGTTCAATAGAATTATAAAGCAAAGTAAAATTAGATTATGTAAAAAGAAAATATATAAATGGAAATAATGAATCAATTTTTATTAAGATATTGGAAGGTATTGTTTGAGAAAATTGATAGCTATAATAATTGGGATATTGTTTAAATATGTCTAACAATTGTAATAATTTGAACATTTTTACTTAAGCAAAAAAGAAAAGAAAATTGAAATAGCATTATTTGAATTAAGAACTATGTCTAAATGTCAAATGTTAAATTGCTATATTTTTAAAATTAGAGATAAGATTTAAATTTGATAAATGTATTATGAGTTATTAACTGATTTAAGATTTTAGGTGGGTTAATAGAAGGGTAATTGTTTTGATTAAGTAAATATGAGTAAACTCTTTTTAAGATGGTATTAGTTGAATATGTGATTTAAGATTGAGAAATAAGTGTTATGGCAAAATAGAACATACAAAATTTTGTTAAAGATGACAAAAAATTGTACAAATTGATGACCGGATCAAAGCTCTGTTCCGAAAAGATGTAATTGGTATGTTTGGTTTAAAAAAAAAAAAAACTTTTTGCAAAAAAAAAAAAGAAAGAATTATAAAGCAAGGTGATAAAGGAGAATGTTTGTTTAGAGCAAAATCTGAAGCCATATGTCTGATTTCTTTTAAAAGGCTATCTGTTCTAAATAATATAAATAATAAATCAGGAGTTTGGATGGCCTTAAGAGGAAATAGTTATGTATATAACTATAATATGTTACCTCTTGATGTTTCTGTGACAGTTTAGAAACTCAGTATCCGTAGCAATTTTTATACTGATATATTCAGTAGAAATACTTTGCTACAACTTTCAGTGGAAAGGAACTTCTTGGCTTGCCAACTTTTCCACTTTTGTGCTCACATATATTTCTGTGATTTTCTTTTTACTTGAACAACATACACATTTCAGTGGTGAATGTTGTGGTTTGGCCTGTTACTAACTGAAGTTTATATCAGCCTGCGTTATAATACTCATTCCACTTCCCACACACCTTATGTAGACACCATATTAAGCACTTATTACTAAGCTCTGACTCACTCATTTCCTGTATTTTTTGAAAATTGAGAGTTCAAAGATTTGTAGAAAAATGACTGCTAGACCAAATCTGGTAGGCATAAAAAGTTTCAACAGTATATCTTTCTTTTGAAGTATATGGGGGAAAAGTGGAACTCTAATAATTATTTCAAGAGAGATTAAAATAAAATAGATATTTCAAGAGAGATTAAGAAATATTTTAAATGTAATTTCAGTTCGTTAAAAATTGGGATAAAACAGATTAATTGGGTCTTCCCTCTCTAACATAAGCCTATGAAAAAGGTAATTAAAATATTTTAACTTGCTGTTAAAAGTATAAATTAATACATTTATAACAATGTAACTTTGATGAGTCTATGTACCAATTGCATATTCATTTAAAGGCGGAAGCTTAAAAAAACTGAAAACCTCATAAAAAGGAATTGACAAAGGAAATTTTTAATAAAGTACAGATGGAACCAATGGTATATGTGGTGTTTTTTTTAATCACACACACAAATGCAAACATTTACCCATGGAGTTTTATAAGGACTCAATGTCATCTCTTATTTCTAAACTGCCCCATCCCCTGGGTTTTTCTACCGTAGCTTCTATTCTTTTTCTCTCTGCAGAAACATCTAAAAAGGTACGGAATATGTCCACAATATCTTTTGATTGACAGGTTTATTTATTTATTGGTTATGTTATTTTGTTTAATTTTATGATATTCAGAATAAAGTGAAGAGAGAGGTTATGAAATACGACTCTGTCCTTAATCTTTAATGTTTATGGAGATCTGTAAGGGATATGTAACCATTTTTTACTTAAGGGTTTATATCATTATCAATCCTGCACAATCATAGTTTCTTATAAAACAAACCTGTTTATATTTCCTATTGGTAAATGAAAATTAAGATCTGACCTAGTAGGATGGTGCATTTATTTACATCCACTTTCCATGCTTTAAATATCTAACCAAAGGAATGCTTGCAAATTTACCAGGGAGGGAGACAACTGTAAACTTTAAGAACTTCCCTAAATGGGATGGGAAAATAGGCAAAATCCTGGGGATTTTGCACCTTTTCAACCTAGAACTGCAAATCAGTCTGGTGATTTTCCACTCTCTAATAAAGGTGGGCATGTGATTGATACGCACACAGACACAGACACACAGAGACAGACAAGCAGGATATGTTCTATGTGTTTTACACAATCCCAGAAAAGATTGTGCTAGTCTTGTGAGATAGTCCAGACAGGTAGCAGCCCAGATGAACTAATTCAACTTTATTGTAATGTCACATAAACAGAATCTTGCAAAAATAAAAATATATTTCTCCCTTGTTGGTTTTAAGCCCCCAAAACTAAGGAGGGTGCCTTCTGAGATCCAACCTGTTGCCCTGGTTGTGGTTCATCGTTCATCCCTATTCTTTCCTGTCTCCCAAGGCCATTCTCTCATATCATTACATATAAGAAAAGGCTCCCCTCCAACCATTTAATAACTGCTGACTTACATTAATAACTTATAAAAGAAGATGCCTCATTTATAAATTTAATTGATCTCTGATCTCCATTTGTAACCATTCTATTACACACAAAGTACAATCACACACTGAAAAAACAAGTATGCAAGCATACCCACACATACACCTCTTTCTGTCAGAAAAAAATATACACTGTTCAAAAAAATAAAGGGAACACAAGCAGAAGACATCCAAGATCTGAATGAATGAAATAGCCTTATTAAATACTTTGTTCGTTACATACAGTGGTTTTGTGTTCCCTTTAGTTGTTTGAGCAGTGTATAAACTACTGTATGTAAAGAACAAAGTATTTAATAAGGCTATTTCATTCATTCAGATCTCGGATGTCTTCTACTTGTGTTCACTTTATTTTTTTGAGCAGTGTATATGAAAAGGGAGAAAAAAGGACAGAGATGGCATGAGGGGAAGGGGTAGCTATGTTGGGAAGGAAAAAGAAAATATATATAGAGTATTTAGGCATTTTTTAAAAAAAGATTAAAATTCTCCACGCAAGCAAGGGCCAATATTCAGGCTAATTATCTTCAAATATCTGCTCTTTTCAGAAGTGATGATTGCAGCCCTGTCTATCTGCTCCCTGTAGCTTTGCCTTCAACATCTTCTATTCAGGAGTTTGGTCTAACGGTTAAGGTACCAGGCTAGAAAGCAAAAGAGTGTGAGTTCAAGTCCTGCTTTAGCCATGAAAGTGAGCCAGATGACCTTGGGCCAGTCACTCTCTCTCAGCCGGCCTCACAACAAAGGAGGAAGGCGTGTTCGAAATGTTTACCACCTTGACTGTTTTGTAAAAATAACAAAGGTGGGATGCAAACAAACAAATACAAATTTGTATCAGAGAATAGAAAGAGATCACTTGTTTGGGCAAAAACCTTATCTTCTTATCTTATAGCCTTTATGGACACAATATTTTTTATGAAACTTATCCAAATCACATTACTATTAGTGTTCTGATACATACACACATGTGTGTCTCTCTGTGAGAGACACACACACAGAGAAAGTGTTTATTCCTGGAACGGACAGGAAGAAATAATACAGTTTGCCTATTTCCTGCTCCAGGTTCCTGCAGCTTCTCGGTGTTGGGAAATCCTTGGGAATGGTTGGGTGTTTATATCCTCAGATTGTGCAGGATGTTGTAGATCTTGAAAATTTGGCAGAACAGCTTCCTTCTGCTTTATTGGAATAATAGAACAATATGTAATGTAAATTACAGACATCTAAACTTACAATAATACAGTTTCTTGTAATAATTGTTTTCTGTATATCGCAACTCATGCAAGAATACATAGCTACTCTATTATGTATTACAGATAAGTTCACTGATTGAGTTTACTGTGAAGTCCTTCAATGAGGTTGCTTTTTTAAAAAAAGCTGACAATTTTATGCTTAGTATTCCTTTATTACTACCGGTAGATAGATATTTGAAAGAATGTAGGTATATTCAACCCAAAACCATTTTTTGTATTGTTAAAGAACTAAAAATGTAGGCATATGCATTCTAGCCTAAGGAGAATATTTTTTATTGACCCAAAAGGAAAGTGTATATATCCTGGAAGTGCTGAGATGCTTGTCTTGTGCCAAAAATTAAAAGCAACCAGATTTGAGACAAATTGCTAATAGAAACCAAGGCGCAGGTTATTAAAAACATATTTTTTCCTTTTATTACTAATATTTTCCTAATAGAAACCTACATATGTGTCATTTTACTACATATGTAATGTGCCATATTATTACAATATCCTGCTTAATAATCTAGTAATATGACTAATTTCAGGCTTTCGGTTTTTGCCTAAAAATGGAAATTGTGTAGATTTACATTGTCTGTAAACTTCTGCCAACCTAGCAGTTCGAAAGCACATAAAAAATGCAAGTAGAAAAATAGGGACCACCTTTGGTGGGAAGGTAACAGCATTCCGTGCGCCTTTGGCATTTAGTTATGCTGGCCACATGACCATGGAGACGTCTTCGGACAGCGCTGGCTCTTCGGCTATGAAACGGAGATGACCACCGCCCCTAGAGTCAGGAACGACTAGCATATATGTGCGAGGGGAACCTTTACCTTTTACATCATCTGTGAAGTAGAAATACCTGTGCTGTATTGGGAAAAGAGTTCCTTATGTATAAAATTTTATTTAAATTTATTAAAACTCTTTACAATCTAGCCATATGCATTTGGAAATAAAGTTCAGGAGAATTGTGTTGACTTTCTTTCTGCCTGATTCACAGTTCATTAATTCACAATATAAGACACAGTTATTCTTTGGCATTCCCAGGTCTCTCTTTCAGTGATTAGACAAAAATGTATATGTTATGACTACAAATGAGGCTGTCTTCCTGGCAGCCTATAACTACACGTTAGTCCACCGCCCAGGTAAACTTATTCCCCATGCAGATGCCTTAAGCGGTTGCCCGTTACCATCACCGGTAATTGATCCCGCACCGGCCTTGCCAGTCCTTCTAGTGGACGAATTGTCCCTACCAGTGACTGCAACAGACATAGCGGCTCACTCATTCCGCAACCAGGTTCTGTCCAAAGTCCTCCACTGGGTTAGTAAGGGTTGGCCCTTGGGAAAAGTACCTATCCGGTTCACCCCGTATCAAGCCCGGCGACACGAGCTGTCTGTCCACCTTGGTTGTCTCTTATGGGGTAATCATGTCGTGGTACCTCCCTCCCTCAGAACTGAAGTCCTGGCGAGTTTGCACACGAGTCATCCCGGCGTTGTGCGCATGAAAGAAGTGGGGCAGAGTTATGTGTGGTGGCCCTCACTTGACCGAGAGATCATCGAGTGGGTAGCTGGGTGCCGCAGTTGTCAGCTGTCCAGACTGGCAGCGCCTTCTGCCCCTCCCCAGGAGTGGGAAATACCCAGGGGAATCTGGTCTAGACTGCACATTGATTTTGCCGGTCCATACATGGGTTGGTCCTTTTTGATTGTAGTTGATGCCCTATCCAAATGGGTGGAGTTGGACCTAATGCCTTCCACTACCTCTGAGGCTACGGTCCGGGTCTTACATCATCTGTTTGCCACCCATGGCATTCCAGACGTGGTGGTGTCCGATAATGGCCCGCAGTTCACATCCTCTACATTCCAGTCCTTTCTTGCGAGTTTGGGAATCCGCCACGCACCTGTTGCCCCTTACCACCCGGCTGGGAATGGATTGGCTGAACGGGCCGTACAATCCGCTAAAGACGTGTTGGCCCGCTTGACTCCTGGGGACTGGGATGAGAAAATAGCCATCTATTTGTCCACCCAACATACGACTCCGTGCCCGCTTACCCACAGAACCCCTGCGGAAGTGTTGATGGGTCAGCGGCTGAGAATGGTACTAGATCGTTTACACCCCACCTATGCTCCTGAAAGGTATCTGGGTACCAGTTCGGGCCTCAGGGCATTTAAGGAGGGAGACCTTGTATTTGCAAAGAACTTTGGGGGCGACCCATGATGGCTGCCTGGATGAGTGACTGAAATAACCGGCCCCTGTTCTTACAGGATTCTACTGACTGACAGTCACTCGTGGTGCCGGCACATGGACCAACTGAGACGACGACACGAGACCCACCCATGGGTTTTGGGAGAGAGTGTCCAGCAGCTGGCCCTACCACGCAGCCCCGCTCTTGACCCATTTCCACCAAGCAACACACAGCTTCCTGCCCCACCCAACCACCCACCATTTCCACACTTACTGGACACAGCCATTTCCGCGGACAGCTGGAATGGGGTACTGTTGGCGCCACCTCCTGGGCCTGAGCCATCGCGGGCGGAAGGCGCCCCTGAGCTCAGGCATTCGTCTAGAGTGCGCAGGTGCCCGGAATATCTTAAAGACTATGTATGTTCCATGGGGGGGTGAAGGAGTGCTGTGTTCTCGGCGGCAAACCCGGCAACGGGGACGCTGTCCTGGGATTGGTCAAGAGGCGGGGCTGGCAAAGACGTGGGAGTTCAGCGTCCTGCTGATTGGTTGCATGTCTGACAGGCCAGCATATAAAAGAGCTGTCAGCCCCTGACAGAGTGTTCTTAGTTTGGTTACCTCATGTTGTGTTGAATAAACAGTTCTGTTGCGTTACTCTCTCTTGCCTCATTTATGCCAAGTTAGTGGAATCTAACAAGACCGGTTCTCCCAAACCAGTAGCAGAGATAGCAGGTGGGCCCGCCCACCCACCCCCGGGCTATGCCTTCCTATTTAGGCACGTTTCAAGGCTGGGTGTATGTGTGGAAGGCCTTAATGAAATTTAACCTTAATGAAATTCAATGTAGAGAAAAGTAAAGTCCTACACTTAGGTAAGAAAAACCAAAAGCACACATATAAACTGGGGGAAACCAGGTTTAATATCAGTGACTGTGAGAAGGATCTTAGAATATGAGCCAGCAGTGTGCAACGGCAGCCAAAAAAGCCAAATGCAATCCTAAATTGCATTAATAGAGGGATACAATCAACGTCAAATGAGGTACTAATATCACTCTATAGTTAGAGTACTGCATCCAGTTTTGGTCACCCCACTATAAAAAAGATCTTGAGACTCTAGAAAAAATGCAGAGGAGAGCAATCAGGATGATTAGGGGACTGGAGTCTAAAACATACGAAGAACAGTTGCAGGAACTGGGCATCACTAGTCTAGTGAAGAGAAGGACCAGGGGAGACATGATAGCCGTCTTCCAATACTTGAGGGGCTGCCACAGAGAGGAGGGGGTCAAGCTGTTTTCCAAAGCACCTGAAGGCCAGACAAGGAATAATGGATGGAAACTGACCAAGGAGAGATTCAACCTGGAAATAAGGAGGAATTTTCTGACAGTGAGAACAATCAACCAATGGAACAGCTTGCCTTTGGAAGTTGTGGGAGCTTCATCACTTGAGACTTTCAAGAAAAGATTGGACTGCCATTTGTCAGAAATGGTATAGGGTCTCCTACTTGAGCGGGGGAGAGGTGGGGCTGGACTAGATGACCTATAAGGTCTCTTCCAACTCTGTTAATCTGTTAAACCTATAAAACTTCAGTATCTATTTTGAGATTACAGTACCTAGTTAAGACATTACCTAAATTCGGATTTCATATATGCCATAATGATAGATTTTATCTGACACACATGTAGCAGAGCACATGCTAGTCCTGCTAATCTGATGCAGCTTTCTCAAAATCCATTGATATGAACAGATCTCCTCTTGTCAGACCTATGGCTGTTATAAACAATTGTGTGGAAAATGTCTAGGTGATAAGTTACATCTAGTTGGTTTTTTGAAAGAATAATTTCTATCCTGTTTGTTGATAATACTGTAGGTTAGAGAACTTGCTAACCTAGGGAACACACAGATGGCTCAGAGTTGACCTTATTACTCCTAAGCATGGACTTTTTCCTAACAAATCTAAATTGGCCCCTTGGTTTATCATGAGTTCATAGCAATTAAATGGGTAAATAATGAGCTAGAGCACAAATTAAGAAACTCTTGGGATAGATTGGATTGAACATAGAGTGGAGGCTTATCTGAAATTCTGTTGGGGCAGTAGATACAGTAAATAAGACTTACTTCTCTCACTTGGACAGAACAGACCAAGAATACTTTTTTGAACTTTGTGCTGTCTCTTATTTAGATTGTTGCAGGAGAGAAAACAGAATAATCTGATGTTTGCAATGAGCAATTTTCACTACTCTTTGCAAAGAAAGTCAATTAGATGTTTTTTCATCTGAATTCTAGTGTTGGAGCATGTCATAAAGAGGTAATATTGGCAACTTGATTGTGCTGTTTACATATTCTTTTCAGCTGTAGAACTCAAAGACATGGCTGTATGAAGAGAGAACTATTACCACATGCTTGTTTGACCCTTCTTCATAGATTAAACTGGTTAAAATAGGTCTTCCCCATTGTAAGTAGGTAGTCAGTTCCTCCTTGAGTTCTATTAAAAGCTCATTCTGAACCCAATATATTTCATTAATTATAGGACACTCTCAAATATTTTATTTTTGCATAAAGTAACATTGAAGATGGTGACTTTACCACCACACTTCAGATATTGGAATGAAATGAATATCTGGATCTAATTCAACAGTGTTCTCATCCAGTATGGGGTATTCAGACTGATTTGGTCACATTTTACTATCTTTTGCTTCCATTGACCATGGTATCCCTTTGGAGATACATCTGCTGCCACAAATTTAGTTCTATATTATGCAGGAAGGGGTCTTCCCCTATGTTGAATGCTTTTTTCAAGGAGATATGTTTGACCCCTTCTCTTGCTATTTAGTAAAAACCACAAAACCTTTTACCAAGCTTTTAATGGTTCATTAATTGAATTTAATTGTCTGAGATCTTCTCCTGTGCTTTCTACTTGCTTTATTGTTTAAAGTCACCCTGTGTGCTTTTATAAGCAGAAAGATGAAGTAAACATTTTAACAATAAAGAGATTTTAAAAAATAAATTCTTTAGGCATAGATAACTTGTAGTCTCCAGTGCCTAGCAATCTTGCCAACAGGGCAAAACATCACAAATGCTGAGAGCTATAGTTGAATAACACCTGAAGGGCCATATGTTTCTTGTCCCTGGTGTGCTACTCGTTACTCTTAATCCTGGCCTCATTTGCTCTCTTGGCATTCCAGAGGATTTTGGTTCAAAAACTACGTTACTTTCATTCTACTGAGTAACTATCTTACCATAAAAATCAAACAAAATTGATGTGACAACCTTAAGTTATTCTACTTATTTAGGTATTCAAATCAGTTTGCTTATTTAGACACTGCTAAAACAAAAGGAACATATAATGGAAGAAAAGTGCCAAACTAGCTTATTTCTATGGACTATATATCTGTTAAAACAATAAGTGCCAATACCCAAAGCATTTTCTTGTTTATAAAAGAGTGCACAAAAGTTTCATTTGTCTTATAAGATAAATTTGTCTGTTTTAAATGGAATTACCAATTACAGGAAATATCTGACAATTTTGTTGCCTATTTTTTTTTCTGTAAACAAAAGAAATTTTAACCTATTTGATGAAAGAAAACCACATTTATTTTTAAAAACTATTTTATGGTGAAATATCACAACTAGAAGATATGATGACGTACAACCAAAAAAATATAATAGTGCTAATAAAATCACAGGAATATACAGAATAGTGAGTAAATAAGTGATTGTTAAGGAAACTAAAAATATATCATAACATGTGCATCTAAATTAGCTTAATTCTCTAATATATTGTTAAATCCAGCCATATATATTAACTTTTCAGTTTTGATACAATATTTTATTTAACCACAACGATGTTTATATAATATACTTAGATTCTTAATATTCCATTATTTAGGTGCCTTAGAGAATTAAATATAGATAACAGAAAGAAAAAGTAGCCATTCTATCAATGTTAATTATAGTTTTGAATATTAATGTTATATGTACAATGATTATTGACTTTTTCTTCAAAATTAAATGTAACATTAAAATGGAACCCTAAAAAATAAAGAAAGAGAATGCATTAAGGTATTTTTTAAGTAAATGTTTTGATCTTAAAGTAAGTTACTTCATATTAAAACCTCCATCATGTTGTTACTTGGTATTTGTAGATGGATATATATTTATACATGTTAATAAAGGAAAAATAAAGGAACAAAATAGGTTTAACAAATTTGAGAAACTAAAAAAGTGAAATAAAAAGGCAAAAAAGAAAATAAAGGTTTTTTTTAAAGAAAGAAAAACAGAAGCTGATGAATTTTTGACTTTCCCCTTTATACATTTGCTACTTTGCAATATTTATAAGCATTTAGATTCTCCTTAAAAACCAAGCTGTAAATAATTATATTTGCAGAAGACCAGATTTCTTAGAAATCTTAGAAGACATAACAAGTGAGAAGATTCTAGTTCATTAAAGGAAATTATATAAACCCTCTATAAAATGTGTTTTGCATGGGATTGCACTCACTGCCTTGCCCATTGTTTTTCTGAGATCTCCGTACAGTCAGCTCTAAGAGCTAAAGATAAGTTAATAATGCAGGTTCTTGAATTACGTATATACATATGTATTACAAATCTTCAGCTGAACATGTGAACCTCAAATATAACATGGGGGGGGAACATGAAATTTATTTCTTTAGGTAGAACCTGAAAAATAATCTCTTGCAATAATTTCTGAATGTTGCATTAAATAGAGAAGTATGTTCTCTTTCCACATTTGGGAACAATTTAAACTGTACATCAAACTATGTTGTTGGTTGTTAGATACTTCTGTTAGATTTTTGCAAAATTGTTCTATTGACACTGAACTGCAAATCAGACACAACTGATAAACAGAGCAGCTTTCTACAATGATACTACAAAGGGCAACCCTGTCAAGCTAGAAATAAGTTTTAAAACATAGCTCTGCAATATCTAACGACCTGAACCTACTTCATTAAAAACCTTTGTGAATTATGCTATTGGCAGGTTGGCACCTCAAATAGCCAAACTTCAATTACTTTGGGTTTTTTGAAGGATAAGTGCACAAAACATTTTAACATTTTTTTTAACACCTTGCGACAAGGAAATTATTGGGTTTTGTCTCAGGTTTCATTTCTGAGCAGGGCACTTTGCCTGACCAGGAAATGAAATTGAAAAATTATATTTTCATATTAGTGCAGCCCACTCATATGGGCTTTGCTTTTTTACAGTGAGGCATGCAATCCCCTTCCCAGATAGATATGAATCAGTCTTTGTGAAAACTTGGTAGAGTACTGATCAATATTTTCCCCACCAACGCGATTTCCGCCCTGCGTAAATCATCGCAAATAGCTCCTATTCGCATTGGGAAAATTTGTCTCTAGAATGGAACTTAGAATGCAGCAAGATCCACAAAGAAGGTGATCTTTTTATTGAACCAAAAGTTACCAGCCCTTCCTTGAGCACATTATTATCTAAGAAATCTTAAGATGGCGTGATTGATGTCAACTGAAGTAGAATTAAAAGCTAATACATTCCTTATAGACCCTACATTACAGCTACGGTCCTAACATGTTACATTCAATACCGTAAGTGTTATTTGAAGATAATTCTTAGGAGTGGAAGAACAGACAGGTCCATTGATCTCTGCAATATGTTTCACCTTGTCAATGACCAACTTACTATTGCTAATTAGGGAAGTCTCTGTGTCTCGGCTTTACTCTTCTTCATGTGTGAAGATATTGTTCCCTACTCTGGTGTACTTCAGATATGTCAGGACTACTATACTTCTTCCATGTTGCTTGGGAATTCTTGCAGTTGCAACTTCTTCATACCTGGAAAGCAAAGCTATCTCAGCATCCTGGATTCTTTCAAGAACCATTCAAGGTTACATGAAACTTCCCCATTTTATTATTTTTCTATTTCTGAAAGGATAACTATAAATACAAATTCCTAAATATAGACAGTCAGTCTGACTGTGCAGTCAGACCTCATCCAATTAATTGTGAACAGGAGAAACATTTCCTGATAGAGTGGATGATATTGTAAACAAAGAAATGGGCAAGACCCCCCTGCTGAGAAGCTTGGGTCCCTATGAAGACCAGCCTGCATTATTTCTTTGAAATAAATGATTGTTTAACTGCTAGATTTAATGCCTTTTCTGTAATGCATAAACAAAGCTTCACTATCTTTTCTTTCCTTCCTTGGCAAGTTGACCTCTTCCTCTCACCTCATCTCCTTCCAGTTTTGCTCCCCTTTTCTCTTTTTTACTTTCTCTCAGTGAAGGCTCTTCTTCCCCTCACCACATCTCTAACCTGTTTTTAACTTCTCCTTTGGTGTTCTTGTGGGAATGAGAGAGCAGTGGGTGTGCATGTACAGTATATTGCCTTTGTTCTGCTATTGTTTGGGGAAAGTAGCTTCTAGAAGGTACATTCATATAAAGATCTGCATACATGATATATGTCAATGAGTCACAAGCACATATTCATTAGATAGGAGAAGGGAGGGGTGGATTTGCAGGACTGGTTTCCTTTTGGAGTTAGTAATCCTAGAATTGATAAGGTGGGGAAGATGGGCATAGCACATCACAGTCACAGTTCTTTTTTTTTTTTTTAAAAAAATTGATTTATATGCCGCCCTTCTCCGGAGATTCAGGGCGGCTTACAGTGCATTAAGCAATAGCCTTCATTCTTTTGTATATTTTATACAAAGTCAGCTTATTGCCCCCACAAACTGGGTCCTCATTTCACCTACCTTAGAAAGGATGGAAGGCTGAGTCAACCTTGAGTCAACCTAGTTCTGCCTATCTATTCTTCTTTTGGTTATTTGTTTAAAGATCATGATTTATTTATTTATATTATAATCAAATTTGTAAGGCTGCCCATCTACCTGATGAAATTCTGGGTGGTGAACAAACAGTATAAAGCATCAGCAATAAAACAAATAAATAACAACAATCTGGCTTTACATTCTTTCATTAAAGATATACAACCCTGTAAAATACATCTAACAAATTAACACCCAAGCTCCAATGCCATAGGAAGAGCTGTAGGAAGAGCCACATCTTCACAGTCTTCTGAAAGGCCAGTAAGGTTAGGATTACAGAATCCATATATCTGTGAGAGAAGGCTATTCCATAGAACAGGTGCCATGATGATAAAGGCCGATTTTCTATGCCCCACTAGCTGACATAACCTCAGTAAAGGTCCTGGAGCATGTCCATTCTGTCAGATCTGATGAGGTGGGCAGAAACCATGAAGAAATGTAGTCCCACAAGCAACATAGTCTCATGCTATGTAGAATTTTAAAGTTGATAGCATCTTTTCCTTCCTTCAACTGCACTGCTTTAAAAAAAGAGAGAGCATCCCATTGAAACAATAATAGATATTGGTGCTTACATCTTAACCTCCAAGAAATATGAATTCTGTGTGACTCAGACTTTAGTTGTCTTTTGTTCATGCCAGAGCCTCACTTTGAAAACTTTGGAGGCACTGTTGTGCTTGATCATGTTTTTCAAAGGTTGGTAGTGTTTGCTACTTTAATAACACCTTTGGTGGGGTGGCTCACTCTTAAGCTTCCCACCATGCTTACAGTGTCAGCAAAATAAATATTTCACATTTTACATAGATGGAAACCTTTGTAAATAATATAGTCTGTAATTACCTACATCACCTGTCTGCACATTATTTCTCACTTTATTGGAAACTGCTAATACATTTCACTTTGCTTAACACTAACTCAAGAGTGCAACTTGCTCACAAATCACATTTTTAATTAAAACTCTTATAATCCGTTTACAGTAAATTCCTTATTGAAAAATAAAACCATGGATTTGTTTTTAAAAAGAGGTTACAATTTTCATAGAAAGCCCAGCTTGGGGGAATAGAAATGTTACATCTGTGACAAAATAGATAGTGTGGGGATATATACCGTACTTTTTGGCATATAAGATGCACTTCCCTCCCCCAAAAGATGGTGGAAATGTTGGTGTGTCTATAAACTGAATACAGGGGCTCCCAAAGCCCCACCCCTCGTGTCCCGTTTTTGCAAAAAAACAGGCCCATTTATCACAAAAATGGAGCGTGCAGAGGATTTGGGAGGCCTGCAGAGTACTCCTGGGGCCAGGGAGGGCAAAAACTTTTTTTCTTGCTTACCTCTTCAAAATCTTGGTGTATCTTACACTGGTGTGTCTTATAGTTCGAAAAATATGTTATATAGTTAACAATATGGTAACAATATGGTATATTGTTAAAATTTAGGAAAACTGCTTACAAAAAGGCTGACGTTTGACTTATACTGTGTGATGAGCAGAAGGAGGAACAGACATGGAACAGTTGGAGCAAGTTTACCTAAAGATAACACCATAGCTAAATATGGTGGGATACGTAGTTGAGGTAGTTGAGGATGCAATAACAAATGTAAGATTGTTGTAAATGATTGCCTTGGCCTTATTATCAGAGGTCTTATCCCTAAGCGGGATAGGCATGGCCGGTTCTTGCCCACAGCATTGCCGGAAAGGATTGGGTCACAAAACCCCCCCGAAGTTCTCACGGGCAAATCGGGTGTAAAGGAGAACTCTCCGTGGGGAGCGAGAAGGGCCAAGCGACGGCTTCCCAGCAGGTCCCAATGAAGCCCTGTAAGAAAGGTGGTCACAACCAGAGGACTTGAAACTAGGCACAACTGGAGTTGCCTTTGCCCTCCTCCACTTTGGGACACTTAGGGTGTTGGGGCAGCTTCCCTTCCTTACCCCCAGGATGCTGCTGGGGCTCCTCTCGATGTGACTGCTGAGCTGTTTGATCAGCTTGTGCCACGGCTATTTCGATGGCTCACTTTATCTGGAGATGTCCAATGGGACTTTGCATCACTATTTCATGCCCACCAACTCAGAGAAGTTGCTGGGGGAGCTGGAAAACAAGTTTCGGCTGGGCCAGGAGCATGAGAGCCACAAGGAGAGCCACCTCAACAATGACTTCCTGGGAATGCTGGTACATGTGCGGGCCCTCCTCAAGGAGACGCTGACCGTCTCAGCCGGCCTGCAGGACAAGAACAAGCTGCTTGCACTCACCATCCGGAGCCACGGCGCCCGCCACAGCCGCCTCAAGAGAGAGTATCTCAAGGGCTGAGTGGGAGCAGGCACTCGCTGGGCTTTGAGTGACCCTCTCTTCCCGCCCCCTCAGTGGCCAGCCATGCTGGCAGGACTCTTGCTGGCCATGCTTCCCCATGGATGGACAGACTTTCCTCCATCGCATGCCAACCGGGCATGGCAGGAGCTGGAAGTCAGATAAGATACATGTCTAGCTTCTCTGCCGTGTCTTACCCGAGTTCCAGCTCCTGCCATGCCCGGCAAGGGGCGGAGAAGAGACGGTAAGGGGAGCCCCATCTTGCTCCATGCATCTTGCTTCTCTGCTGCCCCACCCCTCCCCACCTGCCACTCCCCCTCGCCGGCTGAGATCAGGAAGCCAAATTCGGGGAGCTGAACGCGCTGCCACTGCCCAGGAGGAGAAGAATGTGAGAAATGGGTGCTCTCACCATGCTTCCTCTCTCTCTTCTTCTCCCGAGCGGCAGCGGTACGTCCGGCTCACTGAATCTGGCCTGCTGATCTCGGGCGGCAGTGGATCTGATGTTCCCCCTCCCTTTCTCCCCCTGCGCATGCATCTAAGTATTTGGGGGGGCTTATTTTGGGGGGGGTGTATTTTAGCACATGCTCTTGAAAGCCCAATTTGGCTTATTATTGGGACATGTCTTAGTTTCGGGAAAACATGGTAGTATAAGAAGATGGGCACCATCATTTTCTTTAGGTCATGGAGATAATGAAATAGTGCTTTCCCGCATAGGCCATAAGGTAATGGTGCTTCTCTCTCAGTGTTGACCCAGCTGCTTTTGTCTGTCTGCCTGCCTCTCAGGATCAATAGACTATGAATCTCAGCAGCATATGCCTGATCATGCCAAGCCCTGATGCCAAACTTGAGCCATCTGTTAAGCTATTCATTTATTTTACTAGGTTTATGTACCACTTCATTCTTATCTGGGTCTCAGTGGCTTATAGACCACCCAAACAGTAAAAAGATTAAAAACTAACACAGCAGTGAAATGAGAATTTACCCAATGCTGAGGAACAACCATAGACCATATATATGGTCACCCCTCCCCCCAGGAGTCAACTTGGATTCCAAATGCCTGTTGAAATAGATAGATCTTGATGATTTTATGAAAAGTTAGGAAATTCAGGGCTTGTCTAATATCAAGGGTAAAACTGTTCCCAAAAAATGGGGAGAAGCAACAACTGAGAAGCCATGATCCCAGCTATCCTACAAATGACATTTCCTAAGGGTAAGAAACTGGAGGGAACTTTCTCTCTTAATCTCAAACAAACACTAATGGAAGAAGATTTTCTCTGAGGACACAATAAGAGCCAAGATATATACTTCACAGCTTTTATTGCTATGGTATAGGAATGAATCTGAGTTTTCACCTGTGTTCTATCATTTCATTGTTTATCTTTTACCAGATATCTCCTGTTTCATTTCATCCCTTGGAGCTCCTTGGTAAACCAAGGTTCTCCCTTTGGATCGATGAACAGGGATAAACTGTTAAACTGCAATCTGATCCAAGCGCACTGCCTCCTCTTTATTCTGCAATTAAAGCCTCAGCAGGAGGTCATTATGGTGTCAGCTATTCAAGATAGGCCATGTCAAGAAATGGACATCATAAAAAATAATGTGACTCCATTAATAAAGGATATAATAAAAGAACTCAAAAGACTGGTAGAATTTCCTCTCTCTTATCGTAGTCAATGAAGGACAAATTTTAATTTCTTTTTTACACTGTCTTGTTTTCCTAGACTACACTTATATTTTTCTAACAGTCACTGACTACCTTCTCCAAAGATATCTTGGTACTCCTGAATACATGGCTCCAAGTATCCTCTGGAACCAAAGGCAGTGGGGATGGTTTATTCTAAAGTGGTTTTTTCAAGAGGCAACTGGACTTTCTTGTTTTTCTTTGAAGATGTTTCGTTTCTCATCCAAGAAGCTTCATCAGCTCTGACTGGATGGTGGGGAATGGAAGGATTTATATTCCTTGCAGACAGCTAGTCATTTGCATTCTTTTAGAGAGTCATTGAGGCCACCTGGAGGTTTATGTGTGTCCTTCCTCATCATCCAGTCAGAGCAGAAGAAGCTTCTTGGATGAGAAGCAAAACGCCTTAAAAGAAAAATAAGAAAGTCCAGTTGCTTCTTGAGAAAGCACCTTTGGGACAACCATGACCTGGATGACTGAGAATCTCTATAGTCATTCTAAACTGAACCATCATCCCTATGAAGGTTAGTAGCACCAGTGAATTCTGTCACAATCAGAAAGTGATCTGACTATATGTTATTACCTTTCTCATGTCATAATGACTATATCACATCTGTTCCAAGGTATGAAAAATTAGATCATATATGAAGTCTCCTACATCTTGAATTTCTTTATAATGCCCTTGGCCAATTATCAAAAATTGTAAATTTGGATGGTAAAATTGAGGCATTTGAAACCCTGTAGGACCACAGCTTCTTTGTTCCTGGATACTTGGTTATACTAACTGGTGATGCTGAAATTTTGAGTTCAGCTACTTGGGCTGGGCCACATAGTGTCAACCTTTTGAGTAGGCTAATATAATCCAAAATTCCTACAGAAGAATAATGTGTTTAAAATGTATGGACATTGGGTTGCTTATATGACTTTAATAAGGTGCTTAAGACCAATGAAGAACAGAACGGTTGCCAATATTATTTTTTAGTTATTTAGTAAAACTCTTGTGCCTTGATAGAAGGTAATAATTAAATACATTACATTTTTCTTTCACTATGTCACCATGAAAAGATAAGCTGAAATGAGTCTATGCTGGGGGAAAAATAGTCAGCCAAGCAGTAAGAGACAGTCGTACATAATAACTCTAATGGTGCATTTTTTTTTTTGTCATATGAGGCACTATGGCATTTTGGACTCTACAGTATATGAAGAATAAACTAGTGCAGTGGTAGTCCCTTTCTTTTAGACAGATGGATAAGAGAAAAGTTAAATGATATCAGAAGAAATCTTGTACTAGCAGGGTAACTTTAGAACTATGTTTTATATCTGACCTGATGTATTAAATCTGATTCTTTTGGTTCAGCTGCTGCTCCATGATTAGAGGCTAAAAGCCTTATACTTAACTGCATGACCAAATATAGTAGACTGCTTCTCAGAAAACTATCTCTCACCATTTAATTTGTCTCACTTATCCCTCCACTCTGTCACTTTTAAAGTAACTACTATGATCATAGCAATGCCATTTTCCCTTCTATTTGGAAGCAAATAATGGTTCCACAGAAATATATCAGGCACTTAATACATAAGTGTTGGTCTTGCAAACAGAGCACTCCTTGAAGTATGTTCTAAGCTGTAGATGTGAAGGTGTGGAAAAGTAAGCCTTTAGATGACTTAAATCTGTGGAATACAGGGCTAGCTTATGAATGAACAGGGATGGATTGCAGTAAATGGAATAATAACAAAGGACCTCTGCTAAGTTTTATATTACAGACATTGACACAGTTTGATGGAAGAAAAACTCTTTCCATTTTAGTTACTTATAGGCAGCTATGAAATTTATTTGAAACGGTGAGTAGTTCACCAAATCTAGTAAGGGAAATCCACATAAGGCAGCAAATTCCATAACTGTGGGTTCCGTAACTGGATTAGATATATGCAGATAGATACCTGTACTATGTGGCACATCACAGGTGTGATGTCAGTGTAATCACCTTAGCTGAAGTGCTGCAGGACTGTATTTCATGAAATCGTGAAGGCCAACCTGATCCCAAAATTTATTTCCCAATGAAAAATCCAATGAAAAAAATGTTCTAAACTAACTGGGAAAGATAAATATTGCCCTCATCTTATTTTTTAAAAAAATATATGAAGTAGCTAAAGGATTAATTTTGGCTTTCTTTAATCTTTAAAAAGTCATGGGTGTTTATGGCAGAGCCTGGTTCTTTACAAATAAGTATTTTCCAGTCCCAGCAGAATGTGGAAGGACTACAAGACCACACAATGTTTCATGATCATCTGATCATTCCAGGATGTGCAAACCTCTGGATAAAGACCTCAGCTTTTTCTAAAGGTTAAGCAAAATTGAAAGAAATCTCTTGAGTATTGTGCATGTTTTAAAAAATAAATGTAATCATCCAGCTTTTTGTAAAAAAAAAAAAATGATATAAGGGGAACTATTATTTGAACCTTATTTATTGCTGCCACTTTTCCATCATAGTTTCCTCCAGGTCAAAATCCCATAAATCCAGAGGTGGGTTTCAGCAGGTTCTGACCAGTTCTAGAGAACCAGTAGCGGAAATTTTGAGTAGTTCGGAGAACCGGTAGTAAAAATTCTGACTGGCCCTGCCCCCATCTATTTGCTGCCTCCAAGTCCCGACCGATCGGGAGGAAATGGGGATTTTGCAGTAACCTTCCCCTGGATTGGGGAGGGAATGTAAATTTTACAGTATCCTTCCCCTGCCACACCCACCAAGCCACGCCCACAGAACCGGTAGTAAAAAAATTTTGAAACCCACCACTGCATAAATCTATAGTAGAATTCCTTTACATCCTTCCCTACACATTAAATCCAAATAAGATGTGCTTTTAAATTCATTTTTGTATGTTGGATTTTAAGAATGAAGAAAGCATCGGTGAAAAGGACAAATGATAATTTTCAAGATGGGAAGAGATATGGGAAGGAATGTAATCTTTATTTCATTGCAACAGTCCCTGAGGAAAATTCCCCTATTAAGGCTGATATTTGCATAGGAGTATTTTCCGTCAATGTAAATTCTGGTTTCAAACAAATGATTTCTCTTAGAAATGAAACAAAGAAGAAAGGGTTGAAATCACCTCTCTATGCTTTCTCTAGAACCGAAACAAAGAAGAAAGGTTAGAAATCATTATTCTGTGCTTTCTCCCATTGTGGTTATTATCACAACTCCCCAGCTGACATTATCTACATAATTTGAAGGTCTAGGTGTTAATTGCAAATAGACATTAATTTCATATTTTGTTTAGCCCTCAGAGTTTCAAGCATACGTGACACAACAGCTTGAATGTATAAATTGAGCCTACCTTTCCCAGAACTCGGGTAAACATTGAAAAATGTGAATAGGTAATAAAATAGCTATTAACAAAATCTCTAATAACTAACTAGAGAAGAAATCAAATTAGGAAATTAGTCATTCTGGCTTCTTTCAATTCAAATGTCAAATAACAACCAAATTTGAACTGTTTCTTCTGCAAAGCCCTTGTAGGCAATATTCTTTCTTGGTTAATAAACAAAATGTTGATTCTGATCACATAAGCTGCAATATATGAGAGTGCACAAGGCAATAAATACAAATTGTAAATGATTCTAATTCTAATTGAATTTAAATTTAATCAAAGTTAGTTTTTTTTCTCTGATGCTGCAATTATTTCTGGAGTGCAGTTCCTGATTTACCATTTCAAGGATAAGTGCGGCCCTTAGATTGAAAAAGTTTCTATGCTCCAAATTAATGAATATTTGACTTCAAATGCAGAACTACCCTGTAACAATCTTTTTGTAAAATAGAATTGAATATGACAGGTTTCTTTAGCTTTTGCTTTGAAATGTTGCTAGTTTCACTTTCAGTAGGGGAACACACAATTTCGTAAACGAAACAAAAATGGAGAATTGTAAGGTGGAACAAAGAAGATAAATTGGAACTATATATTCTACTACATAACATACTATTAAATACTTGATGATGAAGATTATGATGATGACGATGAAGATGATGATACTTGTTCAGACACAGACTTGAGTATATTTCCTGGAAAAGGGTTTATATTTCTCAATAATAAAATACTACTAGCTGAATCTTGGAAAAAATATGATAGGCCTTCATGTATGGTATGTATTTATTTAAGGGAAAACATTCATGTCTTATTCCAGCAGTTTAACATTTTTGTGCTGTAATTTGATTAGGTAAGAAAGGTCTACATTGTAAGTAATGCGATACTTACTTTCTGTTGATGAGTATATTTAACTTTTCAGGTTTTGCTGGGTTCCACTAAGGGAGAAACCTTTGTGAAGGTTAAATATTTGTACACTCTGACAGTAAGATATGTGGTCTATAAATATATCATTTATACTATTTATACCATTCTGTGTAGACTAGAGCAAAAATATTACTCCATAATCAAACTTATTTATAGTTTAAGACACCAAGGAAAATTTAACATTAACTTCTATGAAATCTGCAGAAGACTGATCCACTGATATGGAAAGTACAACACATGATATATATTTATGGGAGTTAGAAACAAGATATATCAAATTCTGAATCAATTCCAAATTCTTTTTTAGCAATATTACCACAATCAGAAGAAGAAAACAAAAACAAATTCTAAGGGGGAAAAAATCCCCAATAAAATATTCTTTAGGAGTGTTTGATATTTAATTCTAAGAATTAAAGAAGAATTTCTACTTCTAATAGTTTAGATTCTCAGAATTGATTAGATTCCACTAACCTTTCAAACACAAACTCCATTTTTTTAAAAAAAATGTCAGATATCACTTTCAGAATTTTAATAATATTTGAAATAATCAGACATATGTCTTCTATCCATTTTTTTTATTAACTTACTTCACCTTTAGAGTCTGGAAGAGAAATGGTTCTTGAGCTATATATAGCAGTACATCTGAACATCTTTCTTTGAAAATCCAATTTAAAACTAAGTGAATTCTGTAAGTGTAATACAAACATCTATAGATTGCACATGGATGGAAATGCCTGTTTCATCTAGTCAACGACATCCACAAAACCACATAAGGCTTTAGGCAGTTGAGATTGGAAAAAGGAGACAGTAACAAAGTGAGGCATCCCGAAGGTTACAGAATGTGAATTATGAAGAAGAAAAAGTTATACTTGTGAGGATTAGACGCCAGTTTTAAAAAGATGATCATAGACCATAGATCAAAACTCAGCACCTATTTTAATATTCCATTCCATGCAGGAGTGGTATTCATTTATCTTCGCTACAGGTTCGCAAATGTGAGCATGCACGCTCACATCCGTGCATGTGCAGACCTTCTGTGCATGCGCAGTGTCAAAAATGGGACGTGATTACCGTGTTTCCCTGAAAATAAGACCCTGTCTTATATTTTTTTGAACCCTGAAATAAGTGCTTGGCCTTATTTTCGGGGACGTCTTATTATTTTGGGGCGCGTGGAGCAAGATGGGGCTTCTCTTGCTGTCTTTCCTGATTTCCAGTTCTGCATTTAAATATTTTCAGGGAGGGCTTATTTTCAGGGGAGGCTTATTTAGTGCATGCACTCAAAATCCTGATTGGGCTTATTATCAGGGGATGTCTTATTTTCAGGGAAACAGGATACGTCTGGGTGGGTGGGTGGAGCCTCCCACTGCCACTGCCACTGGTTTGCCCAAATCAGATAGAACTGGCTGAATACCACCACTGGTTCCATGTTTGCTCTAGAAAAATCCTCTCAATGCAAATAACCTATGCGGTCTTAATAGGGTGGTTATTTTTGTCGGAGCATAAATCAGCCCCGTTCCCCCCCCCCCGGGGTAATTGCACTTAATTAGAGACGAATGGATCTTGTTTTCCATGCTGTATATTTTAAAGAAAGAAAAACTGAAATATATATATTCTAATAAGGATTTTATTATAAAAATAGAAAGACTAGCTAACTACATCTTTACCAGTAGTTTATCATACAGACGAACAAAGGAAGTATAAATCAGGAAGTTAGAAAAGAAAAAATGTAGACATGTGCAGTAGCTCAAAGTGTCACAAGACTAGTCTTATCTCTGTTGCTATAGATACGTGATAAAGTTCTCTGGCAGGCTACCGTAACGCTCAGAATGGACGCTTGGCTGACAAACACACATAACGTAGTGACAATTTTCTCATAGGATGACAATGTTTGTATCTCTTTTCTCAAAGAGCGGAGATATTTCAGTCTACTTTGTCCTCTCCTTTTCATGAGAAGCTAAGATACATGATCTAACTGCAAAAACTTAGAACAATTAGAACAAAAAGTCTAAGATCATGTTGAGAAATAAATCTCCTGGGGCAAAATCCAGGTCTGGTTATGCTAAACTTTCTGTTCCTATTGGCAAATCATTGAGAGGCAGAAGTTTCTATGCTGGGATTACAGCAACTGTACCATTGAGTTGGCACTGCTTGGCATGGAGTTTAGTGGGCATTACAGTCCAGTAATAGTTAACTGTGTTTTTAACATTGCAGCAAACAGGAAACAAATGTCCATTCCAAACAGAATTATGAACAATTTGATATTGTCCCCCATCGCACGTGTCTGCTACTTGTAATGTATGCTTTATGTGCAAGCCAAAGGTATATAATTTTATACATGAAGCCACTGTTGTTCAAAATAGTACCTTTTGCAATCTTGTATCACAGTGCAATCTTGTATCACAATGATTGCAATCTTATATCACAATGATTGATAACTGAGACAACCTATTTGGAGCCTTATTTAGTGTTAAGCAAACGATAAAAGCTTTAAAAATCTGACCACCTAAAAAAGATATAAATCAAGAAACTACTTTCCTTTTCTTCCTCCCATCCTTCCAACAGATCCTTTCTTCCATTAATGGATATTTCAAATCTGGAAAGAATTCAAGAAACACTAGGATGCTAAAGGAAACATCCAGATGTATTGGTAGTAATTATGCTCTGCTTTGGGAGTTGAAGGCCCTTGAATAACAAGCCTATTTCCATGGATGGCTACAAGATTATAAACATAAAATTTATAAGTGGAATGGGAACATTTGGTTTATTTTCTCTCCTTTTTACAATCACTGCTGCTTAAATTGAAAACAGTGAAGGGTAGCAGATCCAAGCAACAACCTGAAGATTGTAAACATAATAATTCATGTCTTACGGATGGGATATGGTCATATAATCAGTAAATTCATTTAGCTTACTCTGGTTTCACCATTAACTTTCTATTTTCTCATTTCATTGGCATCTCCCTGCCCAGTTTATGTCTTTCCTCAATACTTACTGTGCTATAAAGCAGAAGCAAATATCTTGAAGGGTAAATAAAGAGGTAATGAGTCTACAAAAATGTTATTGAGGTACATTAACTCCTACGTGCTGTCCTTTAAACCTTTCCCTCATCCAGGATTCATTTTTATGGTTTAAGCAGGATCTTGTATCAAATTCTACCCAGCAGTTTTGACTTTTAGCTGGAATTTCTACTGCAAAATCTTTACAGCAGCAAGAAGATCCACTATGAGCTGTCAGACAAAAGGACATAGAAACTTTTACATTTTATATATAACGAACGTGAATTTAAACAATTCCCTAAAAGGCTTGTCTTTGCACAACCGTTTTCTTTTTTCCCAGTGTACAACTTGAAATACTCAGTTTGGTTTGATGCTATTATTTCTATGGCCTGCTACTAGTCCAATCGTTTTTTCCCCCCTTCTTATCATTGCTGTCTGGGTTATTCATCTGAGTCATCCCATTTGATGAAAGTTCACAATGAACATGATAACATCACAGTGCTATTTAGTACATTGAATGAGAACAACCAAATCCATTGAGACTAAAAGCCAAAGTAGGCATTCTAACTATTAAGAGATTAATATTTTTTTTCATAATAAGTGATGATAGAGTGTGTAGAGAGGGAGTACACCAGTGGTGGGATTCAAAATTTCTTACTACTGGTTCTGTGGGTGTGGCTTCGTGGGCGTGGCTTGGTGGGCATGGCAGGAGAAAGATATTGTAAAATCTCCATTCCTACTCCACTCCAGGGGAAGGGTACTGCAAAATCCCCAAAATCCTGATCAGCTGGGACTCAGGAGGCAGAGAATAGATGGGGGCAGGGCCAGTCAGAGGTGATATTTACCGGTTTTCTGAACTACTCAAAATTTCCACTACCAGTTCTCCAGAACTGGTCAGAACCTGCTGAGTACCACCTCTGGAGTACACATGGAAACTGACAAATATGTTTCTAAAACTCTGTGAGAGATTCCCAACTCAGTCCTAAAGGAAGATGTTGAGGTTATAGATTGTGCAAGGATGAACCGCTTATACAAGCCTGAGAGATGTTTGTTTATGACTTTCACTGGATAAAAATGCATTTCCGAGGCACTACTCTTCTGGCACTACATAGATAAAAGAGTACAATAACAAAATGAATGCTATAATTTTTTGGGGGGGAGATTCAACCGTGCAAAGTTCTGATGTAATCACAGCAATTGCAAACTGTAAAAAATAGCAGCAAAGCTGACAAAAGCTTTATTCAGGTGGTACAAGCAACTACAGAAACTTCTGAATAGCCCTTCTATGGTGGGTTCTATGATGATGTAATTTGCAGTGAGAAAGCCTCATACAAAGGAAAACAATGTACAAAGGTTGTGACATAAGTTTGAAATGTGATTTGGGATTGCCTGGAAGTACTGAAGACATAATGCTTTTCAAGGAGAGGCTTCACAATTTCAGTGTCATATTGTATTGATAGAAAACCAACATCATGGTACAGGATAGAAAAGGGAGAATTTCATCAACAGATTAGATGTCTATGGAGATTCTCGAACATGCAATCCACGGTTGTCCCAAGATGCCTTTTCAAAAGGCAACTGGACATTCTTGGGTTTTTTTCTCAAGAAGCTTCTTCAGTTCTGACTGAATACTGGGGAAGAAGCTTCTAGAATGAGAAGTGAAATGTTTTCAAGAAAAAAACCAAGAAATCTAGTTGTCTTTTGAAAAAGCATCCTTGGCACAATAAATTAGATAGATTCTGTATTATTATGTACAATTTGGGTAGTCTTTAAAGGCAGTAGCAGATGATGATGTTTATATGAAGTTAAAATCTGAAGAAGTTTGAAATCTAAAAGGCAACTCCATTCTCAGATAAATATTATTGTAGTTTGCGAAGTCTATATTATGTCTATCTGCTTAAAAAAAAAAACCAAATAAAACTTTCAGCATTCTAATACATTTGGTTCTATAATTTAAGCTTTTTTTAAATATAAAATCTTGAATCAGTCATCCTAAATTGTTGTGGAAATGCAAATGGTCTCTATAGTAAAATACAGCACTTGAATTATGGAACAGTGTAATTTCTTAGCAACAGAAGCTCTTTCCTTGGCAAAAGACAAGTTGGTTCCTGTGGGGAAGAATTCATCCTTTATACAAAAATCATCCTCTAGAATTCTGGGATGTTCAGGAATGAAATACATTGAATGAGAATGTTGTCAGAATCATTTCCCATGTAATAGAGGATCTCTATTCAGGTGGTATTATAGTATTATTACAGAGATTGTCACCATTACATAATATTCATGTTCCCAGTATCTGTAGGTATGAACACATACAAAAACATGCACATGATCAGTGTGATTGTAGCCAGGTTGGAAATTACTTCTCAAGCATTACCTTCTGCATGGTAAGTATTGCCACTATGAAGATTCCATCAATATGTGGTAGCAAATTTTAAAAGCACGAAAAAATGGAAATTATTGTAATAGAAATATATATTCATCAGCTCTATCATTCTATCTATCTATCTATCTATCTATCTATCTATCTATCTATCTATCTATCTATCTATCTATCTATCTATCATCTATCTATCTATCACAACTGTATGCACATGTACATCCACAGCTACTTTTTTTGATTTTATTATGTTTCAATGGTGTTCCTAAGTGTCAAGCAAATGATCCTACTCCTGGGTTAGTAATTATTTTTCTTTGCATCGGGCCAAAATACCACTAATAAAGTCAGTTGAACTTTGAGCATACTTCATTGTGTGCCTATGCAAAATGAAATGTTATGTATCATTTTTAACAGTAAGAATACTTTAACCATTCAACATGTAAATGACCATCTGGGTTGATCTGATCAGTGCCACTTGCCAGGCTACATTGGAAATGGTGCTATACATAGAGTTCCTGGAGTTTTATTTAATAGGATGGTACATTTGATCCTAATGCACCATCTCAAAAGTAATGAAGCAGAAAAGCTCTTTATCTTGTGTGAAAGTTGCAGTTATTGGCAACCATTCAGTAAAAAAATAAAAGTAATTGCATATTCTTTGTAAGATATTGTATTGCTAACTGATTTCAGTGCAAGGCTTGGATGATTTTCATTCAAAGTTAATCAGGCAATGGACCATATATGTTTGAAATACATCATTTCTAGCTGCTTTCCAATATATTCACAAATACAATTGCTAGAGGTGCTAGACTAATTTCTTTATTTTTTTTCCTTGTGGCTGAGCTTTATATTATAAGGTAAAACATATAAAACTAAAATACAGTCCTTGACTTACGATTGCAGGTTACGAGGCCAGAATTATGGTTGTAAATTGTGTCATGTTGAGGCATCACGTGACCAGACCTAATATTTTATATATTTTTTGAGGCAGTGGTGAAGCAAACACCATGGTTGTTAAGCAAATCCATTTTCCACAATGGGTGGGTTTTTTTTTTTTGCCAGAAATTAGAAATAAATACCAGAAATTGCAAAAGATATTGCAAATTATTATTATTGTTATTGTTATTGTTATTGTTATTGTTTTATATTATTATTATTATTATTATTATTATTATTATTATTATTATTATTATTATTATTATTATTATTATTATTATTATTATTAATTCAATTTGTATGCCGCCCCTCTCCGAAGACTCAGGGCGGCTCACAATGCATTTAAAATCATTATAAAAAACATTTAAGAATTAAAAACATTAAAAACATTATAACTCATTCAAACCATTCATGGCCAGATCTTGCCGGATCGCAAGAGCGAGATCAACGGCCTCAGGCCTGCCAGAAAAGCCAGGTCTTCACCGCTTTTTGGAAGGCCAATAGGGTGGGGATGGTCCAGACCTCAGGAGGTAACTGGTTCCAGAGAGCTGGGGCAGCCACAGAGAAGGCCCTCCCCCGCGGGCCCGCCAGCTGGCATTGTTTAGCTGACGGGACCCGGAGGAGACCAATTCTGTGGGATCTTACTGGTTGTTGGGAGTTATGCGGTAGAAGGCGGTCTCGAAGATACCCTGGCCCTGAGCCATGTAGGGCTTTAAAGGTAATAACCAACGAATTGCAATTATGTGACTGTGGGATCCTTCAAACAGTCATAAAGATGGCCTGGTTGCAGGCACCCAAAATACAATCCCTTGGCTATGGTGTTTGTGTTAAGTTGCTGTCGTAACTTGAAAAATGGATTGTAAGTAGCTCTGGAGAGATCAGTTGTAACTTCGAATGATCAGGAAGCAACTGATTGTCAGTTGAAGACTATTTATATAATGAAAGCATCTTGCCATTGTTTAATTACACACAAAACTGTGGACTATTTTTCTTGTTGAATTTAGAAGAACTATTTTTTTTCCTGAAAGGAAGACTATTTTTACATAATTTTAAATATTCTGTACAGTCAACCTCTCATTTTCCATATCAAAACCACCCTCTTGGTTTGTGACAGCTTAATTTTCAGTAGCATATCTCTATTGGTTCATACAGTTTGTCCAGCATTCATTGCAAATCATTCAATGTTTCAGTGAACAACACAGGATCATCTTCATACAAAAATACACATGGTCATGTCCTCATACTGGTCTCTGACCAACATAAACTTTGACTGACCATATTCATGTCTATAATCAATACACGTCTAATGTCAGCAGACACATTTTGTACATATTTATCTATAAATAATTTAAAGATCCAACGAGATATCCCATATCTTTACCTTATTCCCTGTTTAATGTTGACTTAAAATTGTCCTTTTAGGATTGAAGGACAAACAGAAAAAAGCTATGAAAGATAATTTCTTTCTCTCTCTCTTTTGTATATGTTTTATTTGCAGTTTTTCTTTAACAACCAAGATTTTTTTGTAGACAGTGTAATGACTGGGTTAACATATTTTTCACACAATGCTCACAGTAATAATACAATTACGTATACAGAATTTTTATTTTCCAACTTATTTTATCACTTTACAAAAGTATATGTAAACATCAATAACATTTCTTTATATAATATACTTATTAACCCCTAACATTTTAATATTATAAATATCACTCAGTGTTCACCCACATTTTCAATATCTCAATTTTCTATAAACACCAATAAAACCAGTTATCAATAAGATTTAATCAGTCCCAAGATTATATCTCTAAGTTCCCTGAATTTATAGTCTTTGAAAACTATATTTTCCAATATATTTTTACATCCTGTTAATAATCGTAATAATATCTTGAGATATACCTAGTACTAGTCTTCCATCTTCTAATCTTAATATATTTATGTTTATAATAAATTCTATTATATATCTATATATGTGCTATTATTTTCCCAATTTTAATTGTCCACTTATTTCTATTGGTTTTCAATATTGTTACTATATTGCAAAATATTATATCTCTTTCCATCATCTCTCGGCCCTTTTAGAATTTCATCATTTATTGATTTTTTGGTGATTCTTTTATGTTTTTCTCTTGGAATCTTATATGTCTTTCTAGCATTTTTACACAGACTGATTGTTCCCTCTGCCTTACCCTTTATCTCCTTCTGCTGCATCTTTTGAATATCCATCCATAACCTTTTCATTATTTTTGAGAGATCTTCCTTCCCCCCATGCTATTCTATTATAAGCTCTTAAGGGATTGTCTATTTGATTTTTAGCATTTATTATTGCTGTCTTTTCAGTATTTTTATCTGCTTTTAACTTATTTTTATCTTTTTGTAATTTATTTTGCTTTGTCCCCTCCACCACTCCTTCTAATTTCTCAGTGTCTTCTGTGTGTTATATTCATCTTTTCCCACCATTTGTTGAGAGCCTTCTACTTTCACATCTTTATCTTTAAGTATTCCCATCAACTTCTTCCAATTCTTTGTCACTATTTCTAACATTTCTTCATAAAACTTTATTGTCTCCTGCTGGATCATTTTGTAACATGTTAATATCCCAGTATCCCAATATCTGAAAACACACACAAAAAAAACAACAACAGCAAAAACAAGATCTTTGTGACCTGGTTGTCCCAGCTTGTGACTGACCAAAAATGGCCATCGTCCCTGCTGCCATTCAGGAGAGCTTTCTTCGGATCAATGAGGAAATTGTGGTTTCCTCACAATCGGCAAAACACCTCTCCTTTCTTCACCACCCTTGCAGGATGGCTTAACCCCGTAGGGTCTCCCAGCAAGCAGTTGCTGGTTGCATTTCACGGAGCCTGATGGAGCTCTGTTATTTTCCAGCTGTTCTCACTGCGATATCAACCAGAAGTCCTGAAAGATAATTTCAATGTATGATTACTGCAGCAAAATTACTACATACACAACATTACCCACCATGGAGGAATGGATGGTGAAATTGACAGAACTTGCTGAGAGGAACAAATTGACTTCTTTGATTAGAGAAAGGACAATATGTACATTTATTGTTCACTGGAAACCCCTGATGGACGATTTCTATAAAAATAAAAACAGAATCAACTTGTGATATATGGGTTGATGATTACACAGGATAGATTATAGAAAGAAGAGAACAATGATAGAACTTTAGAGAGAAGCAAGTTAAAATATTGTACCTACAACTGCTATGAACAATATTGGAAGCTATTTCTTTATCTCTTTATCTCTTTTTTTCTATTTTCTTTTTCTGTTGTTTTTGGTTTTCTCTGTTCTAATTTTTTTTAAAAAATTTTTATTTGATTTATATGCTGCCCTTCTCCGGAGACTCAGGGCGGTTTACAATGCGTTAAGCAATAGCCTTCATACTTTTGTATATTTATACAAAGTCAGCTTATTGCCCCCACAAACTGGGTCCTCAATTTACCTACCTTAGAAAGGATGGAAGGCTGAGTTGACCTTGAGCCTGGGGAGAATTGAACTCGCAGTAATTGCAGGCAGCTGGATGTTAAATGCTGCCTTAGGAGGCATTAGCCTCCTACGCCACTCAGGCTAATTTAGTTTGTATAGTTCTTATTCTTGCTTTTAAAACTGTTAATAATCCACACACATACTACACACACACACACACCCATAATTCTCTAGATTTCTGGATGTTGCCAAGTTTGGGAAATTTGTTCCATCACCTTGCTACCACTGCAAAATTTACCTCCATCATCCCTCATGCTAGTTTTGGACTTTCCCCAGCCAACCCAGAGAATGATATTTGATGTGAAACCAATTCATACAAGTTAAAATGTTCTGAAGGATCCAAGTCCCTCTTTAAATCAGATACCACATATAAATATTGCTCTGTTGTCCCTTTGCCAAGAAACAGAAGCCTAGCTCTTGGACCTATAGATTTTTGCTCCTTCAACCATATTGGTATGTATCCTTTGCTTTATTTTTGTTTGATTTGGTGAATTCAGCTGTGTTGTTTTCTTTCCTTTTAATAAGTCTGAATTTCTTACAGTCTCACAATTCAGCTTGTTCCTGTGTTTTATTGTCAGTGCAGGCCATAAACATGACTTCACTGCACGTAAGTCCATTTCTGCTGAGCTCTTTCCTCCAACAAGAGGGATTTTCTTATGGTGATAATTATTGCTATTTGGTTACTACAATTTATATGCCATTCAGTGCAAATCAAGCTCTTAAGTGGCTTACAATTTAGTGCACACTTTAAAATAAAAACAATGATAAAATAAATTTATTGATTGATTTAACAAATGTATATGAGTTTTGATAGTAATGTTATTATTATATACATACAACCAAGCTTGTTACAAGGTATGCTATACAAATCACAATATGGCATATGCAAAATAAAATATACAGGTTATATTATTCTGTAGTGAAATGCCTTCTTGTCAATGCTGTCAGAAACAACAAATATGTACCAGCGGTGCTGGTAGTCTCTCAAAGCTGCTTGGAAATTAAACCTGGCAACAGATGTCACATTCTTATTTACTCTGTTCAATGGGATGAAATGACCACAGCTAATTGCTGGCCATCATGTAAATTATAGTTGATCAACTTTCTCCCTGTCTCAATTATTTTTATATGCTTACACATTTCTATTATGTTCTATAATAAAGCTGGACACATATCTGTTACATTGTGCACAATATTGATATTCGCTGAGTCTATTTTATGCTTTTGCCCTTATAGTTAATGGAATATTTACTGTTCCGCATTTTTAAACTCAATATTTCTTATATGTTCTTTAATTCTACAGACTGCTTAATATAACAGATATGAAAACCTATATTATATATCTAAAACTTTCCTTTCTACAACTATGCAACAAGTCTAGTTCTATAACCTAAAATCTGACAGAATACACTCAACTTGAGATCATATTTATGCAAGTAAAAACCAACAACCCAATATTAATATTTCAAAGTGTTTTATGTTATTCAGCCTCCACTAGTTTCTACAAAAGAATAATAGCCAGCATAGCAATAACACGAGGCCATTACAAAATAATGACAGGGTGTGATTTCAAGTTGAATAATTTGAGGGATGCTTGGAAATTTTATCTGCATACTGATATGCTGTTATCAGTTACTGAGGATCTTATGTCAATTGTGGGACAGGAAGAAAAGCATCTGTTTTGGATATTATCCAACATTATATTCTTTTTCTTGGTTCTAATATTTGTTCAATCATATTTCATTGATATGTGATATCAATCCTGTTTGTCTGTCTGTCTGTCTGTCTGTCTGTCTGTCTGTCTATCTATCTCTATCATCTATCATCAGCACTATTGGAATCCACTGCTGATAAGTTTAGCTTTATCAAAACATTGATAAAAATGTTCTTTGGTTCAAAATTTGCATATCCATTCCCCTATATAATACCCAGAAGAATCAGCTTTTTAAAAGCTTGTATCTTTCTTCCTATTAGCTAGAGATGAGTTGTTTTGAGGAAATAACAGAGCATAAACTTTGCAAGTAATAAGACACAAGTTCTACCTTCAACTTCTCTAGCTGGGTTGAGAAAGTATAAACAGATTGTGAGATACAGCAACAATCTGGGAGTTTAAGCTAGCTTCCTATTATACTTCTAAATAAGTATGCTTCAAGGAAAAAAAATAATTCATGTATTGTAAATTAACCATTATGCTTCCATGCATTTTTGTTCCTTGTTTTTAAAATTAAAAGTAATACACATGGTTAAAACAATGATTTTGTTTTTTAAAGTTCATTTTCCATTCTTCTGACACGATTGTCAACCTTGTAGAACCACTCTTTAGAGTGAGCTGAGCCAAGCAACAAAAGCTTGATATCAGTAAAAGCTGCTCCAAAAGCAGCAACCTTTTAGATGCGTGATTAAAACACACCCACCTCTGCAAGATTCCATTTCTGATGGTGCTCCAGTGAGTACAGCAATAAAATCTTTTCCCATTTTTTTTATCTCATCCTCTCTCTTTTTCTGTCTGAAATCTTCCGTTTGTCACACATTGCTGGTTCTTATTTAAGACTGACAGGTGGTCAAAACTGCAGCAGGGGAGAAAGTCTAAAGCAGTCAGAGCCCTTCGCTTGGTAATAATTGCTCTGTCGATGTTTTACAAAGCATAATTCATAGAAATAAAAACCTCTTGGAGATGCTCCTGCTACCCAAGAACGTATAAATAAAATATAAATGATGAAGACAAGACATGTTAATTACATATAGTGGAACAGACTCATCTGAAAAAGCTTGGTTGTCAGGTCTAATCGGAGGCTTGGTAATGATTTACAGCTTTTTATAGTTTATGGAAACAAGCTGGAAAGGCCTGATACTAGTGACAAGGGAAAGGTCAACGTGCTTTAGGAAACTGGCCGGGGGGGTCATCAAAAGGCAGGCCCATCATAAATGCTCAGATAAGCAGTCAGTGTGATGTAGCGATTAGCATTTTCAATTACAAGGACAAGAGGCACCAGTTCAAATGTCTGTTGGGTCATGAAATTCACTGCCTGTGCTCAGGCGAGTTCCTTTTTCTCCACCCAGCCTAGTTAAAGATTTGTTGTGAGGCCAGAATGAATGGCAAGAAGCACGTACACCATCCTGAGCTGTTTTGAGTGTGAACAGTAGAATATATATATATATATTAAATCAATTATATAAGAGGGAGCCATGAATAATTACTTTCCTACCTGCACAGGTGTGGCTGAATACAAAGAGCCTTGGTGGCGCAGTGGACTAAATTACTGCTGTTAAAGTAGTACTTAGCTGCCAGCTGCCTGCAATTACTGCGAGTTCAATTCTCACCAGGCTCAAGGTTGACTCAGCCTTCCAGGTAAAATAAGAACCCGGTTTGTGGGGGCAATAAACTGACTTTGTATAAAATAGAACACCGCTCAGGGCCCCCAAAAAGCCCTACTAAGCAGGTATATACAAAAGTATGAAGGCTATAGCTTAATGCATTGTAAGCCGCCCTGAGTCTCTGGAAAAGGGCGGCATATATAAATCGAACGAATAAATAAATAAATAAATAAATAAATAAATAAATAAATAAATAAATAAATAAATAAATAAATAGTGCTCTGGCAAACCTGTTAAGTTCAAAAGGGGCCATTTTCCAACAGGAGAGAAGATTTGCATACTTTACCTGAGTACTTCTCACTTGGTAACTTTCCTCCTACTCTTCTTGTCTTTCAAACTGCTCTCTCTCTCTCTCTCTCTCTCTGAAGCCCCTTAAAAAGCTATCAAGGAATCAAAGTTCATAGAAAGATTTGAGACAAGATTTGTCTCAAAACTCTTTGTCAGAATTCAGAGTTAGAAAGCGCATATCACTCCATATTCAGAATTAGCCTGGTGTGAAGCAGAAGGATTAGCAACAGTTTAGAGACATGAAATGACCATGCCATGGAGGGTATGTGGGAAATCGCATAGTAGCAAATTGAACTACTGTGATATATCGGCTCTGGGAACATTTAATGGAAACTAACTACACTTATTCACACATTAGAAATAATAGAAATAAGCAAAGATTGTCTAATGCTTTGAGGTCTTGTTATCATGATCAAGGCTTCCCTTCAGGCAAGTACTTTATGTAGAAACCATTTCATAAGAATTACTTTCCTCCCGTTTCATCTTTTGCCAAGCTTTTGAGCAGGAAACTGAGTCAATTCCTAGGGACTGTGTGTACCAGGGATGGACAATTTCAGGGAGGTGAAGATAACCAATGGGCATTTCAATGTTGTCCTATCAGCTGCATTCCAAAAAATAGGTGGGCTAGGGCAGAGAAGTGGCTGGGATCAAGATGAGTACAGTAATTTGATTTTTCTTTTCTTCAATTGTGTCTCATTCTCAGAGACTGTCTAGATAAGTTCCATACATTTTACTGTGTGAGAGTTTGGCAGCCATATAAATCTATTTTTAAAAATATGTAATATATAAATTTACTGGTAATTATATAATTTAATTAACTAAATTTAATTATTAATATCATCATTGTTAATATATTTTTATAAATCCTTTCCATCATATTACAAATGACAATTCAGTTTGTCATTTTGTCATGGCAAACCTTTGGGGGATGTTGAGACCAGAATCGCAGAACCTGGGTGTGGAGTGAAAAGGGGAATCAGCCTAGAATCTCTATGTAGCCACTAGGGAACAAGAGGAATCCAATCCCTCTTGAGTACCATTGTCCCTTATCTAACTCTAAGCAGCTGCTAAGCATTAGGTGGGAAGATTGCTGTGCATAGACTTTTAGTAATAAATCAGTGTAATTGGACCTTTGAGTGTGGACCTGGTCTTTTGTGCATGACAGACCCCCAGCTAAAGCTTTTGGGGATTACAGACTATTTTGTAGGTTCTCATTGTATATTTCTGGTCTAAAACATTTTGTTTTTTAAAGCTGTATATGATCCTTATAATTACATTCCAGTATCCACCAATGAATGTCAAGGACACATAGTTGATTGGTTTGTTGTGGCCATATTCTGCCCAGTGTTGTGTCCTTTTATTCTCACATCAGTATTGTGAAGTATGCTAGGCCAGGAGATAATGACTTGCCTAAAAGACATGCAGTGAACCTCCATGGTGAGCGAGACGTTCAACTTGGATTTCCTTGTATTAACGCAGTAATAGTTTTAGCAATCTGCCTATAGTTAACATTTATCTCCTGAGAAAAAGCAATGA
Organism: Pantherophis guttatus; assembly: GCF_059756535.1. Classification (NCBI taxonomy): domain Eukaryota; kingdom Metazoa; phylum Chordata; class Lepidosauria; order Squamata; family Colubridae; genus Pantherophis; species Pantherophis guttatus. The sequence continues at coordinate 34,624,665 of NC_142065.1, read as the reverse complement.
CTATACATACATATATACATCTGAGGGGAGTAAGGGAGATGGGTGGTTCTTAAATATGATAAAAAAGCAAATAAATAAAATTAAATAATAAAGAAATAAAAATTAAAAATATGCTTATTCTGGGAGTGATCCCACTATTTTCTTTCCCTTCCATTAGCCCTTAACAGAAGCAAGGATTCTATCACAGATTAATTTATTTTTTTATCAAGAAAAGGATTTTCATTTGCAAGCTATGAATTTTATAGTAGCAAGAATGTGTCCAAACAAGCTAGTTTCAGAATGTTAGCAACGTGGCAAAGGGGAAGTTGATGTAAAGGAAGCAAATCTCCTTTAATTTTTATTTCAACAAAAGACACCACTGGTTTGTTTTGTGGGTGCTTCCTGACTTTCCTTTAAATGTGTTGTGGTTTGTGAGAGAGCCTGTGGCATAAAGATAAGCAGTGGGAAAGTTCTGCCTTTTTCATTCTTCATGGCAAGTTGTTGCTAAAGGGCATAGCAAGCAGTAAAAAAGTGGTAAGCCTTTTGGTTAGATGTAATGATATTAAAGGACACTGTTTTGTATATGAGAGCATCAAGTAAAAGAGATACACAGGAAAGGATTGTATCAGTGAAAATAAAAATTATTTGCAAGCCTATTTTTCACATTGAGTCATGTTTTGAACTTATAACTTGCCAGGCACAGCCACAAATGTTTTTTTTTTTAAAAAATAGCTAATCAAGAAGAACTAATTTAATTAGGCTGCACAGAGAACAGCAACACACAACCTTCAAACTGTAATTATTTTGTCTTAGTCTATTATCACTCATTACAGAAGGCTTGGATATGGAATATAAGGCTCATACGCTGCCAAAATATATCCACTATTGCACACAATTCTGTCACTTGGTGGTTGAGCACATCCTTTGTAGGCTAAATTTTCCCAATTCATTATTTGGCATCTCTGGGAATTTTGGAATGAAGATGCTGGAAAGGCTAACAATCACTCCTATTGGGGTTTTTAATTACAATTTCCTTTCTCTCTGACTAGAGGCTGTGATGCCTGTAACTGATGGAACTATAATCCTGGGCCCATTGGGATGAACTGAGATATATAGTACTAAGAAAAAAAGCAAATATATAAAGTGTGGTGCATTAGTTAAGATGCAGGTCAAGGAGAAGGTAGCATGATGTTCTAGTCTACCTTCAATCATGGAAACTCACTGGGCAACTATGGGCCAATTTCTTACTTTTAGCTCAATCTATCTTACAGAATGGCTGTTGTGGGAACAAATAGGAAAAGGGAAGACTATGTATCTGTCTTGAGCACCTGTTCAAAAAGTGGGATATAAATCTAATGAATAAACAGGAGCCATGATAAGTCAACTCAACAGTGATGGGTGGGGAAAAAGTGTGATTGTCATTTTCTGTTTATAAGGGTGTGTGTCTTTTTTTTTTTTTTTTTTTTTTTACAAATGGACAAAGAATATGGGACAGAGAAACCAACTTAATAATTTTTAATAATTTTTTTAAATAAAAAAGAATGCAGAGAAAAACAAAAATTAATACAATACATAGGAAATAAGAGAACTTGGAGTAGCTCATGTTATGCATCCTGTGTGAGGTAATTTCTCTTAGTGATGATCAGTATCTCTGAATAAAGATACTTATTGGCAAATCTCTTCATTTTTATCCAGGTTGACAGGTAGGTATCAGGCCACTTAGCTACTATAAATACGCTAAATGGCTGACTCTGAATTAGACCAGCTTTCTTGCTTTGGTTGCCAATGTTTTGACAAATTCAAATATTTGTCTAAGAGAAGACTTATTAGCTGTGGTAACACTTATGGCCATGACCACAGAGATGCTGAGATGATGTGGACTCTTCCTTTTAGAATAAATCTGTAACATGACGACATTGCTACACTACCATAGTGGTGCTTTCCAGGCATGGCTAATATAGGAGTTTGGGAAAATAATTTCATGATGGCCAAAATGCTAGTTGCTAAGATCTCACTTCTTGCAATAATTACATCTTTCAATGATGCTATTGGGGGAACTTTTGAGGCCATCTAGTAGTAACTATGTAAATGTTACCTTACTGTTGGTCATTTTAGGATTAGGAATGCACAAGAAATCATGGTTCATTTGACTCTGAAAAATATGATCCATTCAGAATGTCAGAAAGATTAAATTTGATTTATGCTGTTAATCAGTGGAGCTTAAGACAAAATAAAATAGAGCTCATTTGTTCCCCACAAAAACATCTTATGAATGGATTGGTTTTAAACAGTAGCAATCAGGAGGTATAAATATGTGTGGATAAAAAATAATGTGATTAAAACAAACATTTTATTCATATTGATTTCAGCCTGCAGCTCTAGGATTTAATATTGTCTCTGCAGATTCACAGCAGCTGATCCATCTTAAATTTGAGGAGGCTGATAACACCATGTAGTTTTATTTACAATACTTTTTTTTCAGATTCCATTAGGTTTTCTATTTTTGAAAGGAGGTTACAGGACCACAATTACCACTAATTTTTTCCAGTTAGTAATAAATCCCAAGAATGTCAAACTTGCTTCTATTAAAATATGATGCTAATTATGTCTTACTTCAAGGATCCAATTCTTCTCTTGTAAATATATTTTTGCTTATTTATTATAATATTAAACAGTCCATTAGCAATAACTACTAGGATGACCAACTCAGCCCAGCAGTACAGTGATAATATAGTGACAAATTTTCCATAAACATGAGACTGCTGTGGGGTACAACAAGGCTTTTAATATTCTAAGTATTTGTCTTTATAATTTGCCTGTCCTGGCTTTATATATTAAGACCTTGGTCACCAGGGTTGCCTACACAGGACAATAAAAAAAGTCAAGATACATTGAAAAAATGAAATTTTGGTACCACCTTCATGGCCATCATCTTGGCTTTTTTACTATACACTGGAACAACCCTGTCACCATAGGTAAAAAAGATGAGAATTAAATGATGTCCCAATGAACTACCATTCTTAAGGGAAATAACTCAGAATGTGGTACATTATTAGCATCTAGAAATGTATCAACAGTTTCTATCCAATTTACAAAATTAAAAGGTAAACTATATTTTAGAGAGGAGAGCAAATCAAGCAATATAATTTTCTGTAAGAGTGTTAATGTTTTGCATTTAGGATTACATGGAATCTTTCTTTTATTTTTTGGTTATAACAGTTCGATTGGTAAATTAGCAAACATTGTCTTCCCTGGTGAAGCCAACTGAAAAATCATGAACAATCATCCTTTGTAAACTTTTAACATTATCTAAAGAAAGACCAAAATAAGTTTACCTTTTTCTTTCAACATTTAATGTAACACTCTTATTCATGTCCAGTTAGAAATAGAAACAAGTTTCAGGAGATTAACTTCCAACCAGTGCATAGCATTACAAAATGCATAGAACTGCTGTCATAGAATATACAGTCTGAATAAAAAACTTTAAAACCAGTTTCTTTTGTTGGGAATATTCACTGAATTTATCTCTGTATATACTAAAATTATTTTTCAAGTTGTTATAGGTTCTGTGTATTTTGTAGAATACTATAAATATTTTCAGGAAAGAAAACCAATTAATCTCCTCAAGCTGGTTTTTCCCCAAAACTCCCAAGCAAATTATGACTTACTAGGAAATATGGGCCATACCTAAAGGGTAACAAGGAGACAAAGGTCAAGATAAGCCATTCTCCATAGATCTTCTCTAGGTCTTATCTTAACCTAGAGAAGACCACTCAGTCTTCTCTAGCTCGATGCCTTCTAAATATGTTGAGACTACAACCACTACAATTCCCAGCAATTTTTACCCTTGGTTAGGAATTAAGGTTGGGGGAGAGGAAAGCTCTTTTATAGGAATTAAACTCTTCATAAGCAAATTAGACTTGCCAGTCTTTTAGTAGCAATCACCTGTGTGATCTGCAGATATTTTTTTGCCTGGTATGTTAATACAAGAAAGGAAAGCACAGTCAGCTAAGTATCTAAGGTTATGTTGCTATTAAATGTACATGACATAAATAATGTACACCAAGAGCATTCATACATTTTAAAAATGTTATAAGGCAAATCCCTAAAAACAAGTGTGGGCTGCAAACTCTAGAGAGCAGCAATGGGATGCAGAAAACTCTTCTCGGCTGTCAAATGGTGGTCCACAAGATTTTTGCAACCCACATCTTGTAGCTCTTCTTAAAAGAGCATTAAAAGTAGAAAGGAAGCTTTGTGGGTCTTACCATAATGATGTAACTTAGAATAGGGTTTTAGTAACAGGCCCTTGGTTATATAATTCTCTCTGTGTGGCTATAACTGGCCCCAGATTGTTCAGTTTTAGATAGCAGCTTTATTTATACTGCCTTGAGTATTTGATGGGGTTTTTTTAATGCTCATATAAACTGTACTCTTATTGAGCCATGATAGAGTCATATATAGGAATAGCTGTACTAATCAATCTAGATTAAAGATTCTGTAATAGAATGAGCAGATAGTGAGTGTTATTTTTTTCCTTGAGGAATCCAAGATGTTCTATTTCTGACTGCAAGAGATTCCTTAAAGATACAAATTCATGTTTAGGGGTAAACAATGCACCCTACCACTCATTGGCCCACCTTCCATTTTTATTTCTAAAACAAAAATGAATCCAGGCTATACACTGACTTTTCTTGCTTTTAGAAATCCAGCAAACAATTTAGACAGTCCGACATTCTGTTGTCTACTATAATCTATTATTATAGTGAGCCCTTGAAATGCTATCTGATTGGACATTTCACTTGAAAATGCTATACTAATACTTAATGCAAAATAGCAAATACTGTATTGTTTTTATTTCACTTTGACTGCTTGGAATAGGGGGGATTGATGCAGCCATGTTATTTATGGTGCTACTGATGTGGCTGGACACCAGTTCCGTCATTCCTGTTATCATAGCTAGTTAGTCCTCCAATCAGCACAAGTATTAATATGTAAAATAGTTTGTATAGCTCATAAAAACACTTTTTTTAAAAAAAAATACATTTCACTATATCAACCATAAAGAGAAAATAAAGGAAAATTTCTTTCAGGATGTTTAAATGCAAGAATAATCTTGAAGAGCTATGATTGTCTTTAACTAGCAACTGCTATTATCATGCATGAAATGTGTGTAGACATTGTATTCATATCCCCGTGCATTTTAGTCTGTTCAGGCTTTTAATTTATCCACTGATGAGAATTTCCTGAAGGCAAAGCAAGATCTCCAAAGCATCTTTTGATACCTTGACTCTATCTTTCTCTACCAGCTGGACAAGTAATTCCTCTAGCAGGGAGTCTGTTTTAGTTATGTTGGCTTCCCATATGTTTAGGACTTCGAATTGCTAGGGATTGAGCATCCTTTCTACTGCAGATGTTTCTCTTTATAGAAATGTGGATGCAGTTCCAAAAATTATCCATCACTGAACTGCATTCTGTATTCCAGAATGCAGATTGATGGGAAGTGGATCATGCAATGAAAACATTCTAAAATTCAGAGAAGTTCCCTTTCTCCAGGAAAAACACTTTGCTTGTGAGCTTCTCAGCTTTCCATGCAACCTGAAGTTAACAAAAAACAAAAAAAATTAGGGACTTCTTTCATAAATTTGTTCTGTGAATATAATGCAACAAATGCAACTCTTGCAACCAGCCTTTTGGTTAGTCTTCTTTCCCTTTTCTGTTTACTTCCTACTAAACCTGAAACTATCTGCAAATATAGCTGGTGGGTGGATTGGTTTCTTCATATTTATATAATGGACTGAATCATAGTGGGAGTAAAGAATGGTACATCAAAAGCTAGGGCTAAATGCAGATTAAATCTGGAACAGATTTGATAGGTTCTTTCTGCAATGTTATATCTACTCTTTTTTTCATTTCAGGTTTTTGTGGAACAGTATGTCCTTTAAGACCAAATAAAACCACTCATAATTATCTAGCTCTATTGCTGTCCTTGTAAACAATTTCCATTAGATTGTAGTCCTCCAGCTCTAATGGAAGTAATTCCTGCCAGAGAGCAATGCCTTTGTCTTTGAGATATTGGGTATACAATAACTTTTCCCTGCATAGATAAATAACGCATGATATATATTTTTTCTTGAGTTGCAAGCTTGACATTGGCAACACAGAGAGATATTATTAAGTGTGCGTCACTTTTTTGTTCCAAGTAATATTTTTGGTAAAACAATGTTGTCAGAGATGACTGAAAATCTAAAAGTTTATTTAACTGAACAAAGTATTTACCAAATATTTTATTCCTGGTTGTTTCATAAACAAAAGTCTTTTTTCTTTCTTTGTTTTAGCCATGATACTTCTATAGATTTTCCCTTCCTGCACAATATTGAGTGTGAGAAGCAAGAATGTTTTTTGCTTCCTGATAGAAAGATGAAGGTTTACTTCTCATCTAATCACTCTAAGACTATTTTGTGTGTTCATAACAGATATGCAGAGTGCACAGAAATGGGGAAGAAAAGCGATTCCAATAGAAAACCCCTCAAATCTTCAATATTCCATTAAAGATTTGAGATATTATTAGATGAACTATACTCAAAATTGGGAATCCTGCAGAAGATAAGATCTCCACCTGTATATGCCTCCTTTAGTTCAAAGTAACCAATTTTCCAGCGTAAGCAATTTTCAAGAGTGCTAGATCCATGTTTAGAAAACCTGTCTACTGGTACTATATAAGAGTGCTAGAGTTATATTCAGAAATGACCTGACTGATAGAACAAAGATAGATGGAGCAGTGGTGGGTTGCTCAGGTTCAGTCCGGTTCTTGCAAACTGGTAGTAAAAGCGGTGGGAGGCTCTGCCCACTCACCTGGACATCATCATGGATGATCTGCGCATGCGCAGAAGCTTCTATGCATGCGCAGAAGCACACATGAGCTCCCGTTATGAACCAATATTAAAGGTAAGTAGAACCCACCCCTGATATGGAGGGTTGCGTGGAGTAAAGAGGAAGGAAGTACAGTACTCTCAATTGTGCCAGAATACCTTCCTGTTACTTTATTATACTCCCTCTTCCATTCCTCCAGTAATCTACTAGTAGTATGCTCATATTCAAACATGAATATATAGGTGGGTGCTTCCATCCCCTAAAAACCATCTACATTAGTCCACTGTGCATCAAGGAAGGCAATTAGGAGTTATCTTTCTCACCACAAGGGGATGGAAACGAAATGAAGCCAGGGGAATCCACCATTAACTTGGCCTAGATGATGCAGTCACAGGCCTAGTTTTTGTGTTAATCAGGGCAATGTTTTTCTTCTGCTGTGGGACTGAAGGACAGCATATTATGCAACTACATATAAGGAAAAGCCATAGATAGTTCAGGAATGGTACAAAGATGAAACATCAACAATGTGAAGTGAAATATGAATTGTAGCAGGAGACCTGTGTTGGTCTATAGTGGCAAAATAGGAGGAGACTGGTAGCACATTTTCAAACAAATTTTATTAAAAGGTACGCACTGTCAGGAACTGATTCAAAGCAGGCATAGTAGCCCAAGAAAAGGCTATTGAGTAAGAGGCATTTTCTTTTCATTCTTGCTTGTTCTAAAGCATCTCTTTCAAAGGAATAGCACCGCTCTTGGAAAATGAATCACTCATTCTCATTGTACCACACGTTATTCAAATTTATCATAACAAGTTCTTATCTATAATGGCCTCAGATCTACTGATTGTGTTACCTCAGGCAAGCTTTGTGCATGCTTCCTAAGTCTCTTTCTAAAGATACCCAGGCATTTGTGTGAGGTAAAAGTTGTAGATAGATAGAGCTAGACGGACTGGAAAATTATGGAGAATTGTAGGTATGGTGTTGGTGTACTTTAAATTGACATAAATTTGCTTTCTTTTTTTAGTCTTTTGGTTTCTTACTCCTTTTCTGTGCTTTTTATTTTCTTAAATGAGAATACATATGGATATATATTCAGTTTGTTTTACACTTTCTGAAAGCTTATGGCTATCAGATCTCAGTTGCAAAACCCCAAATGATCAAGGGATGGCAGCAAAGAGATACCGACAAAATTTCTGCAGTATTTCTCTAGGTTTGTGGACTTCAGCCCTCTGAATTGCTTGGGGAATTCTGGGAGTTGAAGTATACACATCTTAAAATTTCCCAATTGTGGATATCTGGATTTTTTCAGCCTGTTATCCATACTTAAATGAAGAGGTTATCTGTATGTGCCATTGCTGTGAATTAGAAGAAAGGTATGTAATAAGTGTACTAAATAAATACATTGTATTTATTCAATAATGGTACTTTGGTTAGAGGGAGAAGAATCACCAGTGAATAGAGTTCTGCTTCCTTATGATATTGAAATTATCTTAAAAATAAAACACCGGTCCAATGTCATCTATGAGTAGAACATATTCTGCTCCATAATTTTGGGATAACAGGAGAGGATGTAAAAAAAAATACTGTTAGACAATCTTGCTTTGAAGAACAAAGTCTCATTTATGTGATAGCAATAGATGAAGATACAATTGCAAACTAGATTTGATTTGCTACCATCTCTTTCTTGATTTCTGCATGATGTTCAGATTACACAAAATTAAAACTTCACCAATGGTTTGCTGATTTTTAAAAAGATTTATTTATTTATTTTATTTTTATTTTATAACATAACTGGGCATCTTCTTCTGGGTTAAGAATTCCAGTTTGTCATGGTGTGGGATCAGGATAGAAAATAGGGTGGGGCCAGGAAAAAGTTAATCCAACAATGAAAATAAATCACTACAAAATTGAAAACGAATCCCTCAATTGCACAACAAAAAAGGATCATGCTTTATCACATATAACAAACAAACTCTTATTTTAGCCTTTTAATATACTGCTGCTTCTGAATCTTGACCACAAAATTTGTTGCTAAATGATAGAAAGAAGAAAAAAGATTCTGGAGACTGCAGAAAGGCATTGTAGGGCCTGTAGCTGACCCATATTTTGCCAACTCCTGCAACATGATATGGCAATGACTTGCCTCAAATCCTGCTAAACTGATCAGCATGTACACGGCACTGTATTTTCTGAAACAACTAGTCAAGTGTGAAATAACTTTTTAAAGTGAAACTCAATTGGATTAAGCATATATCGTTTATCTGTTTTCTTCTCTATTCAGTGTTTCTCTGTGGCTCTTTTTTATAGTCACAGGTACTACTTAAATAGATCACACCACAAGACAATAAGACAGCATTGATGCAACTCTATACTTCTAACGGATGTTAACAACTGTCTCATACTATGGGAGTAATCTGACTTGTCACTGGTAAATGGACTGTGAACAAGCTCAGTTGTTTCTCACAAATCATATTAACCTGCATTAAAATGAAAGGAAAAAGAGGAGCCATTTACTTTAAACAGCATTATAAAAATAAACTAAAATTACATTATGACAGTGGGAGTAACTATTTGTTCCATAGCTTTTTCTGAAAGAAAAAAAGAATAAACTCTCAAAAGATTTTCTATATCAGTAGTAAGATATGCTTTTGGTAAAACAATGCAAATAGGAAATATCTGAAGTAGTTTTGGGGACATTGTACTGAAACTCTAAAGCGATCTGGACTTGCAAAGAAATTAAATGTTTAAGAATGCAGTGAAAGACAAAGCCTTCCTTCCTTCCTTCCTTCCTTCCTTCCTTCCTTCCTTCCTTCCTTCCTTCCTTCCTTCCTTCCTTCCATTATTAACCAACTTTAATTATACTTTGCATGTACAAAGTTGGATTAAAACTATCAACCCATGAAATAGCATTTTAGATCATAAAGTCAGAACATTACAATATCCTAAAACCAAGAACAACCAGAACAGCAGACAACAAAATACATAGCAGCACGGATTCAATTAAAAGCCCCGGTGAACAAATACATTTTCAGCAAATTCCTGGAAAGTGCAACAAATTAAAGGGCATCCTCACCCAGTGTTAATGACTGACTGACAATATAAAGGGGAAGTCAACATTGATATTGATATCTTATGCCATCCAGGACTTTATTTCACATTCTCCCATTACATTCATGGTGGATTCAGAAGGAGTTCAAAGCAAAGTCAGGAGATAAAAATGGGAGGTGGAATTTTTAAAAAACCGATTTCTTGAGAAATCTGAGATTTATTTTATATGTATATATATGGTCTTGTAACAAAATTTTATAGGGTAACCTTATTGGTTATTAGGAGTACCCCTTTGACCAGCTACTTGTCCCCTTCAGTCATGGGCTATTTCACTGATACTCACAGGCATAGCTTTTCCATTTAAAATGATTCACAGGCATCATAATTGGAGTAATTTGGCAGGGGGAGTTATAAAATGCAGTCTTTTTTATGTGTACTTATAGAAACTCAGGGATTTCTCAAGCATGATGAAATCTCCTACAATGTTTCTCAGTGGAATTATATTGGCTACACTCCTAGTAGCAGAAGCCATCTAAGTTCACTATTCGAAATAGCATGGTATGAACGAGACACCTAGGAACCAGTTAAAACTGCAGCATGAAAGCAAGATGAAGGATCCAACTGCTACAATAAACATGGCAGTGAAACCTATCTGGTAGTTGGTGCAGATACACAACACTTCCCTGCCAATAACTGTGATCATTAGGACTTCTGTCATTCATTCACTGGTTTGTAAAATACTGATTCTCTATGCACACTTCCTGCATTAATGTGGTGTATTACAATCCCAAACTGTATGGGAAGTATTGTCTTAGTTGTTTTTGTAGTGGTTCTAAACCAGCTACTATGAGGGTTTTGTGAAGCACAGAGAAAATGTTTTATTGGTATATATTCATCCTGATTATATTCAGCCTTGGGTTATAATCTGTTTTACGCACCAGCCTATTTCCACTAACAAATGAGTGTGCTTGTCTACTATACTGGTTTTGCAAGTTGATGGGTTGCTGAATTGCTTTTGGATAAGCCAGTCCTTAATCTTCTATAAGGTTCAGCCCTTTGGCCATGAGGTAGAAAATTTGAATCTTCTCATGAAGCTCTGTAGTGAGAAAACTACTAATAGTTCAAATACTTCAGAGAGTGTTTTTAACTATGTATGTGTGTCTATGTATGTATTATTTATCCATATTTTTTTATTTGCAAGCAATAAAAATATGAAGTTTCAGATAAAGCTTGGAGTAATTTCATATACCGTGTTTCCCTGAAAATAAGATATTTTTATCTTATATTTTTTTGAACTCTGAAATAAGTGATTGGTCTTATTGCCATGCACTCAAAAGCCCGATTGGGCTTATTATCAGGGGATGTCTTATTTTGGGGGAAACAGGGTAGTTCTCAGGTCATTGCGATCTTAGGTCATTAAAAGTCATTTTAAATAAAAATGCTTTGCAGCATATACTCAACCCCATAAATCTCTTTAATATTTCCCGCAGTATCAATAGAAGAAGCAAAGAATAAGCCTGGAGTTGATCAAGTAGTTCCCAGGAAGAGATCCATAGTGATCAAATAGCCCTGGAGAAGTCCTACTGCAATATGTGGATTGTCATGGACATACTAGAGACCACTAGAATTGCCACTGTTCCTTGTGGCATCCTCTTTTAAGGAAGTTGGGACTTCCTTAAAATCAACCTGGCAGAGTTCATTGCTCAACCCTCTTTTCCCATTATAAAACTTTTAAAAAATATTTTGGCTCTTTCTTTAAATAAATATCTTGATAATTTTGCCAGAAGACAGCTATATATTCGCCAAATTAATCTATCATAACAAATTCATATCCTTGTCCTAAAGGAAATCTGTGTTATCTCAGTCATTACCAGTTCAGTTGTGTGTTAGCCTTTCTCACCCACAAAGCAATGGCCTTTCAACATGCCTGTAACAGTGACGCCATAACCGTCTTTGGATGAAATTACATCCCCCTTTGGACAAACATCTGTTGCTGGTTTCTCCTTTTGCACGACAGTCTACAATTCCCTCTGCCAAACAGGAAGAACCTCTGGTTCATGGGCAAGAAATACAGGTACTCCTTGTTTTAGAGCCATTCATTTAGCAACTGTTAGAAGAAACAGCAGTGAAAAAAGTGACTTACAACTGGTCCTCACACTTACAACTAAAGCAGTATTCCCATGGTCACATGATCAAAATTGCTGCACTGCACTTGTCAACTGGCATGCATTTATGATGGTTGCAGCATCCCAGGGTCATGTGATCACCATTTGCAGCCTTCCTAGCTAGTTTTTGACAAGCAAAATCAATGGGCGAAGCTGGATTCATTTAATGACTGCATAGTTTGCTTAATAACTGCCATGGTTTCTTTAACAACTCTGGCAAAAAGTTCATAAAATCAAACACAACTCACTGCCAACTGCCACTATCAACTGCCTTGCTTAACAAAGGGAATTCTGGTGGTATGTTGAGGAATACCTGCAGTCCCATTTCAACCTCTGCCTTGGTCTCCCGTATCTGAGCAGTTCTTCTCTCTAGAAACATTTGCCAACTGGGAATACAAATGTGTTAGTTAGTGCTGAAAAAGTCTTTCTTTTCAAAATTTGGAGCAAGAAAAGTTTCTCCAGCTTGGTAAGGCATCTCCATGTCCATTATGGCACTTTATAGTAGCCTTTTGCCTTTTCACTTGAAGTGCCACAACAGAGATGAAAATCCCTCCCAGAAGCTGAAGAAAGGGGAGGCTGTGAATAGTCTTAGTATGCTATGCAATGGAGTGGAATGGCCATCCCATTCTGAGCTCTTGTCATGCCCAGTGCTTACACGTGGCCTTCAGTAAGTTGCTCTAAAGAAAGTCTATTTCCCACCTAATCACTGCTATATTAGATATATGTTATATATTTACATTTATTTATGTTATATATATATAATGATACACACACACACACACACACACACACACACACACACACACACACACACATATGTATACATATATATTCAGAGAAAAGAAATTTCACATCTCTTGGGCTCCTAGACTTACATCTGATGTTAGATGACCCTGTTCACCCATTGAATTTTAAAACTACTGAAACCTGGTTTTCTATTGCATCCGATAATTATATTGATCTAGGGAACTGAAATAATTTACAGGTGGCCAACACAATACAATGTTTACTGTCTAAAATGTTCAAGAATTGATCGATATAGTACTTCAGTAAATAAGTAGCAACTGAAAACAAGTAATCAGAAAAAAAAATGCCTAAATAAAAATCCCAAAACACTTTAAAAAAACCCTGCAGAATAAAATGACGACAACAACAATATACAGGCTACTGCATAACAAGGGAGGAAAAAGAATTAATTTGGGAAAAAATAATGACTTTTTTTAAAAAAAGTTGTAGTTTGGAGCTGAAAACTTATTAAATTGGATGACAGACGGGCAACCCTTGGGAGAGTTGAGTGGGGAGGTGTGAAATGTGTGGACAACACATAATTATGTAGGATAATCAAGTAGCAACAATTATTCTCAACTTCAGTGATGAAAGAACAAAAAGGCTGCATAATGGTAAAGAAATTCACTGCTGATAAGTGCAAGATAATGCACATGGCAAGGGACAATTTGGACTCTTGTGCACATTACTAGCTTCTAAATTGACTGTAACTGTTCAGGAAAAAGCCAGGTGTCATTGTGGGAAAGAGTGATATAAACATCTGCTCAGTGTTCAGCAGCCATTAAAAGTATGGAAAGATCCTAGAGTGCTCTGCATTGCCTTGACACAGAATAAAATCAGAAATATTAAATTATCCTTCAGTGTTGTATTCTTTTTCATCCTGGCAGTACAAGTCTCTCTGAGAAGGATGGAGGGGAAAGAGAGAGGGGATTTATGAACATAAACATTTCCCTGATTTCATTGTTTCCCACTTTTTCATCTCACATACAACTTTTTGCTAAGAAGGTCATTGACCTGGTCAAGGGTAGCTGTAAAATGGGGAGTACATCAGCTTGTATCTGATTAAACTACCTGCATAGGTAGTATTAAATTAGCCCTAAAAACTTTTCTTTTCCATCAAGCAGGGCTGGCATGAACCCCCCCCCTTTTTTTTTTTTTTAGTTTTTTAGCTTTTTAAATTGTCAAAGCGGTTTTAGTTTTCAATGTTTTAAATTTTTGGGCCACAGTTATTTAATTCTTTTAATAATTTTAAATTTTGTATTGATATGTGTTTTAGTTCTGGCTGTGCACCGCCCTGAGTCCACTTGGAGAAGGGCGGGATATAAATTGAATAAAATAAAATAAAATAAAATAAAATAAAATAAAATAAAATAAAATAAAATAAAATAAAATAAAATAAAATAAAATAAATTGATTTGCCCATCGTTGTTATTGAAACATTCTCTTATTGGCCTGTTTTATGTTGTGTAAATTGCATCATACTATTTTCCATGTCATTATAAATGTCTCTGCATACTTTACAGTGCAGTATACTGATTTATCTCTTTGAATGGTCTTTATTTGTACATGGTGCCATTTTTGTATTATCTCTGTTGTATTACAATACAATAATCTGTTCCTCATTTCTGGATTGAGATTGATACAGGTGTGGAAAGAGAGTTTGGCTTGAGATGAAGCTCTTTCAAAGTATCCTTTTCAAGCTGCCCTGTGAAAAGCAGCCTGCTTCCAAATGTCAGAGTAGAGTAATCTTGTCATTTCACTTCATGCCAATAAAGGTCCCAGTCCAGCTGGTCCTTGATGCTTTGCAGAGGTGGATCTGGTTGCCTCACTAAGGCAAAGCCCTGGCGGAAGTGCACCATCACCTCAAGTAGGTGAGGTGTCTCCATGAGGTGGGTTAGATATGAACTTATATGTCTGGTTTGGAAAGTGTTGTTGATTGTAACTTTAGGCCAAAAGAAAAAACATCAACAGATTACCATAACAATTTGCATGTATTAAAAAGGTTGTCTCAACATCCATTATTGATTGATTGATTGATTGATTGATTGATTGATTGGTTCGATTTATATGCCGCCCTTCTCCGGAGATTCAGGGCGACTTACAATGCGTTAAGCAATAGCCTTCATACTTTTGTATATACCTACTTAGTAGGGCTTTCGGCCCCCCCCTAAGCGGTGTTCTTTTTTATATAAAGTCAGTTTATTGCCCCCACAATCCGGGTCCTCATTTTAGCTACCTTGAAAGGATGGAAGGCTGAGTCAACCTTGAGCCTGGTGAGATTTGAACTTGCAGTAATTGCAGGCAGCTGGTGTTACTTAACAGCGCTTTAGTCTGCTGCGCCACCAAGGCTCTATTATATCTTTTTTTTAAAAATAACCACAGGCCAAATTACAGTAATCTTGGAATGGCTTTTTAGTAGCTGGCCTCACTTGATGAGTCAAGTGTACATCCTAAGAGCCACAGTGGCGCAGTGGTTAGAATGCAGTACTGCAGTACTACTTCTGCTGATCACTGGCTGCCAGTAGTTTGGCAGATCAGGTCTCACTGGCTGAAGGTTGACTCAGCCTTCCATCCTTCCAAGGTCAGTAAAATGAGGACCCAGATTGTTGGGGGAAATATGCTGACTCTGTAAACCACTTCAAGAGGGCTGTAAAGCACTGTAAGCGGTATATAAGTCTAAGTGCTATTGCTATTGCTATCGTATAGCTCAAGTCTAACATTCCAATCATAAGCATGCCAGGATGTCCTATTTAAGGATAGGAAGAGCCCAGTGTGTAATACATAAAATCTTAAACTTCATCTGGAGAAAGCCAGTTTAAGCTCACCCCCAACCATGGAAGCTCAGCGGGCAACTTTGACTAGTCATACTCTCTTCCTCTTCTCTTTCTCTTTCAGCTCAACTTACCTCATAAATTGCTGTTATGGATAAAGTGAATGGAGATGACATATAAGCTGCCTTAAATTGTTGGTAAAAAGATGAGAGAAATCTAACAAATAATAATTAAATAATAAATGTTTGGACTGACTGACTGACTGACTGACTAACTAACTGATTTATTTATTTATTTATCTGTTTGTTTATTTGTTTGTTTGTTTTATTTATTTATCCCCCCATCCCCCCAAACTCAGGCTCCATTTGAGTGCTACTCATACTATTCCCTCAAATTGCAGGATTTAAAAAAAACAAAACAAAATCCCATCTGCAACACATTCAGAATATATCTTTCTACAAATAATATAATTTCTATGTTTCTGATGCAATCAGGCTTACAATCACTTTTGTATTCAAGTACAATGGTGATTCCAGATAATTTTGTTGTGTCCAATGTCTCAATCTTCAAAAAATGTCTGTATGTACCATTCTGTATTTTGAAGTACCTAAGCCCTAAGGTTATATATTACATATATACAAGGCTGTCTCCGATTATCTTTTACAAACTTAGTGCTACTCATGAGGTAACAGTCCATTGAAGTGGATATTGGGGAATGAGGTTAGATTGTTAGATACGTTGCTTCTCTTGCATCACTGAGTTAAGACAGCACACTAGATTATGATATGGTTCGCTCAGTTTAGCAGGTTTGGTTAAATTCAGCCCTCATGGCTTATAAACCATGACTTCTTATACAAGTTCTGCCAATTGTGGTTTGTTCCACAAATTATGATTTAAAACCTGGCTTAGTATGAAACAGTTTCCATGGGGATGCCATGTTTACTTTTGGCCAATATAGCTGTTCATCTCATCTCCAAACAACTGTGTCAGTAGATATGATTAATGGTTATAAATCTGTAATCATTTGCCTCTTTCAAAAACCAGGATGATGCCAGCCACCTGCTCAGTGTCCTTTTGTGGACCTTGCTTCTTCCTTCATTCAGCAAATGTTTAAAATCATCATCCTGATAACTGTTCCATTTCTCTGTTTTCTGTTTTAGTATTCAAAGACGTAATTCCCTAAGGTCTGCTAATTTGTCATCTTCTAATACATCTAATTGCCTAATTATGTGATCAAGCACCATCACAAAACATTGTAACATTTCATTCCCCTGTCTTTCTCCTCCCCAAACTCAGTTTAATGAGATTATTTTCCCAGTCATGCTGATTCTAAATTAGTGGGCCCCAAACAAGCAATAAGATGGCATCCTACAGCAGATGAAGTATGGATGGGAGCATGCCTCTATTGATGGTTCATACAACTGCGGCTTATGAGGGTAGTAGAATCCATAATAATAGGCACTTACCCCACACAGCCTTCTAGAGTAAATGTGAACTTCTATTTGTTACTGTTTGAGGACACTGTTTTTTCTTAATTATTTTATAAATATTGCCCTTAAATTTGGAGCAAATGTCCCCAGTATCCCATCCTACCTGCCAGATCTTCTATTTGTCTTTATCATTCTACCCATCTGTTTATTCTTATTTTGACCCAATTTGTGTTGTTGTTCAAAGAAAGAAAAAGTGAAGCCATGCCAAGCGGAAGCTTCTTTTTGCTATTCTTGTACTGCCCCCATAGACAGTAACTGTAAAGTCAGAATTCTAAGCAATAACAATAGCACTTAAACTTATATACTGCTTCATAGTGCTTTGCAGAATCTCTCTAAACAGTTTACAGAGTCAGCATATTGCCCCCAACAATCTGGGTCCTCATTTTATCCACCTCAGAAGGATGGAAGGCTGAATCAACCTTGAGCTGGTCAGAATTGAACTTCTGGCAGTCGCCAGAATTAGCCTGCAGTACTGCATTCTAACCACTGTGCCATCATGGCTCTAAGGCACACACTAAAGTCTAAGATTTGGCAATAAGTCTCTGTCATACAGCAAGCCGCAGCAAGTGCATGGTGATACAGATCTCTATTGCCTGTGGCTCAGTGGTAGAGCATAGGCATCTAGAAACAGAGGTGGAAAACAGAAATGGAGGAACACTCTCCTATATCCCCAGAGTCTTCTTGCCAGTCAGTGTTACGGGTGTTATGTCTATCTTATATGCAGCTTTATCATTCCTCTCTAGTGTAGTTGTTTCCTGTATCGCATTACTATTCTAGGATTCATCTCTATTGTTCCTGTGATGCATTTCCTGTTCCTATTGTATTTTATTCTCTCTAACAAGATGGCTTCTGCTTAATGATGGCTTATATAGCATTTTAATTATTCCACATGAAAACTGTGCAAACAATTTTAGACACATGAGTTGCTAAACCAGGGATGTCAAACTCACATCGTCACGGTGGCATCATGTGATGTATCACAACTTTTTCCCCCTTCACTAAACCGGGCATGGGCGTGGCCAGCATGTGACGCATCCAGCCTGTGGGCCACGAGTTTGACAGCTCTGTGCTAAACAATCCCATCTATCAGAACCATAAAAGTGGTTTGCCAAACTACCTGCCCCTTGGAGTGAATATTTTTTGAATTTTCAGTTGCAAGTAACTGTGTATGGAGGTTCTCAGACTTACTTCATGGAACGATCTAATCAAATCTGGATTGTGCTACAACACTAGCCAGCCACCAGTGATAACACTGAGTATATAGTGTGCATATGTTCATGGATTATCTTTCCATTTTCTCCCTTTCTGTTGCTATGCTCTTCTCTCTGAACATTTTTTTCATTGAGATACATGTACACTGATTTCCGTATCCTGTGTGGCTTTTTTATTACTTCTATTGTTCTCTCCATACTGTCACTTCCATGCTACCATTTTATTGTGACCATTTGTGTTACTTATTATAGCCTATCTAGGAACATGTGGAACCCTTTGGGAAGATAAAGATGGCAAGAGAAGTCCATGTCTTTACTTAAAATAATTTCAGCTGCTTTGGAGAATTAAAAAAAAAATGATTTGAGTGTTTGAATAGGTGCTGATTGAGGTACATATGGCAGACCTATGCCCAAAATCACTAGAATATGGGTTTATACTGTCCCCATTCAATCAATGAATGTAGCAAGATTTTCACTGATTATTGCTGGATTCTCTTTCCTTTCCATGGCAAACATTCATTTTCTATTTATAAAATGAAAGTCCTCTTTAACGTTTTTGCCTGAATATGTGAGGTAAAGAATGAGGATTTGTGTGTTTGTTGTAACCTTCCTATGCTCACTGAAATTGACATATCAATGGGAGTAAGAAGGAGGGCTGTGTTCAGATTTGCTTGAATATGAGTATAGCGCTCTGTACAGTGTGGCTCCTAGCTAGAGGACATCTCAGTAAGCTGTATTGTATCTACATGAAAACAACAAAACTTTCATCTCTTGATTCTTGACTCTTGAGATCTCTTGACTGAACAAGCATCAAGTATGGAGATTAGCAGCAAGATCTGTTCATCACTGGATTATCTCCGAACTTTAAGGCTTCCTGTCTAATGAATGTGTGGAATTAGCTACAGAGTGCTGGACTCTGTGTATTCATTGAATGTGAAGTGGGTTACTATCAAGGGTGAAATGCTCCCAGATTGGACCAGATTGCCCGATCTGGTAGCACTCTTGGCTGGTGGTTCGGCAATCTGGTAGCGATGGTGGAGAAAAGTTCCGCCCACCTGCCCAAGTGTGATTACTTCCTGGTTTTAACCAGGAAATAATGTGTTTTTTATCTTCTGTACATTTGCAGAAGGTTTTGCGCATGCACAGAAGGTCTGCATGCGCATATGATGCACACGCATGGCACATGCGCTTCTGAACTGGTAAGAAAGGTAAGTTCACTATGAAATACTCCTTATAATTCTATTTAAAAAAAGATAAGAGTAAAGATTTCCTCTGTCCAGTCATGTCTGACTCTACGGGGCAGTGCTCATCTCTATTTCCTAGCTGAGGAAGCCAGAATTGTCTGAAGATGCTTCTGTGATCATGTGGCCACCATGACTATATGCTGAGGTACATGGAACACTGTTACCTTCCCACCAAAGAATTACCTATCGGTATCTACCTGCATTTGTATGCTTATAAACTGCTAGGTTGGCAGGAGTTAGGGCAAGAATGGGAGCTCACCCTGCCACAATGTCACATGGTACTTGGGTCTCAAACAGCTAACCCTCTGATTGAGAAGCCCAGCTTAGTACTTCATACTCATCAAGAAGGTCCCTTGGGCAACCCATGCCAGTTAAACAATAACCCTGTAATTATTCTACCAACAAATCACAAGTCAATATATTTTCGTAATTAGATGCATGAAAACTTAAAAATTGTCCATTATGTCACTCAGCTCTTTCTAAATATGATTTTCTTTGCTTAAATAATCTTGCAGTTTAGGCTTCATAAATCATTCAGGAAATAATGTTTCTCTGTAACTTTTCAAGCATTCTGTTAAACAAGCAGTCCTTCAAACAGAACTCATACTTGGGAAATGAAATCAGATTACCTTTTTAAATTCAGGTTCTCTTTTTCCTGATATACACACACACACACGCACGCACACACACACACACACACACACACACACACACACACACACACACACACACAAAGGCCCATGAGTGTCTCAAGAGCAAGAATGTTTACAAGTTTGTATTTTGGCAATCAAGAAGTGCAAAACTGGGAAGCTACTGCATTTTTTTACTTTATTTTTTTATTGTATTACTTTAATACAATAAAAAAGAGAGAGATATAATGAGAAAAGAGACAAGTGTAAAATGATAATTCAATACAATAAGACAAGCAATTATCTATGTTTCAAAAAATACCAAGAGACCACGACACTGTGAGTTCAACTCCCACTTTAGACCAGTCATTTTTTTTTCTCAGTCCATGATATCAACTCAGGCAAAAAACCAGTTGACTTATTCCTATCATACCAATGGATCAACATTCAGTTGATCCAAAAGAGAGGATCCCACACCTGTGGGAAAAACACTAGGAAGAAAAAAAAGGAGGGTCAAGAAAAATAAAACAGGATTTAATCCTCAAAACTGGTTTAACATTTGATCTATTTCTAACACTCCTTCCTCCTCTTATTTTCCCCCAATAACCCTGTGAAATAGGTTGGTGATTAAAATCAAGTTCATTTTGCTAAGAAATCATGGCTTCTAAATTGTTTTGCATAGGAAGCAAAGTGGAGCTTAAAGGCAAGATGTTTAAAATATTTTATTTTATTATATGTTATTGTTTCATTTTAGTCCTTTCTTTTATTTATTGGACTTTTATTCCACCCGTTAGCCAGAACAGCTCTTGCAGAGCTAACAAAAATTATTTATAGAATCCATTTAGAAATTGTTTAAAAGCCAGATTTTTAACTGCTATATAGCCAATCTCCTGTGCTCCAGTTCTGCATTTTGCAGCTGCTGGATTCATGGAAGTTTTTTTGCCCAGCTCAATACTGAAATGAATTTTGTAACCAGCAGCTATTCATGCAACTTCAGACCCAACATTCCAAGAACTGACTTTCTAACTGAGAAGTGAAGCAAAACTGCCCATTCAAAATTCTGATGGATGCATCAATATCAATTTTTCTTGGTGAAATCTGACATCCAATCTGTCACTTCAGCCACCTGAAATTGATAACATCATTCAATCCAGAAAATAATGATTCATTTAAACTTAATGTAATGTTACCAGAATCTCACATTATCATGTCAAAATCTGGCATAAAATGTATTATTGGATCTAATAGATTAGAACCTGAGGCGATTTCATACTTTTCCTTTCTGATGTTTAATTTTTTTATAGTATAAATAACAAGTGTTAGTTCTATAAATGATTAATTGTTAATCTTATATTTAGAACATATATCCTCATTATTTGACCGCCTATTTCCCCAAGATGGTTTGAAATAATAATTTTTGAAAAGTAATAAACAAGAAGCTTCATTTAGAATCAACATTTATTATTTATTTAGTGACTACTAAATAAATTACTTGATCCTACCCCAAATGGAATGGCATCAATAGCAATTCATTGTAATGTTCTTTCTCAGCTTCAGAATTTATTGTGTTCTGTAATTTTTCAATTTATTTACAAATGAACTTCATAGGAGGGAAGACCTTTTCTCCATGTTACAACTGTGGCAGAGACACATTTAACTGAGGCAAAAGAAAGGTCTTCTCAATGGTTACACCTGAACATAAGCAATGATCTAGAACAGGGGTCAGCAACCTGTAGCTCTGGAGCCGCATGTGGCTCTTTCACCCCTCTGCTGCGGCTCCGTTACTCAAAATATGCATCACAACCGCCAATGTGTGATACTCACCGGCACACAATTTATTGAGCTTTTCAACCCCAATAGGCCAACCATGGATAAATCCAAGAAAAGAAAAGTTTCAAAAGAAAACAGAAAGTTTAATTCAACTACATATGCTAGTTCTGTGGCTGCTCAAGAAATAGTGAGGCACGGGAAGGGTTTTGTGGCTCCTGGTGTTTTCTTTTCTGTGGAAAATGGGTCCAAATGGCTCTTTGAGTATTTTAAGTTGCAGACCCCTGATCTAGAAGGTCAGTTGCAACTATAAAAGATCTACAGAGACAAACCCTTGATAGGTGTGTTTGTTCAGAGAGAAGTGTGAGGGAAGCAGGCTACTGTTCACATTGCTGGTATGGTCTTTATCAGTGTCTACATATTATTGCTGATCAGCAGCTGAAATGCCAGGGGTTTTGATGCCACTCTTGGCATCAAGAGTGGCAAGAAGGATAAAAGGACCTGTGGATAGATGCTGGAGGTTGCCGACTTACAACTTGTTCACTACCGTGTCAGGATGCATTTTTTCCCATCCTTAACACAGCAAGGTGAAGACCAGCTCACAGACTAGCCCAAAAGCCATCCCCTCCCCAAATAAAAAACAAACACTTTTCATGAGATGGGCGACTGTATAAATTTGATAAAGTTAATAAGAGAATAGCCCATGGAGGTGGGAGTGGGGTGGGAGGTTATTATTTTATTAATTTTATTTCTTTTACATTGTGTTTTTATTTCTGTAAGCTGCCTTGAGGGAATAGGCAGCAATATAAAATTTCCAAATAAATAAAATAAATAAAGTCATTGCTGCAAGAACTGGAGAAAAACCTCAGTATACTTGTTACATAACCTGTACCATATCGCCTCTTCAGTTTAAATCAATTTGAGTCTTTTTTTTAAAGCGCGCGCACACACACACACACAGAGGTTTTTAGTCCTCAGCTATATTGCTATGGTCATATTTAACTCAATTCTACAGATCTTCCAGTACAACCACATATAAAAGCATCCCATAGTGCCTAAATAGTGTATTCTTTGTTTTCCTAGTTACCCTATGTCTCTTTTTACGTTGTATTTCAAACTGCTACCTTTGCTTCTTTCATACATGCAGATCTTGCTTATTTCCTCTTTAGAAAGGAGTGGGGGTGGGGAGAGAATTCTTTTATTTGCTGTCATCTTCCAGATGTGTGTCCAGCTGTTCCCTAGCTTCTCTTATCCATTTACCTATAATTTCCATAACAAAAGACATGCCCCTGATTATTAAGGAATTTGAAGTAATCCTTCTGGCTTCATTGGTTTCTGTTTCTAAAAATCCTGATCTTCCCAAATAGCGTTATTCATTATACTCTCCTGGGAACAATAGCTGAATTCTGTGGTAGGGATGGGAGAGTGTTTGCAAATATTCTCCATCAACAAGGAATTAATGATTCTCAGAAATAATACTACCAACTGATTGCAGTGAGACTGTTGCCAGAAAAACTGCTAGCATGTATTTTATGACTGAATATAATCTAGATAATAGGTAGGAAACATTCTAGCAGGAACAAAATGTTGCAGTATGAAATACTGCAGTTTACTGTTTCGGTTGATTATTCTCTGCTCCATTTCCCCTTCCAATCAGGGGAAATGGGTTTCGATCTTCTCCCGCCCACCATCCTAACATTCAGCTAATATTCTATGGTCTCTGCCCTTCCCTTAGGATTGTTTTCTTTTCTTAAAAAAGCAAAACAACAACAACAAAAAACCAAAAAGAGTATATATTTCTGTGATACTTGGTGGCTTTCCAAGCCCACATCTCTTTTACTCAGCTGAGTAGTGCCATTTTGGCAACAGGAGCATTGACTTTCATTATATAAGTGCTGCAAATGAAGGCGGGATTTCTACATGGATGGAAAGGGTATTGGGAAGCCTATAGGTATTATAGCAATGCTTGTTCATTTATCTAGATCAAGTTATTTGTTAAAACCTGAATGCAATAAGTTGTACTAAGTAATTCCTGCCTTTGGAATATTTGATATTACAGGTATTTATCTATAGAATTATAATTCTATCAAATGTTAAGTAAGCTTAACATATTTACCAGCTGCTTCTGTGTCTGAAGAAAATTAAGGTGTATGGGGTGGAATGATGGCACTTAAAAATAATTGCCAGGTAAATATAGCAAAGAATTCAAAACAGTGGCTTTTATAGACAAGGAAAATTGAAATCCATGTGCGGTGCTATTTCATTGGTGTCTTGTCAATACTGAATCTTCCTCTTTAGTCCTTGAAATCACTTTTCTTCAGAAGAATGGCCTATACATCATAACAGCTCATTGCATGTTTGAGGGAATGAATTGAAAGAAGAATGTGTGAATAGCTTTTTATGTTAAATATGAGTGATTGCAGTACAGCCAGGGGTGAAATCCAGCAGGTTCTGACAGTTTATGGAGAACCGGTAGTGGAAATTTTGAGTAGTTTGGAGAACCGGCAAATACCATCTCTAGCTGGCCCCAGAGTGGGGTGGGAATGGAAATTTTGCAATATCCTTCCCCCAGAGGGAATGGGGATTTTTCAGTATCCTTCCCATGGAGTAGGATGGAAATGGAGATTTTGCAGTATCCTTCCCCTGCCATGCCCACCAAGCCACGCCCACCAAGCCATACCATGCCCACCAAGCCATGCCAACAGAACCTGTAGTAAAAAATTTGAATTCCACCACTGAGTACAATACCATCAAATTTAACATGCTTGGCCATTTTCTTTTCAGTTTTACTCATTGTGTTTATATGTGTATAGTTTTCTTTATTCCTTGGAGTACTTTTGCTTTTGTGGTCAAGAACAAATACTCTGTATAGGAATAAGTACTGCTTACCCAATTATATATCCTGATCACTTTTAATATTTTTAATATAGGCTTAGCTAGCTTCCTAGAAATGAGAAAGCTTTTATAGACTTCTATAACTTCTCCTCCTGCCTTTGAACAACTCCTGTTCTCCAACTTTAACTCAGGTTTTTCACTACTAAATATACTAATCAGACAAAATATTATTTTTAAAAAAGTAATTTCATTTCTCAAATTATTTATCTACAGTAAGCTTTAAAATGGTCTGGTTTTAATATAGAATCAGAATATAACAAAAACAAATATTTTGTAATCTACATTAAAAAAAAACATTGTAAATGTCTTTCCTTTTTCCTCTAGGAAAAGATTAGCATCGTAAAGAGTTATCTCCAAATACTCTACATGATTTTGGTGTTTGCATATATGCCAAGTGATTGCTAGATTGCAAGCACAGCTGCTCCTGCCATTTTCCATTTTTCCAAAAAGCTGTGTAATTGCTGCTGCGAACAGTGTGTTCTTGAGAAACTGCTAGAGAATTTCCCTTCTGCAAGTGAGAAAAAAAATGAAATGGTTACAACTCCATACATCCCACTCCTGCACCCATCTTGCCAACTTCTCTGGTCATAGAGAAAGTTGAAAGATCACTTACACACAATTATATTTGCAGTGGTGAACCAAAGCAGATGAGATAGCACATCTGCACTCTTAAATTTAATCTATTTTATTTTAAATTATTCAAAGAGTAAAATAAATGATTACATAAAAGAAAAAAGTGAAAAGGGATATAGTGGATGGAAAATAAAATGTTGGTAAATAAACAGAGAATGTGCAATTGTCATAACATTTAAAATTCATTATTTTATTAATCTAACTAATTGAATTAATTGAATATATCAAACTAAACAATTATATCACCAAGAAATTTGCACTCTTATCTTTCACATTTGTTCTCTTTTATCTGATGATTAATTCTTCAAATGCTCTTGTAAATTGTTTTAAAATGTCTATTTAAAATATCAGATCAAGACAATAAGAGCTGAAAGTATTTTGAATATTTTCAAAAGTGCAAACTTAAGGGAAAGTGATTGCTAGAAAGCTATTGTTTGAAACTGTGTTCAGTTTGTGAATCATTCACTAAAAGGAAGCTACCATATATTTTCAGTGTTTTCTGATGAAAAATACATTAAAGCAAATATGATTGTTCCTGGAACTTCTTGCCACTGGAAATATAATACTGTATGTATTCATTTTTGTAGAAATGGAGATAAGAGAACATTTCACAATTCAGAGGGGAAAAATGCCTGTGAAAAAAATACTTTAAGAAAAATACAAGTGGGCGACTGATAAGAGAGGAGAAGAAACACTACAGAGCAGTTATAATCTGACATGCTGTTTTATAGTACCACTAAGAAAGGACAAATTAAAACTGAAACAGCAGCATTGTCTGAATAGAGATTCATACCTCATTCAAGAATGTGTAT
This sequence comes from Pantherophis guttatus, assembly GCF_059756535.1. Classification (NCBI taxonomy): domain Eukaryota; kingdom Metazoa; phylum Chordata; class Lepidosauria; order Squamata; family Colubridae; genus Pantherophis; species Pantherophis guttatus. Next base: position 34,598,366 of record NC_142065.1, on the reverse strand, counting down.
ACAGGTGAACTATTAGCCTGACAAAGAGCCCTTCTTAGACTATTCTTTGAATTCATCTTTCTCTGGCATTTGTAGTCAGAATTCATACCTGATGAGTAACCCATCCAATCTTGACCCATTCTATCAACCTGCCATTTGTAACATCCATTCAGAACCAATAATGAGTACCTATGAAAGGCTGGGAATTTGTGTTCAGATCAATGGTGGGCTGATTAATTACCTAAGATGCTATTCAGATAACAGGGTTGAGAGCATAGGAAAAAGAAAGAGCTTTCAGAAAAGCTCAGTGCAGTAAACCAAATCAGCTTCGAATGTGTTTTAAGAAGTGCAGAAACAGCCCCAGCAACCGCTGCATCAAAGAAAAGAGACACCGAAAAGCTAGTCTCACAATCAGCAAAATAGGCAGAAGGGAGAAAAGAAATTGCTGAAGCCTATTAAAAATCAGGGAGCCTATTAAAGCAGGATAAAAAGGGACAAGTAAAACAAATCAAGAGACATGGAGTGGCATTTATAAAAGACATCTTTTAACAAAATAGAAAGATTATTTTATGTTCCAACAAAATTCAGAAGAAAAACCCATTATAGAGTCATCTGCCTGTTTGGGTCTACTTCCCACATGTAGAGTTCATCCCTTCTTTGCTGGAAGTGCGGATGGAGGGGAAGAGACAAAGGGAATGTACAGATAGGATGATAAAGGGAATGCTTTTATATGTGGAATATGTACAGTATCACCTAAATATTCAAAAGTCAATGGGAAGGTCTTGAACTCAATAATTGTTGGTAATCTCTTAGAGATTAAATCCAACCCGTACCGATTTTTCTCCATTTGTATGATTTGTTGTTTTTATTTGCAGTAAATTACTGAAAAGACCCATGGAATAACACATTGCAATTTCCTCATATGGTTATTAAAAATCAGTTTCAAATATATAAACACCAGATTGGCATGTGTAAATGAATTTTGCATTATGTACAGATAAACATTTTTTTCCTTTTAAATTTTGGCACATTGATTCACCCATAAATCTTTTAATGCACCCTCTATGCATTAGAAAAGATTTTTCAAAGTGCCCTGAAACCAGTGATGAAATCCAAATTTTTTTACTACCAGTTCTGTGGGTATGGCTTGGTGGGCATGGTGTGGCTTGGTGGGCATGGCAGGGGAAGGATACTGCAAAATCTCCATTCTCTCCCCACTCCTGGGGGAAGGATATTGCAAAATCTCTATTCCTTCCGCACTCTGGGGACAGCCAGAGGTGGTATTTGTTGGTTCTCTGAACTGCTCAAAATTTCCGCTACCAGTTCTCCAGAACCTGTCAGAACCTGCTGGATTTCACCCCTGCCTGAAACTATGTTTCCTTGGGATTCCTTGGGGAACAATTGATTTTGGAAAACTACTCTAAGGCATATGTAGTTTTTAACTACATACTCAGAACGGACCAGGGTATTTTTTTCTCATACTGCTACCAGTACCAAAACATTAATTATGATGCAAAACTTTTCAGGAAATGTTACCTTTTTCAATAAAAATGATGTTATCAATCAGTTGAAATATAGATAATAATATTATCATAAGTTTCAATGTTTTTTTAGATAACTAAGCTTACTTGGGAGAGAAGCTTTCAACTGATGTTTCCAGTGGAAAAACTTCTTTCCCATCTTTTTACACAGAGATGATCAACTGCTCTTCCAAAAAATTATGTCTCTACAGAAGAAGTAGCAGAATGTTTTCAGCAACCCAAAAACTACTTATACATTTTTTTTCTGCATTTAATTGCCGAAGCTACTATCTGCATGACCATATTCAGCAATAGTATCTTGCTTTGGAGCTTTTAGGATAAAATATACCATAATTATAGCAAGCAGCAATTTTGTTTTGATCTTGTGCTATTCTAGGAAAGGCCGGGATGACACATCCTACATTCTTCACTCCATCATTTGTACCTTCTTTTTTTCTTGCAGGTGCTTACATTGGACCATTCCCAATGTAGACATTGCCCAAAAAGATGCAGGATGGTGGGGGAAGGAGAGAGAAATCAGGACCCAGTTTTATTTTCACCCTTAATTTACTTTTCTTACCCTAACATCTAAGTTTAGAAGAAGTATTAATTCAACTGTTTATAATATGATAAAATACATAAACTGTTCAGCTAAAACACTTATAAAACATTCTATTACAATAATATTTGTATTAACTATGATCGTGAAATATTTTATACAATTAGAAAATATGTTGCTGCTGCCAGGCAACTCTTGGACTTGAAGAGTTCTTATCCTTTCCTGCATAATCACCTTTTCTGTTTACAATATGTTAAGCAAGCCAGCTGGGTGACTTGGACCAGTCACTTTCACCCCAACCTACCACAATGAGTTGCTATTATAGGGAAAATAGGAGGAGGAAGGGGTATTGGTATGTTTGCCACCTGAGTCAACTTACAAAGCAATAAAGGCAGGATAAAAAAAATCTAAGAAAGAGAGATTGCCCATTCTGACATTACTAAATTTAAATAATTTAGAAGAATTTTGTTGAAAATTTCAGATTTGCAGTGAATTCTACTATCACATTGGTTGTGTTTTCTTTATAATTTAATGTTAATGATACTAAAAAAACAAACAAAAAAAAAAAACCCGGCCTATAACTGAATCATGGGTTTTGACGATCCAAGAAGCTCCCTCGGGAACACAGACTTCTTCTCATCCACCTTTCCCCTTCATGAAAAAAAGACTGAAAAGGGAAAGAATACTGCAAACAAATCACTGAATACGTATTTGCTGTTGACAGGAGATAGTTGATTTCAGAGACAGCGGCTTTAATTATCTATATGATGTTGAATTGGCATGGAATAGTTTGCACCTCACAGGAATAGTAAAAGTACGTTTGGCTAAAGCACGGTGAGTTTGATTAGGAGAAGGTTTTAAAATGAATTCTGTGGGAATTGCAGAGAAAAGCCCTGAAACAGAAGAAACATTTATGTCCTACAGAAGGAAAGGGAGGTGGTAGAAGTAAAAATAATACTGTTGTTGTCTATTATTGCTTCCCCTTAGAAAGAGAAGATGTGTATAATGACAAATTGCAGATCTTTCAAAGAGGTGTGAAGCAGTAGTGATGAGGAACTTCCATCTTGGCAACTTCCTTCATCAGAGGCAGAAGAAGCACAAGAGAATCAATATCTTTGTTTGATACTAATCAATAGGGAAGACCTAGTGGAAGTAGCAGAAATATTGGAGGAAAGTGACTTTGTTAATGCTGGGAATCCCAATATTAAAAGAAACCAAATCTGTGCATTGTCAAATTCTATCTTGTACATCAAAGCAAGCAGATTTTTATACTTTCAAAACAATAAGTAGGTTCCTATGACACAAAAAATAATGGGGAGCTCAAGAAAGATAAGGGTTCCTTAAGAAGAAGAAGCTAAAACACAATTGCAAATAATTCCAATAAAGAGAAAAAAATGGAGGGCATCAGAGGAATCTCCTCTGGCTCTATGTGATGGTCTGTGAAAAATCTGGACAACTAGAAGAGATAAAAAGGTCAGCAAGAAGTACTTATAGATACGTAGAATTGTAGCAGTCATGTCAAGAAAGCAAAATGCAAAATAAATTGAGATTAGTGATTAGAGTTTAGGCAATAAGAACACATATGCCCACCTTAGATAAATTCAGAATAAAATAAACAGAGTAATATAATTATTTTGGCTGTTTCTTTTTTTAAAAAACCACGATATATACATTCCATATATAGAAAGTTATATAAAGCAGGATAAAAAATCAAGATAAACGCTAAAGGCTAAGAGAAAATAGCCATGGAACATTTACTTACCCTGAGTAGTTTAAATCTCCAAGTCTATATGCAGCGTATCTAGAGAACTGAAGAAACTTGCTGTTGCTCTAGAAAATCTGCTACATATTATTTAGATAAATTCTTAAAAATCCTTTAAAAAAGGTAATTGGGGAAGGGCAATTGTTGCACCTAAATTTAAACAGGAGAAAAGGAGAACCTGGGGAACTACTGGGAAGATAGTCTATGGAGATTCTCAGTCATCCAGGTCATGGTTGTCCCAAACCTGCTTTTTTCAAGAGACAACTGAATTTTCTCGTTTTTCTTTGAAGACATTTTGCTTCTCATCCAAGAAGCTTATTCAGCTTTTTCTTCAGCACCTTTGGGACTACTGGAAAGATTCTAGAGTTTAGCTATTTTTTTAAATGACTAACTTCATTAGTAGGGTGTGGGAAGACTGTAGATATAATATATTTTGGTTTCATCAATCATTTGATAAAGTATCCTATGACATTAATAATATGAGGTGGATGGCATGAGTATTAAGTGGCTATATAGCTGTTTTGAAAAACATATTCAAAAAACACTAACTAGAAATTTCTCAGAAAATTGGAATGAGGTATTAGGTAGGATACCTCAATGTTCAGGGCATTTTTATTAATTATTTTAATGAGCAAAGAGAATGCTTAACAAATTTGCAGATAATACAAAATTAGGTGGAACAGTTAAGACAGAAATTCAATTCATAGGTGACAATAGTAGTTGATTGAAGACAAAATATGGGTCTGTTATATGAGGTGGCTGCAAAAAAACACAACTGCAGTTTTAGGCTTCATTCACAAAAAAACATCATTCCCAAAGCATGGAAATAATGGTGGTTGTTTATTCTGTATTAGACAGAAAAAAATGAGCTGTGTGTAGCTCTGAACAGCACACTATTGGAAGGATTCTGAGAAACTGGAAAAAGTTTAGAGAAGGGCAATAAAGATGGAAGGAACTAGGAATAGTTCACTTTAAGTAGAGAAGACAAGGGAAACCATAGTATTTTGAAATTCCTGAAAGGATGTCACACAGAAGAAGGTCAAGACCTTTCTCATTCCAGAATGCAGGATGCAGAATAATGGACCCATGTCATTGAAAAGCAGATTCTGACAGAATGTTGGGGGGGGGGCAGACTTCCTAGTAAAAAAGAGCAATTCAATAACAGAACCAATTTCCCTGGAAGATGGTGTTCTCCTATTTACTGAATGTATGTTCGAGCAGAGGCTGAATAGTCAACCATCTGTTGGGGATCCTTCAAGGTTTTCTGCAATGAGCAGGGAATTGGATCTGAATTATTGAGAATAGTATAAAAACAGGAGCAAAGTCTATTAAAAATGATTCCTGAAAACTGTGGAAATGGCCATCAAAATGGCTAACGAGTTTCAATACATGTTAATGTGATTTAAGGTGCTAGTGATTTTCTAGGAAAGGGATCTTACAAAAGTTATGACCTAATTATTCCCTTCAATCCCATTTATATCAATATAACCTTCTCAAAACTGCTTATTTTTGCCTGGATTGCAACCAAACCTGTCTATTTACTATAACTCTGAGAGATAAGAATGGATTCCATCTGGCTGAAAAAGTGGTAAGCAGGACATTGTGTGCTTCTTTATAGTTTGTGGTCTCTGACAGATATGGCTACGTCCAGCGTTATCTGAACAGATTTCCATTTTGCTCATCTCTCCTCTGAGCACATTCATTTTTCCAACTTTGCTTTGGAGGACTGTACTGGTGAACAGATGTCATTTGATACAAACCATAACTGTATATTTTCAATGAAATGATACAATTTGGCAGATTATGACAGTTAGCAAAATCATTTTCAGAATTCATCCCAGGGAGGATGCTTTTAAAGGAAGGATATAAATCTCCGTCCCTCCTCCCTCTCTTGAAGCTAAGTATTCGGCTGTAATGGGGAAACAAAGTGCACTTGATTATTTTTAAATTAAATTGGCCGGACTACATAATGTTCTATTTTATTTTATGCTCTGATTTTACAAGCATTTTAGAATCAACTCTTTATTAATCAAATTCAATCAAAATTTTAAAAAATGAACATGCAACAGAAGTCTCTTTGTCACTCTTCAGAGAAACAGAAGCAAAGTAGTAGTTCGTAGACATTATTCACATCCTCTGTCCTCCTCCAGGCTTATTGTAAACTTGATTTCACCGGTCCGCTTTTCACTTGCTAAAATCATTGTTACAGCATTAAAGAAGCTAACCTTCACTAAGAGATAACTGAAGAATGCTTTGATTACTAGATCTTTTCAGTCCAGTTTTATCAAAGATATTTTATCAACTGTTTGAAAATCTCTGGTCAATGTTCTATGGCAGCAGCAGTGCCTGTACTAAGAATGTTCTTTTTGCACAGTTTTAAAAAAAGTTTTTAAGTTCAGCAAGATGCTCATTTGCAGCTTGTATAAATAATACATAACACTGGGGAATTAGGATGTATCTAAATGGGATAAATGCATTTAGCCTGCATCATACCCCTCAAGGGAATAAATTATACTTCTCTCAAATATCTTAGCCAACATGAAAAAAGTTGTTGCTGCGTGAATAAATGTCCAAAACCGTGGTCTATTCTATGCTATAGGATAACCCAAGTGACAAGCTTCCAGTATCATTCACTGAGATCCTATTCATATTTTTGCTTCCTAAGTCATCTAGTAGTGCCATAATACTCAAGAGGAGCAGAGGAACTAGCCAGCTGAAGTCCACCAAACAAAATCAAAATGTGCTATAGAAATGACAAGATGCAGTGTGACAAGGATCCTTGATTGGTCTCTAGGCAGAACAAGTTAAGTTGTAATTAATCATCCAGAAAAATGCTTTCCAGACATCTTTAAAATGATACTCATATTCTAGAAATATTTTAGCCACATACCAATCAGTAACAAAACATTTCCTACTAGAGTCCTCAAGGACTGTTGCTGTTGATAAGCTAAATAAGGCTCTATCTACATTACACGCTTGACGTTAAGGACCTTGATTATACCTGAAGAATCCTGGGAGTTATGGTTTGAACAGAGGGCTGAGGATTCTAGATAAACACTACACAAATGATAATTCCCAGGGCTCCTCTCCCCCTCCCCCCTCCAAGTAATGGATGTTTAGGGTTTTAATGGGGCCACCACTCATTGTTTGGTAAAATAAAATATTGTTTAAATTGAGAACCAATTTCCATTTTTCTGTACATAACACAATTAGCTCACACGTATTTCATAACTGGAATATGAAATCTGGGGACCCTGAACATTATATTGTTCTTGTCTTGTATACCCAGTTCTCTGCCCCATTTTTAATATTGTAAAAACATATATATATATGTTTTTCTTTTAGCCAGGTTTTTCCTACGTAACCAAGGTTTTTCTGCAGCCCTAGCTCAGTGGAGTCACATCCACTCGATTTTGGACTTTTTTCTTTCTGGCAGCCAGCAAGCCCTTGCTGCCTGGTGAGAGACTTATATAGATCTATTTCTGGCTCGTTAGCCATCATCAGTAAGCCACACCCACATCTCATGTATCCTCCCTGTAAAGGTACCATATCTATTTTCTTACTCTTCGTAGGATTTATGTGTGTTTTTCTTTTAGCCAGGTTTTTCCTACGTAACCAAGGTTTTTCTTCTATAAAAAAGATACATTGTACCTTTACAGGGAGGATATTTGAGAAGTGGGTGTGGCTCACCGAAGACGCCTTAAGAGGCAGAAATAGCTATCTGAGTCTCCCAGAGAGCAACACAGAGTTGCAGTTTGTCAGCAGAAAAAAGGCCCAGAAACTTGTGAATGAGATTTCACAGAACCTAGGGCTGTAGAACAACTAAGTTTACGTAGGTAAAACCTGGCTAGAAAGAATATGCACATAAAAGCCTACGAAAACGGAAAAAAGATACATACATACATACATACATACATACATACATACATACATATATATGAATCAATCAATCAGATGGGAGGTTTTCATATTTCAAAGCCCAATATTAGGCTCTTAGAACAAGAATATTGTTGAACTCCACTAGGTTACATAGACCTAAGTAGGGGGGAGGCACACCAGGGCACCAGGGAGCATTCTGGGGGGTTAGAGAGGATGGGGAATAGAAAGTTATCTTTGAGTTAACTTTATATTCTATGGGGCATTTGAAAAGGGTTAAAAAAAACAACCCCCCCCAAGACAGCAGATATAACTGCATGATCAAAGCCCCAGACCTTTTGTATTATGAGTGCATATCATGCACATTTAAAAGGTGTAGGTAGGACTTTGATAGCATGGTTGCACCTGCCATCCTGACTTCTTTTTTTAAAGTGGATCTTCCTATACTTTCTGCTAAATGGCATTTTTCTAACAGACAACCCCCATCACAGAAGCCTTTTCTGAATATGGATGAGGTCCTATTCCTTGCAGAATTTATGTGTCACTGGAAAACACAACATGTTTTCCAAATTTTAATTCGCCCACCAGTCCAAACCTCCTCCCATATATTATTCTTTTATTCTCTAAATTTTTTTACAGTTATTCCTGTCCTAGAAATTTCATTCTAATGTGTTGTGTAGGATATTGGGAGAAGCTAATAGACTCTGGGAAGAAACCATTGTTTCTTTGTCTTAGTATCTTTCAGCTGCTAGTCTGCAAACAAAGCCCATGAGAGAATCCAATCCGAAACTCTCTCTTTGACATCTGGTTTGGATTTCAGTTTCAACATTCTTTCTTCATCAGTTGAGCAGTATTCTTTTTATAAGACGGAGAATCATGTGGTTTAGTTTTATAATTACAGTCAATTTGTATCTGGATAATACTTTATTTCATTATGTCTGGGGGATAAATTTATCTAAAGGAATTAGACCAAATCTATATCCAAATATAAAAAAACACACAGTTTCTTGATTCTTTCTAAGATGGGTGCAAGATGCAGAGAGTTGAATTAGTGGAAGAAACACAGTGAACACACTGAAAAGAATATCAATCTTCTTCAGTGACTACAATCAGATCCTTTACTTCTTCTATGTGCCTCTCTTTCTCACTGGCACTCAGAGGTCATCAAGTGAATTGTGTGAGAAGCCCTGAGTTTGAACTGTTTCCCAGAATTTCAATACTGTAGGAAGAAATATATTATCAACCCATCATAGGTTTAACAGCCCAACATTATCGAAACCTATACTATTTTTAGGCTAACTAAAAAATAATAACACCAAAACTTCTTGGTTGACCTAGTCTGTGAAACCTCCTGGAGTTGAGCTTGACTTCACAACTAAACCTGATTCTGATTAGCTTTTCGAGATCAGTCAACGTTGGCTAGGAAGGAAAAGTTGGATTTGGATCTATATCAGGGTCTTCCCCTGTCCCAGAAAGAATTTTCGTAATTCTGCTGAGAACAAGTTCTTTATATTCTGTTGGCTTCTTACATTAAATTAGGTGATGGTGGGGTTTTCATAATTTTATTATATTTATATGGCTGCCCAATTTAGAGAGCATGGCTCTGGGTAGCATACAAGAAAAAAAATCCACAACAAATGCAACATATGGAAAATAATGCAATACATTAAAATCAACTATAACAGCTAAATGGCAAACAAACTAAAACATATTGCAATTCATCCAATTGGGACTCTATTCAACCTGTCCCAAAGGCTTAGGGAAATAAATATTGATAAGAAAGATAACATTCCCTTAGAAATTTTCCTTAAAATAAAATCTTCCTGTCAGATGCTTCATACTATAATTGTCAATTCCAAGTTTGAAAGGCAGAAGTCCTCAATAGGGTTATTCCTTGAATAGGCTTGATGGCTTTTTTGTTGCTGCAACATGTCATTGACCCACGTAGGAAGTTCAAGCTGTGGTTGTCTACAACTTTAATCATCTCCAATCACCATGGCTCCAGATGTGCTGGTTAGACATGTAATGAGTAATATAGTCCAAGACATCTCAAGGCCACCACAATAGGGAGGCTGGATGTCCTGGATTATAACTCATAACATTGCCACTAGCATACTATCACACTCCCTAGAGTAGGGGTGGCAAACTCAAGGCCTGCAGCCCAGATCCAGCCTGTGGGGTACTTAGATCTGGCCCATGGGACTACCCTGGAAACAGTGAAGGATCAGCCCATGGTGCCTCTGCCAGTCAAAATGGGGTCCCAAGCTCCATTTTAGGCTGCAATGGCCTCCTGAAACCCTCTGCCAGCAAAAACAGAGCTCCGGAGAGCCCTCCCGAGCTCTGTTTTTGCTGGCAGAAGATTGCAGAGGCCATTGCAGCCAAAAATGGAGCTTGGGAGCCCATTTTGGCTGGCAGGGCACTCAGGCTATCACAGGCACTCCTGAAACGAGTGATGTCGATCTGGCCACACCCACCCTGGCCCCCTGAGGTCAAACACAACCCTGATGTGGCCCTCAATGAAATTGAGTTTGACACCTCTGGCCTAGAGGAAGAGTGGAAGAGACTATTGCTCCTTAGTCAGTTTAGTTTGCTCATTGTTGAGCACAAAAAGGCAGATAAACAGCAAGAACAGTGAGCCATCAAAAGATATTACCAAAGTGTGGGATTTGCATATTTTTACTGTATCAGTCGAGTAAGTCATAGATGATTACAGTAAGGTTCAAATTTGTTTTAACTGATGTACTTTAATGACCTGCCTATTTGTAGAGAACTTGGCTATGGCACATTTGTAACCTATGCCAAGCTACAGAAGTTGCACAAGTTGAAAGCAGGGGTGAAATACCACCTCTGACTGGCCCCAGAGTGGGGAGGGAATGGACAGTTTGCAGTATCCTTCCCCTGCCACGCCCACCAAGCCATGCCCACAAAACCGGTAGTAAAAAAAAATTGGATTTCACTACTGGTTGAAAGTAATTGTTGCCACTAAGTTATGATCCAGAAAGTAGACTAACTAGTGAGCTTTGTATAAAAGTATCAGAGATAGCAACAAGGATGTGATAGGCATATTTTGCTGATTTGCTAGCAGCTTTCTGTGCAAACTCATCCTTGGTATACTTACAAGGTATGGCTTCCTGCCTCCCATGTTACAGGAGGGCAACAAACAGCCTCCTCTTTAGTTGCCATGTAGCAACAGCATGATCTCATTAACTACTGTTATCTCTGACTTTCAGACTGCAATAGCTTGCTGAAACACCAATCACTTAAAGTGCTTCACTGCTGTAGCATCTGAACTCAATTCACTCATTGGAGAGAGATGCAGAAATAATTTGCTTATGGAAATTCGCTATTGCTGTTTAAGACCAAAGGTATATGTGAATCCCCATTTTAGAGTTTCATGTTCTCTCTCCCTTTCTCTTTTTGTATTTTAAAAATATATGGCACATTCAAATGAATAGAAGCTAGCAATCAGTAAGTTAAATTTTATTCACCAAGGCTGCTTTGCTTCTGAACTAGTGTGTGTGTGTGTGTGTGTGTGTGTGTGTGTGGGTGGGTGTGGGTGGGTGGGTGGACACCTGATACTGTCAGGGTTCCAAGTAATAGATCCATTTCAAGCAAAACTCTGAGGCAGGTGAATTCCCCAAAGAATAGCTTTATTGGAAATCTCAAATTGGCACATATCTGGTGAAAACCAACTCTGAAGGGCCCCTTGGTTTTCACCTAATTAAAAGTTTTTCCCCAGTCCCAAACAATCAGTCACATTGATTGGCCCAATCAATGCAGCATCAGCTCGTCTGTTGACATCACTCCTCCTTCCTCCGGCCAGGTGTGAGAACGTCCTTGGTTCCCAAGCGAAAGTATTTTATTTTGACTACACATCCCCAGCTATCTCTAATCCCTCCTCCCTATCCCTCAGTTCTATGTGGCAACACTGAAGCTCCAAGATGGCTTTGGCCAAGTCAGCTTCAGGGTTGACAGATACTATTTTTTCAGTAGGGAGGTACAGTGTGTACAATGTGTACAGTAATTTGTCACAGATCTACCCAGTGAGTACATGAAACCAACCAAAGTGAAACATCCCTTGGAATACAAGTATCCAGAATACACAAATAAGCCCCAGAGTTGTGTTCATAACATGAAAAATAGAATGATCTTTTACTAAAAGAGAATGAGCAGTACATTATCTAACACATGTTTATGTGCAGTACTTCCAATGACAAGTTTAATTTAGTCTCATACAGAATTTTCAAACTAACAGCTATTATATTTCATTCATGTACTGTTGGAGAAAAGTTAGAATTTCCTATGCCGAATGAAATGTAGAATTTAAGATATGCTCCAAAATGTTAGGAAAACTGTTGTACATCTAATAGAGAAAAGTCAGTGTCTTGCATTACAAGCAGAAGAGAGCACTGTTACAGCAGATGCTGGCAATTTGATATTTTGTTTAGATATGATTACAAAATCTCCATCCCTGAAGACCCTTTGCTTAGGAATCCACTTCCAACGAGAATAATGGTTGGCAATTTTTTTTAAAGTTAATCAATAATATTATTATTTGGAATGACACTAATGGGAAAGCATGTGCTGATCTTGCAGTAATGGGGCTTAAGCGAGGGCAGGTTCCTATGTGGAGCTTACCAGTTCAAATGTAAGCACCAGTCTGTGCATGGCTTTATTGGAGCATTTGCAAGTGTAAATGAATGTGAGCGGTGTAGATAAAAAAAGTAAAGGAGACCAGTTGGTTTTACCCTGCTAAGTCATAGCTGACTTTAGGGGGCAGTGCGCATTTCATAATACAGTTCATTTCCACAATCGTGTGGCCAGCATGAAGTCATGCCACAGCACAAAGCATACGGTGAAACACTGAACACTGTTCCCTTCCCACTGAAGTGGTACTTAGTTATTTACTTGCATTTACATGCTTTTGAATTGCAAGGTTAGCAGGAGCTGAGGCAAGTGATGGGAATTCACTCCGTCATGTTGTGGTTAGACTTGAACCACCAGAATGCAAAACTTCTCCAGGGTCTTTTAAGCCACTGAACGAGCGTACCTCATGTGAAGTGTATAAACTATATAAAATGTCCAGAATTGCCATTACTTTGGGCAAAGTATTAGAAAGTCAACAAGAGAATGTCTTATTACATTGTATGTTTTGATGACTATCAAAAGGAAACATTTTGCAGCAACTCTTGAGAACGAAAGTTGAGGTTTTATTGCTCTTGAAGCAACATCCTCCATTGGCAAACATTGTTAAAATGGTAGGTTATTCACATGACATTTTATCTTTTAAATGGGAAAGTTCAAAAATTATAAGGTACTCAAATTAATATTTTCAAAATTCACAAAGAAATTAAGTAACTGTTTAAAATGTTTATGCAGAAAGCAAATTAAGAAGGCAGAATTTAAAGTTTTCATTTAACTGAATTGTAAGAGAAATATGAAGAACTAATCCCAATTTCAACAGCAATCAAAAACTTCCCTTGGGACTAATATCAAATTTAAATGAACTGACACTAGATTTCTTTGTTCCTATCCAGTGGTCATTCAGATTTTTGCAGCCTAGATCTAATAGCCTAGATCTAATATGCCATCTTAAACTCCTGAAGAAAAGACAGGATATTCCTCTAATTAATAAAGAGATAAATCAAGCATAATTTCTCTGTAAGAAAAAATACCATATTCTTAGTTCTTATCTCTTTTTAATCTTTTGCATGAAATGTATAGGAGTTTAAGAGTATTAAAAGTTCATTTCCTAAGCTGATGTAAGTATTCAAGAAATATACAACAATAAAATATGCCAATATGAATATACTATTCATTGTCCATGCATAAAACTGCTGCAAGCTGAAAACTGAGAATGTAGGGAGTGCATAAAATAAATTAAATTTAGTGCCACAACAAATGCACGAGCTGTTGTACTGATTACATTATTCATCTTCATAATTAATTCAATAAAGCTTTTAAATTTATGTATCTGAAAATGCCACCAAGCTTCCAGAGATCTCCTAGAATAGCAGAAAAACCTGAATTAGTGCTAAAGGGAAATTAAACTCAACTAGGTCTGCATGTTGCATTGCTGCAGGTCAGTACTCAACATGCTGGCATCCATGATATAATTAACAAGGCTTTGAGGAAGGCTTTCCTTGCAAGAGGGGCATGAGTTCCTTCTATTCCAATTGCAATGTTCATTAAAACAATAAATGACTATAGAATGCATGTTCCCAATTTTTCCAGTGAAAACACCCTGAAAACAGGATACATCTAGTTTTCCAATCTAAGTATGTTAGGTTAGAACTCTTAGAATTCAGCCTTAGAAAGAGGATAGTATTGTAGTTAAAATATTGGTCTATATTGTAGAGATCCAGCTCCACTCAGAACCATAGAGACCTACTCGTTAACATACAGTTGTGGGTTCACCTACAGCAGGGGTCAGCAGCCTGCAGCTCTGGAGCTGCATGTGGCTCTTTCACTCCTCTGCTGTGTCTCCTTGTCATTCAAAATATGCGTCACAACCAGCAATGTGGGACACCCGCTGGCACGTGATTTATTGAGCTTTTCAACCCCCGGTAGGCCAACCATGGATAAATCTAAGAAAAGAAAAGTTTCAGAAGAAAAACAAGAATGTTTAATTCAACTACATATGCTAGTTTTGTGGCTGCTCAAGAAATAGTGAGGCATGGGATGTGTTTTGTGGCTCCTGGTGTTTTCTTTTCTGTGGGAAATGGGTCCAAATGGCTCTTTGAGTGTTTAAGGTTGTAGACCCCTGACCTATAGCCATGAATACTTATTGGGTGACTATAGGTTAGTTATACATTCTCATTCTATCTTACCTTGTAGGATTTGCCTTGTGGGTATAAAATGAAAAAGATCTTCATGTAAGCCAGATTTTGCTCCACATTTTATAACAAACTAATAAATACCATTGATTATAGAGGTTATTCAATTCATAAGGCTCTAAATTTCCTGAGCTTTAATTCAGCTCATGCCCGTTTTTCCTTAGATTATACAATTTCTATGTTGCATCTTCAGAACATGATACTCTTACAAGAAGCACACAAAATTTGTAGAACTCAGGACTAGATCAAAATCTACTATTTCTCCCCTTGCCTCATCCTCAGTTCCAATCTATTTGCTGGAGATCCCAGCTGATAACAGCACTACTCCTTGCATAACTGGATCGTATCAGTTTTTTTCTAAAAAATGAATGGCAATATAAATTAAACGTCTATGTAAATTGAAGCCCAAATCTTCAATTTACATTACTGTGTCTATGCATGCAAGCCTGTGCCTCATGGAATGTATTATAATCAATGAAAATCGATATTTACAGAAGGTCTCTTCAGTCCCCAATGGAGTGAACAATTTCCCATTCTTCTAGTATCTGAATTGGAATCTGCCAATGGTAGCTCTGTCTACCTTAGAAATTCAAGAGCTGAGTTCTCTACACAAAATGCCATCATTTATCATAACTAATCTCTACTTCTAGAAAAACCACATACACTTGTTTAAATGTTTAGGTTTGAAATGTGAAAATGAGGAAAGTACAAAACTTTTTTTTTTCCTGAACTCCTTTTCCTTTTCTATTTTTTTTTTAAAAAAACCTCTTGGCAGTGCTTTCTGCAATTAAATAGCTCCACGGGGATGCCATATGTTGCCAATAGTTTTACACTTCTCAGTAGTGGGAGGCTGAAACTCTTTCCAATAGACATGATAGGATCCCATTACAAAATTCTTCTCTAACAGAAACAGCTAAATGTTCTATCAAGGAACTAAATTAAAAATAGACCTGCTGGAATGGTTATCTCCCCGAAAGAATGCACTTGGCATGCTGAGTAACATGGTACATCTGGTGGCACATCACTTGAATTTGTCTCTTGCATTAGCTCAAGAATGAAACAAAGCATCAAAAACAAGACAACTCCACAGGCTGGAGTTTTCTTTCGGCTTTGTTTCCCTTCTGCCTGCGGTTCTGCCTTTTTATTAAATTAAACACTTGATATTGCTGCTAATAAACACAAATAATAGCTTTAAGTGTCAAATGGGGCTTTTGCAGATAACAGTATTTTGTTTTCCATTAATAATATTTTCCTTCCGTTACAGACAGCAGAAGTACAACATGGTTGGTAACTTTTAGACAATAACTGCTGGTTGTTGCATTTGGTGCAATTCTACCCACTCTGGCTCCACCTAAGAAGAGTAATCAATAAAAAAAGATTCAGAAAATGACAACCATCCGTTCACACATTTCTTTCTTTTTTTATTGAAATTTATTATCTTACAGTACAATACAATCAGTCAGTCAGTGTTATTTTTGTACACAAGTTAGATTGATTCTTCCTTTACATTTCATTATTCCAAATTCCTATATACATCTTAAAATTTATATTAACTTTATTCTATTCTTTATTCTATTCTATTCTTTATTTGGTTATCAATCCACCTGTACCAATCATCCCACACCGTATAATATTCTGAGTCTTCTTTCTCGTTTAATTCTATTTATTATTGATTGATTGATTGATTGGTTCAATGTATATGCCGCCCTTCTCCGGAGACTCAGGGCGGCTTACAATGCTTTAAGCAATAGCCTTCATACTTTTGTATATTCCTGCTTAGTAGGGCTTTTGCCCCCCCCCCCCCAGCGGTGTTCTTTTTTTTTATACAAAGTCAGCTTATTGCCCCCACAATCCAGGTCCTCATTTTACCTACCTCAAAAGGATGGAAAGCTGAGTCAACCTTCAGCCTGGTGAGATTTGAACTTGCAGTAATTACAGGCAGCTGGTGCTAGTTAACAGCACTTTAGTCTGCTGCGCCACCAAGGTTATAACATTAATTTGTTCATTTCGGCACATTCTAGAACTTTCTGAATAATATGTTCCTCTGCTGGTGTGTCCTTTCCTTTCCAATATTGGGCATAGGCTATTCTTGCTGCAGTGAGTATATGTATGATTAAATATCTTCTTTTTTCCCAGTATTTCGTCTTTAGTTTCCGGTATTTCGTCTTTAGTTTCCGGTATTTCACTTTAGTGCAACCATGCATTCACACATTTCTATTTGGTGGGGGGGGGGGAGGATCAAGTGATTGCCTTTGGGAACAGGTGGGGGTGCCACGACCAGGACAGAATATTTTGATCAGATTGGGCTTGATCTCTAAAGGTGACGACTTACGGTGAACATGTCCTATTGTCTTTTTGTGCATCTATTTATATACTTAAATCAGTTTTTATATTCTGATATGGTCAAGTGATTAGATCAATAAAGTTTCTATTCAATAAAATTTCTATTCTATATTTACCCAGACAATAAAGCGGTTGGGGAAAATATGACATTGCATTGTCCACATATACATATGTACATAGGTATGTATGCAAACAAAAAGTTTCAGACTGCTAGCCCTAATGTTTAGCTTTCATTTGTACTTTGTTCAACATCTTCTTATTACTAGTTTTATACATGTAGCAATTAGCTTCCCTTATTTCTTGTTTGCATTCCTGTTTTATCAAAGGGATCATAATTCCCTTCTTGCTTTTTAAAAATGCTACAGTGGTATTCTTATTTTTGAAAAATCTGATTTAAAATTTGTACAATAAATTAAAATTTATTTTATATTATACTATGATATAAATACATTTTTGGTGCCATAAATGCTTAATATTAAACTTAAATGTACGTGATAAAATTTGAATAAAACTAGAGACTTTCTATCGCCTTCTCCAAGGCATCAATAATCTATTATAGCTAGAATCTAGACTCCTAGCAACTCCTGGATAAGCATCTTAGTAACTCCATCCAATAAGTGTTTGTGAAAGGTATGACATCATAGAGTTCATTTACCAGTCAAAAGAGGATGTTTTAAAATGAGAGCAAGATAAGGCGATGTAAACGAACAAGTTAATATTTGTGCAAAGGAATGCTAAAAATTTAGAGAGGGTTTGAGTTTTTGACTCTGAGTTTTGTTTTGTTTTTAAATCAGCAAAGAGAACACTATTTGGGAATTTCCTCAGAGAGATGTTGTGGCAGTTCAAAACCAGCTTCAGACCTGCCAAAAATCTCATGACCTCAGCAGCAGAAAGGAGCTGAGTTGAGGGATTCCTGGGTTTACTGTGGTGTAAGTGAAATTGCAGCCTAGCTAATCTTTTCTCTTCAAAAGCTTTACAAAATTTGTAGGCAATCCATTCTCCTGTTAGTGGGATTCTAAACTCATTGCATTCGCTACCTCTCCGCTCCATCATTCACCAATTTTTTGTCTTCTTTATTTTGAAGTCAGCAGAAGATAAGACAATTAGTGACTTCAAAGTGATTCTGAAGGACTGGTGAATGGAAATAGTGGTCAAAGGAAATGTCTTGAGTCTGCATTAGGGATCGAACACATATTATCTATCCCTTGTTTAAAAAAATGAAAAGAAGCAAAAACAATTTTCAAGTCTCAGTGTGATTTGGGGGATAAGATTGTTAAAAGAATATGTTTTCCCCCAATACATATGAATGCATGTTGCATACTCCATGTCATTTTTAAATAATAATTATATTTAATGTCCTGGATAGTATTCCACTGCAAGACATATCCTTCAAGCAAAAATTCACCAAAAATGTTGAATGTTATTACTTTCTGTTTATTTTTATTTATTATTCATGTTTATATTTTGTATATCACCTTTTTTGACCAGAAGACTCTAGAATTAATTTAATTTAATTCTAATTTAATCTAGAATTAAATTTCCAAATACCCTGAGACCAAAGAAATAAATACAAGTAAGGTTCACAATAGGCAATGGGTGATTCTCCAGATTTATCTACTTATTTATTATGATAGTTCCATGCTGGTCTAACTTCTCATGACTCAGAGTGCTTGACGAAACACTTGAGTGCCAGCATTGCACCACTGCCTTCTCCAGCATAGAGAATCAGGTACTGATTCCCTATGACAACCTAATAATCCTTCTTGACAGATAAAAATTTAGATTTCTAGTCTGCTGCTGGTTCAGACTGACCAGTTTCAATCTTATTTATCTTCATACTTTTGCATAATTCTAGAGTGGAACTTGTGTGTTGCTAGAGTTTATAGACTCAGTTTGGATCAGCGTAAACACACAAATCAAATAAAGATTCTTAGATTACCTATCAGTCTTATGAGGTAAAACAGACAGAGAAACTAATATTATACAGGTTAGAATTACTTTTATTATACCAGGCACTGTACCATAGTACATAGTACATAGTCTGAATGTGCTTCCCTCCCCTCCCTTACTTTTGTGTGGACTAAGGAGAGGCTGTCTGAGATGCTTTCTCACATTAGTTTCTTGGAATGTGCTCAAGCCCTGCTTATATCATCAGTGACCTCCTCTCCTTCAAAGCCATTTCCTATCCCCTTTATATTAACACAAAATTCAAGCAGGTGTTTGACAATGTCCTAGGAGATGTATTCCCAAGGAAGTATAAATAACTTTCCCTTATAAGTGTCTATACCAGAGGTGGGTTTCAGCAGGTTCTGACCAGTTCTGGAGAACCGGTAGCAGAAATTTTGAGTAGTTTGGAGAACCGGTAGTAAAAATTCTGACTGGCCCCACCCCCATCTATTCTTCGCCTTCCAAGTCCCAGCTGATTGGGAGGAAATGGGGATTTTGCAGTATCCTTCCCCTGGAGTGGGGTGGGAATGGAGATTTTACAGTATTCTTTCCCTGCCACACCCACCAAGCCATGCCATGCCCACCAAGCCACACCCACAGAGCCGGTAGTAAATTTTTTTTGAAATTTTAGAAACCCACCACTGGTCTATACCTTTTAGTTTGAATAGATATGATCCTTTTGCCTAGTTACAAGAATATCTGGACAAAGAATGTGATTTCAAATGAAATCCTAGTGTGTTGTTAAGAATTATTTAAATTAAGTAATGCTACCGGTATATGAACAAACAGAAACATTGTTATAGTATTTGTTTTCAAAGCTGCTTATGGAATCCAGATGCTCACATCTATTCATACATAAGCTCAGAGTCAATACCCCATATTCAATTATGGCAGGAAATGAAAAAACCCTGATATACATTATTTTTTATTAGCTTTATAGTTCATCTCTAGAAGTTCAGGGCAGCTTACTTTAGACTGATTTTTCCCTCATTTTTATTTTCACTACAATAATTCTAGGAGATGAGCTACCTTAATAATACAAAGTCACCCAGTGCATTCCTCAGCTGTACGGACTCAGCAAAGCTGAGGCAGACTGAAGCTGAGCAAAGGTGTTCTTGAAGGAGTGTTTCCTACTGCACTACAGCAAAAAACCTCCCAAGTGAGTATACTAGGGTACATGAAAGAGAAGCCTTCTGAATACAATACAATACAAAAAAGATGTTGAGATTTTGGAAAACGTTCAGAGAAGAGAAACAAAAATGATTAGGGGCCTAGAAGCCAAAACATATGAAGAATGATTGCAGGAACTGGGTATATCTAGCCTGGTGAAAAGAAGGACTAGGGGTTACATGATATCAGTCTTCCAATACTTGAATGGCTGCCATAAGGAAGAAGGGTCCATCTTATTTACCAAAGCAACTGTAGGCAGGACAAGAAGCAATGGATGAAATCTTACCAAGGAAAGAAGCAACCTAGAACTAAAGAGAAAATTCTTAAGGGTGGGAACAATTAATCAGTGGAACAAATTGACTTCAGAAATTGTGGGTGTCCCAACACTGGAGATTTTTAAGAGACTGGACAGCAGCGAGTTGGACTAGATGACCTCCAAGGTCCTTTCCAACTCTATTACTGTTACAGTTATTGAATCGGAAGTCGGTTGGGCTCTATTTGGCCTAACAGATCTGCTGTAGGGCCACTCCTCCTATTGATCACTGGCCTTTTTGGTTCCTGGGCCATTTTGGATGTGCCCATAAAAGAGACTAGATACCTGTATTGCACAGCATATTTTGCAAATGGGATTATTAGTCTTAGGTAAAACTGAGTGCAGGTCTACCTGGAGATCAATATTCCCAATAGTAAGGTACACAACTTAACATTATAGAATGAGCCTTGGTGGCACAGTAATTAGAATGCACTACGGCAGACTACTTCTGCTGATTACCTGCTGCCAGCAGTTTGGCAGTTCGATTCACCGGCTCATGGTGGACTCAGCCTTCCATTCTTCCAAGGTTGATAAAATGAAGACCCATATTGTTGTTGGGGACAATATGCTGGCTCTGTAAATTGCTTAGAGAGGGCCATAAACCACTGTGAAGTGGTATATATAAGTCTAAGTGCTATTGCTATTATAGAATGCTTTCTTTTGAATAAAAGATACAGGATGCAGTTGCCATTTGAGGAAGTATGCCATTGTGAACAAGGACCTTTGATTCTTCTGTGTATGCTAATTGTATTAATTTAACCTGAGATGGTTCAGAATAGGGGACTCTTGATAGATGTTGATGGAATTCTGCAAACAGTCTGATCAGAAAATGCTACCAGTAGAAGGAAAGTGGAGACATAACACTACTAACACTAAACACCACCTATTGCTGTCCTAAAACTATCCTGAATTATATTATTTGAGAACAGCATCACAGACTGGCTTCATTGATGAAACAAGGCAAAGGTAAGGTGCAGAGGCAGCATTTTTGAGAGTTAAAAAAAGCATACTACCATTGCTATTTAGATCAGCTGTGTGAACCAAAGAATTAGCTGTACATATACTATTTTCTTTTTCTTTTCTTTTTCATGTAATGAAATTTTAAAAATTAACAAGCATAAAAACTCTCAGAGCTTCCGACATGTCATAATCATTCTTCTAATAGCCAATTGAAATATAGGTCACAGCCCCTTTAATTTTTAGATGGGAGGGCATGTTTCATTGGCCTTCATTTTAAGACACATGGACCTATGCAATCACCATCACAATGTTACTACCAATGGCTTTGTCCCTATAAGCCAATCAGTGAGCTTAGAAATGTTCTCCTATTTACATATCTGGAAGTATATAAATTAATAAGTTGGGTGGAGCTTCAGACACTTACAGTCAGGAAGCATACAAAGGAGAAACAGATTGAAACAATGACTTCTGCATACAGAAGGAAGAGTAGGCTTCCAATTTCAAGAAGACAGAAGCTGAAAAATAGAAATAGGAAGACTCAGTTTATGAAGAAAAAGCGTTATTTCAAATGTGGGGGGAAGGCAAAGCGGAAGCCAGTCACAAAAAATGGAAAGAGCAATAATAAGAAATCAAACTCCCCCGCTCTTAATGATTCCAAGACCTTACAACAACTGCGAAGGGACAACATGTACATGACAACCAAGGCCAAAGGGATCATGATTTCCTTTGTAAAGAACCTTTACAAATGGGTGTCTGTTGAAGCTGAACGCTTGCGAAGGGAGAGAAAACGCTCCAGCATCGGTTTCTTAGAAATGCAGACAGCTCTGAAGAGTGTTATGCCAGGAAAATGTACTAAATGTATGGCAAGCACCTCTAAGGCTGGGGGTTTACGCTGTATGAAAGTATCTTAAAGAAAAAAAGATTCTCCCCTTCACCCTGGGGTGAGAAGGAAAGAACAAGACAGGGAGAAGGAAGATGAGTATACCAGAAACACCCCATACCCAAATTTATATTGCCAGGAAACATGTATTCTAACCCTCAAAATATGGAATTCTTCTACATGGATGCACAAAATAAAATCAAATGAAACAGTCACGGCAAATAGCACAACTCCAACCAAATATTTAGATCACACGGACAGAACAAGTGTGAGAAGTTCAGAAATGGATAAAGAAAAACAAGTCTACTATAAGTAAGAGAGACATTGTGAATCAAAGATCTTAATATGCAGAACATATGAAAGCTAATGCATTCTTTTGTATTAGAAATATGAGGTATTTTCCATCCTTTGCAATTGAAGAATCTTATTATGAATTGTTATCACGAGGGCCTTATAATAAAAGCAACTTTTTTTTTGAATAGTGGAGATCTTTGTGTTTTTCCAATATGTTGTACAAATAAAATTAGCTGAGATTTTAAGAAAGTTGCTATTCTTAGGGGAATTGAACGTATAAATTGTTTTGGGGACAATTATGTAGTCAATTGTGTAGTCAAAGACAGGAAATTAATGCTAGTCCTCCTTTATATTACTTCTAGTTCTAAAAGACCAAATGCACCTCTGCCTCAGTGTACCCAAAGTAGTTGTTATGATTACACATTATTCTTTTAATTCATTGGACACCAAAGATCCAAGTTTGTTCCAAAACATGCTTCTCTGGAATCTTCATCATTCACCATGCTAACTGGGCCTATTGGAAATTAAAGTTCAGCTCTATATAGATGTTCTAATGGCTGCATCTCTCTCAATATATAGGATCTTCTTCATCTTTCATCACCTGTCTACCTTTTTAATGAATTTATTTATTTATTTATTTATTTATTTATTTATTTATTTATTTATTATTTTATTTATTTGATTTATATGCCGTCCTTCTCCGGAGACTCAGGGTGGCTTACAATGCGTTAAGCAATAGCTTTCATACTTTCATATATTTATACAAAGTCATCTTATTGCCCCCACAATCCGGGTCCTCATTTTACCTACCTTAGAAAGGATGGAAGGCTGAGTCAACCTTGAGCCTGGTGAGATTTGAACTTGCAGTAGTTGCAGGCAGCTGATGTTAATAACAGTGCTTTAGTCTGCTGCGCCACCAGGGCTCTTGTGAAACATAAAATTAAACAAATTTAATAAGAATTTCATGTTTCTGCTACCACTTAGTATAGCAGTTCTTGCAACCATATTTAATGTAGTTTATACTGTGCAGGGTGACTATCTACAAGGGTTAAATACTTTATCCTTCCCTTAAAATTTTATTTTGTTTATTGATTAACAATGTAATGATATCAAATGTCATCCCAGAAGTAAATCTCATTTAATTCAAAGAGGTTTATTCCCAGTTTACTGAGAAAACAATTGTAGTTTTAACAGATATGGGAAAGAAAACAAATTCAAATTGTCAAGTTACATGTTTTGAAAATTATAAATGTCACTGCTTCTGAAACTTAATTAGTTTTACCTGAAAATCTAAAGTTTACTAGTTCTAATATAAACTGTAGTTGGGTTTGTGAAATCATGTTATATTTTGCATCTTCATTCTCAGTTTTTTACTTACTTGAGTTACTATTTTTTCCTTGTGTACTTGTTAGTAGCTGCCTTGGATTGGGTTTTGGGGTTTTTTTGAAGGGTGGATTTAAAAAGGTTAATAATAATGAAACATTGCATCCATAAACACAGGGCTCTCAAAATGTGAAATGGAATTTTTCACTATGATGATATATAAAGCACATTTTGTGAAGCTCACTTAAGAGTCTGCTGTTACTTAAAAAAATGATCTGGACTAGCATTACAACATTTTAAACTATACTTCAAGTCAGGTATCTAACCCTAACTCTAACCCTAAACAGGAGTTAGTGTAGGAGTGGGACTTTCTATACTAGAAAAAGCAGACTAAAGGCAATTCAGATGTTTAGTAGTTATTTTAAATATCTCAGGCCATTATATAAAGGTTGTGATGTAGTAGCTCCCATATCTGACTCTATGGGAACTAAAAAAATAAATGTCTTATAGATAAATAAGTTTTTAATAATCTTTCTTCTTTTTTTCTTTTATCTTATAAGTAACAAAATAATGGAGATTTTGGCATTTAGCTCAGAGATTTAAAATCCTTTTTCTTAGGTTCAAAAACAATTCACTCCTACAGTAATTCCTCCCCCCCCCATAGTTCTTTCCAGGACTTTTGATGTATTGGCTCCTCCTTCTCCTATCTGCATTTTAGGAGCATTTTACGGTAATAAATGATTCACAGGTTCTTTAGTAGTAAGGGCCTTTCTCAGACATGTTAGAGAAGAGAAAGTATCTTTAAAAAATAAGCTTCTGACTATGCCAATATCTTTAAATGCTAAAAATGGAGGCTCAACCATAATAAATCATTTACAAAAATGTTTGGGGGAAAAGGAAGGAAGGAAGGAAGGAAGGAAGGAAGGAAGGAAGGAAGGAAGGAAGGAAGGAAGGAAGGAAGGAAGGAAGGAAATTTCAAAAGCAGGAGAAATACCTTTGACTGGAATAGTGTCTCTGGCAGTCAAAGGGTTAAATTACCCTTATCATCAATCATCAGAATATTGTCTTCAAAGGTACCCAAAGCCACAGGTTTTAAGGCTTAGCAGGGCAAAGGGTGTGGGGGAGGATTTTTTCCTGATCAACCCAAGATAAAATTAATTCTTGTAATTCAACAGGTCATTCCTGGGACTGCTATTTCGGCAAGGAAACATACACACTCCACACAATAACATGAAGAGGTGAAATGATTTCTCTTGTTTTTGTATAGGCAGGCTGGTGTTGCAGAAGATGCACACAACATAAAGAAGGCATTCATCTTGTAAAAAGGGAGGAAAAGAGAGAAAAAAGGGGAAACTAACAACAAGAAAACACTACAACCAGGCAACAAGGATCAAAAGGCCAGATGAATCCCTCTGCCCCAAATAGTTTTTACCCTTTTGTATCTGACACAAAAGTAGTAGTCTAAGCACTTGTAGTCATTAAAGATTTTTACAACAAAAAGAAGTCTACATTGTACTCCACTTGGAAGGGGACATATTTCTTCTATTTAAGGGAGTTAGACTTCACTATGGTAACATCTCCTTTTGCTAAAATGGAAAAATGCTGATAGTGAGGGCAGTGATGGGGGCATTGCTGTTATTCAGTTGAATTGGAGGATGATTGTTTACTTCATGGGTGGCCCAAAAGGGGAAAAAAAGCCACCACAGCCTATATACCAGTGATATCTCTGTTTACTTAATTGTCAGAAAGACCATTGATGAAGCAAAAAGCCATATCAATGACAGGAAAAGAAAATTCACAAGAATGGCTATGTTTTTTGCAAGCTTCACACATTCCCATTGACAAAATGAAACTATGTACGTTAGCTGTTCCATCTTTACTGCTCTTCAGAGGTGCTGGACTTCAATTTTCACAATTTTCAGCTTATATAGTTCTTGGTTGTTGGCAGAAACTTGAGATCCATCTAGAACTTGGTATCAGTGTCTAACTCTGGCTTCATCCACACAGTCTGCTTACCGTAGTTCAAAGATGCTCAGTTAAATTTGCTGAAGTTATCTCTCACAACAAAGTGTCCATTTTGTAGACAGTTCCCTGATGAACAAGTTCTAAGGTATTCTGGTAGGAAAGTAATACTCTACAGTATTTATAGGTGATGTCACAAGAGGATTGGGGAAGGGTATTCAGTCCTCAAATGCACAAAATTATCTGTCTTTGTAGTGGAGATTAAAAACAGGACCTCACCCAAGGGAAAGGGCCAATGACAACAGCCGAGACCGAAGTCCTGTTAAAAGGCATAGCCAAAACATAATCAAAGCAACATTTTCCATATATATTAAATTACTAGGCCAAGGCAAATGAGCAAAACCATGGCTAAGAAGAAATAAGAAAAACGGCTACATTAAAGGATAGCAGGAAAAAGTTTTATGTAAAATTTGTTTTGACATGTCCATGGATAGCTCCAGTGTACTTGCTATATACACACCTATATAACGTTCATGTTCTCCCTATAAACTCCTCATTAACCTTTAGTAATAAATGCTATGGGGAGTCAGTGACTAATTCACTGGGCAATTATTATTTCATTGTTTTTTCCACCAACTTTTGGCTGTACATTGTGATTTTTTTTCTGGAATAACTAGAAAAATTAGAAAGTTGGATAAATTGCTGAAAATGATTTATTATGGTCAAATTGATAGCATAGTTATACGCATACACAGGTATGTACACACACATATGCTGTTTTTTTTATAAACCAGTTCTTAATGAAATTCGCAAGCTCAAGATTGAAGTATTTGCGTATTATTTGTGTTTTCAATGGCTCATGAAAAATCCATCCTATTCTACTCAGTTTGATCTTTATAAGATTCATAATTGTTGTGCACCATCATACATATCTGAACACATGAAGAGACTATAGACTATAGCTCTTATTAAAATAATCTGTAGGCACTAATCTGAATTCTCCTGAGCACTCAAAACGCAGTCAATACATGTGTTATAAAATAAAGTGTCACAAATGAATATTCTCCTTGATACATTCATAACCTAATTCAACAGAAATCCAGCTCCTTAGTATGCTACACTACGTGTTGGACATTCTTTTCTTCTCTACTGTTTCAAGATAGGGTATCTAATGTCAATAGGCTATCTTCACTTTTGTCTGCTATTTTGAAGAGGTCTGGTATTTTCAACCTATTTATGGCAAAGTTTAGCAAGGAAAAGAAAGGAGTAAAGCATATACTCCAAAGATTTGAAGGATGTACAGAGCTTGTCTGGAAACCTTAATATCAGGCAAGGCATCTTTCCTATGGCTCAGGACCAATCTGGGAGGATTGAAGGCTACAATTTTGGTACAACCATATTACCTACATGGGTGAGTCTTTTTTTTTTCATGGAGTCTAGGAGATTCTGCTTTTGGAATTGCAAAGTTCCTGTAATTGTGGTAAATATAAATCTGATGAATGAAATACATATATTTCAGGCTATGTTACAGTTTTCAACTTATCAGTTTTTGATGCCTAGTTGTACCCAGCATTCTGACAACGCTAACCTTCTCTGTCCCCCCATGTCCCTCTCTCCAGGAGCTATAAAAAAGAGCACAAGGTCCATAAGACCCTGGGTACACAGATTGCCCACTGCTATGCTAGGATAAGTGGCTTGATAACATAGTCTTTCTCAAAAGAATTGAGGAATTAAAACTTCTTCACGCACTAAAAGAATAAATAGAATATTACCTTTCTGGAACAGAAATTGAGTGCACCCAATGTACTGACAATAACATCATTTGCTTGGTTTTGGACTTACCATGTTGTGTAAACCCTGCCAATGTGGCATGATGAACAAGTTACAAAGTTATAGCTTAGTAATGGTGACTAATTACAGGCTTTGGGCTTGAACCTTAATATAATTTTTCTGAATAATGTTTTCTGAATAGTTTTTATCCCAGAGCTATAATTGCACTCAACAATGAACTAAAGGGCCACCATCAGTGAGCTGTTGGACAGTATTACTTGGTCTGTTGTGTGGATGTTTGGGTGGTTTAGGGGTGGGGAATTGTGGTGGGTGGGAGTGTGTTTGGGGATTGTTATGTGTGTTGAACCTGGTCTTTGGGTGTTAAGTGAATTTCATTGTATGGGTATACTGTGACAATAAAGTTATATATATAATATATATAGCAGGCTAAGATAAAATGGCATGAATAGCCATCAATTATATTGAGATATATGGATAATTTATTGATTTTCTATCTCTGTTGAAAGGAGGAGGAGGAGGAGGGGGAAGAGGAAGAGGAGGAAGAAGAGGAAGAGGAGGAGGAGGAGGAGGAGGAGGAGGAGGAGGAGGAAGAGGAGAGAAGCAAGGAAGTGAAGACTGCTAAATTCTCCTGGCTATTTCCTGAATACGGCTGATTAACTATTGTGTTGTTGATTGCTGTAATTGTCCATTGTGCATGATTGAAACATTGCTTCCTGTTGACCTAGTTGAGACAATTTCGGAAGACATATAAGGAAGCCGACTCCTCAGACAGCAAACTTAATGAGTGAATAAGGGAAGTATATAAGAGAGACCCCAAACAACCTGGACGGTGAAGATAGTTTTGTGGTAATCTGAAAGATATGTGCAATGTTTATCCTCCTGTCAGAAAGGAATCCGAATGACATCTGCTAGAAATGTGAGATGTGTCATTATTGGAGAAGAAGGTGATAAAGAGAGAATTTCTACAATGTAACACAGCAAGGAAGGTGAGAAGTTCCTGCAGAAAGCAGGTGAAGCTTCTCAGGAAGGGTGGAGAAGCAGGGACAGAGAAAGAGGCAGAGAAAGGTGAGTGGATCCCAGAAAAGCGAGTGAAGTATGTTTGACTCTGAAGCAAGAGGATCATAAGGCACTCAACCTTTTTCAAGCTTTTGCTTTAGAAGGTAATACACAGGTACTTGTATAAGCTTCCCCAACCCCCATCGTCACATAATAGGGTGGATTATATTTGGGCCCCCACGGATCAAAGAAAGCCAAGGATATTTTGAGAAAAAAGAGGTGTGTTGAAGTGATGGATGATTCCCTGCTGAATGGAACTGAGGCTGCAGAGGGTAGACTTTGTATTATGCCATAGTGAATGTATTGCCTTGAATCCATTGATAACTATCCCTTCTTATTGTTAAAAACAGAAAAGAATCAGACTTGCCTACTGGCATCCACAAGAGCAGAATTTGGTGAACTCACGTGGAAGGTTTTTAGGAATCAATAGCTTGAAATTCTGAAGGAGAAATTTGTAGAGATACATAAATAGAAAGAGGCCGTCTCTGGAAATGTACCTGAGCTGAGACTTGTGAAAAATGTTTCAAAATAATTTTAAAAAGGCACTTTAGTTATATCAAAAACAGAAAGAAAGACAAGTTGTATAGATCATTTGTAAGCAGTAAGGCTGAATTCATAACAGGTGGTAGTGAGAAAATAGAACATCTTAGTTTATGTCTGTCTTCTCTTACAATGGAAATAAATCCCTGGTTGGCCGTGGCTATGCTGCTGCTGAAAGGAAGAAGCTGCAATTCAGAATGGTCAAAGAGAAAGTTAAAGAACTGTTAGTTAATTTAAATGGATTTGAGTATTCAAGTTTCCAGGCCAGATGAAATATTGTACATCCTAGGAGAAACTAGTGTAGGTGATCTTAGAACTATTAACTGTAATCTTTGAGAACTCCTGGAAAACTAGTGAGATCGGAAGATAATATGAGTTTTCCCTATCCCTCCCCCCCCAAAAAAGGGGGGAAGTAGAACTCCAAAAATTACCAAACTCTCAGCTGGACATTTCTACTGTTATTAAACAGCATATTTGTGAGCCCTTGAATGGGAATACAGTAATTAACAAGAGTTTACCATGGGTCTGACTCAAGCAAGTCATGCAAGACTAAATTTATCTCTTTTTCTGACAGAGTTACTAGCTTAATTAAGTAAGGGAACACTGTGGACATAGTTTACCTTGACTTCAGCAAAACATTTGACAAAGTCTCTCATAATATCCTCATTAATAAAATGGCAAATTATCAGCTAAATGATAGAACTGTCAGATGGAATCATAATTGCTGAATGACCATGCTAAGAGAGTACTCACTAATGGCTCCTCACCGGATGGCAGAATAGTATTAAATGGAATGCTACAGAACTTTGTGCTGTTCATAATTTCATTAATTATCAGAATTAAGGGGTTAAGGGGATGCTGTAGTACATTACAAACTGAACATAAGCCAACAGTTTGATGCATCTGCATAAAAGCTAAATATGGTTTTGAGATATATTAATAACCTATACTTAGGCTCAATAGAAATAATTGTTCCATTCTACTTTGTTTTGATTTTAAAAGGACATAGATAAATTGAAGTGAGGACTATAAAACTGGTATGGGAATGGGAAACAAAGTCCTATTTGTTATATGAACAAGAGCCTTGGTGGCGCAGCAGACTAAAGTGCTGTTAAGTAGCACCAGCTGCCTGCAATTACTGCAAGTTCAAATCTCACCAGGCTCAAGGTTGACTCAGTCTTCCATCCTTTCGAGGTAGGTAAAATGTGGACCTGGATTGTGGGGGCAATAAGATGACTTTGTATAAAAAAGAACACCACTTAGTGGACAGCGCTGTCTCTTTGGCTTTGAAATGGAGATGAGCACTGCCCCTTAGAGTTGGGAACGATTAGCACATATGTGCGAGGGGAACCTTTACCTTTACCTGTAAGCAGTTAACCATTGGAAGAGATCGCTTCATGAAGTAGTATGCATCTCTTCACCTAAGGTTTTCAAAAAGAAGCTGGCTAGGCATCTATCTAAAGTATTTGGCATATCCTACATTGGTTAGAGTCTTGGGCTAGATGACTTCTCAGATCCTTCTGATTCTATATCACGCGTTGATTGGACAATAGTGTTGCTTACAAAGTTGCACAGTTTCTGAGCTGATTCTCCATCTGAGAATCTATCCCAGAATCAATCTAGCAGTCAGCAGTGAGAACATAAGCAGCCCAGAGCCACCTTGTAGGAGAGGTGGTGGCATAAAAATTAATTATTAATTAAATAATAAAAACTAGCAATACTTTTGAAAGTACAGTACAGCTGACCACTCTTGAATACTTAAATTGCCAAGTCTGAATAGAAGTGGTAAGCATTGTCTGAAGCATTAAAATAGTAATTATAGAACTGATATAAGCACAAAAATATTTAGGAAGCAAAAAATGGGCCAGGTTTCCTATGAATGAATGATCTAGTCAGCAGCTTTTATTCAAGGCTGTCCTTACCCTTTCCCTCTCAGATTACAGTAACAACATTATCAAAGCCACCTCAGACATGCATAGAGTCTGCTTTTTTCCCAGCTTTATGCAATACCAAACCCTGTTGATCATACACATGCATACAACACTCAGGGCCACTGGGGAATTAAAACAAAGAAACCATGC
Source organism: Pantherophis guttatus (assembly GCF_059756535.1). Lineage (NCBI taxonomy): Eukaryota > Metazoa > Chordata > Lepidosauria > Squamata > Colubridae > Pantherophis > Pantherophis guttatus. The sequence goes on along the minus strand of NC_142065.1, from coordinate 34,567,174 downwards.
AGCTGCCTGTTGCTCAGGAAAAGCCAAAGCTTTTGATAAAAAAATAAACAATGATACCATTGCTTTAAAAGAATGCAGTGATGTATTCCACAGATTAAGAATCTAACAATGAAAGTGAAAATGGGACAGTTAATTTGGAAACCTGTAGCGTAAAAATTGAAATCAGTAAGAGCTATATGGCTCACACCAAAAGCGAATGGCAACGCATATCAGTGCAATTAGACATTGGCTCTGCAATACCTGTCATATCACTCAGTGGTGAGTTTCAAAATTTTTTGCCACCGGTTCTGTGGATGTGGCTTGGTGGGCGTGGCTTGGTGGGCATGGCAGGGGAAGGATACTGTAAAATCTCCATTCCCTTCCCAATCCAGAGGAAGGTTCCTGCAAAATCCCTATTTCCTCCCGATCAGCTGGGATTCCAGAGTCAGAGAATAGATGGGGGAGGGGCCAGTCAGAATTTTTACTACCAGTTCTCTGAACGACTCAAAATTTCCGCTACTGGTTCTCCAGAACTGGCCAGTTAACCTGTTGAAACCCACCTCTGATATCACTGCAGAAAGGTGGTCAGCCAGGGGTGAAATGCTCCCGGTTTGGACCGGCTCGGGCAAGTAGGTAGTGATGGCGACAGGCAGTTTGGAGAACCAGCAGCAAAAATCCCTGCCCCCGCCCACCATGCCCAGCTGAGCCGCATAATCATCAGAGGCTTTTTTTCTTTTAAATGCCTCTGACGATCCAAGCTCTGACGATCCCAGCTGAGTTGCCTGATCGGCAGAGGGTTTTTTAAAAACCCTCTGACGATCAGGCAACTCAGCTGGGATCGTCAGAGCCTTTTGAAAGCATTTTTTACATGGTTTTACATGTAAAAAATGGTTTTAAAAGTAAAAAAAAATTGGCCACACCCACCCAGTCACATTACCCCCCCACCAAGCCACGCCCACATAACTGGTAGTAACAAATTTTAGATTTCCCCACTGTGGTCAGCAGATGCTACATTTAAGCCATCAGAAGTACAATTGACACAAATACATACACAGACACATAAATATATACACGTACATTTATACTTGAGAAAAGATCATTTCAATTGGAATTATACCTGGGCTGCAAAATACAATAATAGGCAAAGTATGCTTGATTTTGCTGTTTAAACAGGTAGTGCAACAGAATTTGGAGCTTTGACCGGCAGTGAAACTGCTGCTGAATTAGAGTTCCATCACAACTTGTGTGCTGTACTTTGTTGTCGCACTGACTTCTGACAGTAAGCTAAAGTTATTGGCTGATGTTGTGCTTGTGTTCAAATATGGTACTGGCACACTCAAGTGCATCAAAGAAAAATAATAATATAATAAGAGAATGCCATAGTTCCACAAACTATATCTGGTTCTATATGCCTAAAGTGATGTGATATTACAACACAGTTTCTACAACAACAAATCAAATTTCAGTGTAGTCTTACTGTACATTAAGATTGGTCCTTTTCAAATCTAATTTGAGAAAAAATATTCAGGACAAACAACTGAGACAATATGAGTTATATTTCCACACTGACATATAATGATGCTCCATTAAGTAAGAAGTAGAAAGGAGAGTCGATAGAAAGGAGTGTAAGTGATTAACCAAGATCAAATATAGACTGGGATTTCTTTCTTATACTGTAAAAGTAGTTCTTGATAACTTTTTGAGATGACCTATTGGCCAGCTGAAAAAAGCAGAGATACAAAAAGGAGAGGCATATGGTGTATGTGAGCATTCAACTATAACTCCCGAATATTCAATTGTACCTGCCCCAAAATAAGTTCACAAACAATAATTGCTCCATGATTGCCAACATCATTGAACACACCAAGCACTCTTGTTTGTGGTGACAGATCTTATGCCATTCACTTATATAATCCATGACAGTGTAATGGGCAGTAGAAATAATATTGAGGAATAGGAAGAAAAGCTGCAACCAAGACAACAGATAGACAAAAGAAATTTGATTCTGAGGCAGAAATGCAATTTGAGAGGAAGTCTCAGACTTGACTTTCCTTAGTCCTCTTAAAGTTAAAGGGGGAAAGCACATTCAGACTTGAAAGATTCTGTTACTGTTATGATTTATTTAGCATATGGTGATGTTACATTGGCCTTTGTACATTGTGAGTACAAAGTAGTTGTTTGGCTGTCAACAAATTACTAATCCGTTCAGTTCACGCTTGCATGCTATCCAAGGTGCACCATGGGGAGCAGACTAGCTCCACATTCAGAAAGTTTCAAAGTATTCTGCAGTGACATTTGGGGCTTCTTCCTCCACCAATGTCACCTTGTGTTCAGAGATCACATTGGGGAAGGTCCTCTGTTACTGTAACTTAATATAAAAGTAATATTAGCTTTCATAACTATGTCCCAAATGTGCTTTTTCAAGAGGCAACTGAATGAATTTTTCAGAAGCAACAAGCTTCTGAAGAAGCTTCTTGGATGAGAAGTGAAACGTCTTCAAAGAAAAACCAGAAAGTCCAGTTGCCTCTTGAAAAGCACCTTTGGGACAACCATGACCTGGATGACTGAGAATCTCCATAGACATTTCATAATTCTGATTTCCTAATCTGGCCCACCTCAAAGGATTGATATATAGTTGTTGTTCTGTTATCTTGGTCCACTTTCATTCTTGCAGATGCACTGGAGTTAGTACTTCTAGATGTGTCGGTAAAGCAAGCATAAAACCCCCATACTCTTCACTCTAGTATCTGGTCAGTAGAAAAGACACATTTTTAATGTGCTTAACTTCATTGAGCTGTGTGTAGCTACGTCCCCTGCACCAGGTACATATACAATAAATAATATGAGGGAAATGTTTTCAGTAGAAAAGTTAAACCAAAAATGCATCTAGCTTCTCTGCCCCTAATATGTGGTAGGGGGCTACTCAGAGGAGATTACAGGGACAATGATTTTTTAAAATAGGAGCTAAACGACTACTAATAGGTCACCAGCTGATTTTCCTACTAGGCTTTCAAAAGCCCTGCACACTGTATCTGTTTAAAAATCAGAACATTTTGGATTATATGCTTGATGGCAGCCACAAAAATCATATTGAAACATAAGGCCAGTATGTTAGATAGCAGCGGCACTGCATGAGAAGAAGTTATTATTGTTTCACAGAATTTTTATTTTATTTGTACAAGCAATTCCACATTAGTTCTGCAGTTACACTGTGCCTCAATATTATGCATTAATAGACTCGCTTGTTCAGTAGCTGATGATTGTAGTTTTAGGAAATTTATTGTTGCTATAAAATGAGTCTCTTTCCCCCTCTCTCCTGCTAATTGACAAAGAGGCCCAGTAATTAAAGTACAATAAAAGTTTTCCAGTAATTAGTTTCTGTAGTTTTGTTACAGGCCATCAATTGTTCTTTAATAATACTGATTGTTAACATTCAGTAGTCAGTAGATTCTCAAAGCATTCTGGGGCACAGCCACTTCCAAACACTACACATTCCATTCCCATGAGGGCATTTGCATTCGGAAGAAAGTTAACCCTCTCCTAGGGTACAGTGTCTGTATGATGGTTTTATGATTTTGGCTAAAACAGCCGAAATAACTAATTCCTGCAGACAGGTTCAATAGTTTTACGCTAGAGGGCATGGCTTCAAGTTGGATTACTTTGCCCCTATTAAAAACAGATGATGATGTTAATGATAAGAACCTAAATCCATTTCTCAAAATATCTGTTCATTCCTTTAGCTCCAGATGGCATTGCCTTGGAATTCTTCTTAGTTCCATTGTACCAAGAAGATACTTTAGAAAAACTGTTATCCTTTGATGGCATTTCAAAAATATTCCTTTCTAGCATCCAACCAGGCAGACAATGTGTGTACGTACTCTAATAGCAACTCATTATCTGACATATGGGATTATACCAGTACTCACTGAAGCAAGTGTTTTGCAACCATCAATGTATATTATTGGATTGATTGATTAATTGATTAATTGATTTATGAGATTTATATGCCGCTCTATCTCCAGCCGGACTCAGGGCGGCTCACAACAGTAAAAAACATCTAATGAAAAAGTTAAAAAGAAATTAAATCCAAATCTCATAATTTAACAGTTAAAAGTGCAATTAAGACTAACAAGTTAAAAATTAAAACCCCATCAGTCCAGGCCAGCCATACGAAACAGCCACGTTTTCAGATCGCGACGGAAAGAGCGGAGGTGGGGGGCCACCCGGAGCTCCAGGGGCAGTTGATTCCAAAGGGTAGGTGCACCCACAGAGAAAGCTCTCCCCCTGGGGGTTGCCAGCCGACACTGTCTGGCCAACGGCACCCTGAGGAGGCCCTCTCTGTGGGAACGCACTGGGCGATGGGCAGCTGTTGCTGGCTGCAGATGGCCCCCCAAATATCCCAGGCCTAAGCCATATAGGGCCTTATAGGTAATCACCAGCACCTTGAATCTCACTTGGAGGGCAACCGGCAACCAATGCAAGTCGCGTAGGAGAGGTGTAACATGGAAGCGTTGAGATAATCCCACCACAACCTGTGCGGCCGCATTCTGCACCAGCTGAAGCCTCCGAGTGGTCTTCAAGGGCAGCCCCATGTAGACGGCAACCCTAGTGCTCAACCACTAAGCCTAGCTCAGTCTAAAAACATGTCTAGTACTGCAAACAAGAACATTTTTTATTAAATCCAGGCATTGTGACTCAGGCACAAATTGGGAATATTGACAAAATTAGCTTAGTTTCTTAGGCCTAATTTTAAGGAAATCTTTCCTAATGGTGCCTTCTCCCAATGTATTGAATAAGAATTTAAATCTACCCCCATGGGAAACATATAAAACATATATTAAAGGATGAATTATTGCTCATGCATCATATATAAATAAGATTAAAAATAAAGGGAAAATAATTTGAAATATGAACTGAAATATTTATGGCTACAGATAGTTAGATGCCAATCTATTATTTTGTATAGAGAAATACAGAAAAAGAAGTATGAATTAAATACTTTATTAAAACAGCAAACAGAATTCATGCCAACATGTTTGTGACAGAGATACTGGGAAAATGGTTTTGGCTAATTGCCTAAAGCAAAAGAAAGTTAGGGCACTGATTCCAACTATTAGAGGTGAAAGAGATGAAATACATACATAACTTCAATGGGTATAAATTGACAATTTTTTAAAATTGCATTCAGAATTACATACCAAACCAGAGAATGTATCAAATGAAACCATAGAGGCTTTTAAAAAATAAAATTAACCTACCACGTTTATGTAATACACAAAAGTATTTTAATTTGCTCCACTACCTGAGGTTCAGATTAAACAGATAATTTTAAAAATGGCATGTGGTGAAACATCAAGAGTGGATCGGTTCCCTATTGGACGGTATAAAACATTTATAGATCTTTTGATTCCCAAACTCTGTCAATTGTATGATGGGATATTTGATAAGGGAATTTTATCAGTGGCATTTAATCAGACTTATATTACAGTTATACCAAAAACAGGTAAAGATCACACTCAGTGCGCCAATTATCATCCAATCTCATTGATCAATGTTGATGCAAAAATTTTAACAGCAGTGTTAGCAAATAGATTACAGCAAGTAATATGTTATTAAAAACTATCAAATCGGGTTTATAAAAACTAGGCAAGAAGCAGACATTTTAAAAAATGACAGTTATGTACATGTATTAGAAATGAACACACACACACACACACAAATAATATTTACATAAAGATAAGGAGACCCTGTGGCTTTTACTCTGCTAGTCATTGTTTACTATAGGTGCATCATGTGGCCAGTATGATGTTACAGAGCACTGTTACTTTCCCATCAAAGTGGTACCTATTTATCTACACTGATTTGCGTGCTTTCAAACTGCTAGATTGCCAGGAGCTGGGGCGAGGACAGGAGCTCACTCTTTCCTATAGTGTTTAGGTCTTAAACCTGGGCTGCCAGCTTTCCTTCTGACAAGCCCAGCATCCTAACCACTGAGCCATCATGCTGGCAATATTTACATAAATATATATAGAATTGTAACCGCTGAGCAATATATATATATATATATATATATATATATATATATATATATATATATATATATATATATATATATATATATATATATATATATATATATATATATATATATATATATATATAATTGTAACTATTAGTTGATACAATGGCATATTCTCCTTTGTTTCCTTTCCTTCTGTTGCATTTTTTTCAATTGTAAGCACTTTGCATGCAGTTGTCTTTGTATGTATTTGCATTATAACTGTCTTTGTGTTTTGTTTCTTCTTTACTTTTTGCAATACAGAGCAAAAAAGAATGAAATGGTATTAGTTCATGCAATGTACTGGAGCACAATTTAAGGGGCAGTAAATTCTGTCATACAGTTTATTTTCAGTGCATCAGTTGTGCAATGTATCTTAACATAACACTTCTTTGAAAGTAAAGCATTGTAAAACATTTGTCTTTGCTGGCATTATTTCACAATAGCTGGAGACTTTTGTTCTAGCTACCAGATGCTCATGAAATGTGTAGATGAACTTCAAATTATACAGATGAGCTCTGTGATGATGACCACATGAATATGTGTGGGTAATCAAAAATGCCATTTCTGAAGAATGAATTTTAGGGGAAGTAAGCACTATTTAAATTTAGTTAGCATTGCCTAATGCTATTTTCCCCTCATATCTAAAACATAGATTGGCCTAGAAACTTCAGATTTGTTTAATGCAAGAGCCCGTGAAATAATCTAGCGAAGAGGATGATGTACTGCTCAGAAATTATTCACATCAGAGTTAGAAATACAAGACTGCTAAAGCAAGAATCATTATTTCAGAGGAGCCTGTAGAACATTCTGCTCCACATAGTTGCAGAAAAAACAAATCCTCATAATGTTAAAAGTGTGCCATTTTCATCTATGCCCAACTGGAGATAATCATACCAAAGTATAACTACTAAAACTCTCATTGTAATGACCTTTAATTGGGCAAAACAGTGCATCATTGGGCAACAATTTTTGAACCAAGGTACTCTTCGAAGAGTACTTGGAAGCTTCAGCTACTTCAGAATGCAGCAGTGTGAACAATTCTGCACCACCCTAGACTTGCTCATGTGTCACATCTGAGAGTTGCATTGGCTGCCAATCTGCTTCCAGGTACAATTCAACATGCTGAAGCCCTGCATGATTTAGGCCAGATTATTTGAAGGACCTCCTCTCCCTTATTACATCTGTCTGACCTACCAGGAAAGGAAGGCGGGGCATATTATGGGTCCCATCAATTAAGGACTGCCATCTGGCGTGATCACAAAAAAGGCCTTCTTGGGGCTGGCCCTTTCTTTATGGAACATCATTCTCCATGGGGTATGGTTGGCCCCCACCCTGCTGCTTTTCCAAAAGGTCCTAAAACATGGCTTTGTCAGAAGGCCTGGAACCATAAATGGAAATGGAGCCGATCAAGTGGCTGATTTGCTTGTATTGTTGATGTCATGAGGAGAGGGATTTATTTTTTTAAATGTGTTTTATTATATAGTGGATCTTTACATTTTTTTTCAATGTTGTAAGCTGCCTGAAGTCACTATGTGTGAGTTAGGCAGTTATATAAATTTGCTGAATAGACAACCAATTTTTGAAACAAGCTACCTCAAGTGGGTTAAGTTATAGAATGTGTCCAAAATCTGGGCCCCATGATTCCTAAGAGAATGAAATTTGAGAAAGTTTTGGCTGCTTCAACACTAATGACTGTTGCTGCACTGCCTGGCTGCTGCTGTAGTCACATGATCTTCATTTTCAGAGTTCTCTGACAGTTTCTCAGCCAATCTGACAATCTCACTTCCTCTTCCATCCAGCAGCAATCACTTACTTGCCTGCTGGAAAGGAAAGGGAAAGAAAGGAAAGGAAAAGAAAAGAAAAGAAAAGAAGGAAGGAAGGAAGGAAGGAAGGAAGGAAGGAAGGAAGGAAGGAAGGAAGGAAGGAAGGAAGGAAGGATTTCTAATGCTCCCTGACAGCTTCCCACAAGAAAACTTAATGGGTAAACAGCAGGAAGACAGAAGTTGCTCCCACTACTTTTTTGCTCACCTGCAGCCATTTTGTATCTCTGATTATGTTTATGAAACAATGACCCAATGGGGCACAGGTTGTCTAGCTGTTACTATTATTACATATTATCTATGCATAGTTTACCAGATAGTTATCACTGGATTTGGTACTTTTGATATTAAATACGTCATAAAGATCTAGGTTACTTCAATATGATATGATTTTAATATGCGCTGTTCCAAATAATGCAATTTTTTTCGTAATTGATGGCTTGAGATTCTGTCCATTCCTAATGTGGCCAGAGGTTTTTTCAGAACTATTGTTATATAATTGTTGTTATTCAGCATATGTTTTATTAATCTGGGCTATACTGTAGAGGAAATAGCTATAAACAAATTAACATAAAAGCATTTTTTAAAGAAAATTTCCATGGTAATCTTAGGTAAAGCATTTTGGAATAGTTGTAGCTTAGTGATAAAGCAAATTAGTTCTCAAACTCAATCCTCAGCATTTTCAATAACAATAGCACTTAGCTAGAGTTGAGACAGTATTTCAGATTTCAGAGAACACTATCAGACTACTTTAACTCAGGAAAAGATGATTTGATATATTTCCTTTTGTTTTCTTTGGTCATGAGTACCAGATAGATTTGAATTATTGCCTTTTCAGAAGCTGGTCTACATCCCTGTTCTTTGAGCTACCTAATTGATTTGTACCTGTATTATTCTACTTCTGCTGTTCTCTTTTCAGCTATGATTGATCAAGACCTTTTCTTTCCTTTTTATAATGATTAGAATAATCATGGTAGTGGATCACACGAAGGAGCAAAGGGAGATTTTTTTTCCTTTGTCATTTAAAGGTAAACTTGGAGAGGTCATCCAGTTTACAGGTATCTTTAGGAGCTTCCATTGCCAAGCAACTGGGTGATGTTAAGGAAAAATATACCATGTGACTGTGTGGTACTGTCATGATCTGCTCCAAAGACATTTTTTAAACAAAGTTTCATTGCTTTGAATATTTTTAGGCTGTTCATTTTAGTAAAATTGTCTAGGTTTTTTTTTTATATCACTGGATTCAATGCTAACTTTTAATAATGTGTCCATATAAATGCATGGTTCACATTCAGAATTCTGTAAACCCAATTATCTGAATTGATATGACATACCATAGCACAAATTGATAACCATGACTAAGTGTGTAAAATGTGTTAGACTAAAATATGATTGGCTTATTTGTGATTCAGTATCTTGGACAAACTCAGTTAAATGATCCTGTAAGTCTTGTCTTGGATCTTCTTGACTCCCATAAACTATTCTATTTCATTATTTGTTTAAAATAATTTGATTTCGCTAGACAATAGAGAGAGACGATTCTTAACAGCAGTGGGTAGGAGCTCGTCATACCATGGATCACCAATCATTCTGAGATTTCTGTAATAATCATGGATGACATAGTTATATTTTTCTCAAATTTACAATAGAGATGCAAGTCAAATACATGCAATATATACAGGGAAGATTCCCCATTACATATTCCCCACATGCTTAGGGCTGTATACTTGCTTTTTATGCAAATGTTTATTATACAGTTGTTTCATCAGACAAGTTGGTTGTTGATTTGTCTCTTTCTAGGCATAATGAAATATAGTTGTTTTATCTTTGGAGCCATTTATGGCTTGAGATTTGAAGAACTAGTGTAGATATCAGAAACTGGCATCCTTGAGTTGCTTTTTAGGCTCCAATAAGGTCTGGTATCTTTCTCCAGAGTAATACCAGACAACATTTCAAATATTGTACAGTGCCCATAATGAACTATACTCTTGGGTACTAAGGAAAAACAATTATGTTTACAATCTGTCACACTGTCTAAATTCCAATATTATCAAGCAAAACACCAGAGGTTTTTAATGTAAAAAGAGAATAAGAACACTTAGAACCAGACTTGGTAAATCACTCAGAGAATTGATTGTTTCCATATACTATATCCATGACTAGATATAAATTTATCCATCACAAGCTTTTCTTAGGATTGCATGATTGTCTGAGATAGGACCAGTGATTACTTGGAAAAGGCACTCTGGAATCTATCACATAGATCAAAGGTGGACAAAATTTAAGCAATCAAGAAGGGGTGTAGTCAAAAATATTTTTTCCATTTTTTATTTTTAAGGGTAGAAACAGGAGAAAAATATTTCCCAGAAGGAAACCACATTCTAATCCATCCCAATCACTATTCCCAATTAGCCAAAACTATATGTTTGAAATTTCTATGTTTTTAAGATGCTGGGAATGAGGGCATTCAAAATGAAATGGGACTGATTGGCTTCTGGGAGGCATTTTACTCCTATAGATTAAATGATTGATTGATTATGTGCATCATAATGCTATCAACTACAAGTGACCACATAAGATTCTTTTCCCATGATGATCTATCTCTAATCTGGTCTTTCAAGCCTTCCAACGGTGTACTCACCATCACTATAACTGAGTTCCTCTATCTTGCAGCTGGTCACCATCTTCTTCTCTTTCTTTTCACTTTTCCCAGTGTTAGAGCTTTCCAAAGATTTAGATCTTTACATAATGTGTCCAAAGTAGGATAATTTTAATCTGGCCACTTTTGCCTTGAGTGAGGACTCTGCTGCATTGATTTGTTCAATGATCTATTTCTTTGTTTTATTGGCTATCCATGTATTATAAGAAGTCTTCTTCAACACCAAAGTTCAAAAGTATCAATAATCTTCCTATCCTGCTTCTTAAACTTAAACTTCCATTCAGTGTCATAGTGTCAGATGCCAACAATCAGACCCACACATGTAGAGTTCCAACTAGCTAATTTATTGTTCTCTGCAGATTACATAGTAATCCCTCAAAACTGGCAGCTTTCATCTGGAAACAAGCAGATAAGGCTTTAAGGCATTCAGAGTGGGTCAGACCTAACCCTCCTGTGTTTATGTGGTTAGTCCATGCTGATTCCTCGCTTGAGCGCTCCTCCGAACTTGGATGGTTGCACTCCAACATGAAGGGAGTACCATAGCTTGCATGATTTTGATATTTGTAGGTAGGGAGACATTACTGCATTTGAATATATTTTCCAAGGCCTTGATTGCTCTACCAAGTGCTAGTTTTGATTACTTTTTTTTTTTTTTACTATTGATGGCTGATGTTAAAAGGTAGATTCTTCCTTTCTTCTTGATTAATGTCGGTGCAAGCAACCAGAAGCATTTATGAATAGACTCTAACAGATATTTTATTGTTGTAATTTATATTACAAAAATCTTGCTGGACTGTCTGCCTTCCCTTGGGAAATGGTAGATATTGACCTAAGAGTTTGACCTGAGACATTTCTTCCCTCAAACCAATTCCAAGTTGTAGCCATTGATTCCATCACACTAGATTCTTGTATGGTGATGGAGCATAATAAACAAACAAACAAACAAATAAATTTTATAGTTTTATAAGTAATATTGCTTGATAGCCATTCTTCTGAGGGATTCCATAGGGACCTGAAGATTCTGTCTGTCTGTCTGTCTGTGTACCTCCCTCCCCGCCTATCTACGTACCTAATAAATATATTAAAAATCTCACCACAGCAGATTTTACACTGACTTGCAACAGTTCAAAATCAGGAATGATTGCTTATGTGGGTTAACACTAGGCTCAGAAAGTGAAAATAACCTTTCATAAATGATGAATGCCAAGTATCAAGGCAAACAGTAGTTGGCCAAGACTTGAAGGTAATCTTTAAATCCTTGACATCAAGTACATTCAAATATGAGAAATCACTCTTGCCAGATTTATGTGGGCTACAAGCAAAAACCAAACAACCTCTCAAACTTGAGGAAATAATATGGTTCAATGTATTTTATCTTTTCAACAAAGAACAAGTGATATGTCTGATAAAGTTTTGTAGACATTTCAGGATGAAAGTTATACTGACCGGTAAGGACCTTGAAAGTAGCCTTTGTATGAGTCTCATACACATTGGTCATGATCTAAGAGGCTCAGGAGATTGGTTTTCTGCATTCTTGCATTCAAACTGCAAAAAAAAAAAAATCTTTCAAGACAACTTTTCCTAGGTAACGTCTTCATATAATGAACTAAAATTCCCATAATTCCAAGCTAGCATATCTCTTTTTTGAATACAAAATAGGGAGATGGCATGGTGAGTTGCCGTAGGAGAAGAGCAGACAGAGTCAAGAGAGGACTCAGCCCAGAATCATTATGTGTCCATAAACACTCCAAGCCTAGCCCTCCCTTTGAATTCCATTAACTCTTATCTAGCATTAGTTTAGTGTTGACCTCAGTTGATCAGATTCTTGTGTATAGATTAGAGCAATAAATCTTCTGAACTAGAATTCACAAGCGATCCTGATTCTTTGTGCCTGAGAGTTGCTGTAAGAAAGAAAGCCACCCTCTTCAATATATCTATAGCTCACTTGTGTATCTTTAGACTATGGTTTTCTTTGTTCATTTGCCAGGTATTGTAATATTTCATCTTAGAATCATTGTTTACTTAAAAGAGTTGTCCTCAGTCCCAGAGCAACATGCAGCCAATTTTACAATTTGTATACTTCTGGCCAGGAGAAGAAAACAGAATGCCTTCTATTAAATCCACATGGCCAGTGGTCAGGGATTGTGAAAATCATACTCCCTCACAACTGGAGGAACATGATTGCTACTGTATCACTGACTATGCAATCCATCAACTAAAAGCTTTTTTTTTTAAAGCATGGATTGCATACTGGACATTACAATGATTATTTTTCAGAAAAAGAAAAAAACAAGGAAATATCATTATAACTCTATCAAATTAAACATTACATTATACATTATCCAAAGGATGAAGAAATTAAAATTAGACTGACATTGCAAGTTAATGTAAAAATTCATTTCAACATAAGAATTTAAGAAGAAATCTACTGAATCAGACCAAAAAGCTTACTGAATCTAGTTTAGCATTTTCTTTGTACCAGTGGCAAGTCAGATGATGCACAAAGTCCATCATCAAGATATGACTTATTTCTTTATATCTATTTCTGTATCAACATCCATATTATTTACCTATCTAGAAATTTGGAATACAGAACAGCTAGCAATCTAAAGTAAAACTGGGTGTGACATCTTGCAAGGTTTTGATAATTTGACAATTTATATTATTTCATTGTAGCATCTTCTATATTGTAGAATAATCTTCAACATCTCCTGAGTATGTGGTGGATAGTCTGGCACCCATGAGCATATCGTCAACACTTACATTAGTTATGGTATTACAGCTACACCACTATTATGGCTATATTGTAGGCAACCTCTATTTGTAACCTACTACAGACAAGAAACCAAATGTAAATGTAAACCTTTTTTTGTTTGGGTGTTGCAGTACATGGAATTATTGTGCATGCATCCGTGCCATATTGTTTGAGAGGATTTTCAGTGCAGTGTTTGCACTGGTGAAGAAAAATGTTATCTGAAATATTTATGTTCATCATTTTATATGTATGCAGTTGCCTCATTTCCTCTAATGAACTGCACCAGGTTGATTTATGCATCAGTAGTTTAGATTTTTGCTGATGACCTTTTCATATGTTCTGGAAATTTAGCCAGCTCTAGTGCATTATGTAATTTTTTTTTTCTTTTTGCAACACAGTATTGAAAAATTACCTGTTTTGAGCATTTGTGTGACAGAATGTGCTTGGGTGGTATTGGCTATAAGGAAGATCACCTATGAGAATGGTAGATTATGTAGTGATACAAATTTAGGGTTTTTTTCATCCTCGGATTTGCAATACTTCCACAGAGCCAAAAAGAATTGAGAGTAGCAGCAGTGACAGTAGTTGAGACTCATGAGGTTTGATGGAAAGTGAGTCCACAGCGAAAGATCCTGGCATCCCTCTCACAAGGGATAACTTTGAGGGCCTGGGAAAAATGCTGTCAGATGACAGCTGAGATGTTGTAAATGCTAGGAAAGGGGTTTTGGAATTGGGTGGGGGGGCTGTATAGTCTGGAGTATGAGTAGTAGAGGCTTGATATATAAAGGCCTCTGACTGTCATTGGCTTAACTGGTCATCTCTGGTGATGCCAGTCCATCTCATTAACTACTATACCAAACAGTCACCATTTCTTGGTATATATGTGTATGAGTGGGGGCAATACCTGCAACCTTGAAAGAAACTGAAAAGCCTTCAATTTTTCAGTCTTTCTAGGGAAGTTATTGAACTAGGGATGTAGTTATCAAGTATTCTACTACAGATAAATTATCTGGATCATTCCAGATAATCAGTCAGGTACCGCATGGGCAGAAATGGCATTGGTTGCAGTACTGGATGATCTTTGTTGGGATTTGGACTTAGGCAATGCTTCTAGTCTTTTAGGACAAGTTTTTTTTAAATAGAATTCTAATGGCAAAAGGTTTGAACAAACTACAAGGCAGCTAAAGATTTAATGAACATTGTGAGGTAAATGAAATTTGTTGCCAACGGATTGGTGAGAATAGAATAGAATAGAATAGAATAGAATAGAATAGAATAGAATAGAATAGAATAGAATAGAATAGAATAGAATAGAATAGAATAGAATAGAATAGAATTCTTTATTGGCCAAGTGTGATTGGACACACAAGGAATTTGTCTTTAGTGCATATGCCCTCAGTGTACATAAAAAGACAAGATACACTCATCAAGAATCACAGGGCACAACACCCAGTGACAGTCATATGGTACAATAAGCAATCAAATCATACTAGGAAACAATCAATATCAATATCAATATTGATCAATATCAAGCAACAAAGTTACAGTCATGCAGTCACAAGAGGGAGGAGATGGGCAACAGGAACAATGAGAAGACCAATAGCAATAGTAATGCAGCCTAATGTGAATAGTTTGACAGTGTTGAGGGAATTATTTTTTTTTAGCAGAGTGATGGCGTTCGGGGAAAAACTGTTCTTGTGTCTAGTTGTCTTGGTGTGCAGTGCTCTATAGTGTCATTTTGAGGGTAGGAGTTGAAACAGTTTATGTCCAGGATGTGAGAGGTCTGTAAATATTTTCACAGCCCTCTTTTTGACTCATGCAGTATTCAGGTCCTCAATGGAAGGCAGGTTGCTAGTAATTATTTTTTCTGCAGTTCTAATTATCCTCTGAAGTCTGTGTCTGTCTTGTTGGGTTGCAGAGTCAAACCAGACAGGTAGAGAGGTGCAGATGACAGACTCAATAATTCCTCTGGAGAATTGTATCAGCAGCTCCTTGGGCAGTTTGAGCTTTCTGAGTTGGCGCAGAAAGAACATTCTTTGTTGTGCTTTTTTGATGACGTTTTTGATGTTGGGTGTCCATTTTAGATCTTGTGATATGGTAGAACTTAGAAATTTGAAGGTCTCTATGTTGATTACTGTGTTGTCTAGTATTGTAAGAGGTGGTAGTATGGGAGGATTTCTCCTAACGTCCACCACCATTTCTACGGTTTTGAGTGTGTTCAGTTCCCAATTGTTCCAGTCGCACCACAAGGCTAGTTGTTCAACCTCCCATCTGTATGTGGATTCATCATTGTCTAGAATGAGACCAATCAATTGTATCATCTGCAAACTTCAGTAGTTTAACAGATAGATCATTTGAGATGCAGTCATTGGTCTATAAAGAGAAGAAAAGTGGAGAAAGCACACATCTTTGGTCCCCTGTGCTAATTGTACAGGTATCTGATGTGATTTTGCTTAGCTTTACCTGCTGCTTCCTGTCTGTTAGGAAGCTTGTGATCCACTTACAAGTGTGTTCAGGTGCCGCTAGCTGATTTAGTTTAGTTAGAAGAATGTCCGGTATAGATGGTATTGAATACTGAACTAAAGTCTACAAAGAGGACCCTTGCATAGGTCTTTGGAGATTCAAGATGTTGTAGGATGTAGTGCAGAGCCATATTAACAGCATCATCTGTTGATCTATTTGCTCGGTATGCAAATTGCAGGGGGGTCTAACAGCATATCCATTATGGTTTTCAAATGGGACAACACTAGCCTTTCAAAGGTTTTCATAACTACAGATGTTAGAGCAAGTTAGTCAGGAAGATCGAAGGGAGCAGGGTTGTTTTGCTCCCCCTCTTCCTTAGTCTATTCAAAATTCCTGCTCTTTTACCTCTTTTATGGTGTCTCCTGTGTTTGCTTTTGGTAATCCATAGCTCTGGGGAATTTGCTTCTTCCTGTGTTAGAATCTCCTCCGCGGTTTGTAAATACAGGGTGGTGGTGGTGGTGATGGTTGAGGTTATGGAGAAAGCTGCTCCTTAAAGAAACATTACTTAATTCTTAGCAGATGGTCTCATGAGTATGAAATCCATAGAGAAACACAAAGAATAATAAAAAATAAAAAAACCATTCGAGAGCATTTCACCGAGGCAGCCATCAGCAGCGCCATCTTGGAAAATAAGTGCATGAGAATATGGTCATTGAAGTGTGAGGTGTGTGGTTTCCTCTTATATAGGGGTGGCAAAACTTGAATTTGTTCCTTTGAACAGGCAGTGTTTTTTTCTGGCCAATAGTCTGGTTGAGTGCTTTTATTCAGCCCTCTTCTTTTTGCATTTGGGAGGAGATATTAACTCTGCCTCTTTGTTTTCTGAGGCCAGTGATTGTTGCCTCTCTTGGTTGCTAGGCAACACTTCCTACTGAATTCCCTCAGGTTGATGTTCCTCTTCATCTTCAATTCTAAGCTGTCCTTGACAAACATTTCCCACCAGTTAGGGTGGTGGTTGTCCCTTTGCAGAACCTCTGGGCTAATTGGTAGGCCCAGATCATATTATCCCAACATTTGTTCTCCATCTGTCCTAGATTATCTGTGCTGGAAGTCTTAGTACAGGATAAAATATTAAGGTGATATGAGAACATCTTCCCTCCAAATGGTTAGTGAAGGGTCTTTATGCTGGGGTAAGCAGGATGAATAGAGAGTCTTCAGTATAACATCTTACCTTCCCTTTTTACAATGTGCACTGCCAGGGACTGGCCGTGAATAGTTGCTTCGCTTATATTACAGTCAGACTATTGAAGGGTTATGTTTGTTTGTTTTAATCTCTTTAGCCGCCTAACTCATCATAGTGACTCTGGGAAGCTAACAACAGTTATCAACATAATGTACACCACAACAATAAACATACAATTGGCAAGTGAAATGAAACTAGAAATGATCGCCCTGAGTCCTTCGGGAGTAGGGCGGTATAGAAATCTAATAAATAATAATAATAATAATAATAATCCATTGATATATCTATCTTATGGATTTTGACTTTGTCAGAAGTTTTAATGGGGAAATTGAGCTACCTTGATAAGCAACTGAGACACTGCCTGGTTCTCGAGAATGAGGAAGGGCTGATTTTCCAAGCCTTCTGAACCTCAGCAACTTTAAGATAATCATAATCATAAGTTTATTTGTCAAGCATATATAAGATAACAGGTATAAGTATAAACATAATTTGAATACATGAAAAGAGTAAGTAAAAAGGAATATTAGGACAGGGATGGTAGGTACGCTGTTGCACTTATGCGTGCCCCTTACAGAATGCTCTTAGGAATGGAGTGAGGTCAACAATAGACAGTTTAAGGTTAAAATTTTGGGGGTTTGGGGAAGAAACTACAGTCAGGTAGTGCATTCCAGACATTGACCACTCTGTTACTGAAGTCATATTTTCTGCAATCGAGTTTGGAGCGGTTTACCTTGAGTTTGTATCTATTATTTGCTCATGTATTGTTGTGGTTGAAGTTGAAGTAGTCATTGAAGTAGGAAGGACATTGTGGCAGATAATTTTATGTACTATGCTTAGGTCAGACTGAACTTGTCATAGTTCTAAGTTGTCTAAGCCCAAAATTCTGGTGGCATAAGGTATTTTATTGCAGTTAGAGGAATGGAGGACTCTTCTCGTAAAATATCTCTGGACTCTCTCAATTGTATTTATGTCTGATATGCAGTGTGGGTTCTAGACAGATGAGCTGTATTCAAGAATTGGTCTAGCAAATGTTTTGTATGCTCTAGTTAGTAGTACAACATTACCAGAGAAGCAGCTACGTAAGATTAGGTTAACAACTCTTAATGCCTTTTTGTCAATGTTGTTAACAGTAGGCTCTGGCACTTAGATCTTTAGAAATGAGTACTCCAAGGTGACAGAGTGAGGGTCATCTACAAGGTCATGTCCATCTAATTTGTATTTTGTGTTTTGATTTTTTTTTTTTTGCCAATGTTCAAGACAGAGCATTTGTTGGTTGATATTTGAATTGCCACTTGTTAGAACAATCTGACACATAGTCAAGGTCTTTTTGAAGGGTAGTTGCATTGTCGGTGGTGTTGAATAGTTTAATATCATCAGTGAAGAGAACACAGTTGCTTTTAATATGATCACAAAGGTCATTTATGTAAAGTATGAAGCGTTTTGGACCTAAAACACTGCCTTGGGGAACACTGCTATTAACATGTACGGATTTGATAGAGCGCTTTGATAGGTGGACTTTAACTCCCAGAATTCCCCAGGCAGCATGAGAGCTGAAGTCTACATATAAAAGTTGTTGAGGCTGAGAAACACTGGTATAGTTCATATTGACTAACCAGGAGGAATAGTCTGGAGCTGTTAAGAGCTCCCTCTGCCTGACTTTATTTCAAGTATTAGTGAAAGATCAGTTTGCTAGTTGGCTAGTCTGAGGCTTCCAGTCAGGCTAGAAATGCCCTAAGAGAAACAAGTAGAAGGTAAGCCTGCAGTACTCCTTTGCTATTCTCTTGAAGTTGCTAGCAAACAGTTACCTTTCCCCTTAAGATTGACTTTTTTTTTTATCTTATTGTGTTTAAGTGGAAAGGGTGGTTAGATGGCCAAATGCAGTGTACAAGCCTAGGTATCATTAAATACAATCAAGGTACATGTTTTTGGTAGAGTCTCTATTTGCGTGAGAAATCTCACATGCAGAAGCTATAATTTGTAGAATTCCTAGCCGCATGGCTAAAATCTACAAACTGCAATCCCAACAAGCACGGAGACAAAATTGAGTAACTTTCTGTTAAAATTACATTTTAAATGTTATGTATTTTTTTTTAAAAAAAAGACAGAAAAACATAAATAATTCATTACATTTTGGTTCTTTAATGTGTTCAAATGCATCATATATTAAATTTAAAAGCTGTTATTACTATAATGTTATAGTCATTGTAATGTTTTCAGGGCTTTTTTATTTCGGCTCAATGTTTGTTTTTAAAGAACTCTCTATCAGCTTGGAATCTGTTTGCCTTATGCTCTGGAGAATTTATCCCAGATCCTTTTACAATGGATTGTAAAAAGTGTGGAATTAATGAAGACTTAGAAGATGTTTTTAAAAGTAAAATCACAAGCTTCAGGAGATATTAAAACGTACTTCATGCAAATGTCAGGATTATTTTCATTTTATATAAGAAACTATTTACACCATTATTTATGCTAAGAAAAGAATCAGCCAAAAAATATAGAAGTTGGAATATACAACTTGTTTCATTGCACTAAAAGGATTTAAAGACATATGTTCTAGTGCTTTTCTTTCAGAGCTCTGTTACTGAAGCAGACTTATTTTCTGTATGATTATCTTGTTTATTGCTTCCCATTAAAGTAATTCCTTTCTTCTGTTGGTTTTGTTTAGATGCATTTGAAAGATAATGCTTGGATCAGACTCTTCATTTTTTTATAGCAATTCACAATACAATCTTATACTTGTCTACTCAGAAGTAAGTTAACATTGCATTGTGTAAAATTTCACATATCACAAGATAGATGCTTTTTCTGACAGTCAGATTAATCAAATATAAAGAAAGATACAATGTAAAAGAATTCTAAAAACTATTGGCCATCAAATCCTTAATGTAAATAGTATTAACAAAAATGTAATACACTTAGTGGACACTTATGATTTGTTGTTGCTAGGTTTTGCAGTCATCTGATGGTACACTTTGCAACAGTATTGTTTAGCAATGGAAATTTATTGGTTAAATTCCAGTTATTTATTTATTTTGGAATTCCAGTCCAATTACTATTGTTTAGTGAGGATTGTCTTGTAAATCCTTTTAAAAATATTTTTAAAGTTTCATTTGAAAAGATTTGCATTGATTTTTATGAAGCTTAGCTATAAATTTTATCCCTTTATAAGAGATGTTTGGGGGAAAAATGCTACACACGTTGATGCTTTTTCTTTACTGTATTATGGAAGTCAGCTTTTTGAAATCTTGCTTATAACATGGTTATTAACAGATCTGCCTGTTCCTATGTTCTGTATCAGAAAACAGAGATAATTATACTTTTCCTACCAACTGAATGTACATAGCTGTAATACTGACCTACATCAGTTCATTTAGTGACCATTTGAAGTTACAATGGCACCAAAAAAGTGACTTACAATCATTTTTCACACTTATAACCTTTGCAGCATCCCCATGGTTACATAATCAAAATTCAGACACTTGGCAATTGACTCATATTTATGATGGTTGGAGTGTCCCGGGATCACCATTTGCGACCTTCTGACAAGCAAAGTCAATGGGGAAGCCAGATTTATTTAACAACCATGTTATTAACTTAACAACTATAATGATTCATGTAACAAGTGTGGCAAGAAAAGTCGCCAAATGGGGCAAAACTCACTTACCAAATGTCTCACTTAGCAACAGAAAGTTTGGGCTCAATTGTGGTCATAAGTCAAGTACTGCCTGCAAAACAGGAAGTTGAGCATATTGTTAATATTCATTGGCAACTGAAATATATTTAGTTTTATTCTTTACAACCTAGCAGAATGTTGGGAAAAAATTATATGAAGAAGGCTCCGTCTCTCCATCCTTCTCTTTGTCAGCAGGGAAGCTCTCTGAAAATTGAATAGAATGGGACCAAATTTAGAATGGTAGGAGAAGCCAGCAAAGACTAAATTTGAAAATGGGATAAATTCTCATTGGACCCAAAAGAAAAAAACCGCCCCCAAATAATCTCTATGGGAAAAGTGGTTGGGCGGCCAGTAAGAATGGTGGCAACGGCTCCATTCAGAATCCCCCTTCTTGTCCCCCTCCTGGTCATATGATCAGGAGGGGGATGGAATTTGTATTTATTTATTTGTTTATTTGTTTATTTATTTATTTGTCAAAAACGTATTAGGTAATTTATATAAGTATAAGCATGAATTGAATACATAAAATAGATACAAATAGAGGAAACATTAGGACAGGGATGGTAGGCACGCTAGTGCTCTTATGCACGCCCCTTACAGATCTCCTAGGAATGGGGTGAGGTCAACAGTCTAAGGTTAAAATTTTGAGGATTTTGGGATGAAACCACAGAGTCAGGTAGTGCATTCCAGACATTGACCACTCTGTTGCTGAAGTCATATTTTCTGCAATCGAGTTTGGAGCAGTTTACCTTGAGTTTGTATCTATTATTTGCTCATGTATTGTTGTGGTTGAAGCTGAAGTAGTCATTGGCAGGTAGGACATTGTAGCAGATAATTTTATGAACTATGCTTAGGTCATACCGAAGGCGGCGTAGTTCTAAGTTTTCTAAGCCCAGAATTTCAAGTCTGCTGGCATAAGGTATTTTGTTGCAAGCAGAGGAATGGAGGACTCCTCTTGTGAAATATTTCTGGACACGTTCAATTGGCACATACAGCTTACCTTGAGCTCTCTTATGCATAAATATAAACAAGGAGTGGTACAAGAGGAGAGTAGGAACACACACCACAAACTAATATGTTATTTTGTTACTTAAAAGAAAATAAATATGTTGTCTATGGCCCCTTCTAGTAAAGGGCTGGAAAGAATTGCAGAAGCCACTCTCTGCCTCCCCCCCCCTTACCTTGATTGCAATACAATAACATGTGGAAAATAAATTTTGTAACCAGTTTTGAAATCTCTCTGCCCATAGCTATCCATCTCTGAAAACAGAACAGAATAGAATAGGACCAAATTTAGTGTGTAGGAAAAGCTGGGAAAAGAAACATTGATTTTGAAAATGAGCCAGATGTAGCTGAGGATTAGAAAGGAACCCCCCACCCCCACCCCAAACCAATCAATCGCTATAGGAAAGGCTGCTGGACTTGGAATGCTGCCAAACTCTTTCTTCTACACGCTACTTCCCTTAGTCATGTGATCCAGAATGGAGCTGTTATTAAGGACTGGAAAGAATTCTAGAAACCATGGCCTCCGTGCTTAATTATATTATGAGTTAAACTTGTTATGGCTGAAATGAAGGAACGTGGGCCAAATTTTTTTGATTGGCTGAAATCAATTTGTTTAAATGTTAATTATAATCAGGGAAGCAGAAGTATTCCACATTGCCTCTCAAACATAATAAATAGAAATGGCACGAAAACAGGAACTCGTGTTCTGTTTGTGCCAACTACATAGTATTTTTGCAAGGACAATAAGCATACTGGAATGCAGTGTATGCCCTGTTATGTATTCCTTTGCAAAAACCTGTGGTGAACGCCATTCCTTAAATATGCTTCAAGACAGTGTCTACCGAATAGTGGTTCCATCTTTGTTAATAAACTCCTGTACAAACTTACATGGTTTTACTTCCAGCCACTGGAAGAACTGACGATCTGTCAACCTTATCATATTTGTTAATTCATTACAATATTAGAACAAAGTGATTGGAAAGTCATCATTTTACATGGTTACTCAATATAAGGACAATGCACAGCTGGTTGTCCTGAATCTGGTTGTCTGTCCAACATGAAGAAACTTGAATGCTGTTGCCATGGCACTAATGTATCTCCAGAGAAAAAGCAGGATTGTGGTGGTGTAATAATGCATCCATACTTTGTAACCACAGCAAACAATGCACACACATATGCAAATCTTTAAGCATTGGAAAAACTATGGTTTTCCACAGAGTCATATCTATCAATCCATTTCCTGTAGAAAGAAAGCAGAAATTGCCTATTTTGCAGATTAAGGTCTATTCAAGGAGGGTGTGAGGGGAGGGAGTAGAAGATGGAGAGAGTGATGACAATTGAGAAGAAAAGAATAAATCAGTCTTGCCACCATTCATGACTTATTCATGAGACATGTGAATTTTGCATTTAAATTTGACATTCTCATGATCTCAATATTGTATATGCAAATCTAAAGATTTCTGCATCCCTTCACATTCTTGATTCAAGTGTGCTCTTAGTTTTTCCAGTCATCCTGTGAATACAAAACTAGCAAAGCTCATAGAGATATTGCTTTATGCAGAATTCAGTCTTTTCCACAAAACCAAATAATGCATTTGATACAATGGATTAATTTTAAAGAAAGCATAAGTGTTAATTGTTAATATTGAATATTGGTTGGTTTATATGCAAATTGCTTTTGCCTCCTCTAATGTTGTATCATGGTCAAATAGAGATCTCTGTGAGTCTAACTGTCAATATATGTAGAAATACTGTAATTCAAAACAGCGTAACAGAATTAGAAAGAATGGTCAGTGCCATACAACTAGAAACAAATCTCCTATACAGTTTGCTATAGCTCTCTGAACATTTTCAAATGCATATATTTAAAATATTGGTTAAATAAAAATAAGAAATATTATCTTATTTACTATCACTTTTGAAATTATAGCATTAGCAAAGAAATAATAATTTGACAGTTGCTAACAAGCAAGCAATTTTATTCCCTAAACTGAATAAACTAAGGTCACAGAAGTGGCTGTGTGAAGTTTATAGAGAGAAGTAGTAGATATCATGAATAGAATAGAATAGAATAGAATAGAATAGAATAGAATAGAATAGAATAGAATAGAATAGAATAGAATAGAATAAGAGTTGGAAGGGACCTTGGAGGTCTTCTAGTCCAACCCCCTGCTTAGGAAGGAAACACTATACCACTTCAGACAAATAGTTATCCAACATCTTCTTAAAAACTTCTAGTGTTGGAAGTTGATAATGCTTGATATTTTTATTTTTAATTACTAAGCATTATAACTATTCTATCTATGTTTTATTTTTTATTATTTATTTGTCAAGAACGTATTAGGTAATTTATATAAGTATAAGCATGAGTTGAATACATAAAATAGATAATCTAATGTTAGATTGCTTATATGTTATGCAACTGTTTCCTGCAAAAGAGTATAACAAATTTCTCCAAGTTTAGCAGAAATTTTTAATCCTTTATCAGGCCAGATAATATTATTTTAAGCGTCCTGATTATTCACTTGAGGCACAAATGACAAGCTCCTTCTATTACATTTTAGTCACATTATGCAAAGACCAGCTCTTTTGTGAACTCAGTAATGTTGGGAAAAGTGGAAGAAAAGATTTTATTTAATATTTTTAAATTATTTTAAATTGATGTTTATTCTGTTTTTAATTAGGCTGTACACCGCCCTGAGTCCTTCGGGAGAAGGGCGGTATAGAAATAAAATTATTATTATTATTATTATTATTATTATTATTATTATTATTATTATTATTATTATTATTATTATTATTATTATTATTATTATTATTATTATTATTATTATTATTATTATTATTATGAGAAGGAAGAGGATGACCGGCAGGAATGGTTATACCTATGAGACACCCGAAGAGGCAGATTGTTTGCAGAATGGTATAGCTGTATGGTTGCTAAGAGTTTTGACACCAACTTGACAGCAAATAATTCATTAATCAAATCTATCACTTTAAACAAAAACTAAGATTCACTGAAAAAGAATAATAGGCATGCAGAAAAAATGCAGCTCAAAAATTATATATGATCAGTAACAGTGGAAACAGTATGCCATTGCCCCGATTGTGGCTTTCCCTTAGGAATTTGATTGTCTAAATCAATATTTCTTAACCTCAGCAACTTTAAGATGTGTGGATTTCAGTTCCCAGAATTTCCTCCCCAGCAAGTCCATACATTTTTAAATTGCTAGGTTGAGAAACTATAATTTAAATTAGACTGTAATGATCTATTTTAGATATATATAATTATTTAGTACTAATAACAGCTACAATTCAGATAGATCTATCTCCTTTATCCTTAAATAATTTATGCTGATAAAATCTGTGTTTTATCAGTATAAATTATTTAAGGATAAAGGAAATAGATCTATTTAGTATATTTAGGATTATTATTTTTTGAAGAATATCTCTATGCATATATGTACAGGCCTGGTTTAAAATTAATGTAAACTTCCTCTCTGCTTACTAATATCTAAATGTTAAACTGCTAAAAAAGAAAGGGCAATAACCCTTGAAAAATAAATTGACAATTCCTCTCAAAAACAAAACCAAACCAATAACAAAAGGAAGAAATTAGAACTATCTAGAGCCATTGTGCTACAAAATAAATTAATGTTGACATTTAATCCTAGATCCATTGATGAATCTCACAACAGATGGTTTTTCTTGTGACTGTAGCAAATGGTAAGCAAATCTGCTAAAAAAAAGTGAATCAATTTCCAAAGTTCAGCTACCAACATTTTTCATAATTGAAATTAAAAATAAAACATTTTTGGATACCTCCTCAGTGCTAAATATTTTGAAAGGTATATAATGCATCTTTGTTCTGTTTTTTTTTTTAAAGTAGCATTTGCTCCACTGAAGAATCTGAGAGAGTTTAATAAAGATTTCATTTTGTTTAAGTTAGAAAATGAGAGTATTGCCAGCTGTCACATATTTTGGCATTAATCAGATACTTATTCATCTGGGAGAAAGTTTGATTTAACTCAGTGGGGCTTCTTTTTAAATATATATAAAGGCTTTTTCATACTTTCCATACATTTTTAAAAATATTACATAAAAGATCAGATAAATAGATGATAGTAATGATGATGAAGATGATGAAGAAAAAAACTTTACCTGAAACTTTGGAGAAATGCTAGCAGCCTGAATACCCAATACTGGATTTAAATTTTAATTCATTTTTAATTTATTGGGGTGTTTTAAATCTGTCTTCGGCCAAATTGTTTAATTCGATTTTTTATTCAGTTTTAAATTTTGTATTTATGTTTTTTATCCTGTGGCTGTTCACCGCCCTGAGTCCTTCGGGAGTAGGGCGGTATACAAATCAAATAAAACTAAACTGGATTTGATGAACAATAGTCTGTTTAGAATAGAATAGAATAGAATAGAATAGAATAGAATAGAATAGAATAGAATAGAATAGAATAGAATAGAATAGAATAGAATAGAATTTTTTATTGGCCAAGTGTGATTGGACACACAAGGAATTTGTCTTGGTGCACATGCTCTCAATGTACATAAAAGAAAAGATACGTTCATCAAGAATCATAAGGTACAACACTATGATTCTTTACAACCTTTAAAAGTCTAACACAGCTTATTAATTTTATTAAATTCTTTTTTAATTAGATGATTTCCTTTACTGATACAGGAAACACTACATAAATTAATTGATTATATTGACAGAAGGATGGATTGCTCAATCAATAGATATAAATTTATTAAGCATAATTTCTGTCCTTATGTGTCCTTAAACTTCATTATTAATTGATAAGCATGATGATGATTATGTAGTTTTTTTCTGAATTACAATGAAATGATTTGCTGATGTTATTTTCCAATGTTTCACAGGTGCAAAATCATATGGGGAATTCATGCTTCATTTGCAAATAGTGCTGTGCAAAGCTTCAAAGAGAGATTGGACTTGATTGAATTGCCCATTCAAATCAAATCTTTGAAGACTCTGAATTTTTTATTGATCTGAAGCACTGAATTGAGTCAAGTACTTTCACATCACTATGGAGATATCTGAATGCAATTTGAGCATTGAAGGGCTACTTGGCTTTGCTGAGTCTCCCAATATTGCTTCACTATATATGAAGAAATGTGTGGGTGCCCCTTTTCAATCTTTATTAACCTTATTTCTCTCCATAAATGTTGTGCGTGTGCATATGTGTGCATGTGCACACAACCACTTGTTTTTCTAATACTACTTGTCTATCGTATTGCAAAATCAGGCCTAGTTAACATTCAGTTGTAGACCAACAGGGAATAACAGGGCTCTAGGCTAGAAATGTGAGATGGCTGGCTATAAAAATTGAGTTTAAATACATGCACGCGCACACACACACACACACACACACACAAAAGATTTTTTTAAAAATTCTGAAAGAAGGCAAACTGTTTCCTTATGGTTGCCAAGAAAAGTGCATGGTTATGTTCATGTAGTCACTAGAAGTCAAGCTTGACATATACAGTATGTATATCAAGAAAATGTTACAAGATTTTTGCTATGGTCATAAGTATTTATAATTTTAGTACAACAATATTGACTCCTTATTAGTAACTGAAAATTGAATCAGAGCTGAAAATGTGTTGTAAGAGAACTGCCTCCTGACATAGTAATTAGGTAGCAGTTGTAATTGTTGTGTTTTTATTATGGTTTGTCATAGTCAGATGGATGTTTAGACTGGATTTGGCATTTTTACCACTCATTGGGTCTTTCCCACAATCTGGAATAGGCAGGTGTTGTTGTTTGGTGGTGTTAGAGGTACCATTGCAGGATGTAAGCTGTTCCAAGTAAAACTGCCATTTGCAATTGACTGATGGTGATTTTGTCAATGCCAATGGTGTTCAAGTGATGCTCCAAATGTTTTGGGATTGCATCCAAGGCACCTATTACTATTTGTACTATCTTTGCTTTCTTTTGCTACAATTGTTCTACTTCTGTTTGCAGATGTTTATATTTTGGCATTTTCTCCAGTCAAACAATGTTGAGCAGCAATTCATTTCACATGGTGTTTTTCCATATAGCTTCAGATTGTCCATGTAAAGTAGGTGGGATTTGTTCAGTATTGTTGACAGAGGAATCATGAAGTAACAAATGGTAGTAGTAATAGTGAATCTCCTTGAAAATTCCTGTCTTGATATTAATCTCTCACAGTCTGTCACTATTGACCAAATTTATCTTCATAGATCTTTGTACAATACTTCCGGTATTTATGTTGACTCCTGCTATTTCTAGTCATTTGATTATCCAGTCATGTGGCAGGGAGTCAAATACCTTCTTGTAATCAATCCAGACCAAGCTACATTCAAGTTGATCTTGTAGTTCCTTCTCTTGTAGTTTTCCAAAACCATCTTGTCAATTAAGAATTGAACATTAGTTCTTCTGCTGTTTGGGCAGTTTCTTCTCTGCTCAGGTGGAAACAGCTTCTTTTATCTAGATGCTGTTGAATTACAGCATCTACCATAGGAGTTAGCAATTTGAAACTTGTTGGAAAGCAGGTAATTTCCTGCTGGTGCTGTGCTGTTCCTTTTGCTAGATCTTTCATTATCAGGTAGATTTTGCCAGATATCAACCAATCTTCAATTTCATCTCTTTATAGTATATTGTTAAACTCCTTGGCAATGAGTGTGGACCAGTCAGATGTTTCAGCCAAAAACCATGTAGTTCAGGCCTGTCAAACTGGTGGCATGCGGGCCAGATGCATCATGCACAGGCCACACCCACCCTGGCTCCACAAAGGCAAAAAACATCGCAATACATCATGATACGTCATGTGATGTGATCGAGTTTGACACCTGTGATATAGTTCATCTTCACCTGGTGCTGATTCTTGATCTTCCTTGCCCTTTTCTGAACATTTCTGCTGTTATTACAAATTCTTGTACTACAGCCTTTTTTTATTGTTATCAACCTCTTCTATCCAAGCTGTATTTGTGTTGTATTTTGAGTTGTCCCATAACTGTGCACAAAACTACACTGTTTTTTCTTTGTCAGGTATTGACTGGTTCTCTTCAGTCTCTATTTGATGATTAATAAAAACATTTCTGATTCAACTGAAATGCTAGATTCTGCCTATAGAATTCAAGCTTCATATCTATTGATCTCCTTGGCTATAGTTGATATTTATTGCTTTATTATTTCTGGTGCTTCCTATATCTTCCTTGTTTCTAGGTGCTACTTTTTGATTGGGTATTCTTCGGTCGTCTTGTTTTTCAGCTCCTTTCATCTGTTTTAGCTTGCTTGTGTCTGATCTTACTATATTGATCTTACTTTCCAGTCTAATCTTTTCCATTTTCATGGTGCACTGTTGACTTTTGCCTCCCAAATATTCAGTCATAGCTGTAACCATACTGTATATTACTTGGTTTGCTTCTTGCAGAGAGCTGGTGTTTATATTTGATATTACAGTATTGGCATCTTTTCATACTTGTGCTAGCTATTTCACTGGAAAAAGCTTCAATGCAGGCAACCTTATTCTGTTGTTTTTGTGCTGTCCTAGATGCTCACTTGTACTTTGTTTCAATTCTTCTTTTTTAGTTAAGAGGATTTTGTTCTTTCTAAGGAGAAAGCAGAGGAGAGGGTGCCTGGTTGGGAATGTAAATGATTCAGTATCTATGCTGGCTTTCTCTACTACTCTTTCCTCCTGGTTTGCCTCTGCAGTCTGAGCTGCTTCTGGCAAGGTTTTCATTCCTTTGCCCTTGATAAACATTTGCAATTCTTCCAATTCTGCTTCTGTGAATACTTTATTTTGAATTATAAATCTACATTGATTTGCTAGCCTCTGTTCTGTTATTTCTGATACTGAATGTTGTTCTTTCCAGAACTGGTGCATTCTTTTCAGATATCTTCTTCTTGTTGGACTCAATTTGCAATAATAGATCATTATCTTTATTTTCAAACATTATATATTTATGGTGGGTAAACATCATTTTTTCCAATAGTCTGGCAGCTGCTTGCCCTGGTTGCTCAGCCAACAGTTTTGAGTCCTGTAGCCCATTTGTCATCAGGTGTCCAGGAACTCCAACAGCATGGTCCTTGTTAATTCAAGTGATGACCAATCCAGTATCGGTTTCTGCAAATTATAATTCACCATATTGTTTAGGGGAGAGGCACTCTTCATTTGACTCCTCTGATGAGATCTGTCCAGTATGGTTGAACCTCTGGCATAGCTCCCATCTTCCTCAGAGCACACAAATCCAACAACCACATCAAGGTAGTGCCTCACTGGGGATGATTATTATTACATCAATATAATAATGTATTAATATTTGTACCCAAAGAGCTCATATAACACCCTTGTTCCAAGAAATACACTAGTTACCAATTTGCTTTTGGGTCCAATTCAAGTGTTGGTCATCACACACACACACACACACACACACACACACACACACACACACACAAATTTCTCTTTAGCCAGGTTCTTCCTACGTAAACCAAGATTTTTTTGCAGCCTTGGGAGACTAAGGAAACTAGTCTTCCTGGCTGCTGGAAAAAAAAGCCTAGAAACTAGTGGATTGGGATTTCACTGAACTAGGGCTGCAGAAAAATCTTGGTTTACATAGGAAGAACCTGGCTAAAGAGAAATACACATAAACACCTACGAAAAGAAAAGAAAATACACACACACACACACACACACACACACACACACACGCTTTCTTCTTTTGTCATAGGTCAACCGGGTATTTTCCTATGTAAACAAGTTTGCAGCCATAGCTCAGTGAAATCACATCCACTATCCTAGGCTTCTTCAGACAGCAAGCAAGCATTTTGCTGCCTATTGGGAGACTAATATAGATCTATTTCACAAAAACCTACGACAATAGAAGAAAGCAAATACTTCGCCTCTACAGGGAGGGAATATATGGTAAGTGTGTGGCTAACTGATGAGGACCAATCAGTCCGAAATAGATCTATATTAGTCTCCCAATAGGCAGCAAAATGCTTGCTTGCTGTCTAAAGAAGCCTAGGTGTCAGCCTTGGAAGCCATATTAGGCCGGAGGCTTCAATGCTGCCACCTCCTCGTGTGTGGGAAAGTAGGAGGGGGGATTTAGAAGAGGGGAATTAGTAGACATAATAGCATTCTTCCTATCAGTCAAGGGCAGGGCATTCCAGCATCTGGAGGAGGAGTGGTCGGGGCTGAATCGAAGTGGAACAGACGTTGATTGGAGCATGTGACCGACTGGGGAGAAATGGGATGGTTTTGGGAGCTTTGAATTACTGAGGGAAAGCCCGGGCTTTTCAGATTCGGGATTCCCCAGATGTGCCAGTTTGCCTTTTCTAGTAAAGAGGACTTTGGAAAATGCTTGCTTCCGCGTCTTTACTTGGAGTGGGGTTTTTTTCTGGATAGCTGACACTAGGATAGTGGATGTGATTTCACTGAGCTATGGCTGCAAACTTAAGATGTTGGCTATTTTTTGGTCAGTGCAGTGCAGGTTCTGCACTGACCAAAAAATAGCCAACATCTTAAGAAACCCCAAAGACAAGATCCAGCTAGAAAACCAAGGAGTCTATGAAATACCATGCAAAATCTGCCCAGCCACATACATTGGACAAACTAATAGGAGAATAAATGCACGCATTGCAGAACACAAGAACGCAATCAGAAAAGAAGAAAAAACTTCGTCCCTTTTCCAGCACCTTAAAACAACAGGACACGAAATTGATTTTGAAGGAACCAAATTAATCTCCAGAACTGACACTTCAACAAGAGAATAATCATGGAAGCCATCGAAATAGAGAAACACCCCCATAACATAAATAAGCGTGACAATACCTCCCACCTACCAGACATCTGGAAACTAGCCTAGTCAACAGAAGAGTCCCAGCCACGAAGATTAACACCGGACCCAAGATAACACATGACACCACCACCAATCATCCTCACCAGATTCAAACCCAAACCCATCCCATAGACGAAATACAACCACCACCCAGAAGCCAGACCACGGCGGCAACACCAGCTGCTGCAGCCCCCTCTGATCCCCACACAAAGCAAACTGACACACGCCATGAACACATGGCAAGACCTCAAACTCGGAGCCAAACCAAAGCCAGGGATTTGGCATCACAGCCATCTGCTCAGGACATTACATCAAAAAACTCAGGATATCACAAAACTAGAACTCAGGATGTTAACACATAGCCCATTACCCAGGTCGTTAAAACACAAAAGACTAATGGGCACACATCAAGGACCTCACCCACACAGGATGTTACGAAACAGCTGACTAATCTGCAAACATCAACTCCATCAACTAATCAGGATGTAGCAATAGAGGCAATCAACTCGCCCACAGCAACAAAGCCAGCACCCCACACCTCCCCACCAGTATTTATAGAGAAATGGCAGCTCCGATCACGCTTTCCTCGCACAAGCACGAAGCCGAAGACACCATGCAGATGCCAAATAAATGGTTAATTCATCTGTGGCCTTTCTTACGCACAAACTGGAATAAAAGCTTCACAGATCTAGGCATTAATATTCACTAAAGCTGAATATAAAACTCATGCAAATATTTACATTGATTGTACATGCATGTGCATTTGTTCTAGGAGCAAAAGAAATAACCACATGTCTTACTCAACCAATTTACATGATGCCTCCTGAATTTTGATTATCAAATCAGGTTCCCAGAAAAAGTCATTTGCGATCAAACTATAATGCAGTATTTTCAAAACTATTCATTGCATTTAAATGACAAATCAGAGAGAACTTTTCTTGCAGCTGCTAGATATTTAAAAAGTAATTTAAAGGGCCTTAGAGAATAAGATGCTTCTGAAATTCTACATGGTGGTGATGATATTTAGAAGTAATTAGATACAACTGTTTTTATATCCACCAATAGGTATACATACACATAGGGATATGTATGTCTGTGCATGCTGATCAAAAATCAGTTTTTTGCTGAATCACTGGGTTGCCATCTTGAAAAATAATTACAGGTTTTCACTATATTGGTGTTTCTGAGCAAAGCCTGAGAAATGAATCAATTTTCTCCAGATGGAGAGGCAAGAGCCATAATACACACATAGACCCCAATTATGTAACCTGCCCATTTTTACCTCATGATTTCCATATTCCCTGTGCTGCCTCCAGATTATCATTAGAAAACAACAAAGTGCTATTTTTTCTTCTCTTTTCCCTCCCCCCCATGTTTGACTGAATTGAATAATATTTGCCGTTACAATATATACTTAAGAGGAGCTGAAACTTGTCATATTTTAGACAGATGGATTCAGAGGTTTTGTGCTATACATCTAACATTCTGATTTTTCTTTTTTAAGAAATGGGAAATAGCTGCCAGTAACCTTTCAAAGATGGCCAGAACTGGATGAAATTATTATGTAGTATCTCTATCAGCCTTTAGAAGTGTGGTAACTTCCAAAAATTGATTCTGAATTTTAAGGATTGTATTCCATCTCATCTGAAGACAGTTGGGGTAAGCTTATTTTGTATATAGTTGCTGAACAATAATATAATCATGTGTTGTGCTAAAATTTTGTTTCTTAACTACAAAGAATAAAAAACTATTGGCCTAGCTTTTGCAGCTCAGTAAACCATACAGAAATGCTTAAAAAAACTAGCACAATATGGAATCCTCACATAAATGAAATCAGTGAGAAAGAAATAGAACAACAGGGAATTCTTTGCAAAGTGTATTATATTCTCTTGTGTCTATGATTGGAGGAAGCCCTCAGAAGTCAAATACTCTCACTTTCTCTTTCTTTGGAGTGATAGTTTGCACAGTCTGTTAAATCTCATTTCCTTGGTATTGATATGTAGATTGATTTCTTTACCATATACTCATTATCTATTATACTCTAGTAAACACCAACAAATAAGATGTATCATTGCCCATCATCATAGCTTTGGTTAAAAAAAATCCTTCACAGAATACCTTTAAATAAAATAAAGAAAGGATAGACCTTAATTATACCTATGACATGTACCATTCCATCTTCTTTCCAGAATATTCCCCCAGGTGTAGGGTCCGCTTTTTGGATTATTGAGCACCACTTTGCATGGTCAGCTGCATCTCCAGGGTGCAGGAACATGGCTTGCATATCTTTGATGATGGTGTCTTGCCATCTCTGTTTTGGATGCCCACGAGATCGCTGACCATTGACTTCTAGTTGGTAGGTAGTCTTGGTCACAGTGGATGCTGCTGCTCTCTGGACATGTCCATACCAACGGAGTTGGCTTCTCTCATCTTCTCTATAATTGGTGCCACACTAAAATGTTGTTGAATGGTGTAATGATGTGGTCAAGAAGGGGGATGCCCGATATCCAACAGAGCATTTTCATTTTCATGGCATGGAGATAGCTTTCGGTCCCCATTGTTGCTGCCCAGCATTCAGTGTCATAAAGTGCAACAGGGCGGATGGTTGTCTTGTAAATCTTGTAAATGCCATGTGCCATTCCACACTAACACAAAAAACACTGTACAAAGAAAGCCTGGTTTTACTTGAAGCATCTTCACACTATTCTATTCAATCTAAAGCAGTGTACTTCAACTTTTTTTTTTTTTTTTACTTCTCAGGACTCCTTCCCACTTTTAAAAATTATGATTATATGTCATCAAGTCATTTTTTGGCCCCTAGTGACCACAGAGATAGATTTTTCTTTCCTTATGACTATCTATTTCTAGCCTGTTCTTTCAAGTTTCAAGTAAAAGCATTATGATTAACACCAGCTGTCTGCAATTACTGTAAGTTCGAATCTCACCAGGCTCAAGGTTGACTCAGCCTTCCATTCTTTCTAAGGTAGGTAAAATGAGGACCCAGTTTGCTGGGGCAATAAGCTGACTTTGTGTAAATATACAAAAGTATGAAGATCTATTGCTTAACACATAACCCTACTGAAACAGAGTCCATCCACCTTGCTGCTGGTTGTCTTTTTCTTTACTTAATATTAATCTAGATTTAAAAATTATGGCAAGCCCCCAAAAAAGCTCTTGATTATATAGATTATGTTTAACAATATTTACCATATTAAAATTTAAAACTGATGCATTCACTGCTGCTACAACTTCTCCTGACTGTTCTGTGGGATTTTAACATTGTCTTATTTTTCAACATAGTTTTGGGAAGTGATTTTAATTTTGAGAACACCTGATAGGGGTCTAAGAAACACTGATCTAAAGAATAGCTTTCAAGCCACCAACTAGAGAATAAATTGGGTGTCCTCATGCACTCTGGATGTAAGACACATATTGTCCTTCTATGCATATATGGCTAACCTAATCAATAATTTATTTGCTAAAAGATATGAAGTTGCCTGAAGAGGAGCTGCTTTAATTCCTATTCCAAGCATGAGATGTCATCTTTTATACTAACATACAATATTTTCAATGATAATACAGTTGCTAGCTGTTTTTCCTCACTATCTTTGCTCCTGTATCTGTCAAAGCAGAATCATATACAAACATATAATAGGTTTTTCCTATCTTTCCACTTTCTTATCAGAAAAACTTTGCTTAATTGTCCTTTATGCTAAAAATGTATTTAAAATCATGAACACAGATATTAAAATAAAGTAAATAATCCTAAATCACAAGCAAAATCATATGCTAGCGGAGCTGTTAAACTGACATAGTAAACCTGTTCTTGCATTTTCATACCCTTTTGTACCAAGTGAAAATCAAATATAAAACTGCACAGTGCTGCAAAACAGATTTCATCAGTCTTCTCTTTTCAAATCAAGGTTTTTGATGCCTGTCCAAAAAAGGAAAACATCTTCATGAAATCATTGTAAATGCCAGCTATTTAAACCACCTGTCACTTTGCCATTGATGCCTACTCAATATTTGACAGGAAAAACATTATTTTGTCTACATATTATCTCACAACACAAGCAATCTAACACATACACAATGACGCTTACCTATTGTGTAAAGATCTGTTTAAACAAAGAAAGGAAATTTCTACTGCAGAACCAAAAGCAAGGCAATTGCTGGCAATTGCCAAGGCTGGTATATTAAACAGTCAAAACATCCAAGTAAAATAAATACCTCTTGAAAATTTCTTAACAGCCTTTTAAAAAATTAATATGTTGTATATTTCTAAACACAGAATATATTTTTAGGTAGGAGGGCCCTAGTCATAAAAATATATGAAGATTATACCCTTTAAAATTAGCATTACTGGGCTGTGCTCTAACTTGAAGAACTTTTGATTTCCCCTATACAGAGATACTGTAGGTCTAATATTTGCATAATTAATAAATAATGTAATTTCATCTTATTGGTTATGTTTAATAGTGATTTGTATCCTGCCATCTACTCCAATGTTTTCCAAACATGGCAATTTTAAATGTATGGACTTCAACTCCAAGAATTCCCTAGCCAGCTTTCTGAGAGATTTTTTGTTCCCTGCATTCATTGGGACCCAATATAAAACTGATGCTCTACCACTGCCATTCCCGTACTGTGTACTGTATACAGTAGGCTAGGCATATAGCTAAAGTGCAGCCTTTCTTTATGCTGATTAAGACCAGTTTGATTGTTTCCTCTTAAATACTTGGAAAACAATTTATAAGTACCACCGCTTTATTTTTTTGTAAAAAAACAAAGCAAATAATTTGTGAGAGCTAGTTTGATATAGAGGCTGGAGCATCAGGCTAGAAACCTAGGAGCAGCTGGGCATGCAGTGATGGGTGCCCCTAAATTTATCCACATTATACTACTGTTGCCCTAGCTGCACTGGCTCATTTCGTTCCTGCAATTCAAGTTGTTGATTATTACTTTTAAAACTCTATGTGGCATGGGACCAGGTTATTGGTAGGACCACCTCTCCCTAAGGACATTTGCCATCCTACCAGATTGATAGAATAGGCACATTCCTGGCCCTTCCCTTCACTGCTGCCATTCATAGGGACTGGGGTCTAAAACATATGAAGAACAGTTGCAGGAACTGGTTATGTCTAGTTTAATGAAAAGAAGGACTAGGGGAGACATGATAGCAATGTTCCACTATCTCAGGGGCTGCCACAAAGAAGAGGGAGTCAAGCTATTCTCCAAAGCACCTGAGGGCAGGACAAGAAACAATGGGTGGAAACTAATCAAGGAGAAGCAATTTAGAACTAAGGAGAAATTTCCTGACAGAACAATTAATCAGTAGAACAACTTGCCTCCAGAAGTTGTGAATGCTCCAACACTGGGAGTTTTTAAGATGTTGGATAACCATTTGTCTGAAGTGGTATAGTGTTTCTTGCCTAAGCAGGGGTTGGACTAGAAGACCTCCAAGGTCCCTTTCAACTCTTCTATTCTATTCTATTCTATTCTATTCTATTCTATTCTATTCTATTCTATTCTATTCTATTCTATTCTATTCTATTCTATTCTATGGATCTAAAACCTAGTCTCTTATATCTCATATCCTAAGATAAACCTTCATAGAACTTCATTTTCAAATATGCCAACATCCTATTTAGATGGAGGGTATAAAAGATTATCAAATACACACCGTTTTTGCATCTGTAATAACTCATAAGCAAAGATTTGATCCATTACTTACTACATTGTAAATTATATCAGGAACCTAGAGCTAGATTCATCATGCCTTTGTTAATCCATCTGAATCAGTCTAATTTAGTAGAAAAATATATTTTCTGTTGACTGATGTACATGAACATGTAAGAAAACAAGTTGTGCTGCTTACAATAGCTGCAAGGAAGGTCTGAAAGCACCATGTTGACAAATAGTGGTTAGAGGGCATATACTGAAGTGATGTGGACTGTTTCAATTTTATATGAATTTTTCTAAAACCTATGGTTGTAAATAAATACCATATATTCTGGTTTTAATATTTTTGGTTTAAATAAAAATAAATATATATATAAATAAACACATTTATTTTACAAAGAATTGTTTTTA
Source organism: Pantherophis guttatus (assembly GCF_059756535.1). NCBI lineage: Eukaryota > Metazoa > Chordata > Lepidosauria > Squamata > Colubridae > Pantherophis > Pantherophis guttatus. The sequence continues at coordinate 34,529,586 of NC_142065.1, read as the reverse complement.
TGTTTGGTTGTGAGTTGCTCAGAGTTTGTACAAGATGGGTGGCTATATAAATGTTTTAAATAAATAAATAAATAAATAAATAAATAAATAAATAAATAAATAAATAAATAAATAAGGAAATACAGCTGAAGTGATAATTTACACCAAAACATTTACTCGCTCCATTTCTTTCTACTCTTGCAAACCATTCTTTTCTTTCCCTTCACCCATATACCACTCCATTAATTGCCTTTGGCTCTTCTCACCTCCTTCTTACTAAGGATTTCAACAACTCAGTTCAGCTTGTCAGTATTCCTCTTTCTTTCAATCCGGTCCTTCTTCTTTCATATATTTATTTTGTATTTCAGTCCTTTTTCATTCACTCTGTATGACCAGAAGCACCTCACTTAAACCCGGAGTCATTTAGCACCATTTATTCTTGACTATATGTCTTCTTGCCTTAAACATACATACTTTGTAAGTAGCCTATTTTTACTGCACTTAACTTACAAGCAGTCCTCATTTAGTGAATACCTTGTTTAATAATGGTTCGTAGATTTGATGGTGATGAAAAAGGAACTTTATGACAAATCCTCACATTTATCACCTTTGCAGGTCTGTAAAGCACAGGTAAACTAAAATAAGATCATAAGCCATTTGCGGTTTCACTTAGCAACCATTTTGCAAAAAGACTGAGTTGCTGGTCCCCCTAAACAAGGAATACCTGTGTTTTTATGTTTCTTTTGACTTATGCAAATCTCACTTCTACATAACAAAATAGGCAAAATCATATTTTATATTATACACAGACATTTTCTCTTTTTTCAGCAAAACTCATTGTATTAATTTTTTTTTCAATGAGCATTCTAGTATACACAGATCTAGCATGGACCTCTTTGTTAGTGGGATGCAGGCAGCAATATGTTGATTTTCAAGTTATTCTCTAGATTAAATGTTCTCACTTGCAGAGAGTAACGTGAACATGCTTGGGATAAAAATAAACTGTTGCATTTATGTAATACTGGTCAAAATGTGCCAAAAACTGCCTGACGCTATTTTTATCATTACTGTGTTTACCAAAGACCCTTGGCTATTGAGCTGTTTTAAAAAATACAATAAATAAACAAATGTGCCATTAGCATGTAATGCTGTATGTGGCACAAGGACAACTAAATCTAGTTATCTAATCTACAGATTTTCTGTATTATTGAAAATTTTAGATTTGATTTGCAAACACAATCAGACAATTTTGGGAAGGCTTCTGAGTAATTGGAATCCTAAATAACAAAAATAATAATTTTAGAGTGAATATTTTAGATTTTAGAAAAGTCAACACTAAATGAAAGCAATTCCTTGTTCCTTAGCATCTGAAGAACAAGACAGATGAGATGGTTGGTTTTAAAAATAAAAAAATACCGTATATACTCGAGTATAAGCCTTTTTCAGCACATTTTTTACGCTGAAAAAGCCCCCCTTGGCTTATACTCGAGTCAGTAAATAAAACAAATGAAATAAATATTCAAAAACATTTAACCTACTGATGCCTCAATGAATGTAATTTTATTGGTATCAATTTTTATTTTTGAAATTTACCAGTAGCTGCTGCATTTCCCACCTTAGGCTTATCGAGTCAATAAATTTTCCCAGTTTTTTTGTGGTAAAATTAGGTGCCTCGGCTTATATTTGGGTCAGCTTATACTCGAGTATATAGTTGGGTTGAAATGGGACAGCAGGACCAGAACTATATAATGGAGCATATTTTATTATTTGTTCTACCATGGAATTGTTTTCCACCTGCTATTCATAATGGAAGGAGAATTGCTGTTGGTGCCATGCTTTTGCAAATACTATGTTTGTGTGAATCTATGGAGTTTTGAGCAGTAGCAGCACCAACTGCGACATTAGTAATGATAAAAAGTAAAGTCCACCCCTATTCCAATTCCATTGTCTCTAAAAAGTCTCCATAGAACATACTGAAAATAAGTCCTACCAAAAGACCCTTTGAATTAATATAAAATTAAGAATAGGATCTAGCCAACACTAACATTCCATTAATTTCATTTAGAGAGAATTGAATAGCCTTGAATTCTCTCATTAAACCTAGAAAGATCCAAATTGTTTTTACTTTGGGTGATTTCTGCCCTATTTTTCTTTTTCTTTTATCACTACATAAATTTGAATAGCTCTAATGAACAGAAATAAATGGGCAATGCAGGAAAAGACAAAAGAATGAATAAACATTTCTACATATTTAAAGGAAGAAATAAAGACTCAACCAAAAACCATTTGAAATTTAAGACAGCTGGAAAAATTATGCTTTTCCATGGGCCTTTGATATAGACAACTCCAATGAAATCAATAGTAGTGATGGGTTTTTATTGTGATTTCAATTATGTTTTATTACTCTAAGGTGACTACAGGTTTGTGAATAGGCAGAATACAAACATTTGCATAAGTAAATAAAAATGTACTGAATGCTTATAAAAGTCATTTATCAATTTTATCAATTGAGGAAATTATTTGTGATAAAATGTAATCCCTTTTCTTTTATAGAAATTGAATCCTGTTTCATATAGAAACTGCCTGTTCTTAACTTTGGAGCTCTAGTGGTCCTATATTATATATTTATTAAAATCATTACATTTATTTGATGCAATAATATTGCATTATGCAAATGTCTGATAGGCTCATCACCAATTGTTACATAAATTAGTTCAGAATAAATCAGAAAATGTACTTTGTTTAATTATATTAATTGGTCTCATTAAATTTTAATTTTTTAATTTTTTTATTAAATTAATAATTTAATATTATTAATATTAATTAATTTATATTTATTTATTTATCAAGTATTAGACAAGGGCTTTAGATTGGTTTTAAACTAAACAAGTACTATTGTGTCAGTTATATTGCCTAACACCCCTTGGTGAATAAGTAGTAAAATACCTATATAGATAAATAAAATGTAGGGCCAAACAAAAGCAAGCAAACAAAAATGAAATGAAAGATTAGAATACTAAAAAAATGGTAATGCGTCAAGTGCTAGACTTCCACAGCTCTCATTCAACTCAATATGCGGATGTTTGAGAAATTATTTCAAAGGATAGGAGTATTCCAGATACATTCTTGGGAGTCACTTTAAGTTGGGCAGCATATAAATTTAATAAATTATTATAGTTTGTTGCATAGTCAGCCAGATGTTCGAACTGGATTTGACATTTTTATCAGGGGTGAAATCCACTTACCTTCGCTACCGGTTCACAAATAGGAGCTCGCATGTGACACCTCTGCGCATGCGCAGGACCTTCCGCACATGCACAGAACGCCAAAAATGGGATGTAATGTCTGGGCTGTTGGGCGGAGCTTCCCACCCCAGTTCACCCAAGCCAGATAGAACTGGCTGCATTTCACCACTGATCTTTATCTACCGATTGAGTCTTTCCTAAAGACCTGGGATCGGCAGATGTTATTCCTATGGATAGAATCTGTTTTTTTGCATTTACTGAGGTAGCCAATATCCAGCCATTAATTGTGCAACCATCTAACCAGACTCCCTGAGTTTCCAAGTTTCAATTAAATCCCATAAGAAAAAGTCAGGAGGGAATTCCTCCTTTGGGATGTTTTCAGACTGGAAGAATGAGCAGACAGAGATGTCTCAGCAATGAGATTTGTGAAAGAAAATAATGTCAATACTAACATCCTCTTTACTTCCAATTCTAAAGTGAAATGAAAGACATTACCAGAAAAATGCACAGCTTTTACAACTGGTTGCTTGCCTTTTAAAATTAAGCTGAAAACGACTAAAACCACATGATATTGGCTGATGTCCATGGTTTTTAATGGGAGGGGGAAGTACTTATTTTAAATAGAGAAATATATTAATTTGTACGATTGGATCATTAAGAGTACATTAATTTGTGCCAGTTTATCAATATGGCATTGTTGCACACTACTACAGATCTAGCATCAATCATCTTTCTGACTCACACACACATACATTTTTAAAAAATCATGATTCTTCATTTTGGATTTTACCTTTAAGCTTGTTTTAAATGTTTTATGATGATTAAATGATAAATGATTTATACTATGAATGTTTTAAAGTAGGAAGATAGGATTTTGTTTTGTAGATTTAGTTGCAATCTGAAACATACAAAGACATCTATCACTTAATACAAATAGGACTAAATGACTAAACCAAATGACTAAAGGTGTGATTCAATGTTTGAGAATAGTTTACTCAATCTCTATGTATGTTATAGTCCTGGCTTAGTAAAAAAAAGTTACTATAAAATTCTAATACCGTGTAATAGATCTGGGATTAGTAGCCATTCTCAGTCTTCCTTGTGTACATGTTTCCTATAATTGATATGGTCAATATCAAGGACAAACTAAACAGCTGTTATGCTTCCTACAGCATCAACTTTTTCTTTTTCTTAAATAATTGCTTTAACTGTTCTGTTTCTCTAATATCTTTCCTACTTTGGTAGAATAATAACTATATCTATTCTTACTTTTTTCCCATAACATTGAAGTCTCTTTTCCCAGGATTTTTCTACAGTATCCATTCCTATTCCTCCCCCAGAGTCTTTTCTGTGTTTCCTATTTATTTTTTAGCCATCTTTCCTCACTGAACTTACTTTCTCTTTCTTGAGTGTCTAGGAAGATTTAAGTAAAAATATAATGCAGTTCATGGATTAAATGTACAAACAACATATTTATGGCAAGAAAGTAAAATCTCTTCCATCATAATGAAAATGCAAATGCAAACATGAGTTCATTTGAACTACTGTACTATTTTATGTTGATTTTGTCTCAAATTAAATCTATACTGTATTTTTTGAAAGAACTACAGATCAGGCTACTGAACTAAACCATTTCCTGTACAAAACAAGTGTAAAGTTGGTTATTCAACTGCAGAATGTGCCTCTTACTTCAGTATGGCTTTTTCCTCCTTTACTTCCTATAGCAATCCATTTCTGGTTGATGACTTCCCAGTATGACTACAATTTTCTGAGACTATAAACTGAGTGGTTTCGATACAGAAATATTCAAATCCACTTTCTACAAACCATTATTCCATCCATCCATCTTTTATTGTCATTGCTGTTATTATTTCAAATTGTACAGTATTTGTTATCTATCGTCCCTTTCATTTGGAAAGCCTGAGGTTCTTTCTGTCCTTTCATTGTTATTAAGAAGTAACTATTTTATAAATATGTATAGAGGGCAGGAATGGAAAACAATACTTATTTCATCCTGTTGACTCCTCTACCTCAAATGTTTCCATCCAATCATAAGAAGAATTCCATAACTTTAAAGTAGTGATACCTGAACTTTTTTTCCTCTTCCCTCTCTCTTCCCTTTTCCTTTTTATTACTTGTTTTGGACTGAGTGTTTAAAAAATGTTTTTTTATTTAATTTCTAAAATGCTCAGATAGTATTTTGGGTGAAAGAATGAAGTAAAAATATTTTAAATAATTATTTTTCTATTGATTGCTATGTTCAACATGATCTTGCCCTTTGGAATGCTTGAGATTATATTTTACTCCAGATAATATAAGATTATAAATACCTGAGAATAATGATTGGTTTTAAGTCTTCAGTTAGTACTACAGCACACAATTTATGTACTTACATATGAAAAACAGAATTTATTCATTAGTACGTGAAATTATATATAAAAAACCTCCTGTACAAAATCATTATCATCAACCTTCGCATATTGTGGTGCTCATACATTCTGAGTTGGTATTGTTCCTTTGATGCAGAATATAAAATGGAAAACATAAACAAACCTATACAGCCTTTCCACCATTCTACCTGCCACGTCTAAATTTTTTAAAAACAGAATCATTTGGGACAAAGATTACATATCTTTGTCCCAAAGATTACATATAATTTATTTTGCTAGTATCATCATACTGTGCCTCTTTAATGTTGGATTATACTGAGATACAGGCCCAATTTTAATATTATAGTGCTATGTTGTGAAAAAGCTCATAATTAAGAGATGATCAGCTTTACTGTTTCTGCACTGGACTAAAGTATACAGCTTTGTATACTTTCTTTCCCTTTCCTGGCAAGTTTATATACTGAAGATGCATCACTTCTGTCTTCAGTTTCCACAACAGTTTGTTGCAACAAAAATATTAAAGAGTCTTGTGGCTCTTAAAGAGCCAGAACATTACTTGCAGCATAATTCCCATGCTTCAATTTGTTAGTTGTTAAAGTGCAACAATATTCTTTTAGCTGTCTGGATTGGAATGCCTGATAAAGATTGATTTGCTCAATGGATTATTAAATCTGGTCCAGACAGTCATGTTGGTTTAGGATTCGTAAGAGTCAGATTCAAATTTCTACTAAACCATTTAGATTTCGGGTGTCCTTGGGCCAGCTGCCAATTTTAAGCATAACCTCATCAGCCTGTTTTGAGGAGGACAGGCAAGTAGATAAGGGCATGGGAAAAATCCTTTCCATACCACTTATAACTCCTTGGAAGAAAAGAAGTACCGGTATACTAAATAAACCTGGAAGAATCCTGTGTTGTAGGAAAATCTAATTGGGAAACAGGCTGTTCTATTCCAAGCCACTTTCTCATAGATTAGTAGGAAAGCTTGACAAAACTACAGCTTTGGTAGCACCTCTTTCTGAAATGTTGAGAAAGCTTAGTCCACCCCTTTTATCACCTGCAGTAGCGATTAAAACAAGATTCTGCTCCACGATTCAGGGATACACGGGAGAGGAAAAAAAAAAGCGAGGAGGGGGCGTGTGGAAAAGTTTAATCCCAGTTTCTCTGCGAAACAGGCCTGCCCGTTACTTTCTTGGGAAAAGGCCTGAACCTTCTCTTGGAATTTAGCAGAAAACTTGATGGATGCATAAGCAGGTTAGGAGGGTCACGTTCCGACGACCAACTTTCGCGTTCCTTCCTTGGAGGCTTTCCTCCGGACAGGTCCGCACAACGCGAAACCCCGGTACTACCAAACCGTATTTCCGTACCGAGTTTAGGAGGCGCCCAAATCCAAAATCCGCCGCAAGAGACGTGCGCCTCCTTTTTTTTTTTTTCCCCCCCTGTGGGACCACAGAGTCTGGCTCTTTTCTCCCCTGGGGGAATATTCCTAGATCGCACGCGGAAGGGGGAGCGAGCCCTGGACTGGTGGCGGTTTCTCCGAGTCCTTCCTTTCCCAGGCGGAGGGGGGGGAGGAGAAGGAGGAGGAGGAGGGGGAAAAAAACACCAACAACCACCACCACTTTCTTCTTCCCAGCTCACTCTCCCCCCCCTACGGACCCTGCCCTACAACACCGGGCCCTCTCCCGCTGGCTTGCCAGCTCCGGCGCTTTCGGGGCAGGGCAAGTCCCGAGCGGCGCGCGGGTGTTATTTGGAGCTGCCCTGTGGCGGTCCCAGCGCCGGCCCGAAAGGCTGTTATAGGGAGAGGCTTGACCCAGCCCAGCTCGAGCAGGTCCCGGGCGCTCTTCCCCTCCCCCTCCTTCCTCCCCCCACCCCCTGCCTCGGTGCCTGGAACAATAGAGTGCGAGAGGAGCTGGCTCTGGGCTGCGCGCCCTCCCCTTCTCCCTCTCCCCGCCTCTCCTCCCCTTTCCTCCCGCCCGCCCTGAGCCAGAGGCAGAGCAGCCGCCGCCGGAGGAGCCGGTTCCATGCCCCCTGGAGCCTCCTCTTGCCGCTGCCGCCACCTCTTTCTCCTCCTCAGCGCGCAGTCCCGGCATGGACGTTAGGTTTTACCCTTCCGCCCCCACCGCCGTTGGTTCTTTGCCCGGGGCCGACCCCCCTTGCTTGGGCCCCCTGGACTATTACCACTGCAACAAGGTAACGAGGGGCGGAGAGAGAGAGAGAGAGAGAGAGAGGGACGGGTGCAAACGCCTGGGCAGTGGGGGGGGGGTGGAGGATGCGAGCGACTGAGGATGGTACTGTCTGGACGAAGTCTCGCCCCGCTCCCCATCGTCACTGCACCCCCCCCTTCCCGCGACTCCCCTTTCGGGACTGCTGCCCCTTTGCCCCGCACCGGCGGAGGTGGGGGGTGGGTGGGTGTGTGGGTTGCACTTTGCCGCTTTTGCAGTGCCCGGGACTTTTATCGCGCCCTCGCAAACCGGGCAGGGCAAGGAGTTGATTTAATGGCCCCTCCGAGCCCCCGACCTTCCCCGAGCCCTCTGCCCCGCAAGCTTCTCGATATTGGGGAAAGGGCGCAGCCTTTTGCAAAAAAGAGGAGCCCCTTCCCGAAATCCTTGTGCCCGGGTCGCTTGGCTGGCTGGCTGGTTGAAGAACCAAACTTGGAAGGCGGAAAGAAAGCCCGTTCTAGCCAAGCCAACCTATTCTAACCTAACATTTAACGGCGTTGAAAACTTCTTTTCCTCTGGGAGGTTGAAGTGTTGAAGGTGGCAAGCGAGCGGCAGCATCCTGCAGGAGGGAATTTCAAATCTGCTTTACTTAACAGCAACCAAGTCTGCCTGCTTAAAGGCTGAAAGTCTTTCCCATCTTGGAAGCAAAAGCGGGTGTACAGGGTGAATGCGTGAGGGTGGGTGGAGGAGGAGGAGGAGGAGGGGCAGTTGGTTGTTGGTTGCGAGGTCACTTCAGACCCCTGATCACATAGCTTAGTTGTGGTGAACACTGTTATAAGTGGGAGGGAAAATAAACCAACAGCTAAAATTTGGATATAGGCTTTTTACAAGAAATGTACTGGGGGTGGGGGGAGTGAGTGGATTGCCTGGTTTTAAGTGTTTTCCTTCCATGCCTGGCTATGGTTCTTGATGGAAAATGTATAAGCTAAGGGAGGAATACTTTAGGGTGAGTATTTTGTTTTTGTTTTTTTCCTGAATAAATTTCTGCCTTGCTCAAAGGGATCAGCATATTGGCAAGGGTGCAAACCTGGATTTCGTTTTTGTACAGTATGTTCTGGTTAGAACCTAAACCATTTATATGCTCACGATTAACATTTCCCTAACACAGGATTCAGATTCTTGGCTCATGGTTGTCAGACTCTTCTGTTGTCTTTTTTCCTAATCCCACAATTAATTCCTGTTAAATATAACTGAGAGGACAGTTTTATGACTATTTCATAAAATATAGAATAGAGCACAAAAACCTTACTAACCTAGATTTACCTGTGTGCCACCACAAGCCTTTTACTCTTTTAGTGTGTGAGAAAGAGAAAGATGGGGAAAACCCCCAACATTTGCCCAGGAATATTTGAGAGTGTATAGTGCTTTAGGCAATAACCCTTCAACAGATAGGAGAAAGAGGTGAACATAATCAGAATGTCAATACTTCATATGAGTAGCCATCATTTCAGGTTGAGAATTACAGCATTGCAACATTTTAATAAAATAATTCAACTGAAACTGTGGATTATTTAGGGAAGCATGAAAATGTTACTGTTGTTGATAATCAGGTGCTTTCACAAAAGTAATGAAAGTTGTGGCATCTCAGTACAGTGGGGAGGTTGTTTTGTTTCTATGGTATAATGAGTTCTTCAAAATAGCATAGGTTTTCGATGCTGATGTCTCCCATCCCCATGAAAACATCTAATTATTCTGAAATGTAAGCTTTACTAAACATGTATCAGTTTATATGTTACAGTAAACAGTTATTTCTGAAATACATTTAAGTATCCTTTTCTTACTAAAATATTAACAATGTTTAACAAAGAATCACTTGCTGACACAAAGAACATCTGAAAATCCGTGCAATATCAATCTGCAGGGAAAAAAAATAACCAAATACCTTCTGAAATTCTTTGTGTGTTAGGAGCTCAAACATTGTAGTTTCAAGATATAATATCAAGATACTTGTGCACCTGATCGGTTATAATATAAACCTCTAAAATTGTAATTGCTAATCAAAAGAAGAGACGGAATGTGATGCACTTCAGAAGAAACTTGTAGGCCCCATGGAAAATAATTCTCTGGGATCTAAAATCATCTTCCACATGTTGGGAATACACTTGTTGCAATTAGCATAAATATATTTTCCTTTAATTCACCTTTTTTAAGATCATCATTTCCTGTAGTGCTAAAGAGACAGACTTCATCCTGGAAAATTCTTCATCAGTTTTTCTGATAAAGCTAAGTTCAAGTTTGATTGATAACACTCTGGATGAAGTGATGCAAATGATCATATACAAAATACTGACCTCTGCCACGAGGTGCTGCTGTTGCCACTGTTACCAAGATCTTAGAAAAAGAGAGGGAAGAAAATACAGCCAATACTGTATATGTGTGTGTGTGTGTGTGTGTGTGTGTGTACGCATGCGCACACATATACACATACTGCATTGTACCATTATTCTACTTTATTCCACTTCTTTCAAATTTTATTTACATAATGAGAACGTGCAACAAAGTTCTACCATAGCAAACTCCAGTGCACAAAGAAAAATGGACTGCAGCTGAAGCAGTATCTAAATCTTCTTTCTTTCTCAGCCTTGCCCTGTGTGTTACAAAGATGTTATCACTCTATAAAACAGAGGAAGAGAGTTTCATTTTGAAGAGCTTCATTCCCTTCAGGATAATCTAAGAGGTTCTGTTATAGTGGGTGGGCGAGAACCAAAAGTAGATGAATTACCCAGTTTCTTTCTGCTATTCTTTTCTCTTCCTCTGCAAGATTTCCACGGAAAAGACAGATGGGTTTTTCATGAGTTCTAAACTGATAACTTGCAGAAAGCTTTCCCCTTGCTTCCATCTTCTTTGGTTGCTGTGTTTTGATTGCCTTGCCCATTTTTTTCTTTTGCCCTTTTCTTCTTACCTGATTCAAATGGAAGGCCACAGGTTGCCTACCTGTATTCCTTTAAGATAGATGTTTCACAGCTAGATCAGTGGATTGGCTCCATGCCAAAGGTCTTGCAATTTGAAAAAGCCAGAGAATATATAGGTACAGTTTGTTAGGAAAAGAGAGGTGTCCTTGAATAGTAAGAATTGAAGGAATGTTTCAGTTGTAGTTTAAGAAAAATAAAATAAATTTCAACGGGACCTGAATGAAAAGGGAAAAATGTGTTGTGTTTGTAGTCTTTGATTCTGCCTTTCCTTACATTGCAGTTTAGAATGAATCAGGGCAGTTTTGAGTTGCTATAATTAAAAGAATGCTGGCTTGGAGAAGATTGAAATAGATTAGGCAGGCCTAACAATTTCTTTTTCTTCATATTCTCCAGGAGTTCAAACAAGAAAAAACTTAAAACATATTTTTATGTTGAAAGATCGAAAGTATTTTTTCCAAAAAATGTAAGGTCTCCTTCAAATCAGGCTTAGGTCTTAATGATTTCATATAGGGTTTGTGTGTGTGTGATTTCATATAGTTCCAACCATACTTACAATTTTAAGTCCAGACAAGGTCAATTACATAGTTTTTTCCCCCTTCTAGACAGCGATTTTTGTTCTTTTGAGTGGGTAGAGAGAAATTCTGCAGGAGGAAATGTGTGTGGAACCTAACATATATAAATAGCTGAAATGGAGGATATAGCAGAAATACATTTGTTTTCCTTAGACTAATTAATACTTCTGATACAGTGAATGAACCAGCTTGTTCAGGAAAAAGTCTGTTTCAAGCATCCTAAAATTTTGACATAATTTTGTGACATGATAGAATGTGATATTCTTAGCATGAAATCTCTCATTTCATTTATGTATCACAACAATCCTCATTATCAATTCTATAAATTCAATAGATAATTTTTGAGAAGCATTTTTTTCTTCCTCTGTGATGCTTGATCTGTAATACTGTAGAATTTAATATTTCTGATCTGTGTTACAGAACTCTTTTGATCATTACTAGTTTAGCTGAATAAATGTTCTTGTTAGCATTGTGAATGTGGACATGCAAATGAGCTCACGTGAATAGTCTGCAAAAACGTTTATAAGCCTGCTTGTTTGTATATTGATATCTGAAAGCAGAGCTGAACACCCACATGAGTTTTTCAATTGTCCTAGTGTTACTATGTAGAAGTAGTAGTTACTGGTTATAACTGTGGCCAAGTTACTGTTTGCTAATACCATTGGTATTTTGCTGCTGAACTTTCTTTCCCTTTCTTTTAAACATTTAATACATCTTTATCCTCTTGTGCTGAGGCTGATTAGTGACCTCTATTTAATGATAGATTTATTAATGTCATTTTCTTCTTAATAAAGTAATTGTATGCTACCCTGGAAATATATTTTTCCTTTAATTAAGATAAATATTATCCTTACTTCCTCACTTCTTCACATTTAATATATTTTATAATGATTTAGGTTGCAAAAATGTGGATTAAATGACAGCAAAGAGTAACAGTTGTAAGTATCTATTATCATCTTCCGATTGTCTTCTTTTTGGTAGGCCTAATATATATATATACACGTAAAATGCTCCTTATTTTTATAGAGTCTGCCTTCTATGGAATCATTTTGGTTTGCAAAAGCCAAAATATGGGCCTTTTGTTTCAGATGGATATTGTTGTTTCTAATGGATATTTAGAAACAGAGCCCTCAGGCCTAAGGTTGCATATATTCCTTCTTTCAGTTTTTCATTTTTGAGCATGTTATACAATGAAAATATTGTTTCTGTCTCCTGAAAGTTATAATACTATGAAGCGGGCATCAATTTATCGTCCATAGCACCTGAGGGCAGGACAAGAAGCAATGGGTAGAAGTTTGTCAGAGGGAGATTCAACCAGGAAATAAGGAGGAATTTCCTGACAGTAAGAATGATTATCAGAGGAATAGCTCACCTTCCGGAATTGTGGGTGCACCATGATTGGAGGTTTTCAGAAAAAAAATTGGACAACCATTTGTCCAGGATGATATAAAGACTCCTCCCTTGGGCAGGGGGTTGGACTAGAAGACCTCTAAAGTCCCTTACAGCCCTGTGATTCTATGGTATAAATTGGTATATAATATAAATCTATGTGGTCATTAAAAATCAACAACTTGATGGCACAGGATCAAACAATCAATCAACCAATGATTAATTTTCACTTTTTATTCCCTTCATAGAGAAAAACTCAATTAATTTTACAGTACATAAAATTTATATGCCCAGAAAGTGGGGAGAAAATTATAACTTTCTTTTAAAACAAAAATCATAAATTTTTATGACGATAGTAAAAATTATGCATTATGTACTCTCAGTGAATCTCTTTATAAAGCTGAAGGCCCAATTTTCTGTCTTAGGCCTATCAGATCTGAGCTGCAAACATCCAGACAACCATAAATGACACCAGAGATATACAGAATTGTCTTTACTACTATTTGCTGGTCATTTGGATTTTGTAGACTGCACTTCCCTTGTCTTTCAACAGAAGGTACTAGTGGAAAAAAACCACCACCACCACTACTATAATGTAAAAAATGATTGTGTGGTAAGGATGTGGATGCTCAGGATAGCAAATGTCATATCCCATTTGCTGCTTAATTATTTTTTGAGAAAACTTGTGAAAGTAGATTAAAGTTTCTGTTTTTGATTGTATATAAAACTGGCTCTTTACTTCTTATTTCATATGTAGAATTAGGATATTTAATTTTTTATTTTCAAAGATCACATTATCTAACAAATATGATAATGTGAAAAAAAACTATATTGAATGGTGTGCAGCAGACGTGTTGTTAGTTTAGCTGACATGTTACACATAGTCATAAAAGGATAGTGCACCGTAGTATTAGAAAATGTGCGGAGCCAAAAGCTTGGACTTGTTTTACATTACAGGCTACTTGTATGGGACCTGAGTGCCCCAGGATAACATATTTTGAGATAGCACTAGTACTTAGCAATAGTCCATAGACTTATATATCGCTTTACAGTGCTTTACAGCCCTCTCTAAGTGGTTTACAGAGACCGCATATTGCACCCAACAATCTGGGTCCTCATTTTACCAACCTTGGAAGGATGGAAGGCTGAATCAACCTTGAACCTGGTGAGATTTGAACTGCCAAATTGCAGGCAGCCGGCAGTCAGAAGAAGTAGCCTGCAGTACTGCACTCTAACCACTGCACTACCATGTCTCCTATGTTGGGATATTGGGGATTGTTCTGCCCCTGCTCCGGATTTCTGAGGATATTGACACACACCAATGGTCCTTATCAAATTTATTAAGTAGCAAGAATAAACAAGACCGGCAAAGGTTGGCAACCAGCCCAGAAAACAAGATACGATAAACCAAAATACTCTGATAATAAATACTAGTTGTTTCCAGCAAGAAAGCTCTAGGTGTGTGCGACTTAAATAGGCTAAGGGAGTGGCCAATTATCCTCAAGCCCTACTCTCGAGTAGACCTCCTCCTCCTGAGTAGCGACTCCTGTCTTTTGGCAGCCCTGCATGCTCGAGCATTGAGGAGAGGCTCCTCCACTTCACTCTTTCCACTTGAAGGAACCTCTGGAGGTTCTGAAGGCCCTGGCTGAGTCTCTGCCTCTGGCACCACATCCTTTTCAGCCTCCTCACTGTCTGACGCAAGCGCTGGCTGCGCAGGCTGCTGGCGTGACACCACACCAGCCTCTTCATCGGGATCAGCCACGATCCGCGCAGGCCGCTGGTGGGCCACAATAGGGATAGAGTGAAGGAAGGTTTTGGAATTACTTTGTGTTGGGAATTTTTATACTGCTTGTAAGAAATATTCTGGTTAATTCAATATATTGAAACTGATTGTAATAAAAATATTTCTATTTTCAATTAATTTGTGTCAATGGAGTACTAATTAGAGGAGGATAGATTTCCTTGTTCTACCTTGTAAGAGAATTGGCTTTGATTAGTACTCTCTCCTAGTTGCATTCCAGCTCTTATCATAAAATTTTCTCTAATTTTGAAATAGGTATCTACGTAGCTTTGCTACTGCATACTGAATTCCATATTTTTCAATCTGAATGCTTAGTCCTTTCAGTTAAATCATATGCATGAGTGACTTGGCATATTAAAACATAGTGAAAAATGTCATGGCATTGTGTGCATGGCTGAATTAGCAGTTTTAGTTACTTAAATTTTATTCTGTTTTTTAGTTAATCAACAAGTCCTCCATTTAAGGCCTTCTTGGTCTGTTAGCTTTCATCATCGCCACCAATATTCTTTGCAGAGGAATTGCACTGTTCCTTTTGCAATATATGCAATAATATGCATCCAATAATGGTGATTGGGAAACTGGCTGAATATTGGGAATTATTCATTTGGAAGACTGGGTAAAAGGAATGTTGTTGTGATTATTTATATAATTATGAACAGCAAGATGAAAACATGATTTTAATGCACATATGGAAGAAACAGAAAGCTGTAGCTAGAGCAAATTGTGTGTTCCTACTTTCAGAAATTCATGTTGAAAGAATGTTGGAAAACAAAATAATAAATGCCATAATCAATGAAGTCAAAGAGTGTGATATTTTTTAATGTATTTATGTTATCAGCTTCCTAAACAGGAAACTCCTAAGGGCCTCAAAATTTAAAATGTACTCCTTATATTGTAAGGAGATTGTAAACAAAGGGCCTTTAACCTTGTTTTTCCTAATATCAGTTCTAAAAGTAACATTTTCTTATTGTCAAAGAGGATTTATTCCTGCTGTTCAAGTAGATGATAAATCTTAACACTTTCTCTCTGTCTCTCTCTCTCTGTCTCTCTCTCTCTCTCTCTCTGTGTGTCTAAATAAACAGTACTCAGCAGAAATTAGTTTTGCCGCCTCTGAATAGTGAATATAATAAATACATTTTATAGATTTTTTTTTGTTTCCTTTGGACTTTTACCTCCACAATAAATTGCAATGCTAAGCACTTTACCTCTTCCTCCTCCTCCTCCTCCTCCTCCTCCTCCTCCTCCTCCTCCTCCTCCTCCTCCTCCTCCTCCTCCTCCTCCTCCTCCTCCTCCTCCTCCTCCGTTTTAACTTAATTTTTTTTCTCACTCATATCTCAGGGAAAATAGTATAAATGGTAAAGTTTTTATTTGAGCGCCTCATTTGTGGTGTGATTTTGAATATTGTTAAGAAGGATAAAAACTTGTCATTAAAATTCTTTACATTCTAGAATGGCCCAAGTCACTTGATGCATCGTTTCTGTTTCTAGCAGCATAAGCTTTGATGAGGTGTTCATTCCATCTGCATAATAGAAAGTGTTTGAAGCTCTTTTTTGCCAAAGGCTTTATTAAATCAGGGATTCAGAACTAAATAATGAGTACTCATTCATTCACAGAAAATGTTGTTCTAGCTTTATGTGTGGAAGAGGCTTTATTCTAGTTACTTTCAGAATTTAAAAAAAGATGTTTTGAACACTATGGTAGCCATGGCTGCCATGGCACGTTCTCATTAATTCTGTTAAAAGGATGATGCATTTAAAGTTGCTCATACATTTAAATGAATCAGAAGAAAGGATGGGAAAATTTACATTTATATAAATAGCATAAACCCATGCGTGCTATTTAAACAAAGTAAGTGTACAGTTACATTACGTGTTCTGTTACTTTTAGTGCAGGGATAAAAACAATTTATTTAGCTTGGTGGGCCTATAATACATTTGAAAGCTAAAATTAATCTGGATTTATATAAGGAACATAACATATATATTATTGTCTTGATTTTAGTGGGTGATGGAATTGGTAGACATGTTCCATTTGCGCAGTCCAATGCAGATTTATTATTCTCAAATATAAAAAATCTATATTGCCTTGGTAATGGGACTAAAAATGAAAACATACTAATTAAATTAGTATATAAACTGAGTTTCACCGTGTTCTGTTCCTGCACTGTCTCTGCAATCATGAGGATTAAACCTATTTAAACATAACTTCATTCTTCCAAGTGCTTTTAGGCTAGATATCTGCAACTCAAAAGCCACAAACGTTCAGTTCTTGACGTTGAAAGCTGCACTGCTGTTGGTGGTATTAATCCTCATTTCAGCCTGAATTTCATAAATCAAAACACTTCTTTTCTTTCTGAGAAGTGCTGCTAAGGAACAAAACCCTTTGCTCTTCATTTATAAAAAGTGTGACATTGAGTTGGTTACAAAGCTCAGAGCAAACACTTGGTTTCTTTTTCTTTAGGGAATGTTACAAATGTATGGAAGAATCTTTTGACCCATACTGCCTTCTTTTTGCACTATTTATTTTTATTAACCACCATGTGTTTTTACAGACTCATCTGTGTAGAATCTAGATCTCATGCTTACTCAACCAGTGCTTTTATTATGTGCTTGTATTAATCTGCATAAAATGTGTGCAGAGACCATTTTGA
Source organism: Pantherophis guttatus (assembly GCF_059756535.1). Classification (NCBI taxonomy): domain Eukaryota; kingdom Metazoa; phylum Chordata; class Lepidosauria; order Squamata; family Colubridae; genus Pantherophis; species Pantherophis guttatus. The sequence continues at coordinate 34,512,432 of NC_142065.1, read as the reverse complement.
ATCTATATTCAGGGTATTCTAGCAGTAGCATTTTATTGTGAAGTCACTGGGAGGGCTAATGTGCACTGAATAATTTTTTGCCATTTACCTTTTGTATTCATCTTCTAACAAATAAAGCTCCAAATGTTCTTTTTACTAGAATTTGGATTATGTTGTATGGCATAAATGAAGCATTTAATTATGTTTTTCTAAGCACCCTGCAATAAAGATTTTTCTGTTCATGTTGTTTCTTTACAATGTTTTTTTCAATGATGAATAGTTTGCTTCCGTTTTTGTTTTTTTGTTTTTTGCTATATTTGTTTGTCTATGCAGTCAATTCCCCAAAGAGCATTGAAAGTGATATGTAGCTCTGGGTATCATATCCTGTCATAAGCTATCTGGAGACTTAATTGCCAGTTTGATTTCAGAATACAACTTTTAATGCAATGAAGTGAGGCCAGACTTATTGTTTTTTTGGTTTTTTTTGAAGAACATATTCCAACTTGTAATGGGCATCTATTTGCCATCATCTCTGAACTCACTCAAATTTCCACATGGTAATAGGCCCCCTCACTATGTAAAACAATGGTGCTATAAATAATTACCTAGACGAATATCAACTTTGAAGCAGTTAACTATAGGTAAAAACTCCTTCCTGTTGAGTTTGATTCCTAGTGGTTTCGTGGGCAGTTTCTGTATTTTTCTTGGCAACAATATGAAAATGGTTTGCCATTGCATTTTCTAGTGTCAAGCTTTATTCATGCATCACACATATGTAGTACATTAAATGTTTAAGTATGGATAAGCCATTGGTTTACCTAGATATTATATGGTCAGGCTTCCTCTATCCTGATGCTTTCAGCTTGGATCAGAGAATCTCATACACATGAGGAAATACTTATGCATAGAATGCCTTTCATTATGTTCTTGATGTTTACAGAGCTAACCCCATTCCCATTTTAGAGTAATACACAAATAAGGCCTAATTTGTAATGAAATGATGCATTCTTTGCAAGCCACTACAGATAGATCAAGATCTTCAACATTTAGTATTCTCCAACTATGCTGATTCTGCAAGAATTTGGAAAAAATCACAGATTCTAAATCCAAAGGATCAAGCTGTTGGCTAAAATAAGATGGATAGAATGTGAAAAATCTGATTTTATTTATTTGATTTTTGTGCCCTCTCCCCTAAACTCACAAAAGTGGTTTTGGATGGCTTACCTGTCGTTAGAGTCATAAAAACTCAAGGGATAAAAAAAAAAAAAAAAAGCACAGCAAACACCAAAACAGAATAAACGAGATCAACCACAGCAAGTTAGTCCTTCTATTTTTGGGGACAGATTTATCCCATACTCTAGCCCAGTGGCAGAAGGAAAAGCCAAAACTCTACAGGCACCTTTTGGAAAATCAGTATGCTCAGGGCAGGGGTGAAATCCAGCAGGTTCTGACAGGTTCTGGAGAACCGGTAGCGGAAATTTTGAGTAGTTCGGAGAACTGGCAAATACCACCTCTGGCTGGCCCCAGAGTGGGGTGGGAATAGAGATTTTGCAGTATCCTTCCCCTGGATTGGGGTGGAAATGGAGATTTTGAGTATCCTTCCCCTGCCACGCCCACCAAGCCATGCCATGCCCATCAAGCCACACCATGCTCACCAAACCACACCACAGAACCGGTAGTAAAAAAAAATTTGGATTTTACCATTGGTTCTGGGCCTTCTGAGTCATTGGAAAAATGTTATTCCATAAAGCAGTTAATGTGACAGAGACGGCAGTCATGACTTTTTTTTCTTTGTTATTTTATTTAATAGTGTTTCCATGCAAATTTTTCATAACAAATCTTGATAATCCGCATGGGTTTAACAGTCTTTTCATAGTGTTCAAACATTAGAGTTAATGATTTACAAACTGCTCCAAAGATTGTATGTTAATATCATTACTACCACTGTTTCTGCTATTGAAGCAGCTAGTTAATGCAGCACTTTCCACACATAAAACACTAGCCACCGTGTTGATATACATTGTCCTTTCTGGATAATTGCATAGCAAAAGATGGCTACCCATTTATTGATGAGAACATCTATTTTTCCATAAAATGTTTTGGGTAGCCTTCTATTGATAAAGAGAAATAAAAGGATCTGGGAAGACATATTATCCTTCAAATATTTGGCTATTGTGCTGCTTTCCTTTTGAATTGTGGTATTAGAGAAGACTCTTGAGAGTCCCTTGGATCAAATCAGTTAATCCCAAAGGATATCACTTCTGACTGCTCTTTGGGAGGACAGATATTGAGGCTGAAGCTCAAATACTTTGGCCACCAAATGAGAAGTGTGGATTCGTTAGAAAAGATCCAGATGTTGGGAAGGATTGAAGATAAAAGGAGAAGGGAATGGCAGAGGATGAGACTGTTAGATAGTGTCATCAATGCAGTAGGCATAGGTTTGGAAAAACTCCAGGACACACAGGAGGACAGGGTAGCCTGGCAATGCTGTGGTTTATGGGATTGTGAGGAATTGGACACAATTTAGCAATTGAACAATAACAAGTATCCAAGATGATCTGCCATTTACACTTATATATAATTTGTCTGAAATACAAAAACTGTACTGTTATTGGGGGCCCTTAAGGAATAGATAGATTTGCAGCATCAGCCACCATCAAGAAATGTCTGTTAGCAACTGCTAGTTTCTGAGATAGCTGGTGAGAAGAAAAATTACTTGCATGACGTTTTTCTTCATTCTTTCCATCTTCTGGTTAGAAGAAGCAGACAGTTGTGCAAATGTATTACTAAGTCGTGTTCTTTCCATCATCTTAGAGTTAGGTGGACTTTAAAACGAAACCTTCAAGTGGAAGAAATGAGCAATAGAAAAGATCTTAAGAAAAGAGCAAAAGAATTGACTTGATTAACTTAGCTAAATTGTGGCTGAAATGGGAAATGAACTACATCAGTGATGGCGAACCTTTTAGACACTGAGTGCCCAAAATGTGGGCGCATGCCTGCACGAACGTGCAAATGTGTGAACATGTGTAGATGTGTGCATGCATGAACATGCGCGCATGAATGCGCACAGAGCATGCACATGCGCAGCAGAGACCCGAAGACCAGCTTGCCAGTAGGAGGCGGGGCATCCCAACACCGGCAACGTGGCAAGAGGTAAGATCTTTTTCTTTTGTGAGCTTCTGTTTTGTCATTTGTAGGGAAACAGAAGCTCACAAAAGAAACGCCACGGAGATCTGACTTGGGGCGATGACGCGTGTGCCAGCAGAGAGGATTCTGTGTGCCACCTCTGGCACCCATGCCATAGGTTTGCGATCACAGAACTAGATGATCTTTAATATCCCTTCAAAAATTCATATTCTATAGTTTTCCTCGATTTACAACAATTTGTTTAGTGATCGTTCAAAGTTACAATGGCACTGAAAAAACTGACTTATGACCATTTTTCACACTTATGACAATTGCAGAATCCCCATGTTCATGTAATCAAAATTCAGAAGCTTGATAACTGATTTATATTTATGACGGTTGCAGTGTTCCGGGGTGATGTGATCACCTTTTGAGACCTGACAAGCAAAGTCAATAGTGAAGCTAGATTCATTTAACAACCATGTTACTAATTTAATAACTTCAGTGATTCACTTAACAACTGTGGCAAGAAAAGACAAAACATGAAAATGTATTTCAAGGAGAAAACCAGTTATAGTCTGTGCTTCTGTATCAATTACCAGTAAAAATATAAAGATGCTCTCAAGTTCTTTGCCAATGTATATTTCAGGATGCTTTTAAACTATCTAGTTCATCATCTACCCTGGAAGTCCCTGGTAATCTCCCATCTAATTACTTTGCTTTCTCTTCACTGACAAGATCAGCCAGGTGCTACTATTTGCTAAGTTCTGAAATGTTATATATGAATGGAAATCTAACATACAGTAGATATATAAAGTCTACACTCCACTGTTAAAATGCCAGATTTTTGAGATGTAAAAAAGTTAAACCAAGATAAATCACTGCATAATTTAATATAGCATATAAACTCTACAATTCAATTGAAAAACAAATTGAAATCTTTTAGGGGGAACAAATAACAATATGAGTTCTATGACATTCATAGCAGTAAAAAGCTGGAAAAGATTGGATGAGCTCCGTAGATAGTTAAACCTTTAACAAATACTAAATTAGTCCAGTTCTCATAATTATTGTGCTGAAGAGATTGCTTGAAAATTGGCTCATACAGGCTAGTCTTGTAAAAGCTATTTCCCAGTAGCCTCATCAAAGAAAATCAGGTGGCTTCTTGACTTCTAATTATAATGTCATAAGAACTGGGGACCATAAATGGGCTGTACGTTAAAGTTTTTGCTAGTTTTGCTTTTTAAAACTAGTTTTTTAAACTTGTAAACCGGATCATGTCTTTCCCACTGAAAACTGCATTGCATAGTTCTTCATCCATTTCTGTTTGCTCCCACTTTAATCCCTTTGAGCATGCTCAGTTCTCAGCAAACTGTATTAAGTGCTGTTTCCTCTCCACACTGTATTTTTTCCTTAACTTAACAACCACATTTGGGACTGGATCTTCCATCACTAAGTGATACAGTTGTTAACTGAGTCATGGCCAATTTTACAACCTTTTCTGATATAGATAGATAGATAGATAGATAGATAGATAGATAGATAGATAGATAGATAGATACACATGCACATATAATATATAATAATATATAATATAATATATAATATAATACGTTATAATATACTATATTAATAAGCAAAAGAATGAAAAAGTAAGCTATGAGCAATGCCTGATAATATGACATTTTTGTTTAAAGAATTAAATCTATCAGTTCATACATACATGTTATTAAAATAAATCAGTTTGTTACTAGACAGTGAAACAGTCATGTTGCCATTGAATTGTAACCTAATCTTGCTTTGGCAGTGCATAACACATACTTGCTTTTCAATTTGACATATTTTTTGAAACAAAGGGCAAGATTGACTGGGTGTCAATGAAATGGAAGCTGCAGTTTTATACTAGATGATACAAGTTTTTATGCTGGGGGGGGGGCACGACCTTCAGTTTATTTTAAGACAGCAGCATCTAATATTGCATTTTCTATTAATTTAATTGACATCCTGTGTTCTTACTTGAAGGTGGCAAATTAATTGTGGAAGACCATCTGTTTGAAAATTGGGTATGTATACCATTGCTGGCAATACATCATGTAGTAGTTTTGCAGTATCCAATTTAAATCAGATGGAAATGTTGGCCTTCTGAGGATTATGATCAATCAATATTTCATTTTAGTAATGGGCTCAGAGCAGAAAAAGAAGCTGCTTGAAGCCTACAACTTTTGAAAAAAATCTTTGTCATCTTAATGGTAGGATTTGACTTCCTTTCCTTACTCTGAGAAGACAACAAGTAGGTTCATGATCAATATTAAAAAAATTTTCTAAATATTTTTCTTTATTTCTTTTAAATATAAAATTTGGGTTTCTGTTCAATATTTCTTTTCAGTAGGAAGAGCTGTTAATTTGAAAGAGAGAATGGGAGATGGGGTGTTAGATACCGCTTCATTGTATTTCTCATCATCTCTCTTCATTGGTCTTGCTGGCTAAGTCTAATGAAAGATAGGACCTTTGTCCTCAGTTTTCAGTTCTCTAAGGTCTTTGCCATATTAGCTATGAATTCTGGGAAGTGTAGTCTTTGATATCTGGAGGGGAATTATTTTGGGAACCCTAATATGGCATCTGAAAGTACATTTAAATCTTGGGTGTGTGAAACTGATATAAAAAGACAGGATAAAGTCTAGTGGGAAATGTGCTGGTCTTCATTCTGAGATAAATTATATAGCTTATGAGATAAAGTGTTTGCTCTGGGATTTCGGTTTTGAGTGAGATCTCAAAACATTTCATTTGAACACAAATCAGAGGAATAACATTTGACCAAAGAGAAACAAAAGCCATATATGGTACATCACTTTGTCTTAGTTATGATTAATCTTGCATTTTCAGTTTCTTTCAGGAACTGCTATTAACTAATCAATGAAATTTAAACTTTGGAAAGGTAGAGCTGGTTCAGCTTCTACTCGGGATGAAAAAAAATACTTGAAGGATTCAAATCTATATTTGGGATTTGGGCTCATTGTTCTCAAAACAATCTGTCTCACAGGGCTGTTGTGATGGAAATGGAGTGGGGAGAAATAATACATTTTCTTTTCAGAGTTCCTCAGAGGAATAATTTAAAGAAAACGTAACGGGTATTAAAGAAACATTTTTCATGAATGTCACATTTGTGAGGAAAGAACTCAAGGTCTTTAGTGCCATTTCATATGATAGCCAGCTCTGTGTTAAAGACTCACTTTTGTTTCCTAAAAGCTGACTGAAAAAATGTGAAAATTGCTCAAAGTTACATATTCTTACAGTACAGAAAACTGTTTTGCGTGGAAATTTTGTAACTTTTAGTATGACCTTGTTTTGAATAAAGTAAGAAACTATGTTGAAGTAATTAATCAGTGACCCAGGCTGCCCAAGGCCATGGATACAAGGGGAGGGAGTTGAATTTCACTGCTTGTTCCTTCATCCCAGATTTTTTTATATTGATGCAAACCTAACTAGATCTTCTCTTCAACCAAAGATATCCTTTGCACTTATTATCTCAATTTCTCAGTTTTCTTGAAAGGAAGTTGTACATAGGAGACAATGAGTATGGGCTTCTTTTGTCTTACTTCTGAAGCTTTAGAAAAGACTAAAAACATTAAAATTATGTACAGTGTAATTAGGTACATCCTATATACCTTATCCTTATATCTCCTAGTCATAACAGTACTTTTAATTTCCATCAGTAGGTTTATTTTATAAGATAAAATTTAGCATAAAATCTTACAAAATAAAGTTTCATTTTCATAAAGTTCCATAGTTTAAAACTGACATGATGGTGCAAGCTTTTAATACAGGTAGTCCAACGTACATACGACCACAGCTGAGCCCAAAATTTATGTTGCTAAGTGAAAAATTTGTTAAGTGAATTTTGTGTTATTTTATGACCTTTCTTGCCACATTTGTTAAGTGAATCACTGCAGTTGTTAAATTAGTAACAGCGTTGTTAAGTGAATCTGGCTCCCCCATTGTCTTTGTTTGTCAGAAGATCGCAAAAGGGGATCACATGACCTTGGGACACTGCCACTGTCATAAATGTGAGTCAGCTGTTAGCCATTCTATATTGTTAGGGGTTGTATATCTGACAGTTTGTTTGGTGGTTGATTTTGCTGGAATTAGGAGTAAGTTTAATGGTACTTTCTTTTCTGCAATTTGGAATGAGTCTCTTATCTGAAAATAGTGTGAAATTACACGTGCTGAAATCTGGAATGAAACTTGATTGCATCAACTTCTGGGGAACTTAGAACACTGGATTTAAAAAGGCAGCATTCAAAATTGCATTTAAACACTGGGTTTCAAACCAATTTAAATTAATGGTTTAGTTTATTCAGGTAGCATAGAGTAAATATCCTGACAAAGATAACTCAGGATTTGGAAGAAAAGGAAAATGGAATCTTAGTGATAATTCAAAGCAAAGTATGAAGATTCTTAAATAGTGTACACATAGTTCTTGACATACGGCTGCTCTTTTAATGACTGCTCAAAATTACAATGGCCTTGGAAAGGATACTTCATGGCCTGTAAACCACTTCCAATCATCATAAAATGTTGTGCTTCCCCTTCCTCATGGTTATATGATTACGATCTGGGTGCTTGGCAACCTATTCTTACTTATGACTGGTTACCCAGCACCCTGGTATCATGTGATTGCCATTTGCAATCTTCTCTGCCGGCTTCCCCCAGGAAGTAAATGAGAATCCAGCACGGAACATTGCAAGCTGTTCTGCCTGCTGAAAGGACTCCCTGTTGTTTCTGGGAACTGGGTGAAAGAACTGCCTGCTGAAGGGAATTGAACTCCTTGGCAGGGTGGAGAAACAGATCTGAGCCCTCTTTCTTGCACCCTGCTGAAGGTCTTCGTTCAGGTGTGCAGAGAGAAAAAGAACAGCTTCAGCAGGCAGCTTGTTTAACCAGTCCCTAGAGCAGAGGTCTTCAAACTTGGCAGTTTTAAGACTTGTGGACTTATTCTCCAGCATAGCTGGAGAATTCTGGGAGTTGAAGTCCACAAGTCTTAAAGCTGCCAAGTTTGAAGACCTCTGCCCTAGAGGTAAGAGGGAGCTGAAATCTCATAGGAGAAGCAGTACAGTAAGATAAGTACAGTAAGATAAGAAGTGCAGAATGCCTCAAGCAGGTGGGAGAGGCCCTGGGAGGTCTGGTGCAGGCCGTGGATGAGTGTCTCCCTCAACAAGGGCTGAAAATCCTGCTTAGATTTCAGCAAGGAGGAATTTTAGCTTCCCAGGGTCTCTCCATCCCCCCCCAATGCACTGGCATGCCTTAGTCAGGACTCTTATCAGCTTAACAAGTGATCACTTAAGAACCAGTACTGGGAGTTCTAGGATTGACAGTCATTGAATGAAGCAGGCACATGGACAGTCACATGACATCTCGTTTAACAACTGCTTTGCTCAACAACTGAGATGCCATCCCAATTGCGGTCATTAAGGAAGCTCTACCTGCAATGCTACTTTTAGAAGACCATTAGAATACTTTTCAAAATTTAACATAGTCTTTTTATCTTTTTAAAAATGAGCCATTTACAAATAGATGGCTGTAGATGTAGAAGGGGAGCAAATATTATCATCAGGAAATTCATCCATTGTTCATTTTTGTGAGTGGTGTTGATTGATATATAACTAATATAAGAATTATGGCTTCCTTATTAATATTTATAATATTAGACAAGAAAAATAAATGGATTTCTATGTTAGAGCATCTGCACTTGGATAGGGAATGGATCATTATTTGAGTGTACAATTGATTATATATTTATCAAAAATTTAAAACTCAGATTAAATACTGGAAATGGAGAGTTTGATGTAAGGATTATCATCAAGTTGTACTGCTAGAGCAGGGGTGTCAAACTCGTGGTGTCACGTCATTGACACAGGACTTTTTCCCCCTTTGGTAAAATGGGTGGGTGTGGCCAACATGTCATACATCCGGCCCAAGGGCCGCGAGTTTGACACCCCTGCACTACAGTAAAGTGGAAAATGTTGTCCTCTGTTTTTATTTTTCTTATTCCTTCCCATTCTCTCAGTATTAGGAGTAGTACATTATATTACCTCAGTAGCTTGGTTGATATATTTTTATGTGTATCTAAAATTATCTAGGTATGTCTGAAAGGAAACCAGCAGTTTTCCTGGATGTCATGCTATCTACCTCCTTGTATGGGCAGTCCTCTCAGTCACTTCATCGGTGAATAAAACATCGGCAATGGGCTTTGTAATTCTAACATTGGAGAGTCAAGGACTTTTAGGACAAATGTGCTCTTCTATTTCTGTAGGTGTATCATATTATTGACTCTTCCCATTACTGTTTAAAGAGTTTTTTGGGAAATACAGTGAAACATCAATTTAATGGACTGTTTTGGGGAAAGAAGGCCTGCTATTTCTCTGTTACATTGCAAATTATGTCATTCATAGTTATTTATGTTGCTACTAGGCTGTGGTTTCCTTTCAAACATATTTGTATTGAGTTACTGAGTGAGATATGGAAGGAACAAGAAAAATAAATACGGGACCAACTTTTGCTCAACCATAGATCTGTCTTAGTACTAATGTTAAGATGCAAACTAGGTTATTCACATCAGATTATATCATTTACAATTATATCATTTACAAGCTGTAAATTATATAAAATGAAAGCTAATTTAAGTTTCTTGTCTGATTGCACTGGACATGTCTTCTATTTCAGAGGAGTCTTCTGATGAAAAATTGGTTTATTGCATGTAACATCTGCTAAATGCAGGTCTGTTAAACTGTTTCACTGTAACTGTGAATTGACCTTTAATTCCTAAAATAAGAATGAAAAAAACTTATTTCAGACATATTACATGGGCAAATGAAAAGAAAATAAAACCCACAGGGGAATTTGGCCCATTTATTCGGCCCAGTAACCTAAAAAAATAAAATTGAATCATCTTATGATAGCTAATAGTTAAGGTGCACGCCAAAAAAATATTTGTGCTTTCAGTTTCATGGATAAGATAACCAATATTCCTCCTTCTCTCTTCCCAAAAGAAGCTATGGATGACTGTGCTGTGGAATTTTGAAGATTATCTTAAAATCATCAGAAAGCAGAAATGAATCATCTAATAAACATAGTAAAACTACAATTTGATCTTGATTTTTAAAGATGACCATAAATTAGAATCTTTTGTGGTTGGTGCTGGACTAGTACTTTCCCCAAAAGTTCATTTGTTCAATTTATCAATAATCCTTCAATTAGATATTGCAACATACAAAATGCAGGATTAGGGGAGTTTTTTATTCAAATGTATTAAAGTGTATTAATACACTTTATTCAAGTGTATTAAAAAATACACTGTATCAGCGTAATAAAATGTAGAGATGAGTTCTTAATATAAATAAGAATAGATTCCTCCCCCCCATTTTTATTAAGTTAAAAAGAGCCCACACTTAAAATTTGTTATTTATATCCAAAGAGGGATACTGAAGTTTTACATGCACATGCATACACACATATGTGCATGTGCGCGCGCACACAGAGAGAGAGATCTATTTGGCCTGATTTCCATTTGTACAGTATAAGCTATTATCAGAATGTAAACAACCCCAATGCATAATCTATGAAACTTGAACTGTACTATTGCTTCCTGGATATTGTTTTCTATCTATACAATTGTTCAAAACATTGATGTCACTGAAAAGGATAACAAGCAAAAAGAAAATCAAAACAGATGATTCATGATGTATTGCATAAGATGGCAATATATCTCCCTGACCCATTGTCCTCCAGATAGAATTCTGGAATTCCATCCACCAGTAACTGGGAATTCTGGGAGCCGAAATCTCAACAAGCCTGTCTTTCATCAGGGTAGGGAAGGTTGCATTAGGGTCAAATCTAATTTTCACAAACTCTAATCTAATCTTTGCAGATCTGTCTTTGCAAAAGACAGGCTTGTATTATATTTCCCTTTTGTCCCCATAATTTTAACTGTCATCTTGTCTCCTCTCATCCAACAATTGATGGGCACGAGCAAATTTCATTTCCCCACAGCGAAACTCCTTTGTTTGTAAAGGGAGAGAGAAACTATTCAGAGTACTAGTTTTGAAAACCCATCTACTCGGGGAAGAAATTCTGATTTTGATAGATAGAGTGGAATGGATACAATTAAGTCTCAAAATGAATGCCTGTTGTTTACTTCTTTTGGAAGTAAACAACAGGCATTCATGCTGGACTATATGCAAAAGATGCATGTTATATGCAAAAGCATCCCTGGTATTCTTTTCTGTGTATAGTGTAAAACAATCTTAAAATCTTAGGGGCAGATAAACATTTTCAATCAGAATAGAGCTGGAAGTCTTCTAGTTCAATCCCCTGCTCAAGCAGGAGAACCTATACCATTTCAGGCAGGTGGCTGTCTCGTCTCTTTTTAAAAACTTCAGGTGTTGGAGCACCCACAATTTCTGAAGGCAAGCTGTTCCACTGGTTATTTGTCCTCATTGTTAGGAAGTTTCTCTTTAATTCTAGGTTGCTTCTCTCTTTGATTAGTTTCCATCCATTGTTTCTTACCTTGCCTTCTGCTGTTTTGTAATAAATAATAATAATAATAATAATAATAATAATAATAATAATAATAATAATAATAATTTATAACTCCATAGAAGATTTCAAATTATTTACTTTTTGCTGCTGAGTTTTATAAACCTAGTACAAAAATACTTGCTTTCATGCCATGCTGAATGCATGTGCATATATCATACCACTCTTACAGTAGAGATCAATTGTTTGCAACATTTCAGTCCTAATTTTTTTTTTTTAAGTATGCCATCTTCAGGCAAAGCAAATTGAAATTTTAAATGCCTTTTCAATCATATATCTTATTTCTTGAAGTATTTAGTTCACAGATGACTCATCACTTGCAGAGCTCTGACACTGGGTATCAAAATATTGTGATATTAAGCTGCAGAAACCCACTGCATTATCAACGTACCTCTGTAGAATGGAGAAGGCAGCAGCTGGGCATAAAAAAACCCCAAGGCTTCAGTATGACAGAACTAAAATTGGAGTTGGCAATTACCACATGCATGATTCACAGTATTGTGAAGTGAAGCTACTATATAAATCAGCCCCAGTAATCATAGGGTTTAAAATTAGTCTGTTACTATTAACTCTGCTAGCTTTGGCATATGCTAAAGCCGCTATAAAAAGTGAATGGTGTAGCATGTTTGAAATACAAGTTTAAAATAAATTACTTAAGCAACCCCCAGTAGGAGGTCTTAGGTACTCAGAGGGAGAGAGTTTTGAGGGTGTTTACAAAGGTTTCTGTAATGGCAAATGCATTTTATTATGCCATGAAGCCTAATAATAGCTCAGTGTCAGAACATGTGATTTGCATGTATGAGGCTTCACATTGAGGCCCTGGAAACTCCACTTAAAAGGTTTCAGGTAAAAAGCTGAGGATCTTTTGTTTGAGATGACTTGAGTCCTGTTCCAAGATAGGCTAGAGCAAAGCTAGGCAATGAAAATGCCTAGGATTTTGAGGGTGTTTACAAAATGTCTCAAACATTAAATGGGCAAGCAGGAACATGTCCACCCAAAGTGCTAAGCTATAGCAAAATACCAGTTTCATTTTGTAAGAATATCTTGAAATGGATAATCTCAGAGACATTTTGGAAAAGAAATATCTATGGAGACATCCTTTGCTTTTGCAGATATGACATCTTTCTATGTATTTATGATTTACAGAGATTACAAAATGGAGTCATTTAATATAGAGAGCCCAGAAGGTAGAAGAAAGGTGCCAATGGCAGACTAATGCCCGTGAATTTATTTATTAAATTTATATGCCACCCATCTCACTATCAAGTGACTCTGGGTGGTTTACAACAATCTAAAAACTCATTCTAAATGATAAGATAACCTTAGAAATGTTAAAAACTTTCAGCATGGAGAATTAAAACATTAAAATTAATTCAGAACTAAATAAAAAGGGACTGATATGTAAATGGTATGGAAGTGGGATCTTCTCCTATTTTACTAACCACCTCCAAAGTGGGATGCCCCCATCGGGCCTGAGGAAGAGCCAGATTTTTCGACCCTTTGAAAGGCCAAGACACTGGGAATGTATACTGCGTTACTTAATTCTGGAGTAGAGAGAACTGGTCTAGGCAGATAATAGTCTGAAAACTGCACAAATGTAGTTCTTTATATTGAATGTTTCATATTTTTGATGAATCCTAGTTTCCACCCTTTTTAAGGGTTCTCTTGAAAAGGAAAATGTTTAAAAATAAGCTGATACTAGAAAATTACATTTATACTGTATGTTTGTTCCCAAGCACAAATGTCTCTATCCACACTTATTGCTAAGGCAGAATTTGTTTTAACTATGGCTAGAACCAGAGAAGCAAAGTAATTATGGCTTTTCAATCAGTTTCTGGTTTGCTTTCTTCCCATATTCTATTACTTATAAGCAGCAAAGATCTATTTTGCTCCTTTTGTTTATTGGACAATGTATACATATTTATTTTGAGATATATGTTTTCTGTGACTAAAGAAAACTTTTATACAGTATTTCGTTTGCTTGGAGATTTTTATTTTGAAAGTCTTCATTGTTTGCCACCAAGTGACATGGCACAAGTTTTATCAGAGAAAGATAAGGATGTGGCTTTTTGCAAACGAGTAAAGTATCTGATTTCCATTGTTCGCAACTGTTTAGCTTCACCCTTCTGACTACTTAAATAGCATGTATTATTACAATTAAGAGGCTAACCAGTGGTTTGAACAAAATGTATAGAAGATAGTGTACATGAAAGCAACATGAGAAATCACAGTTCAAGAAACAGGAAGTGTGCCTTTAACCAGGAAAAAGCTGTCACTGGCATTGTAAAAGAAGTGGTATAAATAGGGCATTGGATAGAAAGCAGGAAACCTTGGTATTGTCTATTTTGCTTTTCTGGTGGCCTAAGATAAGACTATTGACCCTTTTGTGCTTTAGCACTGCTGTTTGCCATTCAAGAAAGTCGGCTTTTAAAAAATAAAATCCTTCACAGGGATACTGTATTGGAAATAATATTACTCGATGATGTCAGTAAAAGCTTGTCTCTGAGAGGGATGCTTTGTGTTCTGTTGCTGAGACATCTCCCAGTAGACTTGATTTTGTGATGTTTCCCATTTCCTAGAGGTGACACCAGCATTGCTCTGTCAACCTGCCAGTGGCAATGCAGAGAAAGTGAGACATCTGGCATCATTCCCATAACACATCATCTCTGTAATGTCCTAGCTTGCCTGGGGCTTAAGGTTTTTGCTCTAGTTTCCAGCAAGGTTTTCCCACGAGGGAGCTTGAAGTATTTTCATTGTGCCAGCTGCCTAGATAAATGGAACTTTTTGTGACAGCTCAACTTCATATTTATTACCTAATAAAGTAATTAAACATTGATGTCTTTGTTTATAGATTAGGGTAATTTTTTTCCTCTCCCCCTCCTTGTTTGGAATTGTTTGGGCTTTTAAAAAATAATCTTTAAACTTTTTAAACTATACAGTATACATTGCAAATGATCCATTCTGTTTGCATATGAACAAGGTCCAGGACTAAGTAAAAGATGGAAAATTGTCAATTGTCCCACTTTAGGTTGAGTACTGTCTAGGCTTTCCTTGGAATAAATTCTAATAAATGCAGCACAATTGCTTAGTACAGGTTTATACTTGATAAGATTATAAGGTGGTTGCTTCATTGGTTGTCTTATATCTACTATTGCAGATTATGGCTGTAAAAGTTTGTTCTGAATAAAATGTGTGTTTGGGATTTGATCACATGGTCCAATATTTCTCAATCTAATGCTTTCTGAATGCAACTCATAGAGTTTTTTTGTTAGTTTGGACATCCCATACAATTCAAATATACTGTAGGTGCAACTGTCAAGTTGGAAAAGGTTAATTCTGACTATTTCCTCGTGGTTTGAAGGACCATACTTCCTTCCCAGCACAAAACACTGCATTCATAATATTTGTCCATATCACCAATTCATATTCTGTCTGTACATCATCTCTAATAACAATATGATGGATTACATTGTCCATAATTTCCATTGTAGCATTTCTTTGGAAATTGTGATTGTTTCCAATTTCTGAATTTTGTTTTCCTCTGTTCCTTGTCATGTTATTGTAAGACATGGGAAAAAAACACATTACCTGGCTATAATTCAATTATTCGTGGATGACAGATATAATGCTTTTCCAAAACCCAGAATTTCTTTCTGACAACATAATTATTTTAACAGATATAACAGAATAACAGAGTTGGAAGAGATCTTGGAAGTCTTCTAGTCCAACTCCCTGCTCAAGCAGGAATACAGAATATAAATTTTTTCAAATCTGTCCCCCATATATGAGGGCATATATACATATCGGAGGGAAAGAAGTCACAAAAATCCTCCTAGATCATTTGCAAACAGGACTTGAATTCAGCTGTGCTTTCTGATGGTATTAAAGAATGATAAATTCTATTTTTTCCAGTATGTGTGGCATTTATTGAAGGATATCTTCAGTACTCTGAAACAATGCATTCGGGGGGGGGGGAGAGAAATGGAGCTACGGAGACAGATTGATAAAGATGAAAAAGTGACATGTCTAAAACTAACTCCAGATGCCCAGGACCTATCTCTGGTCATACTTACAATCCCTGTATTATAGTAATGGGAAGTAAAATATTATAGATACAATGCAGTTTGAAGCTGTAGCAGGAAAGTATTGGTTAAGCAGAAGAAGGGAAATTGTTTCATTTCAGCACAGGAAATGATGATAGAAGACTATTTAAATCCAGACTGGGGGCCAACAGAGGCAGGATTCTGTGATAAAGAGAGAAGACTTGTGTGTCAGGTTATTATAGTTCCATTGCAGTGGAGACAAAACCTTCAGTTTGATTAATATGGCACCATGGGACCCTCAGTATTGAATTTTCATTTATGTATTTATTTATTTATTAATGAAACTTGTATGCCGCCCTATCTCTGATGGACTCAGGGCGGTTCACAACAATTAAAACAAAGCAAACAAACCGTTAAAACAAAAAATCCAGATTAAAATTAACAAAAATTCAATAAAACCCAGTTAAAATTCTATTAAAACCTCCATCAGTCCAGGGCGGCCAGGTGAAATAGCCACATTTTCAGGCCACGGCGGAAAGAGCCGTGATACAATATTCATACAAAGTAAGCATGGAAATGTGATCCTGGCATTTGGACATGCAGTGAAAATAGGTTATGTGCTTGTCATTGGCTGTGGTTCCTAGTGCATATAATGTACCTGAAGTGTTTTATTGCTTTTGTAAGCCATCTCCAAAGTGCATTTTCCAGAAAAGTATAATATGATACTATTGCTTAATATCACACCTGGCATGATTACCACCAATTCTTGAAAGAGAACATTTTGGTGAGCCCATGGTTAATTATCTGAGATAGCAATCTTTAAGTTTATTTCATCTTCTGGGATTGAAGTTGAACTCCACGTGGATAAAAAAAAATTAAGTGAATATCAGTATGACTGTGAAGTTGGGTATTCATCATCTCACTGCTAGTGGGATCTTCTTTGATTTCAACTCTGAAGTATGATCTAATAGAGAACATTTGACAATAACAATCTGAAAATTGTATGTTTAGCTAACCTGAGATAGAGATGACACCATTTTATGTCATAGGTTGTGCATGTGAACTTGTTGTGGATAAACTTTTGTTTCATTCAACTAATCTTAATACAATAAAATAAAAGAAGCTCAGAGCTGAAGTATGGAGTTCTTGGTGCTTTCTGAGCGTGGTTTGGTTGCAGACATTTCATTACCTAACTAGGTAACAAAGAACATAAAATATAGAATAACAGGGTTATTGAGGACTTCAGAGGTCTTCTAGTCCACTTATGATATTACCTCATCAGGTAACATAACATTTGCAAGCAAATAACCAAGCTCAGAGAGCATCAAGGATTCCACAATTTATGAACTAAACATTGTTTAGATCAGCTTTTGTAATTGCTTGCTATTAGGAAAAGCCCCATGCTACTTTTGTCTGGATGAATATGCAGGAAGCTTATTATCTGTCTATACAAACTACAACTAAACTGTGTTATAGGATTGTTTACATGGTGACATTGCCCCAGGAGAAAATGTACCTTGTCTTAAGCAAGTCTCCTCCTTCAGATATTTTAAGTTGCCTGGGAATTATGTATTGGAGTTGCAGACCAAACACATCTAGAAAATGCCCGATTGGGGAAAGTTGACATATTTCTTATGTCTTTTCTTCATAAGAATGCCTTCAGGTAGTAGAAGCTTTTAGAAGTATCTCCTCCTAGAGAGTCATGAAAATGCCCAACAAATCAGACTGCAGATCAACTTCCTAATTTCATAGGGAATCTCCCCTCAGAAATTGAGCTGGACAAGTCTTTATATAGCTTAAAAGGATCCTGAAGATTATAGTAAACCATATCTCATATACTGAAGCTCATCAAAATTTAGTGGGTATATATTAAGACCATTTGCTGCTTATAAATTGGGCTTCTTTTGTTTCCATGTCATTGCTTTCCTATTACTTCTCTATATTGTGAGTCTACATAATAAGGTTTGGCCATTTTGGGTGAGATTTTATTTTTTCAGTATATCTGTTGTTGAGGGTATTTAATTATGTGTGTTCTGTGAGCATTCATTTAAAACTTGAAGCAAGCTTCCATGGCTTTACCATATTATTTACCGTATAATATTTGATTGCTTATTTGTACCCTATGACTATCATTAAGTGTTGTACCTTATAATTCTTGATGAATGTATCTTTTCTTTTATGTACACTGAGAGCATATGCACCAAGCCAAATTCCTTGTGTGGAATTGGCCAATAAAATTCTATTCTATTCTATTCTATTCTATTCTATTCTATTCTATTCTATTCTATTCTATTCTATTCTATTCTATTCTATTCTATTCTATTCACACTGAGTTTATAAAGTTCACTACTGTACTGGAATAATGGATGGAACATACATTAAAATATTCAAAAACCTAAGAGAAGTGTTCTTCTCTTAGGCAATTTGGTGCTCTCTAATTTGAGTACATTTCCCACAGTATCTTTCTATTAGCGGTACCAATGAGGATTTATAAGACTTAAATTTAAAATATCTGAAGGAACATTAAGTTGTCATTTCCACTGATCACTGTAAAATATTCATGCAAGGGAGTCTACTTCACTTGGACATTCAATATTTAGTGTGCAACTATGTTTGGGCTGTTGGAAAGTTTGACCTGAAGGTAGCAGAAGATGTTGGCATCTCCCTTTTGTTTGAATTTATTTGGTTTCTTTTTTTGTCCACGATTAGTATTTGAGGGAATGAAGATACCACTGAATAAATTAATACAGTATAATTTGGTTTTTTCTGCTAGAACTTTGTCATTGTGGCTTCCTTCTGATAGATCTTTCTTTCTTGTTCCACTATCTGCAGCTTTTTACAATATTTTACAATTACAATGTATTAAAATCTTCTAGATCTGACTGGCTTTCCCAGGGGAAGATATGACATCTGAGTGCATGATTCACTGAAGGCTTGTTTTTTTTTCTCCAATTTAACTGCGAAAGTCTATGTACAGGGTAATTTTTGGTGTCATTAATCATGAGTACTAGACAGCTTGATTTTGCCCTCTGTGCATTGTAAAACTCATTGACTGACCTGTTAGAATTTCCAGTTAATTTTGGTGACATTTATAGCATTGAGATCTACAGCTCTGACCTATTGTGAGGACATACTGTGGTTTGACATCTGTTTTAGGAAAAGGGATTATGCTTTTGAGTAGTGAAAAAAACCCAAATCAGCCCATGTTGCAATAAGAAAAAAATGGTTACCAGTCAATTGAAGCTGCTGACAATTGATTTCTACCATCATGGAAACAAAACAACTGATATTGGGGGGAGGGGATTTGAAATGTACCAGGGGAGAGAAACAAGAGTAAGTTTTGTGGTTGTTTCGAATGAAAGTATAGCTGAAATGATATACAGAGGAAGGTTCTTACATTGTGAAAATATTAAATATATAAAACTGAAGGTAGATGTGGAATAACAGGCCTGTGTATATTTCTGTCTGTGTTCTGTGTTTCATGTGAGTACCATGTGGCTATTGTTTGGACATTAGACATTCTAATTAAAAATTACTTTTAGGGTGGGAAACTGTTAGCATTTTAAAAGGTATCATTATTTTTTAATATGATGTCAATTTCCTGAAAATTTGGTCCCTCTCTTGGAAAGATTGCCCTGATTTTGTTCTGGAGCCATGAATATAGCATCTGTCTGCATATCTTTTAAATCAACATTTCTTTGTTTTTTCCATCGTAGCTTCATGATTTAAAAAAAGATGCAGCAGCTTTAAGGGGTTTACAGATAACTGCTGCATTCCTACACCTGCACACTATGAAGCACTTTATGAACTGTAATCCAAACTCCTGCACAGCCACAGCATTTGATATGATGCAGCATCTGGTAACATAGAGGCACTTTTATTCATAAGAACAAGAAGGGATAATTAACTTCATTACAAATCTTAGAAAAATTATATGGAAGTTTATCTAATGTCTCAGTGAGTCCAATATAGTTCACTCTCAAATACTTTTTTAAAAATAGTGGTATATGTCTGAACCTTAATTAAGCTTAAATATCCCCTAAACTCTGCTGAAAATGTTACTTAGCCTGGCATGAAATGTTTGGAAACCAACCCACAAGCTCGCAGAACAAACCTTCATCCTACACCAGAGCTACAGATTCGTCACTATTGCTAAGCTTAAATAATCGAGAGGCATGCAATTTCTTTTAGACCATAAACTAGATTTGATCAGAGTCTACATTCTGAAAAATATCATGGGGAGTAAAGACAAAAACTATATTTGACTTGATTTCATTTTTATTTTTATTTAATTATTTTAAAATATAATCACAGCATTATTAGTCTCCATCTATGCATTTATTGTCTTTAACTACAAAATTCTGATAACAGTTGTGGGAGGTTGGAGCGGTGGGGGCTTGCTGTGTATATTCGTCTGGTCATTCATGCTTTGAAAGATATTCAAATAATCTCAAATGGTCTTTTTCGTTTTAAAATATTGTAAAATTTATGAAGAACTTTTCTTTGAATTTAATCTATCCTCATATCAAATAGAGCTTCTATATTCTGCAGCTGTAACACTAACCCTGTACATTGTTTGTTTGCACTGGTACTACTCATCTCTATCTATGTATTAGTGAATTATTTCAGTAAATCTCACCTACAACAGAAGGGATGATCCTCTTCTTGGAATAGTTTCTCCAAATTGCAAATACTCAAGGGCTTAGTGCTCTCTACTGAAGTGCTGTACTCTGTTATGGCTGCACTTGCTAAACATCCGAGAGCCTTAATCCTGGGAAGTAGTCAAATATGACAGCCCATGGTAAATCTTCTGGGAAATAATACATAAAAAGAAGTGAGCATGAATTTCTAATTAACTAAATTTGCAACTGATACATATGAGTTAAAGGGCACCTGATTTATCACTTGTCAATAAAAATGTTGGTTACAGTTGCTGTTGCTGTCAGTACGGCAGTGTATGCAGCTGTGACACCCAAGATAAAGGGCATCTGATTTATCACCTGACAGGAATTGTGTTCATTAAGCTATCTTGCCCTGGGGATGCAGCAGAAAATGCATTGTGTGTTTCTTGTTTGAACACTACACCTTCTGGAATGTGTGCAATTGTTGAAGCAAATACTGGGATGCATTCATTTATATATTGAAAAATTGGGGTAGATGCAATTGCACACATTTTTTCATTCTATATCTTTTTGCCAAATATAATATCTATTGCAACTTTTCATGTACATTATTTGGTTATCCAGTCATACCATATCCGGATATAGTAACTAAAGTTGCCACATGAAAGTAGCTTGCTACAGGGATAAAGTAGCATTTAGACCCACATTCATAGGATAATGGCTTTGTGCTCATTATAAACTGATAGTGTCAGCAGTAGGGAAAAAAGCTGTTATCATTGAATTCACAGAGACATAAAAGAATCTTGTATTATATTAACAAACCTATTAAAAACAAGCAGGTTTGACATGTTAAATGTAAAGAGTTTTTTAAAAATCTGAGTATCCAGTTTTGTAATGATGTGCATCTTTGGCTCATTTTGTAGTAATTTAAATGCATGTAATGAATTGCAGGAAGGGAGGAAAGTGTGAGCCAGGTGTCAGGGACCTATTAGGTATTATTGTAAATCATGGAGAGGCAACCTGTGGCACTGCAGCTGTTTACCAAATGGCAACCTCTATCATCTTCTATTGGCCACAGTTTCTAGGGATGCTGAACACCGGTTCAGTAGTGTTTGGAATACTCATGGCTGCTTACCCTAGCAAATAATTAGCAACCATAATCTCTGTGTTATTTAAAATTAATGGGAAAGCAGATACAAATGACAAAGGATTTCCCTCTGGAAGTTAATAACATTTGGGGGAGGACATATTTTGAGGATAGCAATGGTAAGGAAAAGGTAAACCCTCTCTTCTCGTGTGTTGTAATTTCAACAGGCAATCTTTCATAGATTGTTCCATACAATCATGGGGCTGGAAGGGACCTCAGGGGTTTTCTAGTCCAACCCTCTGCTGTTTCTGTCAGTCATAAAAGATAAGCTTCACACATAAAGATCCAATTGAATGGATTTATTGCTAATCATGTCTATTCACAGGAATTTTTTCAACTAATGGTTAGCACCTGTTTGTGGCTAGATAAGGGTTGGTCGAATTCAAGGAGGTTGGATTTAGTTTGCTTGTGGTTATGTAGGGATTCTAGGTTGATCTCTCTTTTAACTCCACCCCAGGTTCTGCCACTCCTTCTTTTACAATTTCCCTATTGTTGAACATAGATATATTTGTATGTAGTGTTTCAGTATTATATCTAGCTGCTGAAAGCAAGCATCCTAAAATGAAAGTTTTAAAATTTGTGTATGGATGTTCTGGTTATTATTGCACCTTGGCCCAGACTTTTTATCTTAACATTAAGCAGATGTAGTTTCTTGTTATTTTTTTTAAATAATACAACAATATTCTTAATAATATGAGGGAAGGAACTAAAGAATACTTTAAGCTGACCATGATCACAAAATGATAACCCGCTACAACCTAAATGTAACTCTTCTCCAGTGTTTGTGAATATAGTACTAATTTCCACCAATCAGGGAGCAACATTTATGATGCCTAAATGTTAGCTATACTAAATACCAATTAACTAATCTGGTAGAGTAGTCAGAGGATGACTGTGCATGCTGCTAGTGCCCGAAACCTATTCTGAAAACTGCCGAGGTGAGTGACAGACCTGGAAAACTGCCATGGCTTTCATTGGAAACACGATACACAGAATTCTGACAGGTTGCTAACCTTATTTAAGTAGGGCTGCTTTCTATTTCAAAGGTGCATGGAGAGATAGATAGCAAATGAACTCAAGAATTCCCATGTAACACTTGTTAACAAAATTCCTTCTCACTCAGTTTGCCAAGGTTATAGGAACACGCTAGAATAAAAGAGCTGGATATAATACAGAAAACAGCTGAAACCACACTAATTGCTGGTGGTGAACTTGCAATTAACTTTAGGGATAGTTTTGCAAGGATAAACTATTTAAAATATTTTTATTAAAATAACAGAAGGCAATCTGGAGATTTGCTCTTTTTCACATGAAAGAAGAGACTTCTTTATCCATGTAAAAGTGAGAGAGTGCTGCTTTTTTGCTCTGCATGAAAAAGGAGCATGTGGGGCAGTGGTGGGTTGCCCCTGGTTGGGACCGGTTCTATAGAACCAGTAGCAAAACTGGCAGGAGGCTCTGCCCACTGACCCATACATCATCAGGAAGCTTCTGTGCGTGCGACCCCATTGTGAACCGGTAGTAAAGGTAAGTAGAATTATCTCCCCACCCGTGATGTGGGGAGATAATAGTAGTAGTGGGTTTCCAGAAAGGAGAATTGTTTCCAATGCTCCTCTTTCTAACATCTAGTTTCCCTTAGTTATCCTTATCCTGATACAGATGGAAAAAGGTATGCTAACAACTATAAGAATTATTCATTAGGAAAGAGAGAGAGGAACTCAAGCTTGTTTTTATTGGTCATAAAGACCATAGAAATATAGTTTGATTAGATTGTTTTCTTCAATTGCAGTTAGATATAGATTGTTCAAAAGTAATTGGAAGGAGGAGACTATCTCAGTTTAGAATTGCTTTCTCAGTAACATCCAGTTCATCATGGTGTCTTGAGAGTTATGGATAAATAATAAATTTATTCCAGGTGCTGATAGCAAACTAGTAATACCAGAAATGGATATTGTAACACATAGGATGAGTTGCATACATTGCAGATATTATAAATCTATTGATGTGTATTGGAGACTATTAAATATTGAAGAAAGAAGCATTATTTAACCAAATATGCAGTCCCCAAATATTACACTGGGAAAAAGGAAACATGAGGAGCAGTGAAATGTTAAGTGATATTTTAAATGATGTATGACAGGGTCTCCAATCCCCGGTCCATGGACCGGCATCGGGCCACGGCATGCCAGAAACCAGGCTGTGCAAACAAGCAAAGCTCGACCCGCGGGATGCAGGCAGCACCCAAAATCATGCCCCCTCTGGTCCATGAAAAAGCCTCTCTCCATGGAACCAGTCTCTGGTGCCCAAAAGGTTGGGGGCCACTGATGCATGAGGAACATTGTCATGATATTCTTCAATTTGAAAAATGAAGCTTTGAATCTTATATAATATGCGAAGATTCTCATAGAATGTGAGAAAATATTTATTTTTTTTTGCTTGTAGATATTTGACTTTTTAATGAATTTTTAAAACATTACAATTAAACCTTCTTAAAAGAGTTCATAAGTAGATTCGACCGGAAATGTCGTGATGAGACAGTCGGGAAATTAGCGGGCTCTGATGAGCTCCGGGAAAACCTGGACTGATGAACTGCTGCTGAGGGGTCTTCGGATCAGAACCATCCTGTAGAGACAGGGAAGAAGGAGAGGCACCTCAGAAGACCAAGAGGAACAGGCAAGTTCCTCAAAGGTCAGAGGAATCTTTCTCTGATTTGGTGGCGGGGGCGGCAGCCATTGCGGCTGTCAAGAAGCTGGGGCAATCGGACTAAGTATTGAGCAGGAGCGGTGAATGCAATGGAGTTTTTGAAGCTGGGTAAGTGACAGCCAACCCACAGGCGAAGTAACAACAACAAAAAATTATTTTTAAACCTGAAACCCCCAGCGTAAGAACAGCAGTTAATGGACATGGGGAGGGGGAGAAAAAGAGGATGCAAGCGGAACTTAAAGGGACAAAACCCCAAAAAGAAAATGGACTTTTGGATAAAATTATCTGGAAAATTTTAAGAATTAGAAGTAACCCCAATTTTGATTAAAGGATTAGAAAGAAAATAAATAGATTCTTTCTTTTTGAAGGATAATTTTGAATAATTGGATATTAAGCCCTATAGCAGAAGTGCTGTATACCTAAAGATAAAATAAAGGAGGGGAAAAAAAAGAGAGTGAAAAGTATTTGTTTAATTTGGACTGGACTATAAAATTGATTTGGTATTTTCAAAGTTAAAAAGAAGAAAAAAGAAACTAGATTGCGAATGAGGACTGATACAAAATGGACACTTTGTTAAACAATTAAGAGAATTGTGGATTGTAGAGAGACATCTTCAGGAGAAAAAAGAACTGCAATTTGGAATCTTTGTTTTGGAAAATTTTTGAACTGCATCAGTGATAATAGTCGTGAAAACTTTTGGGGAGGATTGCTTTGTCTGCAAGCAGCTTGACTTTAAAAAAAAAAGGAAACAACGGAACTTTTAAAACTGGAACAATATTAATACAGAAAGAACAAAATGGCACAGGAAATTAGAGAAATGATGGAAATGATGTACTCATCATGGAAAGCTGAAATAAGAGGAATAATTACAATGTTACATGGAGAATCGAAACTTGAGGACCCAAAAATTGAAATAGAACACGCTCAAGCTAACAAGGAAACAGAGACAGAAAAGCAAGACACAGAGACTGAATATAAAGAAGAAGATAAAGACAATGAGATTAATTTGGGAAAAATAATTGAATATGTAAATAGTAATAATAAAAAGGAGGTTTTTAAAGATTACATTGGGATTAACAATGGAAAAAACAGAAAGGGCAGAAAGAGACAAAGAAGGAATGAAGAGTGGCATAGAAAGAATATAAAAAACTTAAATGATTACACTGGGATTAATAGTGAAAAGAAAAAAAAAGAGAGGAAAAGGATGAAAAACAACAGGAAATGTAGGGCAAAATAGAAGAGTCCAGATTTGTGAAATACAGAACGATTACACTGGAGTAAACAGTGGGATAAATAGTGGGGATAAGAAAAGGAGAAAAGAGATGGGAAACAAGGGGAAATTTAGGGCAAAAGAGGAGAGTTCAAGATTTTAAAATACAAAAGAAAAAAAGGAGAAAGAAAAAGACAAAAATAAAAATGGGAAGGAAGAAAAAGAAATGAAAGAGAAAGATGTTATATATATTTAGAATTGAAGAATAGACGCACGAAGCCGAAAACACCAGCCTGAAGATGACGAATGAGACTTCGTCGAAACGTCGCCAAGACACTTCCAATTCTACGCGGGAGAAAACCCAAATAACCAAAGACCTACATACAAACACCCGCGAAAACCTCAGAAAACATATATATATATATATATATATATATATATATATATATATATATATATATATATATATGTATATATATATATATATATATGTATATATATATATATATATGTATATATATATATATATATAAATAACAGCTATATATGTAAACTATAAATCTAAAATAAACTGTAATGAAACGAATCATAACAAACTGCTTTGTTTTTATTCTGAATTCAGTGCTTCTTTAGGCATGGTTCCCATCACTGAATGCTTTTAAATGCCAAAGGTATAAAGAAAGAGTAATAATAATTTCCTCATCTGAAATATGAGCTCCTTGGGAGGAATTTGTATGATATTGTGGATGAGCTACAACTGGCTGCAGAGTTAGTCAAAATTTTATTTCTCTAGGCAGATTTGGAGGAGATGAATGATATAATCTGTTTTGAGTTCAGTGAGAGCATTTTAATTTAGACTGTGGAAGGGTTTATTCTATGCTGCTGTTTGGAGTACAACTGTGGTCTGCGGAAGCTTATATCAGTTAATTTCTGTTCCTCTTGGGACACATAAGCATTCTCATTTTTTTTTATCTGCAGTAGCAAAGTAATCTCTAATGAATATGTCTCAGAAGTAAAAAAGCCAGTGCAGTCCTAGACTGCAACAAAGAGATAGTGTCTAGATCACTAGAAGTGATAGAACAGCTTTATACTACACTAGTAAGGCCACGCTTGGCTGTGTCCAGTTCGGATCATCACAATATAAAAAAGATGCTGAGAGGATCCAATCTGAATCAGTCACTGGGACCAAAGGTTTATTCTTCCAACCTTTCTGGCTCATGCTGGAGCCCATCATTGAGAATTTCTCTCTGAATCTCTGAATCTCTGTCTCTCAACCTGAATGCTTGGAAGAATAAACTTTTGGTCCCGATAACTGACAACAGATTGTATCCTGCAACATTATCCTGGGATGTTTATATTTACCTTCATTTGCAAGATGTTGAGACCTTAGAAAAGACTGCAGAGAAGACAACTAAGATAATAAGGAGTCTGGAAGCCAAATCATATGATGCATGGCTGAGGGAACTAGGTATGTGTAGTAGGAAAAGGGGGTGATATGATAGCTGTCTTTTAGGACTTGAGGGGATGACACAGAGAAAAGGGGGATCAATTTGTTCTCCAAAGCACCTAAGGGCAAGACAAGAAATAACAGGTAGAAATTCATTAAAGAGAGATCTAATTTGGAACTAAGAAAAAAAAATCATGACAGTGAGAACAATTAATCATAGAATGGCTTGCCTCCTGAAATCATGGGTGCTCCATGGCTAGAAGTTTTCAAGAAAACATTAGACAACCATTTGTCCAGAATGGTAAGTTCTCCTGCTCAAGCAATGGTTAGACTAGGAGGCATCCAAGATCCCTTTCCAACCCTATAATTCTATGAAAAGTATACCATTGCAGAAACTTAGTATGAATTCTAAATTTGAATGGAACTGTACCCGAAATGTTCAGTCCCTAGCATACATGTCTTAAAATAAGTCTCTTGAACTTCATGAATTAATGTATATTATTGGACTACCAAGATCCATTACAGTTGTTGGTTAAACAAGTTATATCCTCTCTTTTCTTCATAAGCTCAAATGGGGTATCCAGCATATCCTCCCATTTTTCTTACAACAGTCCTACATGGTAGACAGGGCAGAGAGAAAGTAATTAACTCAAAGTCAGTGACTGCTTAAGAATTTTAGATAGGAGACTTCCTCAGCAGAAACTGAAACAGCCAATGACTCAACCAGGATCTTGTTCATGCAAGGCAATTGCAAGCTGCATCTACCAAAATTCTTTTTTCTGCAGAACCTTTAAAGATGTAGGCGCCTTCTCCCTTCCACCTTTTTTATTATTAGCTATCTTAAATCTAAACATGCTCACAAATATGTGTTTATTAAAAGCAACAGTATAAACTATGTCATTCTGATTGAATGTTGCCAGATTTTCCCCTTTATGGTGAAATGTTGCTCACTCATGGATGTGATCATTGTTGGCCATTCGTTTATCATATAAGAATTATCCTAAAGACCCCACCTATGGTAAATAGGTTCATTTAATAACACATTGCTTCATTTTCCTGTGGGAATTGGATTTCCACACATTTAAGCAGCACATCTGCTACCTAGGGTTTTCATTCAAGATCTATATTAGAGTAGTTGTGCATTCAGTATGAGGAATGTAAACTAAGACAGTCTGGAATCTTACCTTTAATGAAACCACATCTGCAGAGTAGCAAAAAATAAAAATATATTCTGTTGAATTCTAATAAGTTGTTACTCTGCTTCATCAATTACATCCCACTCACTGCCTGTAATTTTTGTTTAACTTTTCTTTAAGTAGGAGGAAAACTTTGCCAGCTGCTTCTATAATTAGAATGGGAAAGCTATATTCATTATTTGATAATAAATCCCATTGATGTACTTGCCTAGCTATATGTAGGCTTCAGATATAGGTCCTATATTTTCTTTCAGATGCTTGTATAAAAGATGTTATGGGCCTATCAAAAATTGAAAGTGTTTTTATTTTGGTTTGTTGCACAGTCAGCAAGATGTTCATACTGGATTTGGCACTTTTGTCCACTTACCAAGTCCTTCCCAAAGATTGGGATAGGCAGATGTTGATGTTTGATGGTGTCACAAGATGTAAGCTGTTCGTAGTAAAGCTCCCTTTTGCAATTTGACTGATGGTGAATTTATCAAAGCTGATGGGGCTCCAGTTGTTTTGAGGTTGCACCCAAGGCCCTTATTATTATTGGTATTACCTTTGCTTTCTTTTGCCACAATTGTTCTATTTCTATTTGCATTTTGTTATCTTCTCCAGTTCTTTTTCTTCTCTTCTGCTGTCTCCAGGTATTGTCATGTCCATTATCCAGACTTTTTTGTCTTTCTTATCGACAATTGTTAAGTCTGGGGTATTATATGGCAAGGGACTTTCTGTTTGAATTCTAATGCTCATAGCATTTTAGCTTCTTCATTTACTACTGCTTTTTCTACTTTACTGTTCCACCATTTCTTGTGGCAGACAAATGGTATTCCCTCCCCCCAAGTTTTTTATTTTATTTTACAACATATCCACACCAATGCATGAACAGTGTAGCACCTGGGTATCATATATTTTAGTACAAATAAAAATAATGTTATTAATCACATTTGTTACATTCCTCAAACTTATGTAGTTCTACTGTTAATACATATATTTGTATTAAATTATAGACTTTCATTATTTATTCAATGTTTCAATACGTTATTCCAATGCCATTCACAATATTGTTTAAACATACATAATAATACCATCATTCAATTTCTACTCTTCGCTCTTATTATTACTTTTATCTTATTGTATAAAAATGTGTATACTAATATTCTCCCCCTCTTATTTCTATCCCTATTCTAACTTTTAATCATGCCACCATTATATTTAAGAACAAATCCTTTCTATCCATCATCTCTTTTCCTCTTTAAAGCTTTAATTGTTCATTTTTTAACTTGCCTCCCATATTCCTCTCTTGGATCTTTATCCCTATCACATCTACATTGTGACTATTCATTTTAAACATTTCTTCCATCTCTGCCCTTTTCCATTGTCTAGCTTCCAAAATATCTATCCCTGCCCCTGTCTCCATCTCAAAAATGTCTTTCTGCGTCTCCGGTTCCCTTTTTAAATCTCTTAAAATGTTTTTCCCTTGGTTTATTTAATCAGTCATTCTTGTTTTTGTTATTGTCTCCTTTTTGTCATCTTGTTTTGTTTGCTGGTTAATCTGTTCTGCTTTTTCATCTCCTCTTTTAATTGGCTCCTCTTTTTCCTGGGCGTCTTGATCACTCATTGTCCTTTGTATAATATTTCCCAGTTTTTCATCCATGCCATGCATTCAATTCTTAATCCCCTTGTGATTTCTTATCAGAATATCCTTGATGCTTTGAAACATGGATGCCATTTCTTCCCAAATTCCACTCATTTCCTCCTGATGGAGCATCTCATCTTGTTTTAATAAGTCTCGCTCTTGTCCAGTAATCCAAAAAGCATATATTCAAGCCTAAAGTCACTCCCCCCAAAATTTCAATGTTCACAATTTTTGTATTCCATAGTTAATCAATCTGTTCCTTTAGATCAGTGGTTCTCAATCTTCCTAATGCCGCGACCCTTTAATACAGTTCCTCATGTTGTGGTGACCCCCAACCAGGGGTGGGTTCTAAATTTTTTTACTACCGGTTCTGTGGGCGTGGCTAGCTGGTCATGATTATGTGTATAGGGACTACTCAGAGGGCTGAAAAAAGTCATTTCTGACAGGTCCTCGCACTTTTGCCTAGTCCTCAGACTTACGACCATCCTCATATTTATGCCCGTGCAGCATTCTTAACAACCATGTCACTCATTTCACAATTGCTTCTCTTCACCATGGTGACAAGATAGGGAGAAAAACGTAAAATGTGAGGACAGTCATAAGGTCGAGGACTGGTCAAAAGTGCGAGGACCAGTCAAAAATAACTTTTTCAGCCCTCTGAGTAGTCCATATGCACAAAAGGACTACCCAGAGGGCTGAAAAAAGTGATTTCTGACAGGTCCTCGCAAATCAAAGATTTCTGAGACCAATGGTGAATACTTAAATTTCAGTAGTCACCAATCCCAGTCTTAAAATGAGTTTAGAATCAGTGGGAGTCATTGATAACAATGAACTAACTAGCTACTGATAATGAGTCCAGTCCTGCCTTTCTTTTCCTTCTGTCCAAGTTTTGCAAGTACTTTTTCCAGGTATATGTTTTATTCCAAAGTATACAAACCATTATTGTTAGGGAAAAAATGAGTCTTCCAAGCAATTTTAAAAGACACTGTCAGAATGACTCTGCTCTCAGCCCCCCTTGTGGCTCCTTGAAAAGCATCCCCCCCACATATGTAAATGAAAAGAATAAGCTTAAAAATCCTAGCCTTTTAAAATTGAAAATATGGAGAATTGGGAGGATGAATTTGAGACACTAAGGGAGATGTTTCAAAAAGTAAGGGAGGCATTTAAGGGAAATAAAGAAGCAGAGAATTGGTTAGCTTGCAAAAAAAGAAAGAGAAAAGATGAATGAGAAGCAAGAGAAACAAGGAGATAATATTGAAAAGGAAATAATTGAAAAAAATATAAAGATGATTACACTGGGTTCAATAGAAAAAATGGAATAAAATGAAATATACTGCTAATAATTAAAATGATGAGGGGAAATTTTGAGAAATATACTTGATAAATGAAAGGAAGACCGGGTTGCCTGGACTCCATAGTGGAAAATATAAAATTGAAAATGAATACAGCAATAGAGGGATGAAGGAAGGAGAAGAGAGAGGGAAGAGGGAAGGAAGAGAAGGGAGGAAGGAAGGGAAGGGAAATTAGAGTAAGAGTGAAGGTAAGAGAGGGAGGAAGAGAGGAGAAGGAGAAAGGAAGAGGAAGTAGGGAGGAGAAGAAGAGGGGGGAAGAGAAAGTAAGAAGGAAAGAAAAGAGAGAGGTGGTAGTTTGAGGAGAAAGATTGCTGTACAATAAAAAAGATGAAAGGGAAGAAAAACAACCCCAAACAAATATAAAGATATTAAGATAAAGAATGAATTGTTAAACTTTAAAGAATAAAAGAGAAAAAATATGAATAAATAGCAATAATTAGAAACACACATACAAACATACAATGTATTTTCTTTGAACAGAGTATTTGGCCGGTTCACAAATTTAAACAGTGTTTAGTCATTTCAATTAAATTTACAATTTCTATATTTCCTTTTTGCCATATTTATTCCTCATCTATTTTTGTAAAAAACCAATATTACCCTTCATCCTCATCTCTAATCTTAATCAAATTCAATTTTTCCCTTCTATCCTACAGTATATTATACCCCTTCACATTGTCATCTATTTTTATATCCATCCTCACATTGGTTAATTATGTAATTATGTAATACAGTTGTTTAATACAAATTCAACATTTTAATATAAATCAATTAGTTATATAACTATCTTTTTTGTATATTAATCAATATGAACATGAATATTCCAATTATTTCCATGCCATCCAATTTCTTACAAATCAATTTATTATATTTACCAATAATAATAAACCAAATAATTTCCCCCATATATTCCTCCAAACCACAACTTAACCATTTCTGCTTTCAACACAATATACAATTAATAGTATCTCAATTATTACAATTCCCTACTTAAATAGAGCTTTTTTTCTTTTGAGTTTTAAAATCTTGAACCTCCTCTTTTGCCCTAAATTTCCCATTGTTTGCAGTTTTGCACCTACCTTTTTTGGTGAGGAAAAAGAAAAAGAAATCTCTCTCCGCCTCATTTTGTCACGTTGCAGCAAAGACCCTGCTTTACTTTCAGTTTCGCTTTTTCAGCATAGCTAGGGGAAAAAAAATCTGCTTCAGCAATTTACCTCTTTGCAGCTAGCAGCAGAACAGAGCCCTGTGCAAAACAGCTGAGAGCAAGTCAGCTGAGAGTCGGGAGGCTGATCAAATCAACTTATGGTAATTAACCTATACTGAAGCTGAAAGGGGCTGTTTTTTCTAATTTTGCAGGCACCGGTCTAGTCATGTGTTTTCTTTTAACACTGATCAACTGTAGGGCGGCCCTTTGAAGCCCCACGGCAAGAATTTAAACAGTTTTTTTCCCTCTAGCCATCAGCTGGGACTCAGGAGGCAGCAATAGATTGGGAGTGGGCGGGGTAAGCGAACGGCGACCGGGCCGGGAACCGGTTCAGGGATGTGGCCATCCAATCTTATTACCGGTTCTCCGAACTATTAAATTTTTTTACTACCAGAACCGGTGCGAACCGGGAGCAACCCACCACTGAGGCATAGGCGGCGCGGTGGCAGCAGGGAATCCCTGAACTTACTCACCCAAACTTTTTCTGTTGGGCTCTTGCAGCTGCAGGTATCAGGGGCGGCGGCGGCGACAGCAGCAGCAGCAGGGATTCCCTGAACACCCCAGGACTTTTCCTGCACTAGAATGTTTTCTAGTCACGTGCGCGCACACCCACACGCACGCACGCATGCAACCTCTCTCCACTCTCTTTGTTAAAGCGTGGGGCACCGTGTTGCACGCTGGGATACGCAGCCCTCCAACAGGGGTGCCCTCCACCCCAGCAGAGGGTGAGGGTGAGTGAAGGCATGGGGGGGCAAGAGAGGGCTTTGGCGACCCCTGTGAAATGGCCGTTCGACCCCCAGGTTGAGAACCGCTGCTTTAGATAATCCCAAAAGCTTTCCAGAATCTCCTTAAATCCCCTTTATTCATTCAATCTTGTATCATAGCATTCAGGGGTCTCTAATGAAAAAATCTTACTTATTCTTATATTTAAATCTCCAACAGTCACGTCGTATGTGCATAAAACATATCCTTTTCAGAATTTTCCAGGATTTAAGAATATGTTATACTTTCCTTTCATCAGTATATGGCACTCTTAGTTTAGATTTCAATGTTAACCAGTTTTAGTCAAATAAGTCAAAATATAGAAACAAAATTAATTTTTTAGATAAATAATTCCAGGCATTTTAAAAATGACTTTCCATAACAATGCCTGCTCAGTTTGAAAGTGCAATTTTCTGTATTTTTAACAATTTTTTTTGCTTTTCCCTTAATTCTTTTCTTTCAATTCTGAAGTTTTTCTCAAAGTGCTTAGTCGCTGCTTTAGCAAATAGTTGTGAGCCACTCTTTTCCTGGATTTTTTCCTTTTGGAGTTAGGTTTTAAATAAGGAAGAATCCTCTCACCCAGTTCCAGACACTGTTCACTAACTCAGCTCTAGCACCAATCTTAGGTGTTCCTCGGCTGCCCCAGCTTCGTGGCAGCCATCTTTAGGCTGCCTCTTCTTGTTATGGCTGAGAGGGGAAAAAAACCTGAGGTCCAGCAGGAGAATTGTGACTCTCCATGGTCTCAAAGGCGCCTCTCTTTGCTTTGCTACAGGGAAGTTTTGGCTCCTTTCAGAGCCCACCAACGGGGAGAACCCAGCACAGGAGTGCGGAGACTCACTCTTCGTGTCCGATCTCACTGCGATGTCAACCGGAAGTTGCAAATGGTATTTCTTACAGATCTTCCATTGCACCATTGATGCTACTTTGTCATGCCACTGTTTGTAGTCAGTCTGCAATCTTCTTGCAGAGCTACCCAGGTGATAGATACATGGTTTCTTCAGCTTCTTTGCAGAGGCAGCCCTTGCTGTCTGTTGCTGTCTTCCCAATTCTGGCTTTATGTGCATTTGTTCTTAAGGCTTGGTCTTATTGCAGCTAGAATTAGTATCTCTGTCTCTTTCTCCAACTTTTGCTGCTGTTAGCCACTGCAGAGCTTGTTATTATCTGTTTTCCCTGATATATATATTTAATGTACTGGCCAAGTAATGCTTTGTCTTCCCATGCCACTTTTCTGTTTTTCATTCGGTCTTTCTTGTAGGCCAGTTTGTTCTCGCCAAATAAACCTTCCTGGTATCCTAACTTCACTGTATTTTTTTCACTATCCTTCAGATATTCTTCCAATCCTCTTTTTCTTCTTCAACCATCTAATGTATTTGCAACATTTGACACCCACCTATTTTCCTTGGTAAGAAGAGTCTGTTAACATTGGTGGTGGATGAAGTGATGATTCATTGTTATTATTAAAGGCTTTTACTTCTGCTTGAGTCAAGTCCATTATTCCAGCTGTGTGGAATAATGACTGGAATTGCCCAGGTATTGATTGCCTTGATGATATTTTCTTCGCTGAGTTTGGACTTTAAGATCTTCTTCACTTCACTTCCTTGAGATAGTCACTTCTAACATTTTTCTTGACTTCAGTGTGCTTGATGTTGTCAGCTTGAAGGATGCTAAGGTATTTGCAGTGATCATCTTCATCCACATTCTTGACTATTTCCAAAGGGCAGGTTGATTCCTTCAATTTTCACTATTTCCCCCCCGATAGATGGCGAGCATCACATATTTGTCCAGTCCAAACGTATTATTATTTACATATTGTGCTTTAATTTAATTTGGCGCTCTTTTTGTAATGGTTGTCACATTTCACTGCTAGCTGTCTTCCCTGGGAAAGATTCAAATCAAGGTTATGCAGTCTCTGGGTTGCAGGCAGCTCCCTGAACAACCCAGATTGCATTATCATAACTTGTTAACAAACTAGCTTTTCTTTTCTTGGTTGGTCTGACATTTTTCTGGGGTTTTGTTATAAAATAAGTTCTAAAATTGTAATGTTGCCTCTATAAGGCTTAAGATACCTATTTCATCCCCCTAGATCATTCTTCCAAATAGAAATCAGCAGATTAATGTCTCTTCTGATAACATCAACCTCTGCAGCCCTTAGAAGAGTTATTAAAAAAAACATTAATAAATAATGTATGTATGGCCTTTGGATCAATGTTGACTCCTGGCAACTGCCTGGAAAAGTTCCTGCAATTTACTTGGCATTATCTGCTTCCTTGGTCTGAGAGATAGAGAGACCGGCCCAAAGTCACCCAGCTGGCTTCATGCTTAAGGCAAAACTAGAACTCACATTATCCTGATTTCTAGCCTGTTACCTTAACTGCAACACCAAACTGGCTGTCGAGTGGGAAGATCAATGGCATTTGGGTGATTGTTCTATTTTAACATTGGTTGTATTTATTATTTACATATAATATTATATGGCACCTTTGCAGATTTTGTATTTGTATATATAAATGTATGTATGTATTTATTTATTTAATAAGCTACTTCTTTCTACTGTGGCTCTGGGCAGCATATATTAAAGCAATTTAAAACAATACAAATAATAAATACTTGGAGAAAAATAATCTCTTGCAAATCATTCATCACATAAGGCAGTCATACATGTCTGGGAGGAATATAATTCTAGAAGGCGTGTGCTATGATTGGGAAGTTCCCATCAGGTGATACTATTTGAACCAAGGGTTTCAAACTCCAATGAATATGGGGATCACATTATATATAATATGCTAATTGATGAACTGCAATTATGCACATGCAAAAATTCAACAAATATTCAATATTAAAAATGAATTAAAGCTGCATTTCTTATTTTGAGCATACTAAGTAATAATATTCAATCTGTTCCATATGATGTTCCTGCAGCCAGCAATGTTTTCTTTTTGCCGGTAATTTTACAATTTATTATCCAAATTGGAATTTTTCAAAAATTGATAGGTAGCGGTAAAATAAGTAATAAAATCATATCAGCAGTGATGATGTTACCTAGTTTGAGTAATGAAACATCTGCAAGAAAACAAGCAAGCTCAGAGAGCACCAAGGAAACCTCAAAATCATGTCAAAATAAATGTGTTTTTGTATGTGTGTGCATACACACATTCCACACTGACAACTCATTTCCATTCTATTCTGGTTCATTGTGTCATTGGCAGGCAGACAAACTAGTTGGCTGAGGGGAACAGAAGCAGAAGGTGTGCAAACCAGCACTATGGGGGGTGGGGGGAACGGGAATGCAGCACCAGACATGAGTTTGATGGTATCATGCCTGATACTGTGATTTTGTACACATACTTTTTATCTGATTCATTTTTCAATAATAACTATAGCTAAGGCTCTAACGCTATTGAAAATTTTATGGGAGTTCCTTTGCTCTTCTAACTTGGTTAACTGAAACTTGATTTTAAATAAATCTGCAGAAGATTGAACCATAAGCAATTAAAATCTCTCAATGTAATATGCTTGGCAACAGTAGATTCTAGAGGTTTTTTTCTTGAGAAATTTTATGAAAGAAAGGTATTTATTTGCTTACTGCCCCTTCTCCAGCTTGCTATATTCATAGACCCCATGTCCTAGTGACAAATGTTTGATCTGGCTGGTGAAATCCTTGGGATGAGGGAAAGTTTTTGAAATGTTAGATAATGCTTACGATCCATGTTTTTCCTAGTAAATAAAGCAGCCAGGTCTTTTTCCAGCTTGCTTTAGAAGTGGCTGCCAGCACTTCCAAATTTGGGAAACCCTAGAAAAAATATGGCTACTTTAAAGATTTAAAATTGTGCTTTCTAAGTACTTCCCCTTGTTCCAAACAACTTCTTTTGAAGGATATGAACAAGCAATAATGATCTACTTTTTCCTGCATTATTTAGTTAAGGGACAAAGCTTGGTGAGATAAGATCCTGCTGGTACATTATGATTGCTCTGGCAAATGGAAAATAATGCTTTTTTTTTTTTTTGGAAGAATTGCCTTGAAGCCTGATGAAAAAGAACCAATGATATAGCACCCCCTCTGGAACAACAAAACAAAATAGTCCTTCCCCTTAAAATAATTAATTGAAAAATATAGCTTCATACATACATGTATACACGCACACGTGCGTGTGTATAGCAAACTAAAATGCCAGGTGTTTATATAGGAAGTCAGGTTGCATCATTTTCAGTCATGAGGTCTGAATCAGAGGTTCAGAGGTCTCTAGCTACTTTTGCTCAGTATTATTGGTTTACTGAACTTCAGGGGTTTTACCTTTCTGAGTACATGTGTAAGAGAAGAAAGAAAAAATAGAGATTGTATTAAGATAATCAATTATGTGAGAGAGGAAATAACTCTTTTTTTCCACTGCTTTTATCAGATATTGTGGTCACCTGAGGCAATTCAAAGCAACTCAGTATGCTGTTGCATTTATTTTTGCTACAATCATTCCATCTCTGTTTACCATATTCAGTTAAATTTGCTTGTTTGCTATATCCTGCCAAAATAACCTCATTTACTCTTCAAAGTCTTCTATCAATGCTGCTGTAGCATTGTTGCTTCACAAATAAATACTTTGTTGTGCTTGGAGATGATAGCTTGATCTATCCCTTCACTTCAAAATACCATAACTATGGATGAAGTGCATTTTTCGAAAATTATACATTCGGCAGATTATTCTTTAATCTCTTGCAAAGTTGGATAATTGTTAACTTTCCTTTTAAATTCATTCAGTTTAGTTCCAAATAGAGCAGCCTTTTCCAGATGTTTCTAATAATTTTTTTTTATGCAAAGTGGACTGAATTCAATAGCAAATCTAAGCACTGGCAGAATTAAGAAAAAAACCTTAATATTAATGTTAATAAATATTTTCAGTGTTTCTTATCATTTGAGTATTTAGGTATTCCCCCATTTTCATTTTTATTTTTTTTCCCTTCCCAAGCTGTCTGTATTGGGAAACTTGCATTTTTAATTTGGATGTTTCTGATTTGATCAGTGATCATAATGATTACTGAATGCACCTGAAAAAATAGAAGGTGAGTGGCAATGCTTCTTTCATTAACATTCCTTCCCTCCCTCACCCCCCACTCACTAACTATAATATTAACCAGTTCTTAGATAAGATACTATATAAAGTACGGCTGTGCAGAAATATGACTTGGAGTCAGATACAGCACCTGTTCAGAAAATCTCCCTCTGCATCTGACATGCGTTCCCAGATAAATTCTCATTTGATTTAAGACTAGCTAAAGTCTAATGGCTCCCCACTGTTAATAAATAAAGTGGAAAAATTAGGCAGCATGGCACCTTGAGTCCCGCATGGTTTTTACATTAAGAAATAAGGTTTTGGTTTGGCACCAAATTCTGTAACACAATAAATTATGTTAATCAATGTAGGAGGAAAAAAGAGGACCAAAGATTGCTTTTTAAAAATATTTAAAATTTGCAATTAGCTTGATTCATCTTAGACTTCAACTCTAGGTATTCTGAAATATTTTGGGCTATTTATTAAGATGTTAAATAAGGCATGCATGGATAAATCACCACTGATGGGCCAGATAGGCACTTGGTTCAATGTTCAGTTCATATGTTTGATGATTAATGTAAATCTACTCTTGAAAATTTTAGAATTAAATTTTGTAATGAAAAACTACTGTCTTCCAAATCTCACTCAAAATGGGAGCTAGTGAAAAAGTACAGTGACATTTGCTGTCCAATGTTATCTGAGAGTCCCCAAGTTTCACGTTCCTTAAAACAGTTTTGTTTAATATAGTATCTAAATGCCTTTTTTATAATGCACACTATTTCCGTAATGGTTTTTTTTTTGAAATTGTAGTGATGACAAATTAGGGTTTTTTTTTTTTGCTAAAGAGAAAAAATATAATGGCAGAAGATTAAATCTGTGTTCTCAAGAAACATTGTGGATGCCAAAGAGATTAAGTGAATTATATGAATTCTTTTATGTCCCTCAAAGCCCCAAATGAACAAACCATAAAGAAGCTGAAAATTTAGGTGTACCTCCCTTTGTAAATTCACTGCCATATTTCTATAATTATTGGAATGGGGGGAAAAAATGTGGAGCAGCAGCAGCAAAATACACACAGCAAAAATGTATAGACAATACTAAAATGTAATAAAAATTAAATGCAATTTTGTATTTCAGAAAAGTTTAATATATTCAGTAAAGCTTGATTCTACAGTTAACTTTTCCACTGTAGGTGTCTGGAAAGCAATATGTTTGTGCTAATATAAATAAAAGTGGCAAATTCTACTCTCATTTTTGTGATAGTAGGATTTCTAGTGTTAAGACCAGAAAACTCAGAGTTTTGGTGAAATTAGTACAGTGATAAACAACCTTATGTGTGTTTTTGGTAGAACAAATGTCTGCGGGGAAAATGTTAACATTTCAGCTCAGTTATAGAGAGCTGCTTTAAAATTTTTCTTTGTCAGCATGAGTCAGAGTGGAGTAAGCAAGCAAATATGTCTCCTTGAAAAATAAGGCTTAATAAGATCTTATTTATGAATATATGAATAGTTTTGTAAATATTGCATCTGAAATTTATGAATGATCTGACATTGACAGGATGAAATGAACTATGCAATTTTATTGTATTAGATTTAATAGGTCAGAGAGAGGAATGCAAAGTAGAAGTGACCTAGAAAACATTTCTAAGTCAAAGTGTAGAAAAATAAATTATTGTCTTCTTTCTCACCTCTTTATACCCCCAAGGACAAAGTCACACAATTTTCTGCTTACCCCAACATTTTCTTTATTTAAAAAAATGTAGCATTCTATTTGAAATATATGATTTAGGGCTTATTTCATAACTTAGAGGAAAATAAATACACTTCTTTGTATAATAATTATTCTTTCACTTGCCTTTCTTTTTTTTTTAGCCTTATGTAAATTAAGGAGCTGTTTACTGAGTACAATTGTTGGCCTATAAATATATATAAGTAATGCTAAATCTCATTGTTTGAAAAGAGAAGATTCATTCTTTCAAAGAAAAATATATTTACTTAAGTAAATGAGAATAACTTGTTGTTTGAGATACTGTATTCAGCAATACACCCAAGTAATTTTTTAAAATATAATAAATGCAATAAAAATAAATGGATACATTAAAATACATTAAAAAGGATGAAGAAATTATAGAAGTCTTGTACTGCAAAGTGTAGGAAGGAAGGACAGACTAGTGGTGCCAGGCATGTTTTTCTAGAGAGAAAATTGCATAAGATTATGATCGCAGGGCACTTTGTTCTATTATACCAAGCATCCATCTAACCTTAATTTTTAGTGACCTGCCAGGTATTTTTAAGAAAAGGAACAAGTTGGAGAAAGCATTCCTAGCTGTTAGTTTTATACATATAGAAGTGACATGTCTTTTCCCTTAATACAGAGACTTGATTCGTAGTTTATTAATAAAATTATTATTTACTGATAAGGATTATTAAAGACAGAAATATTAAAATTTACAAAATGGTATCATAAAAATCATGCTAAGAAGATTAAACAGGAGAGGAAAAAGTATTTTAGAATTATGTTAGTACAGGAAAAACAAAAGGGTTTTAATGATCTGAGGTTTTTACTTGCCATAACAAATATAAAAATATATAGAATATAAGATATCCATGTTTACAATAAGTAATGAGTAGCTAATAGCTATTGATAGATTTACGTTTTACAAATATATTTAAATAGTGTCTATCTTGGCATTTTTTGGAAACTGATTGCATATTTCATGAATGATAGATGAGCACGAACTCTGGCTTTCATTCAACTTACTTGTCTTTGCCATTTTTCCATTGATAGAAGAGCAAAGAAATAACTACTTACAGAGAGGGATTTTTTTCTTCATTTTTCCCTTTTTAAATTCTAACGTAGAATATGCCTTCCAAATTGATAAAGTCAAACTGGAACAGACATATCTATGTACCATTTATTCTATGCAGTATATTCTTGTTCTGTTTAGTATTCTGTAGCTCTCAACTCCCCACAGCTGGAAAGTAAGATGAGCTCAATATTCTACACAAGTGATGTTTGATTTCTGAACCTGAGCAGGATGCAGCATTATAGCTATTGAATCCATATTCAGACTTAGTACTCCTCTTACCAGGTGTTTGGTCAAACTGTCAGGGGTGGGGGTGGGGAAGTTATTACTTTACAAGTTTCAAGGGAATGCATTGCTTCCTGTTGCAACATACCGTAACTACATTTCATCTTATGTTTGATGTGAGTTAGTGTTTTTCTCTTCATTCTTAAAGTGTATAAGTATGGTGAAAGTAGAGTGCAATAATAAAATT
Organism: Pantherophis guttatus; assembly: GCF_059756535.1. NCBI lineage: Eukaryota > Metazoa > Chordata > Lepidosauria > Squamata > Colubridae > Pantherophis > Pantherophis guttatus. The sequence goes on along the minus strand of NC_142065.1, from coordinate 34,471,111 downwards.
ATGGTAATTTCAGATCTTAGATGGCTGGACTTTAAGGCAGTAAATCTTTAGCCCTCGAAATGTTCTCAAAAGACAACTAATATGAATCTCATGAATCACACTGGGTAACTTACTAGAAGTTGTAGTGAATGTAGAAAAGCTGCAGCAAAAACCCTTATCCCTGCTGTAGACACTTATCTCTGTACCTGATCTCTTTGTTACTTCTATGCTTCTTATGTCATGGACTAGTTAGAAATAAAACTGACATTTCCCCAATCCAAATCACACGAGGTACCTGAGCTCTAGGGATCAGAAAATTCATTTAAGAAAGGGCCTGCTATTAGAATTTTCCACCATCAAATGTGAAGGCTCATTCTTTTACCACTAGCAAATAGGAGGCCATTTCCTACTTCATTAAAAGAGAAATCAACACTAACTGGCAGACTTTTCTCTTTCATAGGCTTGTTGAAAACTCTTTTGATAGGATGTCAGGTATCATCAGTAAGTTGGTAATATTCAGTGGTAGATCTTGATCCCTTGCTGACCAGGAGATATTGTCAAAGTCTTGCCCCAGTGTCTGGAAGCTGTGCTGGTTTGACTCGAGATGAAAAGGACTCAAGCAAAAACCTTGACAAGATTGAGTGATTGGGGATATTTGGATATGAAGATGCTTCACATTTAGCCCTGAATGGGGTTACATTTCTCCCTTTGGACAGGTTCACAGTATGATATGGTGGAGCATAATGTGCTCTAAAAGATAAAGGTAAAGATTCCTCTTGCACATATGTGCTAGTCGTTCCCGACTCTAGAGGGCGTGGCTCATCTCCATTTCAAAGCCGAAGAGCCAGCGCTGTCTGAAGACGTCTCTGTGGTCATGTGGCTGGCATGACTAAACGCCAAAGGCGCACGGAACTATGTTGCCTTCCCACCAAAGGTGGTCCCTATTTTTCTACTTGCATTTTTTACATGCTTTCGAACTGCTAGGTTGGCAGAAGCTGGAATAAGTAACGGGAGCTCACCCCGTTATGCAGCACTAGGGATTTGAACTGCTAAACTGACAACCTTTCAATCCACAAGCTCAGCATCTTAGCCACTGAGCCACCGTATCCCTATTAATGTGATCTAGGTCTCATCAATTAAACAGTGTTATCTGATGAGACCCAGGAAGCCTTTGCAGCACCAGTCCATTGGAATGATATCCCTTCAGAGATATGGCTCCCACCCTTTCCTTGATCAAATGAGCTCTTAAGACCTGGCTATTTCCTCAGACCTTGACCTAGAATGGGTGGGAGACCTCTACAGATAACAGTGGTTTTGTGAGAATTCTGTCTTATTTTTCCAGTTATCTACTTTTTGAATTGTTGTTGCTGGGTTGCCTATTAAATTAATAAATAAAATGGATACCATGATTTCAAACTACATATTCTAAAGCACTGAACTGTTTCAGTGTAATTACTTGACAGAAGGAGACCTATACAGTAAGTTACAGTTACACTATAGTGCCAAATAAGGTTAGGCCCCATGTATGTAAGAATAATACATCTTGTAGCTTTTCTTTAGTTCGTAAATTAGGAAAACGTTACAGCATAGTCTTCTCCTACAAGGGGCTTGTTCCTTTCCCCTGGTAGTGCAGAAAGGAGCAGAGCTCTTGGATTACCTACATTTAAAACAAACAAACCAATATAAAATTGAAGCAACTTCTGATATCCCAGCTGAGCATTAAATTCTGTGGCTGTGGTGCCTTCTGAACAATTACAGCTCACAGCAGTCCAAATGAAAATGTTTGTTGAAAACAACATGTGCATAATTAAGGCTTAATGAGCCCTTGTCTGTTTGGAATCTGCAATTAGATTTATAATAGAAAATACTAGCAAATGCCAAATCATTTTAAAAGAAACTGCAATGAAAGGTAATTTTGTTGTAAATCTTTAGTAATACTGTAATTGAATGAGCTGGATGTATTGCAGGAAAGGCTGGTGAGAGCATTGGGCAGGTGTGTATTGTGCAGGTTTTATCTTATCTGTGTTTTCCTATCTTTGAAGCTGTCAGTTCCATTTTTAACTGCTGAGCAAAACTACACAACTTCTCTGAAATGAACATAGATTCAATCTGGTTTTCTCCCACTAAGCCATTAATTAGTTGGACAAAGCTGCTTTTACATTGTTTCACCAACATATTTTAAACGTATTGTTGGTTGTAATGGTAATAATGGAGTATCAAATAGAGATGCACAATAAGTTTTAAGGATTCAAATATTTTAAAGTTTTACAAGCTGTCGAAATTGCTGAATGCTAACATTTCCTTATTCTGTCACTGCATGACTCACAAAGCCAGATAATATCTTTAAATGTATGTTTTCTTCTATTGATCCGGGCAGCTTTTGCCAAAGCTGTTTATTCATTTCCTGCCTTCCTTCCAAACGCCCTTGTAAAATGTAAAATATGAAAATATATAAAATTAAATAATCAGCAATAGGAAACAGTTGAGCCAATTTATAATAAACGCTAAAATTAAATTTTGTAGAGCCAGTTTGATGTAATGATTCAGGCACCAGGCTATAAACCAGAGGACTGAGTTTTATTACCACCTTAAGCACAGAGCCAGCTGGGTTATCTTGGGCCAGTCACTCTCTCTCAGTTTTTAAAAGGAGGCAATGGCAAACCACTTCTGAAAATCTTTGTCAAGAAAACTGCAGTGACTTGTCCAAGTAGTCACCAGGAATCAATAGTGACTCGAAGGCACAAAATAAAAATTAAAAAGCTACCATATTTTTCGGACTATAAGACACACCTTTTTCCCCCAAAAAAGAGGGTGAAAATCTGGGTGCGTTTTATACTCCAAACATAGCCCCGCCCAGCCTTGCAAATGGAGATTTCAGCGGCTGAAAGAAGCCTCTGAAAGAAGCTTAAAAAAAAAAAAAAACCACCTCAGAAAGGCTTTTATCTAAAATAATATGGCAAGCAACAAAAGAAGAATCAGTAAAGATTCTAACCAAATTATGCTAACAAATTTGGAGAATGACACAATAACCAACAGATCGGAAGAGTTTAATCTACTACCAATACCAAAGAAAGGAGATTGAACAGAATACAAATAGTCCTTCAGAATAAAAGCCTCTGAAAGAAGCTTCAGGAAAAAGCCTCTGAAAGAAGCTTCAGAAAAAAAGTTTTTCTGAAGGTCTGTTTCGGAGGCTTTCAGAGGCAGAAAAAAAAGTTTTTTTTCTCTGAAATGGAGTTTCAGAGGCAGAAAAAGAAGCAAGGCACAGAGCTCACAACCAATGAAACTGTTGCTAAAATTCACCTCTGGAAACAGCTGATTGGGGGTATTCCGGGAGGTGGATCCACCCACCAATCAGCTTTTTCCTTATTTTCCTCCCCAAAAACTAAGGTGTGTCTTATACTCTGGTGCGTCTTATACTCCGAAAAATATGATAAGTCTGGCCATATATGCAGATTCAAACCAGATACAAGAAAGACTTAGAACAATATGGATTCCAAAAAGATCCACAAGAATTAGATAAGATTTTACAAGGCACAGAAGCCAAATTGATCAAGAAAATATATAATTATTTATTGCGGTATAGAATGGAGGAGGTTAAGGAAACTATGATAATCTGGGCCAAAAATTTTGGTTACAACATTGAATTGGAGAAATGGGAGAAACTCTGGGATAAAAATTATAAATTGACTATGTCAGTAGCCTATAAGGAGAACATATACAGGTGGCACCTTCCACCAGCGAGACTGGCTAAAATGTTCCTGAATACACCATCAGACTGCTGGAAATGCAGGCAAAATCAGGGAACATATTACCATATGTGGTGGATGTGTCCAGAAGTTTAAAAATATTGGATTAGAATAAGAAAGTGGCTTGAAGAGATAACAAACAGCAAATAGATTTGAAACCAGAATTATTTTTACTAAGAATATTTACAGGAAATTATGATAAAAAACATAATACTTAATATTACATATTATAACTGCAGCGAGAATAATATATGCAAAAAATTGGAAGAACAATACTATACCATCAGAGGAAAATGTGATAAGAAAAGATTTAGAGTATGCGGAGATGGACAGACTTACAAAAGAAATAAAAGATAAAGCAGAAACAGTACTATATGGTATGGAATGAATGGTATAAATGGTGAGAGTCTAGATGTAAAATTTAAGAAAAGATTAAATGAAGAAGAAATAGGAGTTAGAAATAAGTAACAAATCTGTATAAATAGAAAGGACACAAAATGAATGATTATTATTTAGTATATCAATATGTTAATATGTACAAAAGACAATGGAACCACAAGTATAGACAAAGATAAATTGATATATGGGGGAAAAAATGGACATATTGGATGTATACCAATGTGGAAATGTTGTAAACAAGAAAACTCTCAAAAAATTTTAAAAACTGTTTAATAAAAATTATTTTAAAAAAAGGAATCAGTGATTTGAAGGCACAAAATAAAAATTAAAAAGCTTACTAATAAACAAGTCTTACTAATAAAAAGTAAAGGTTTTTAGAAATATGAGATGAGAATAAATTTGATGCATAAAAATAGGAAAAAGATATCAAGTAGGCTTTGAGTCCTAAAATATTTTCAGAGCAAGTTTTCTGAAAGATCATCAGCACCCAGGCTATATTTAACATTAGCAGCGAAACTGATTAGTACCACATACAGAGACCTCAGCAAATGTGTATGTGTGACATATTTGCATAAAAATATACAAATCTTTGTATATAAATGATGAAATGAATCCTATACAGACTGGGGCACAATAAATATCTAAATATTGTTGAATTAATTAATTTAATTAATTGCTTATAACATGATTTATTTACCTTGTACAAAACTGATTCCTATCTTGGTATACAAATTGTTCTTTTTTTCTATACCCAGATGACTGTCAATTATAAAAATATATAGTATACATCTATACTCCATCCTTAGCTCCTTCCAGCTGATGGAAACCCATAAACTGTTTGGGATTTATGATTGTCAGGAAATCTTCCAAATGTCTTTTGAAGTATATTTGGATCCATCCTATACAGCAGGGGTGTCAAACTGGCGGCCCACGGGCTGGATGCATCATGCTCAGGCCACACCCACCTCAGTTCCATGAAGGGAAAAAACATCGCAAAACATCACATGACAGCAAGTTGACGTGGTGAGTTTGAACCCATGCTTTACAGAACCAATCCAATGGAGCCATCCGTATGGAGGTTCAGATTATCACTTTCACAAGGAAGTGACTATGATAGATGGTAGAATCACTGGAAAGGAATGTTAGGGTGCTCTATTTTCAGATCATATTTAGTCTGCTCTGAAGTAAATCCAGGTCACATATATACTCAATATTACTTGGAACAGATGTATGATTGCTATGGACGTCATGAACGTAAAAACTACATCTGGCCCCTCCCCCAAATTATTAATCTAGATACTTATAACACGCCCCCAAAAGGAGATCCAGTTATTTAGGGAAGGCAACTGCTTGGCAGCTAAGCAGCTGATATACCAACATTAATCTTAGCTATTGCTGTGGTCTGGTTCTTTGTATATGTTCCCACACTGAGTCACCTTCTTGGCAGTGCTTCTCATAACCATGAAGATCTCTTGTACCACGTTAGCTGTCTAACCTTTACAGTGAAGACTTTTCAGTGAAAGTTGTACTATTTGGGACAACTGGCTTAGAAAAAGGATTTTGCACTAATACATTTGTTTTTTGCATGCCATCATTAAGAGCCTTTTAATGAGTTAAAATGAGTTCAACAAAAAGATGTTCACAGAATTTTAAAAAAGCACATAACAATAAACACTCCATCTCCAAATTAAACCACATATAAAATAAAATAAAATCAGAAAACAATAAAAATAGATGGTGACCTCTCTAAATCAAAGACTGTCTTAAAAAGTTATATTTTTAATAATTTCCTGAAACCTAACAAGGTAGGAGCTGATCAGATTTCAGGAAAGATGGAATTCCATTATATTGGTAGCACATAGAAATGTACACCTATTTGTGGGTGTACATCATCTGAATCTTATGGAAATGAGAGGCTACTAATAGATTATCCTAAGAGTGTTGCCTTAGGTGGGTCAAAATTGAGTGGAAGAGACAGTCCTGGAAATATCTTAGTGACAAGCTACATATGGCTTTGCAAGTGAAAAATATTTATTTGAATTGCACACAGAAACTTATAGGAAGCCAGTGCAGAATCTGAAGCACAGGTGCAAAGTGCTTACAGCAGCAACTGTCCATTAACAACCAAACTGTGGCATTCTGAACTAACTGAATCTTCCACGTGATCTTCAAAGGCAGCCTCATGTAGAGCACATTATAATAGCCCAAGTGAGAGGTTGTAACAGCATAAGTTAGAAACACATTGATCAATCATAAAACTAACAGCACTTCAACCTCTTGCTAACTATAATCTTTCTCTGACTATACAAATGTCTTCACTCCAAACCACCATTTGTGGAAGCTGTCATGATCTGTTTTGGGGAATGCTGTTGTCTTTAGAGTGGTGCAGTGGTGCAGTAGTCAGCAGGGACTACTACTGTGCATATTTTTCCACTTTACCATTGTTTTCATACCTTCCTTTTTCCTTCTCTTTCAGTTACTAGCACGTGGCTGCTATTGTTTATCATCTGCCTTCTGTCACAGCACACTATGCAAGGAGGTGATCTGTAGCATTTGCAGGGCTTTCTTAGGATGTCATCAACAAGTCACAATTTTATTAACGAATCTGCACTATATTGAACTCACTCCTGCAAAACTACCCTTTTCCATGGCAAATCTGCACTGCCCAAAAGGTTGCACTAAATACAGATGTAATATTCTGGGGTAGAACATTGACAGGCAACCCTACATGTGTCTTATTCAGAAATAAAACCCATAACTTACACTGGACATATTCCTAGTAAATATATCTAGGATTGTAGACTATCATTCTAGCACTGAATCTTATCTTCTGTTGTCAGTAGAGCAACAGCATAAAACTAAATCATTATTATTTCCTTTTCTAGGTTGTTCATTTTCCAAGTCATGTAACTTTTTTTTCTATTACATTTCTTTTTAAAAATACTGTCCCTTTATCCATTTCAACAAAATTCCACTTTCAAAACCATTCACTTGCTTAATCTCAGTGTCCTATCAGTGTTTATATCAAACACAATGATAACTCTTATTTCCCAAACCTAAAATGAACCTAGAATTTTATCTGACCACTGTAGCACAAATTAGCACATATCCTAGAATATCTTTCAAATTGTTTCACAATATCTAGTAATAATAACACAACATTTTTAACAACCGTCCTTTATCCAGATGTAATTAAGCAGATGGCACAACTGTTTCTTCATCCTCCATCTTGTTTGCTTTCTTTCTGTGTTGAAGTTTCCTTTTAACATTACTATGGATGGTAAGTGTCATCTTGTTCTCTATACAGCACCTGGGACAGCATGTTTTGGATAGGTCAGGTGCACACTTTTGTTAAAATAGGACTACTGTGAAGTCCTACTGGACTACTTTTTTGTCTCCTTGTTGCCATCTAGTAGTCATTTGGATTTTTACACTTTGGTATTAAAACCATTTTTTTCAGTGGCCAAACAGTAGCTGGCATTATAAGAATGTAGTCCATTACCAGAGGAAAAGGGAACAGGCTATTTTTTTTAAAAAAAGTGTTTTCTAAGTATGCTAAGTCTACCTGCTTTACAGTTGAAAATCAGTAGAAAATTATACCTGTTTGATATTCAAGTAAATTTGGCTGCCTGCATATCACAATGTACTGCTCTATCCCTGTGATGAAATACCGTTATTTTATTGTACAGTGTTTATGATTATGATGAAATAATTTAAGCTGGAATTCTTATTAAATTAAATTAGATTTGGCTGCAGTGTACACTTGCTTAAAGAAAGCAAATATATCACCCTTAATTCCAGATAATGTGCATAAGAATGCATCACAAAAACCATTTGCCTTCAGAATTTAGCTTGTTTTGGGTGAAAAGTTTGCAAGACAAAGAGTACAAGAGTTTTTACTGAAAGGCTTCACTTTTCTCTGGGCAAGTCAACCAAATCTTTACTTAGGAACGCCATTCAAAAATAAGCTTTGTTTTGCTAAATATCAGCATTAAGATGTGCTTCTAATTATCATTGTTTTGTTTAAGTCAGTTAACTGTGCTCTTCCATTTAGGTCTCTTCCAGATAAGATCAATACAATCAATGCATTATTTTAAACTCATTGCTCTCTTTTAAAGTTTAAGACTTGTTGATTGGACTAAGGAAGAATGTAGCATTGTCGTCCCCCCCTCTTCAAACACACACACACACACACAAAACGTTTTGCATAAGAATGAAACCCATGTAAACAAAAACATAAAAATAAAATTGGCACAAAGGTAAGCTTTGAGAAGAATTTAGGCATTATTAGACATATTCATAAATTAGCTTACTTGAATAAAATAAAGGAGAAAAATATAGGCCTTCCATGTAGCCGCCCTAAAATTTCAGGAGAAGCCACCTCTACAAAAGTATTAATTGTTATTTAGAAAACAGATTAAATATTGAGGGTGGTATTTGCTCTTACAGAATTCTATTCCTGTAGAAGTTCTATGTTTCTAAATTCACATGTGACAATGAGCACAAATCAAATTTCACAAGCCAGTTTCAAACTATTTTTTCATATTGAGTTTAGTCAAGCTAAAAAAAAAAATCAGGTAGTCATATAAATAAACCACAGCTGAGGTAAAGAAACCACATTTTTAGTGTTATGCCTCACTTTAAACTTAACCTTAACGTTAACTCTCACTTAAAATTGAGTATGCGGTTCTATAGTAAACAATCTCTATGGACTGCCTATAAGGTAATCAAAATGGCAATATAGGTATCTGGATGTCTAAGTTGAAATATACAACAGATCTAAAAACATGCCAAAAACAGTGGGACCCTAATAGTAGAAAAAGCCTATATTTTGTTAGTAATAGATACTGAATGAAACAAATTCCTGTATGTGAAAGTTCAATATATAATTAATTATTTCATGTTTGAAGTATTAAAGAACCTTTCTTTAATTTAAGACAATCATGTAGACTATCTCTACTCATTTTTAAGCTTCAAACTTAAGATGATTACTTATAGGATCTATTGAAAAATCTCAGTATTACACTGGGCATTCCTTTATTTGCATTTTTGTTTACCAGGGTCTTTCTGTTTCTTCTCATTCATGATGGATCTTCTAGGCATCACCCCAAAAGTTCTAAATTCAGTATTTAATCTGTGCTTTTACAGACAGTTTATTTTTTTTCAAATCAAGCTTTCTGTCCATGAAGATATACATTCTACTGCATATGGAACAAAACATCAAAGCATGAGGACTAGTGCTGATAAACAGTTCTGTTTAGCAACTGTTTCAGTTATAGAAGACTTTGTTTATAAAGATTAAAGGAAGATTATAGTTTTGGCTCATTGGATATCACATCTTAATTTTAAAGGCAGTTGAATTGTATAGTTAGATTTGAATAAAGGTCACATTTCATTCTCCGGTTTCATAGCTTTTTTTTTTTTTAATTTTATTGAAAATTATTTAAAAAATACAGAAAAAAGAAGTATAACAATATGGATAGAATTGCAGAGAGTAATATAATACATATAGAGTTTTAAAGTATCAATTTTCGCCTAGAGAAAGTACAAACCTCCATTAAGCCAACTCATCAAAAGAAAGAAAAGTTTATCCAGGAGAGAAAATTCTCAACTGTCATGCAATGCTCCTATAAATATTTACCCACGTTCACATTAAGATTAATATTTTCACTCTTTTTAAGAATTCTTTTTTTGCAGCCAAGCATACCATCTGTCCCAGCTCCTATATAACCCTGATTCTTGTTTATCTCGCAAAAGTCCAGTAAGCTTGTCTGCTTCTGCACAGTCCATGATCTTAGCAATTAACGTAGCCTCCGATGGGATATTTTTGGATTTCCATTCTTGTGCGAACGAGATCCTGGCTGCAATGATGATGTGGAGAGCGAGATACCAATTATATTTGTTTAAGTTCTCTGGTTTCACGCCTAGTAAAAACATTTCCGGGTTCAAATCTATTCTACATCCTATGATTTCTAAAATCCATTTTTGAATTCTAGCCCAATATTCTTTTGCTCGGGGACAGGTCCACCAACTATGAAAGTAAGTTCCCATAGCAGCATTGCATTTCCAACAAACCGGAGAGGTTCCCAGGAACATCTTCGATAATCTAGCCGGGGGCAGGTGCCATCTATACAGCATTTTGTATATATTTTCCTTATAGGAAACCGACATTGTTAATTTTAAGGTTTTCCCCCAAATTTCTTCCCATTTTTCAAGTTCAATCGAGTATCCCAAATTTCTCCCCCAGGCAATCATTGAGTCCTTGATGACCTCCTCTCCAATCCAATCCATTAAGAGGAATTGATACAGTTTGGATAATACCTTCTCATCTTTCCCCAACAAGATCTTATCAAGTTCCTGTAGGGAATTATAGATTCCTCCTTTGTTTTTATCCTGAGCTGTCCTAGATTGGATCTGATTGTATGACCACCAATCTAGCTCATAGCCTAATTCCATCAGCGTATTTCGAGATTTTATTTTGCCTGAAGGATCCAAAAGAACTTGGTAAATTAATGGCGGGGGGGGGCTTCATAGCTTTTCAGAACAACCTTTCTCTCTCTCTCTCTCTCCCTCCCTCCCTCCCTCCCCCCTCTCTCTCCTCCTCTCACCTCCCTCCCTCCCTCTGTGTTTAATTATTGAACCACCAAGGCAGTCGATAACATTTCAAGCAACTTACCAAGCATTACTGGTTGAATTGGGATTTCTTTAAGTTCTACCAGTTCTATATAGACAGATTGCAAGATTTTGTAAGGGTAGCTTTATAATAAAATAGAATAATCTGTTCTACCTTGTAAGAGTAAAATCAGTCTTGCATGTCTGAAAATACAATTTTCCCCCCATCACCTGAGAAAACCAGGGAGGGTCTCTTCTGAGCCTTTTGGTCCACCCACAATTCAGTTGCAAACTATGCTAATCCTTATCTGACTATACCTTGGCAGCATCTCTTGGCCCAGTTCCCTATTCAAGGGTAGTTTTACAATTTGAGGAACTTCCTGGATTTCCAGTTCCCACTTGATAAGCAGGTGGCAGCTTCATCTGGTGGACCAGTTGCTTCCTTTCTTAGACTGAGGGTCCTTGCAGACAACCACTAATTGTTGTGGTCCACCAGCAGCCTGTGGAGCTGGCAGCAGAGTCGGACAATGAGGAGGCTGGGAAGGAACATGGGCCAGTCCTGGAGCCTGGGGAAGGCTCGGATGAGGGCTCTGTGTCAGAGGCAGAGATGTGGCCAGGGGCATCTGGGAGTTATGTGCGAACTCTGAAGCCTCCAGAGTCGGACATCAGAGAGGCAGAGAAATGGGGAGCCTGTTCCTAGTGCGCACATGCACAGAGCTGCCAGAAGGCAAGAGCAGTTAAAACAAAAGGGACGACTCGGGAGTAAGGCTTGGAGATGATTGGCCCCTCCCATAAGACATAAAAGAAGAGCAAAGGCATATGGGCCTTTGTAGGAAGCAACTTTGTGGATGGTGTCCGTTTGTACTTTGATGCTCCATTTTTGACTCTGTGTTTCCATGTGGCCTTGCCAAGTTAATTGCCAATTAGGTCTTTGGCAGTGTGTCAAAGAAAATAAAGGTGGGTGTTTACCAGCCTTATCCGAAGGACTGTGGCAGACTTCTGTTGGACTATTTATAAAGTCTTGGTGATTCAGCACGTGCTGTGAATGGAAGGAATTCACAGCCATTAAAATTAAAAAAAGGGGGGTTTGGGACTAATTGTGTGCTTTTTATTAATATCAGGAAGCCTAGGTCAGAACACTAATGTTCTGGTCACAACCTATTGCAATTTGCTCCACATGGGTCTGCCCTTGAAGACCACCCAAAGGCTTCAACTAATTGAGAACGTAACAGTGAAGCGAATGCTTTGATATGCTGAGATATACTTCTGCTTTACAAGCTGTACTGGTTGCCAATTTGTTTTCCAGTAATATTCAAGGTACTAGACTCTTATTTCTAAAGTCTTACATGGGATAAGGCTCAGGTACTTGAGGGACTGTGAATGGGAATGAACTTGGGAAACAGGAGAAAGAGCTGCAGACTAGGCAATGGTCAGATAAGAGGCAGTTGAACCTGAAGAAGGAATGCCAGGAACCTGAAGAAGGAATGCCAGACGTTCATGATATTCATCCCTAAAAAGTAGTATATATTCAAATGCCGACAGTCAGTTTGTTCGTATAATCTTGCATTGTTAGTGCTTTAATTTTGAGAGAGGGAAAAAAATATTTCTGAATGGTGTCAGTTAATATTGTTAACTATTGGCAACTGTGGATTTTTTCTTCTATGCATATTTTCTCTGTGTATATACATATCCTCCATTTCCTGCGATTTGCAGATACTGTACAGATATGAAATCATTACCATTGTTACTAAAGCTTGTTTGTTCTTTTGTTATTTTCCAAAAATATTTTACTGAAAAAAAGTAAAGGAGGTAGCTTGTGATCTGCACAATGTGTTACTTACTGAACCAAAACCCAAGTAATTTATTGTGACTTGCCAGGAACTCAGCAACTTTTTTTTTTGCTCTTGTAGCAAGCTATATAAATGAACGAACTATTAATGATCGTTTGTTCACGATGCATGGTTGGCGAGATGTATTTTGTTTGTCAAGTCACAGATTAGACATGAAAAATAGTGCAAGGCTTCTAATCTCAGTGAATTGATTTATCAGAAATCTAAAGTTTCAATGCTTAGGAGAAGGATTTTTCATATAATATTTGGTAGGACCTCTTCCTAGCGCTCAGTGCTTTTTGCTATTTTTTTTTTCTTCCAGAACAGTAGTAGTAAAATAATTTTGATGGAGTTTGAGAGACCCAGGAAGAGAAAATATATGGTGCTTTCTAGGGAAAAAGCTTAATTTTTGCTTTTCTGTTTCTGCCACACTATTTTGATTCTAAACACTTTGCTGATGGCACATATTCCATTTTTATTGAAAAAATTTCATGTTATGTTTATTTTGTCTTAATAACATATATTTTCTTCTTGCCTGATTGTAGGTATATATGTGTTTCACAATACTATGAACTTCATGAGCATTGTGATTATTTTATACATATTTACGTTTAACTGAATTGTTGGAAAAAATACTTTCTGAAATGTTCTTCCATTTTCTTTCTTCCTGCCGCCCTCTCCCTCCCTCCCTCCCTCCCTCCCTCCTCCTCCTCCTCCTCCTCCTCCTCCTCCTCCTCCTCCTCCTCCTCCTCCTCCTCCTCCTCCTCCTCCTCCTCCTCCTCCTCCTCCTCCTCTTCTTCTTCTTCTTCTTCTTCTTCTTCTTCTTCTTCTTCTTCTTCTTCTTCTTCTTCTTCTTCTTCTTCTCTCTCTCTCTCTCTCTCTCTCTCTCTCTCTCTCTCTCTCTCTCTCTCTCTCTCTCTCTCTCCCTCCCTCCCTCCCTCTGTGTGTGTGTGTGTGTGTGTGTGTGTGTGTTGGAATGGATTTTAATCTACCTAACTTTAGATAACACCATAGTGTTTTTATTTTTAAGGTGCTTACTGTCATAACTGTATACTGTTTGAATACTATTTCAAAGTAGGAGAGACAAGGTAGAGGAGAAGGTGATGTAAAGACTTTGAGAAGCCACAAGCCCTTCCTCTACTTCCTCCCTACATCCTTTGTTAGTGTTTTTTTTAAATATTTCTGTGTTTTGTTCATTGAAATTAAACTACTAGTGAACAGCTTTGTAGAGGAAAAAGCACTGAAATAAAACTTTGAAATATGAATATCAATCTGAATATTTCAGATACTAAACTGTTCTTTGAATGGCTGTTATCACTCTACATGGGGCACCCAAGGCAGTTGCTCCCTGAGTAGAAGACGTCTCTATCAGTTGAACATTTGTATTTTACTATGAATTTATAAAAGTCCATATTTTCTTATTTTGTAAGGAAAAACAATCTCAAAATTTCTTTATCATGCAATGATACTTTGACAGTGAAAATGAACTCAGGGTACAAAACTTTTTCATAATCGTTGAGTACATTAAAAATGAACGTGGCATTGATAAATTAAACCTTTTTGATTAAACATACAATTGAATGCATGCTTTTTCGTGAGGGGATTAAGATATATTGAAATGTATGGGATTTGTATCCAAGCAGATCTTATAGAATTGTACTGTAAATCTTATTACGGAATCATAGAACCACAGAACAGAAAGGACTAAAATAAGCTAGGAAATCCTTTCTCAGTGCAAGAATCCATTTTAAAACATCTATGATAAATATCTAAACATCCTATGCTGGAAGATATCAGTGGTGTATGCTGTTTCTCTTTTACTGGCTTTAACATTGAACTATTTTTAACATTCATTCAGAGTCTATTTCTTCCAACGTTAATTTGTTATTCCCTTTTAGGACAAGAGAGAGCATGACACAGTTTTCTTTTCACTCATGCCATTTAAAGTACTTACAAGGTGTTATTGACAACTACTCAATGTTCTGTACCCAAGGCTGAATATATACAGTTCCTTCAATCTTAATTTCTGATAATTTCAATTGTCATTCTTTACACATGTTCTAATTCATCTGAATCCACCTTAAAATGTGATGGGCAGAATTTGATACTACTTGAGCTGAGGTCTGCAGTGCAAGTGAATGACTGACAATATAGAAGGGTTTGTGGACCAAGGTTTGGGTTAAACAAATTGTATACTGTTGGCATGATATGGGTTGTACCTCACAAAAAATTGTAAAGTATGTGTGGCCAAAGCAAGGGAAGTTTGATCAAGATTTAAAAGAGAATCCAGTAGAGTTGGAGACACAATCCCTGATTAAGGATCTCTGATAAAAACTTGTGCATTTTGAAAGTGAGAGCTACTAAAGAAGTAGAAAGAACTTTGACTCATAAAATTTATGATCTTGATAGTCTATATATGAATGTTCACAGCATGGGAAATAAGCAGAATGAGCTTGAAGACTTAGTATATGAAGGCAAGTATGTCTTAAAAGTTATAAGGAGTCATGATGGGAAGAAACCCATGATTGGAATATAATAATTGAAGTATGAGTTATTCAGAAGAAACCAAAGCAATAGGAAATGATAGAAGAAAAAGGAAGAATGACATGCAGTTAAACATTTAATGTCATTGTGTTAAAATAATATCTCTTCACAAATCCAAGTCAGTACACTTACCACTTAACATGTGGCTTTAAAGTAAATGAATAAAAAGCAATACTGTTCTTGATAATATTGAATGTTAAGAAAAAAGAACTTTGTGCAATGGAATTATGTCCCCCAAGACATGGTAAAAAAGCTTCATTTAATGTGTTTCTGTAAGAAAGCAGTTTGAGGGGGATACTTTAATTTGAAACTGTGAAATTAGCAAATACAAAGATTGAAGAATATCTAGGACTGACCCTTGTAGCACCCTATTCAATAACTCATTCCATTAATGGGGAAAGGTTGAAGGCAGCTCTGAATATTGCTGACTAGCTGTGAGACACCTAATAGAATTTCCATTCAGCCCAACTGATTTCCTAATCAGTATGTCACAAGATATATCATCGAATTTTTTTGTTTTCAAAGAATATAAAAACCAGAAGGGGACATACATGTTTTTGCTTTACTTGTGATTAAAATAAAAAACACTATTTTGATGGTGGGCCAGTAAGATACCATGCCATAAATATGCTTAACATTTCATAGCTGTTTATATTGCTTATAACCTGCATTTATTACCCTAGTAAAAAATATTTAAACTTCAAAAGAAGTGTTGTATGTATGTTGAAAAGTGTTGATTGTCTCTAGGAGTTATTCTTAGAGCAGATTTTAACATAGTTGCAGTAATACTGCTTGAAAGGGCTTATCTAAAGGGCTTTTTTGTGTGCTTTTCTGAATCTTTGCCAACACACTTTGAAACAATATATTCTGCTTGTCATTTGAATATATCTGCAGCAGCACATAACATTTATGTCTCCTTTATAATTTTTTTGGATGTCATTCAATACTATTAAAAATATTTAATTTTACTTACTTCTTGGAGAATTCATTTCTTTGCAGTATGACTTTCCCCTTTTAACTAAATCCAATGGAATTAGATGAGATAGGTTAAGGTCAAGAATATTGTTTGAAGAAGTTCTGCCCTCCAGGGTGATAAAGTTTGTAGTTTATCTATTTGTAAGCTTTCTAAATCGGCTCATTTAGTTACAATGGTGCATCAAATTGGCCCTTTGCTTTTCTAAAGTAAGTGGTTTTATTGTTCCACAGAGTTGCATCTAAAGCCAGGGACAAGAAAACTAATTTTTCAAATGAAGAATACTATTTCTTTAGGATTACTTTTGGACTAATGTTGCTTTTGTACTTACTTTCTATTTTCTCAACTCAACCCCTTAAAAAAATCCGTAAAGCTGGTTTCTGTCTTATTTATAAGCCATTTTTCTTTCTTTCATAGAACTCAAGGTTAGATTTTTCAGTATTTAATTGTCAGGTAGTCTTTCATCTGTGCACTGAATAATTGTTTCTGTAAGATTTGCCTTGTTGCTGTGTGGGGGAAGTAGGGAGTGTAAATTTTTTAGGTCCAAGGACATTTGGAAATGTTCATCAACAAGTGAAAGAAACGATAATACACACCACACAAAGAGTTACCACAGTATGAAACAGCATAATTGTTTCTTTTGATGAATCCATTCTTTCAATGAATTAATAATGGTTGCCACCATATGCTATATCTTATTGTGGAATTGGTTGATCAGCCAGGGATTTCTAAGCCTTTCTGCTAAAGACCTGTCTCTATTGCCTAGCTCTAGGGTTGACTTGTCCAAAGTTTGAGAAACCTGGAGGCTAACAGAATCTTGTGAAAAGTCCTAGGAATACAAGGCAGCACTTGGTGAAAGTAGCTCCTGCCCAAGAGAACTTTTTTGGTGAGACTTTTTCTTTTATAACAGTCTACTAAATTGTCCAATATAATGATATATTTGGGAAAAAGGAAAGATAAAATTAGTAAGTGAAATAATAGAATTAATAGACCAGACCAGACCAGAATAGACCAGACCAGACCAGACCAGACCAGACCAGAACAGAACAGAACAGAACAGAACAGAACAGAACAGAACAGAACAGAACAGAACAGGAGCTGGAAGGGACCTTGGAGGTCTTGTAGTCTAGCCCCCTGCTCAAGCAGGAGAACATGTACCATTTCAGATAAGTGACTGTCTGGTCTCTTCTTAAAAACCTCCAGTGTTGGAGCACCCACAATTTCTAAAGGCAAGCTGTTCCACTGGTTAATTGTCCTCACTGTTAGGAAGTTTCTCCTTAATTCCAGGTTGCTTCTCTTTTTGATTAGTTTCCAACCATTGAAAGCAACAATTACATTCACCCAAAATTTGAAATGAAAGCAATAAAGTGAATCTAAATCCGGGTGTTTCAAGTAATGTAATTGAGAACATATGCAGAGTTTCTTGCACAAAGTAGGGAATGAAAGAAAACATAATTTTCACCTAATGTGTTATTGTTAGAGAAACTTAGATTTGGACTGAGTCTCATTTTATAAAAGTTTGAGATATGTAATAATCAGCCTCTTAATAGAATTGGATCCATCTTATATTTGTAGTATAAATGAGTTAGTTTCAATCTAACCAACAGTTCAAGGGAAGGGTGTTAAATTGATTGTATATATTTTTAGATAAAACTAGAATAAATATTTTTTTCTGGCAGAGTTTCAGAGTCAAAACACTCTAGTGTGCAGTGCTGAGTTGTATTGAATATTGTTTTGTTTTAATTAAAAAGTTGAGCATCTTGGTCTTTCTATTAGTTTCACACTTTGCTTCTAATTTCTATGACAAATTCTCTAGAAATTAGCATATACAGAATCTTGAAGACTATCAAGCATGGGTGTCCATCTAGGGGCTACATGTGGCTCTAGACAGCTAGTAATGCTGCTCCACACGATTGTAAACCTTTAACATTATGCATTTTCCAGCAATATTTATATACATTAACTATTTTATATATTTTATATGCAGCCCAAGAAAATTCCTCTTCACTTAATGTGGCACAGGCAAGCAAAAAGGTTGGACACCCATGCTATAAAAGGAAAATGAGATAGTTGGGCACTGCTTGATGCAAGAGCAAGAAAATAGCTGTGCTTACAAGAGAAACTAGGTTAAAATTCAGGCCATTTCAAATTCAGTCCATGGTACTACGGGTAGTCCTTGGTTAACAAACAACAATTGGTACTAGAATTGCCATTAATAAGTGACTGAGCCATTTAGGAATGGCAATTCTGACAGTCCCGCTTGTCATTGTTAAGCGAAGACCACAGAGGTCAATAAGTGAGGATGTCACGTGGTGGCCATTTGCAGCCCCCTGCTGACTTTCTTATGGTCTGGTAGCACAAAGTAGCTTTTGCATCCTGAGATTTGTAATTACATTTATAATATTACATAATATGTGTACTGCTCTGCTTACAGACAACCTCAGTAAGTCTATAGCTATATAGAAAACAATTTTCATAGTAATAGTAACAAAATAAAAAATTTAAGACTAAGTCAGATTAAAAGATATTGCAATATTTTAAATTAAACCAAAATTTGGTTAGTTATTGTTCCTTTTTTGTCTTTATGGACACTTTAATAGTTTAGATTTTGTGGAACTCAGTCTGAAGAATGATAAAAACAGGCCCTTGACTTCTCTATAGGGGGATATAGAAAATTGAACATCAGGCATAAAACAAATCAGTAAGTTCAATATTTCTGACTAGACAATTTATCTGCTTATATTTCTGTATAGAAAACTTCCTGAAGCAAAATGATTTGTTGGCTTCAAGATTCCTATATTGGTCCAGCTTCTTGGAGTTTCAGGATTCCAAATCTTCTCTGCTTCTATTTTTTTCTGGTGTATCCTAAACATGAATAAGAACAATATTTACTAGTTAGGATAGAGATTAAATGTCTGAGTCTGCAGCATGGTGTACTGCAATGTGGATGAAAAGTTTTTTTTTTATTATTTTGATATTTCAACCATTCGACTGATTTATCTTGCTTATCCTATTTTGCAGTGCTGTCAGACAAAGCAGATTTTATTTCAGTGTAGTCTTTTTTTCTTCTTAAATTTCTTGTTTTCATATGTTTTCCCTGCTTCTTCTTTATATGTAAATCAACCTTCTTCATGTCTGAGAATGATTGGAAATATTCAACATAACTGGGCACCAAATTGGAATAGTTTGCCGGCACCTTCATTCCCTTGTCTGTTTTTTGTGAAATCTCACATTTTCAGTTTGTTTGCCACCTTTCTCACATCTTTTTATTTGGGGTACATATTTTTCTTGGAATGCCCCATCTTGCTTCTGATCTTGAAAAGCCATTAAAATATTTTCCCCATTTATATTTTGTAATTATCAATTGTAAATAATTCTATCCTTGTTTCTCTTTCCACTTCCATTAATTTTTCATAAGTAATGAAGATCTTCATTGAGATAATGACTATAGTGTCCTGATTTCCTTTTGTTTTTACTATGGTATATACTGCCTGATATTATATTTGTGCATTTATTAAACAACAGGTAAGAACAGCAGTAGAACGTCATTATGGCAAAATAAAAATTAGGAAGAAAAGCATTCATAACATCTAGATACTTGAGCATATCTTCAATAGAATGCTAGATAGTTTAATAGAGAATAAAAGGAAAGATCCATGTATTTGAAGTTCAGGAAATGGGTATCAATAAAGCTTAATTTAAAAAACATTAATTCCATATATGTTTTGACCTTGAAGGTGGCTTCACATCTCACACGAAGAAGTAATTCTGAATGGCATATAATAATTTTCCATATGAGATATTTTGTTTTAAATTCAGGTCTTTAACTGGCTTAATTGTTCTTCATATTCTTAGCATTTTCCCCAATGTATAATAACCACTTGTTTTTACACTGTACTGCCCAATGTAATGTTTACGTGCTGCATGATGTAAAGTGTGTTTGGGTGGAGGGGGAGAGGATTGTTTTATCAGTCAGCTTGTAGGAGAGCTTGATGTTGATTTGGACTGAGAATGGGTGGCTAGACCAAGGTACCCACCTGGTTTCCATGCACAACAGAGAACTAGAACCTGAATCTTCCCATTGCTAGTTCAGCAACTTAACTACTACATTATGTGGTTCTCTTTAACCAGCTTGATTATTTCAATTTTTTTAAAAAACTGATTGTTTATTATTTTTTTAAAGAAACATTTATTTATATAATTTATGTGCATACACTTGAGAGTAGGCATTGTCAAAACCAACAAGATCTATTTTTAAGATCTGGAAAGGCACTGCAGTATGAAATATTATGTAATATCTAGTCTAAACCTATTTTGATGTTAACTTATTGACTTTGTGTTAACTGTGTGGTTGCAAATTAATAGGTAATTAACTCATTAAATTAGAATAGTTAGATTACATGGCTGTACGGTGATTAGGTATATCACCATACTTTTTTCTGTTGCAAAAGGCAGAAAAGCAATATCAAAATATATTTCAATAATCAGTGACATGGGAGAAAGAATAATTAGCATAATAGTTCTGAACTATTCCCCTGCCAGTAACAGAAAAGTTTTTATTGTCTACCATGCTTAGTTGATTAAAAATAAATTGGATCAATTTTGCTTGGAAATAGAGTATAATAAATGTATTAGCCTTATTTCCTGAAATTGATTAGCATCTCTATATACATGAGGAGATAGTTCTAATCAAAACTAAGAGAAAATCATTTTAACAAATGGAAAATATTAAAATGTTTTGTTTCTGTCATAAAGAGGGGGCAATTATAAAGCTGATTGTCTCCAACTGCTTTCTGCCACAGAGTGATAACACATCATACATCTATTCATCTGGCTATAGCATAAGTTGCAATCATTTAATTGAAAAAAATAAGCTAGCAGCAAGTTTTTTAATTTTTTTTTTGTTCTTACTGCTTTCAGGAGTTAAAACAAATCTAATCTTCAGGGAGGAAGTTCTGAAGTTTTCATTGAATTTTGAGAGTTGATTTTCAGCCTCACTGCTTGGCAATCAGAAGCATAGTAATTTCCAAGATAGGCTTCATTATAGTTACTGGGCTAGGGAAAGAATAGCATATAAAGCAATAAAATAGATATGTATTACCAAATTGGAATTATGAAAAGGGAGAGTTTGAATTGGCTTTCAAGCAAATAGCACAGTTAAGAAAGGCATACACATATCTGCTAAAATCTAAAGTAATAGTGATGATATTAGACTGCCTCCTGAAGATGGAAAATAACAGATACATGAATATGTGTGATTTGAAAAATGTGCACTAATACTTTCTTTGCTCAAAAGTATAGCTTTCATGTGGAGTAAAATAAGTTGACTATTGGTGCAATCCTCTAGTTTGATTTCTAGAGGCTCAGCAGTTGCTAGAACCAACTGTGGTGGCTTTGAATCTGTAGCGTTTACTGATCCATGTCCATATAGTTAGAAAACAGCATATGAGCTCAAAAAAAAAAAAAAGAAGAAGAAGAAGAAGAAGAAGAAGAAAAAGAAAAAGAAAAGACAGTTTCCTCACTTTCCAAAGAAAGATGAATTCATTTGTCTTTATACCACTTTCTTGGTAAATCTAAGATAATTCTTAACTTTAATTCTAAACTGTTTGGTGGGAACTGCAGTAGTTGAGAGTCCGAAATGATAAAAAGTAATGCAAGAGTAATGTATGAATGCCTAGAAAGGAGGTAATAATGTGCTAATGGAAGTAGCACCTGCTGATGGAATGACAGTTGTAATTTTTCCTTTCCCTTATTATCCTCAAACATTTCAAAAAAAATAATCTGTATGGGAGGTATATGAGTATGTGTGTGTGCATGTATATAAATTATAATAGTAACTCCAATACAGATAGTCGTCAACTTACAACAGTTCGCTTAGTGGGTGTGGTGTGTCTTGGTGGGCATGTCATGGTGGGTGTGGCAGGGAAAGGATATTGCAAAATCTCCATTCCCACCCCACTCTGGAGTCAGCCAGAGGTGGTAATTGCTGGTTCTCTGAACTACTCAAAATTTCCGCTATCGGTTCTCTAGAACCTGTCAGAACCTGCTGAATAGCACCCCTGCTTCTGACAAGCAAATTCATTGGGGAAAGCAGATTCACTTAACAGCCATGTTACTAATTTAACAACTGCAGTAATTCACTTAATAAATGTGGCAAGAAAATTCGTAAATTGGGACAAATTTCACTTAACAAATTTCTCATTAGCAACATAAATTTTGGGCTCAATTAAGATGATAAATTGAGGACTACCTGTATAGCTGGACAGTTGTATCTATCAAGTCCAACTGAAACTACTGTAAAATAGCAAAACAATAATTTTGGGAAGAAAATAATTTTGCATTTAAACAACTCCCCAAGAATATTTAAGGAAAATAAAAGAAAATTAAGAATCCAAATGCCAATTTACACACCCATTCCATAAAAATGATTCTGTAGATCAGTTTTCCAGTTCTGCAGTGGCCTATAGTTCTGCAAGAAACTAAGGAGAAAAAAATTGCAGCCAATATTCTATCACTAGAGTTTTGCTTCTTGATCAGTGTTTGTTGGATTTTTTTAAAAAAATTAACATGTTCTGTGATCTGAAAAAGTTGGAAACCTGTTACTTAGCTAGTCCTTCTAAGAATTTTAGCTACATTATTTCCACTGGATTGCATGGGAGTAAATTATTTTAATGACTAAATCATTTTCCAAACTTTTATTAGATGTTTGTTGCATATTTTTCATTACAACAATTTAATTCATTTCAACTCTCCTTTTTTGATTTGGTACTGAATTCCATCTAATATTCAATAATTGATACTTGCATTCACATTCTTATCTTTTATGAATGTTTTATGAAAGTTTTATCAATGAGGAGTCAAAGTTTGCAGAGCATAGAAATTTACAGAAAACTTGCTGTGTTGGCAAATAAAAGTTTATCATGGTAAGAAAATCATTATATAGTTATATTTCAATTCCCCCCCCAAATCTTTATTGTCAATGCACAACATACGTACAATGAGATTGGTTGAGCTCCCTCAGTACACGCCCCCAACACAAAACACAATTTATAATATAAAACATAGCTCAAAACCCTCAGTTGATCATTTAATTTTAATTATTGAATGTTTTATTATTTATATTTATGGTAATTATTATTTAATAATAAAGAAATGACTTGAGGTGGCTCACAAAGCACCAAACAATATTAAAAATAATATAAGAAACAGCAAAACCAATTAGAATACCATTTTCTTCATAGCAAGTGAATTCATCCTAAAGTTTTCTTTCTCTAAATAAATATAAGATTTAAAAAAAACCACTGCTGATTCTGGAGAAATACTAATGAAAATAAATGCACTTTTTGTTCTTTGAAAGGATTCTCCAGGCTAGATTTTGCCATTAAACCTTCATTTGTTATGACCAAACTCACTGCCCATAAGAAAGGACAGAAGACAATAAATTTACTGTTTACCTTCCTTTCTTCTCTGTTGCCCAATACTCAAGATTTCTATAGTAACTAAACAAATCTGTTAGAAAAGGGAAGTACAAAGTACTGCAATAATTTGCAGTAAAGATACTGTATATAATAATATCACAGTAAATGAAGCAGCAAAACAGTAAAGGAAATTATAGCAGCAGTAAAGTTGTATTTAAAGACCTTGAAGATTGAAGACCTGGAGCAAATAGATTTTAGATGAATATCTCTGGGAAGGAATTCTGCAAACAGGACCTTACTTCTAAAAACAAAATCGACACCCTTTTGTCATTTAGCATGTACCTCACTCCAAGATCACTTTAAGAAATGCAGATATTTTGGGCCCAGTAACATGATATAGAAATACCAAAATAGATGATCTTCTGATAATCTGGTCCAAACTATTTAGTTTCAATTCTATGGTTTTCTAAACTGAAGGTGATTTAGATCCATCTTTTATTCATAAAGGTTCTTTCCTAATTTCTGATAGGGCTTTATCTTAATAATAACTAGTATGGAGAATCTATATATGCCAAGAGATGTTTTCCTTCATGCAAGTGTGATATGAGACTTTGTGTCTTAGACCTGGTTTTTCAATTTATTTAAATTTCCTAATCATCCTCCTTATATGATATTATTTCTACAAACAGCCCATTTTTCTTTAGAAGTTATAAAATTTATTTCCCTGCTTTTACAGTAGTAAAAGTCCATGCATTGATACATGCAATCTTATAAACTTTCCACCATACTGATTTTCAATTGCACACAGTGGTGATACAACTTTTGGGGATAACTACAGACCAGTTTACATGAAACTTCTGTAAGATCCATGCTGTGATTTTGGTTTATTTTGTGCTAATTTCTGTAACATTTAGAATTATTTTCAGCAATAAATCAAACAGTCAATCAAGCAAGCGATTAGATGGGCTGCTTATAGAATTTAGCAATTTATTGACGGTTCCAGTATACTTGCATTTTGATTATTTTTTTCCCCTGTCATTCCAGTTTGACGGAGAGAACATGTATATGGGAATGAATGACAATAACCAGGAATTCCTCTCAGCAAATCAGGTAAAACGAGTTGTCTTTTCAAGGATGTGTTGGTTTAGGATATCTTCATAATTTGCTTATGCAATATTGAAGACAGAATCTAATCTAGAGGGATAAAATGAAGATGGGGTACCAATATAAACAGATTATCAGCTCCAAAGATTAGCCTGTTGAATGTGAAAAGTTAAGTAGTCTGGGAAGAAAAAAAATGTTTATTTAGATTCATAGCCCCCCCCCCCATATAGCCATAGCAGAAGCGCTTCTGTTGGGTGACTTTTGGTATGCCTCTTGGCCAGATAGCTACTTCTATTAAATGAGCAAGTAAGTGACAGATATTTACAAATCTCTTTCATCCATTCTATTGTTCCACTGGAAGTTGATGGCAGACTAAAATATACATTTATATATAATGATGTGCTTTATGTATGTACATTATGCAGGAATGTGGGTGTGTCTGTCTTGTATTTATGTGTATGCATCTACTTTCCTCCCCTTGGTGACTTCACTTTCATGTTTCTTGGGCAGTATTACTATATACTATGTTTTCACTTACTACTGATTACACAACCTCTTCAGCAATCCACAAACTAAATAATACAAATGAAAAAGAAAGGCATTGGAGGGAAAGTTTATTTATCTATATGACTTAGAAAAATAAAAAAATTACATCACCTTGATTCCAAGTGATTTTGGGCAGCTTACACTTTAAAAGCCTTGATGGTACAGTGGTCTAAGCACCCTGTTATTAACACAGCTGCCTGCAATTACTGCTGGTTCGAATCTCTCCAAGGCTCAAGGTTGACTCAGCCTTCCATCCTTTCTAAGGTAGGTGAAATGAGGACCCAGTTTGTGGGGGCAATAAGCTGACTTTGTATAAAATATACAAAAGTATGAAGGCTATTGCTTAACGCATTGTAAGCCTCCCTGAGTCTTCGGAGAAGGGCGGCATATAAATCAAATTAAAAAAAAAAAAAGCAAGAATAAAAAAAATTAAGAAACTGTTCATGGATATCAAGAAATGTAAAGACAAACATACCTACAAAACCCTACTTGTTAAGCAGCCATCCTTACCCTGATGCCGGAGAAAACAGACATATTTTCAAAAACATTCAGGGCATCACCGTGATGGGAACTGTATCAATATCTGGGGCAGGATATCAAACCAGAGAACAGGCACCACAATATAGATAGTCTTGCTTTCTATATTCTGTTAGATGGCAT
Organism: Pantherophis guttatus; assembly: GCF_059756535.1. Taxonomy (NCBI): domain Eukaryota; kingdom Metazoa; phylum Chordata; class Lepidosauria; order Squamata; family Colubridae; genus Pantherophis; species Pantherophis guttatus. The sequence continues at coordinate 34,445,301 of NC_142065.1, read as the reverse complement.
TCTTTATTAGAGCAGACTTGGAGGCTCTGCCCGGTTTTACCAGCCTGGAAGAAATAATGGAAGATAGCTTGGTCCTCAACTCTGCTAACTCAAATCACTGCATATCACTTCTCTATGCTGCCAAAAAATTACATGGATGTGTTGAGGTCAACTTTGGGAAATCTATGTAATATGTGCAGCTTATATGTTTTGTGTATATAGGTCTTTGTGTATATAGATCATGTATATAGATCTTTATATATAAGTGTTTGTGTAGGTTTCCTCCCTTGATGATAATGTGTGTGTATGTGTACATGCACCTTCAAGTCCTCCTTGACTCCTCACAGCTACTTGGACTAGTCCTTGCAATTTTTTTGGCAAGGTTTTTCAAAAATGGTTCGCCATTGCCTCTTTCCTAGACTGAGAAAGAGTGACTGGCCTAAGGTTACCCAGCTGGTCTCATGATTAAGGCAGAACTAGAACTCGGTTTCTTGCTTAATAATCTAGTGCCTTAAATAATACCTTGGTGATAAACCCCAAGTAAATTCTATTTATTGTATGGCTTTTCCTCACTTTTTTTTCAAATACTTTTGCAGAAGTTCCCTGTATTCAAATACATTTTTCTTCATCATTCACAGTGAGGTCAGAGTAGCTGGATACAATGCAAAGCATGCCCTGCTGAGATTCTAATTTATTAAAGTTCCAATCAAGGAAATTCTGAAATTTTGCTTGCTTTTGGGAAGATAAATATATAAAAATTGGATTTTTAAAGAAGTTTCTTACAGCAGTTACCATGCTCCATTCTCCAAATGGACAATTTGTCCTTTTCTTAAATTCACAACACCTATTCTGATAAGTCTGTACACACTGTAAATGCGTTTTCTTTACCATGAATAAGTTGTGTAGTATTTGTCGAATCTTTATGTTTTCAACCATGACAATTTTACTAATTTATATATTATTTTATTTAGTGTCTGTATTTTTAAATCCAACTTCTCTTCATACATTGCTAAAATGATTTATATTGGAAAACTGAACTATTCATATAGTAAAACTTCACAACATAATGAAATGTAAGGAATATACAACCAAAATAAAATCAAGAAAACAACTGGCAGCAGAGTGGAGAAAAACTTATTTGCTGTATCAGCTTTTGGAAATGGAAAGAGAAAAGGAAACCTTAAATCTCTTTGTGGAAAGATAACAAAGATGGAGCCTCAGAGATTTTCCAAGGGAAAAAAAATGCAAATAATGGAAGAATATGAACAGGGAAATTCTGTGAGCTCTGTTCTTCTTTAAACATGCTTACAATGCTCTCTCTTTTGGTTTGGTTCTGTAATCTCATAGATGATAGAATAGTCTTTTTAAAAGGTATTTATTACACTGCAGAAAAGATCCTTGATAGTGGGATTAAGGCTAAGTGCAAGAATGGAAAATAAAATTAGAAAAGTATTATTAAAAATCAATGTATTTTGATGTAGTTTTTTATAGAATAATTCTAATTATTCCCATAATTAGATTTCAGATTTAACAAAATACTAAAAGCATTCATGCTTTTATTTAATATTTGAGTTCTGCTCTGGATACAGCTAGTGAACTTTCCGTTTTATTGTTCATCACTATAACAGAAGATCTTTAGAATCTCATTTACTTAAGTGACTGGAAACAGAAATTTACTACTGAGCTTCTAAATGAAATTCAAAATTTATTTATTAACAGACCAGCTAGATGCTCTATTTTTTGATAGAAAAATATAAGGAACCATTTTGCATACTAATGTAAAAAGTAAAATCAGTAACAGGTTCTAGTTACTAGTTTGGTGTAATGGTTAAGGCATCAGGCTAGAATCCAGGACGTTGTGAGTTGTAGTCCCACCTTAGGCACAAAGCTAGCTAGGTAATCTTGGACCAGTGACATCTTCTCAGCCCTAGGAAGAAGGTAATGGCAAACCACTTCCAAAAATGTTGCCAAGAAAATTACAAGACTTATCCAGACAGTTGTGAATAGTCAAAAAGTGACTTAAAGGTGCATACACATTCCATTCCAAGAGCCAGGATTATTTACCTATCCACACAGAACATGAAATGGGTAAATATCCTATTTTAGACCCATTATGCAAAGGCCTACCTCTCTGGAAAAGGCTTTAATTTTGGAAAAGGGAGAAGGAAGTCAAGAAGAGGATGACCTCTTAGTTGGATAGACTCAGTTATAGTGTACTGTTGAGAGACTTGGGAGAATAAACTAGGGATAGATTGTCATGAAGAAAAAAATGATTAAGAGTTCTCAAAAATGACTTGATAATACAGAATCGGGCAAAGTATGAGGAACAGAATAGATTATAAATAGTAAACATATCTATGAATTGAGCTTCTTGGTGACTACATCTACTGATAGCCCTCAATCTACAATCAGTCAACAATTTGAAGTTACAAAAGCACTTAATGACCGATTATGACCAATTCTTGGAGTTCTGGCCACCCAGCATTCCCAGAGTCATTTGACTGAGATCAGGGTGCTTGACAACTGGTTTTCCCTTATGATCGGTTGCAGTGCCCCATGATCATTTGATCACCACCTGCAACCTTCCCTGCTGGTTTCTGGTTTCCCCAGAAAATAAATGGGAAAGCAGACAAGGAAAGTTGCAAGTTGATGGGATAAATTTTTCTCACCCATGGACCCCAGACAATCTGCACTTGTGCTGCCCCAGTTACTTGTGCATCCCTGACCCACATCACACCTCTTACGTACCTTCTCTGACCATTGCTGCACTTCTCATGTGCCCTCCCTGACCTTCATTGCCCCCCCCCCCAATACACTCTCTCACTCATTCTTTCTCACACTTACCTGCCTGTTGTCTGGGACTTGCAACATCCTGCTGGCTTTTCCACTAGCTTTGTTTGTATGAAGCCAGCAAACAGTTTACTTGCATAATGACCATGAGATTCAGCTAAAGCAGCAATTGAAACTGCTGGGGTTGTCATTGCTAAGCAGAATGGTCTCACTCTATTATAGCATCATTTAGTGATAGAAACATTGGTCCCAATTCGTATCAAGGATTGCCTATATAAGGTTTTCTTTTTGTGTATGTAGTTTCCAGTGCTTTTTCAGGCTTGCCAGCTGAAGGACACACACCCACGGACAACACAGGTCCGAGTACATTTTGCTTACTAAATCAGTCAAAGAAGGTTTGCTGAGACTTGGAGTAGAGCAGTGGTGACAAACTCGCGGCCCGTGGGCCAGATGTGTCATGTGCTGGCCAGACCCACTACCAGTTTAGCAAAGGGGGGAAAAGTCACGATATGTCACATGACAACAAAGTGACGCCGTGAGTTTGACACCCCTGGAGTGGAGTATGGTAGGGCTGAAAGAAATTAGGATTGATAACTGATGCTGCTTATTATTATTTTTTAAAGCTCTATACATGTATTATCTTATATAAAGATTCCCTTAAAAATACATATAAAATAGGGTTGGTTGAATAGGGTCTGTTGTTTTAGCATAGCATGAGAACAGTGAATAAACTTTAATTCAGTTCACACACTTTGCCCCTTTCATATCTAATGCATTATTCCTGCTACAGGGTCATTAAGGGGCCATGTGCATCTATGGATTCCATTCTTACAAGAGTTTCAGGCTGGTCAATCATGGAAATTGTTGCTTTTTACACATTGCAATGAAAAGTTTCAAATTAATATCAGAAATGTTCATGTTTGTGGTTAAGCCAAATCAATTATTAGGAGAATTTATTAAAGATAACATGTTACAGTAAATGTACTTCTAGTTCTCATGTTTTTCCTGCTGTGTCATGATGAATAATCTCGTATGAAGAATAACATGATCTTCCCCATGGGCATATCTTTTAACTATACCAAAGGGGGCTGTAAGGGATAGTCATATGTGACTGGTGATGACCTCAAATTTTGGAACATTTTTTCCTAGAAAAACATATGGAGCATTCTTATGTTTTCTATAGGAAAGTTAAAATGTAATTTTGGCAATGGGTTTTGGCTGTAGTACAATGCTAATGATACAATAATCTCACCTTGTTTAATTCCTTTTTACTATTTTATCTTGGATGGTATTTCATTTATTTTATGCTGTTTTCAGTATTACTGATATCTGAATAGCTTTATCCAATATTTAATGAAACTGAAGTCTTAGATCCTAGCTGTTCTTGTAAGTCCACTAAGCTTTTATGTAAACCACATATATATTGATTTGTATCCTGTCTTTAATATTTTTATAAATAACTCAAGGTGGTGAACATGTCCAACACACCTTCCTCTCCTGTTTTCTCCACAACCACCACCCTATGAGATGGGTCGGGTTGAGAGAGAGTTCCTGGCCCAAAGTCACCCAGCTGACTTTCATGGCTAAGGCAGGACTTGCACTTATATTTTCTTGCTTTCTAGCCTGGTGCCTTAGCCAGCAGACCAAACTGTAGAAAAGCTCATTGTCACCCAGTTATAATGATATACTAGCAGCATCAGCGGTGGGTTGCTACCGGTTCGCCCCGGATTGGGCAAACCGGTAGCGGTGGTGGTGAGAGGCACTGCCCACTCGCCTGGACATCTCTGTGCATGCGCAGAAGCATTATGCGCGCGAGTGAGCACGCGCCCACGAGTGAACTGGTAGTGACGGGATTTGAATCCCACTATTGAGCAGCATCCATTAGTATACACAGGCAGGTTGCCATATGATACAATCAAATAGCCTTCTTCATATAAGTCCTTTATACAAAAAAAAAAAAAAAAAAGGGTGGGGGGAGTTATTAAGGCAATAGTTAGCTAAGTGCTTTCTGGAATGATAATTTCTGTTCAAGGAAGTGAAGAAGGCATATTTTAATGGTTAATAAATTGCAGTTTGTAGAATTAAATATTCTACAAGATGATTTGCTATACAGAAAATAATTTTACTTGGTCAAAGATGAAAGGAAAGGGATAGTTATAAGCGTGTGAGGCATATTTAAAATCCTTAACAGCTGATAAAATTTGTTGCTTCTAAAACTACTGCAATTAGGAATAATTCTAATATAATAATGTAGTCTATTCCTGACTGATTGCTTTTCACCTTACAGTCAAGAAACACAGTCAAACTATTTTCTGTCTCCTTTAACTCTTGATTAAGATGCTAATTTCACCAGCACAGCAGTATGTCATAATTTGGTTAGCCATTCTGTCTCTGAGATTCATGCTGCGACAATCTGCCTGTAATTCATTCTTTATTTAGTAATATATGTCTTAATGTAAGGTAAATTAAAGGACCTACTAGTAATGTATATATCCTGCTATGTCTATTTGGCTTTCTGAAGCTGTTAAAAAAATGCTTTGAATATGTCTACTACATGTGCCCTTAAAACTTTCTTTTTTCAACAAACCGGGCTGCCTTAACATATTATTAAATTTTAAATTTTTAATTGGTTTGTCATTTTAAACTGGGGCCAAATTAATATATATTCTTTTAATTGTTTTTAATGTTTGTATTGTATGTTTTTATCTGGCTGTACACCGCCCTGTGTCCCTTGGGAGAAGGTGCGGTATATAAATTCGAAATAAAATAAAAAATAAATAAATAAATAATAAATAAATAAATGTGATGATAAAATAAATTTTCTTCCCTCAGTTGACCAATTATTTTTGCATTTGTTTTAAGCCATTTGGGTTGCTTGACAAGTATTTTCAAAGATATATAAAAATCCAAGAGCCACTTTAAAATTAAATCAAGATTGAAGCAAAATTAATATAGTGAGTTGAAATTAAAAGTTTTGCATTCATTAAAAGAGCACGAAGAGTTTCAGGGAATTGTATTTCTATGTTTATCCCTTCTTTTTAAGGTCCCGAAGCCTTAACAGCTTCACTATCTACATTCATACTATATGCCCATCATGATTTAAGGTTAGTCATGAATGTACCATATTAAGCAGGCTTCTCAGTTCATATTTGGTCTAAACTGTTTATGTTAATAAGGATATACAAATAGTGAATCTGCTTGAGCTAGGCAAGGTACTCTAGTTTTGTTGATATCACAGAGCTAGAACCTGTCTGCCAATCTTTAAAAGCAGCTGAGACTCTTTCTGGAATTATACAGAAGTTCCAGAAGGCAACCATATGATTTTGGAATAGATAGCTGTTTCAGCATTTGTAGACAGGTACTTCTCTGGTACTCCAAAACAGTTTTTTGAAATTGAATCTGAAGTGCTATATGGCAGTTTGCATCCACATTGCTCATGAGCATGTTCTGCTTTCTTAATGATTGAGAATGAGCCCATTTTGTCAATAGTAGGTTTTCACAGGATTTCCTGGGGATCCAAATTAACTATCTGCTAATTCATTTAGAAATAACTTTTCCAAATTCATTTATTGTTATTGTATATGTTGGGAAACTTGGTGAATGGTGTAAGTTCACCGTATAATAGCTTGAATGTTGAAAAGTCATATCTCAGTATGTGCTGTTTAAAAACTGTGGAGGTTTTCCAGAAAGTGGCAGGTGGGGAGAGCACAATTACCATTAGTTATATTATTTTATAGCTGACAAACTTAAAAGTTAGCAATTTGTTACCTTTTATGATCAGATTCTCTCTTTCTTGCTATACAGACACATCTTATTGCTGCTTGATGTTTTGTAATAAATACAAAGAATTGGAAACGCAAAAATGCTCTGTCAAAAATAAGATTAATAAAATGATACTGTAATATAATTTGTGAAAAAATATTTTAAGATAATATAAACAGAAATTGCAAAGGGAAAAAATAACTGGCAAAGAAAAAATGAAATAAGATATGAATAAAAGTTTGATGAAGTTAACATAGTTACAGTACTGTAATATGATTATTTTGCACAATAAAGATATTTGATATTTTCCCCATTAATTTCTTATTCTCAGTCTCTAAATGCCTAGGGGGGATAGACAAAATGTTTTATTCTGTTTGTAATGTTTGTGCTATTAGAATATGATGTTCTTTATATGGAAGAACTCAAGCTGTACGGATAACATAATGTATATAAATTTTACATTAATGGATGTATCTATTATCAATTCTTTCAGTTTTTAAAACATTTCTTATTTTAAGAAAAGTAGAAAGAAAGTACGCAAACACAGACATTAAACATCTCCTGTTCTGGTATCATTGTGCAGAGAATTAGAAAGTTTGGCCTGATTTTAGGTACCTAGAAATTGCCTAGAATATCTGGGCCAACTGATATTAATCTTAATTACATTTCTAGAAATACACCAAAGAATAGTCTTGTCTGCTGGCTTGTTTCTGCTGGCTATAGTTACTAAACAAAGTTTCAGATTTACAAACACACAAACACATTAATCTGCAATTAAAGCAAGCAGAAACTTCTCATTTCTGCTGTTTGTGGAACTTGTAAATTAGGATGTAATTAGGATGCCAGCTCAGGATAATGAGCTGAGGTGGCGCAGTGGTTAGAGTGCAGTACTGCAGTTACTTCAGCTGACTGCTAGTTCAGCAGATCAAATCTCACCGGCTCAAGGTTGACTCAGCCTTCCATCCTTCCGAGGTGGGTAAAATGAGGACCCAGATTGTTGGGGGCAATATGCTAATGCAATACGTTAATATGCAATATGCTATATGCTAACTTTGTAAACTGCTTAGAGAGGGCTGTAAAGCACTTTGAAGTGGTATAGAAGTCTAACTAATAAATAAACTAATAAATAAATAATATAGTACTTCTAGCTTGACTGATAATGCCATGTTCTGCCAACATGGAAATTTGTATTTTTAGAATGATTCAGAAGGGGAAGTAGCATTGGTGCTCCCCTAAGTTTTGGCCTTCTAGGCCAAAGCCTATTCAACTTTAGCCAAAAGCCAACCCCATGTTGAGCTTTTGAGGGCCTATGCATGGAGCAAAGCTCTTCACTATGGCTTTGAGATTTCAATCTTCTTCCATTAAGGTTTAGTTGCTTTAAAGATTTAAATCAAAAATTGGTTTAAATAGTGAATTAGTCTGGGTTTTAAACTAGAAAATATGTTGTTAATTCACGCCTAGAAAACTCAACTTAAGCAAGCATTTTCTTTTTTGCAGAACACATCTGTTATGCTCAAGTGATTAATCCAACTGTTTTGGTTGGAGCAGTAGAAATTCTTACATGACGTGATGTAATGAGATTTAAGATTTTATACAACAGTTAGAAGGAACATATTGGTGGCACCCAGAATAAAAAGCTATTATAACCAATGACAATGATATTTCTCCTAGGTGTGAACATGTACATGTAAATTTCTGCTGGTCAGAGAAATAATTCATAATTTTTTTTCATGTGAAATTTGAAAGTCATAAACAAGCAATAATTTTGTTGCTAGCATCTTATTTAGGTATTGATTCAGTGCAGAAATTCAGCTTAAACTGAAACTGTATTTTCTACTTTAAAATTACCACTGAAGGAGAACTCATCACCTTCCTTGGTGATTGTCAGTCTGCTCTTAGGTGCACAAACTGTTCCATAAACCAATTTGTATTCATATAAAAATACATATATTTTATCTAGGTGTGGCCCTAAAACATCCATGTTCTGGCCAGAGGTGTTTCAGAATGGAGGATGTATGAAAAAGGCAAGGTGATCAAGGTTGGCAAAGCATTGATAAACTAAGAGGAAATAGGGCAAAAAAGAAGTTAGGCATTTTGATGCACAGGTAAGAGAGAAGTGGGGGTGCCACAGCCTGCTTCACTTGCACTGTAAGGTCCTCCAGGTTTTGTTCAGATGCAACCCAAAACAACCATAGTGGTCTTGGTTTCAGCCGGACCAAAGAGTAACCTGCCCAGAAGAATTCAACAGAACAGAAATTTGTGTGTCTGGGGTTTGAAATAAAACACATTTTCTACTTCATGTGCTCTCCAACTCTTACTGACAGGACTTTTTCCCCCTTAACACTTGCTTGGAATCCATTATTTAATCTCCATTATTTAATTTGATGGTATGGGTCCTGCAATCTGGAATAAATTTAAAAAAAGGCAGGTCTTAACCTTTTTGTGATATTTTGAGGTATTTGAAGAGTGTTATCATGTACTTCCCCAATTGTCTCTTCTCAAGGCTAAACATATCCAGCTATTTCTAATCCCTTAATTATCTTTTTTCCCTTCTTTGAACTTGTTTTCAATTTCTCTGAACCTTTCTTAAAGTATTTTGTTTCCAATCAACTACTGTTCCAAGATCTTTTTCACAAATACCATTACCAGGTCAATTTACCCCATCCTATACCCAAATATATTATTTCTGTTTCTTCAATGAAGAAGCTTCTGTAAATTTTCTTTTTGTTGGATGAACTTGGAAAGAAAAATCCTTTGAGGAATATGGGGTAATAATTATTAAATGAAATTAATAAAAATAAAGTCCTGCCTGTTAGGGCTTCGTGATTTTTACACATTGATAGCAGAAAAAAATATAAGAAATGTCATCAGGCTAAAAGTCATAAAATACTGCTGATTGTTCAATGAAAAAATACTTTTTTTGTTATTGATTTAAAGGCAAGAGTTTTTGAGGAAATAACTCATTTTGCAATGAGAAAGTAAAGATTTAAAATAAATTGGTCTTTTTATAAAAAGCAAACCAACACAGTTGACCAACTTTATAAATTTCTTATTCAGGCTATATTAAACAAAATAACAAATTGAGAAGAGGTGGGTTGGAGCATGGCAAGAATAATAACAGTGTTATTCCTGCTGTTAATTCAGAAATACTTGAAATGTACGTTCAGTATTAAAATAGAAAGCTATTTTGATCTGGTATGCTTGAATGGGTTGGATCATGATCTATATAGGAGAAGAGGTGTTTCATACACACACACAATGATGCTGGAATATTAAATTAGCCGTGTATTCTGTTCTCTCCATAGATACTACAAAGTAGCTTTGGATTAGGTATATGACAATGAACGTTTTGTAGATTTTACAGCCAATTCATATAACCACTGCGTTGCAAAAAGTAGTAGTGCAGCAAAATCTCAAAGTTATAAGCTGATATCCATTCTGTTGATCTAACAGATGATTTAATTATATCTAAAAACCCAAAGATGCTTTTTCAGGAGGCAACTGGGCTTTCTGGTTTTTCTTTGAAGTCGTTTCGCTTCTTATTCAGGAAGCTTCTTCAGCGCTAAAGAAACTTCTTGGATGAGAAGTGAAACATCTTCAAAGAAAAACCAGAAAGTCCAGTTACCTCTTGAAAAGCACCTTTGGGACAGCCATGACCTGAATGACTGAGAATCTCCATAGATGTATTTCTAAAAACTTACCTTCCTTGCTTTATTTTATTTTGCTCCCTCTTAATAAAAACTGCAATTGTGGAGCTTGGTTGCTTGCTTGCAGACATTTCATTACCCACTAATGAGTGTGTGATTTGCTCTCTGTTTATATGCAGCAGCTTGCCCTGCCAGTTTTGATGGAAGTGTGGTTTTCTCCTTGTTAATTCCTTGATTAGGGTGCTGTTTTCTGCTTGATTGTATGCCTTTGTTAATTCTTGTTATTTGGGGCTCTTGGGGACACACTAGGATGGAGAAGATGGTGTGTCCCTCATTGATCACAGCTCATTTTGTCCCCCTCCCAGAGGTGGGTTCTACTTACCTTTACTACTGGTTTGCAATGGGGCTGCAAGCACAGAAACTTCCTGATAACGTCAGGGTTGGGGGGTGGAGCCTCCTGCCGGTTTTACTACTGGTTCTATAGAACCGGTCCAAACCGGGGGCAACCCACCTCTGCCCCCTCCCTTTGGCAAAATGGCAGACTTTGGGGTCAGCTGAGGAGGAGGAGGGATGATTTCTGATGTCTCTGCCAATTTTCCACAAGCAGCATCAATGGAGGGAAACTGGCAGGAAGTTGAAAGTTGCCCCATTCCTACTACCTATTTGTGCCATTCTGTTTCTGTTTATGTAAGGAAATATCTTTGAAAAGATGAGCCAATGTGCCTAGTATACTCTTAAAACCTTTGTTGTGTTTGTCTGCTTGTATCCTCAAGTTAGCCTAAATAACACATTATATCGCGATGATTTTTTTTAATCAAGGTCCCTAAAATCCACTTAAGAAATGTGTAAAAAAATCTGGGACCCACTACTTCTGTAGAATTGATATTTCCATGATGTTCAGTTTTATTTATAAACGTGACTGTTGCATCATCCCTGCAATCAAGTGATCATGATTTTCAATGTTTTCCGCCAGCTTCCCATAAGCAAAGTCATTAAGGAAACTGGCAGGAAGTTGCTTTCAGTGCTTTTTTTCCTGCCTGTGGTCTTTCTGCTTTGGTAACTAATTATTGAATTATTATTGAAGTTTGTTTACCACTACAATTATTTTTCTATTTATGGTATATACTCTTCTTATATGATCATGGGACCATCCATCATTGTAAAAAAAAATGGCCAGACTAAAATATAATATTAATTATGATTATATCAGATTGCACTACCTTTCTTTCAAAGGATAATCCAGAGGGTCAAATTATATTTCTTTATGATTTTTATGCACTTTGCAAATTCTGCTTAAAATAGTTCTATTTTCGAGCAACTTTTCTTTATCTTATGACATTGAACATAGCAAGGAACGTTTTAGTAGACAGCATATGATTGTAAGAAGATCTCTACTGCTAAATCAAATCTGAATTAGATTTGATTTAATTGATGTTAGAAAACATTACTGGAAAATATCTATATATTTACACAGAGGGGGGTGGAGAGAGAGAGAATAATGTAAGGATATTTTCTTGAAAAGAAGTGCAGTGTTTACAGGTTAAGAGTTGGAAGGGACCTTGTAGGTCATCTAGTCCAACCCCCTCCCCCCAAGCAGGCAATCCTATACCATTTCTGACACATGGCAGTCCAATCTCTTCTTGAAAGTCTCAAGTGATGAAGCTCCCACAACTTCCAAAGGCAAGCTGTTCCATTGCTTGATTGTTCTTACATTGATTTATTTATTTGGTAAGGCCACACTTGGAATATTGCATTCAGTTTTGGTCGCCATGATGAAAAAGAAATGTCGAGTGCAGAGAAGAGCAACAAAGATGATTAGGGGACTGGAGGCTAAAACATATGAAGAACGGTTGCAGGAACTGGGTATGTCTAGTTTGATGAAGAGAAGGACCAAAGGAGACATGATAGCAGTGTTCCAATATCTCAGGGGTTGCCACAAAGAAGAGGGAGTCAATTATTCTTCAAAGTACCTGAGGGTAGAACAAGAAGCAATGGATGGAAACTAATCAAGGAGAGAAGCAATTTAGAACTAAGGAGAAATTTCCTGACAGTTAGAACAATTAATAAGTGGAACAACTTGCCTGCAGAAGTTGTGAATGCCCCAACACTGGAAATTTTAAAGAAAATGTTGGATAACCATTTGTCTGAAGTGGTGTAGGGTTTCCTGCCTGGGCAGAGGGTTGGATTAGAAGACCTCCAAGGTCCCTTCCAACTCTGTTATTCTATTCTAAAGCAAGGTTGAAAGACAGCAAAAGTTTCATTCCCAGTAGAATTGTTTTAAAGTAGGTGGCTTGTACAATTTTAGCTGTATTGTCAAAAGTAGCCAGCACATAGTATAATAACAAAGTTGAAACTCTTAAATCACAGTCTGCTGCATGAGAATAATTTCTCATGTTCAATCAAATCAGAAGGGGTTTTGACCCTTGGAATGAGTCAATGCAAAATGTAATGCAATCCCCAACAGGGGCCTAGGTATTAATGGAACCTGACATGTGATCAAACAGTGATGGCCATTTGACCCCAGAGATGAGCGAAGAATCTATTGTGTCTAATAAAAGAGGCAGGTTTTCATTCTTCACCCTAATCAATTTTCTCTCATATATACTGTCTGCCTATCTCTTACTGGAGTGGTGATGTTAGGATCTAAACAGTGTAGATATATTATCAGTGTTCCTTCATTCTGTATTTGGTAGAATTTGTCAGTTTGGTACAGTACTACAGTGGGAAAATGATTTGATGCATTATAATGGCAATGATCTCTCCTTAAGCAAGAAACAAAGAAAAAGGAAGAAACAAAATTATAACATCATAACACTGGATTAAAAACCTGTTAAGCAAGATTTTCTAACTTGGTATGTTAGACTTTCCTAACTTGGTATGTACCAGATATGTTTGGGCATAACTCTCAGAATTCCCAGCCAGCAAGAAGACATTAAATTGGGAAGGACTAAGCTTATACATTAGGTTAGTTTTAATTTTGGAACTGGAGATAATATTCAGTTGACTTGTTATATGAATGACTGGATTCTTGTGCAGCTGGTTTAAACTGTTGGTATCAAATCTGCTTAGCCTTAGAAGTATGCCATGTGCTGAGTATCTGTTAGAAGTAGGTGGATGAAGTTAGCTAAGCCTTATTACCCAATCACCAGTAATCAGAGCAGTGAGTAAGAATGTAGTTTAGCTACAGATCAAGAGTTAAACAAAACAGTTTCAAAAATTCATTCACCAAAAGTATAAATAAAGAGTAATACTAAGTAACTGAGATCAGGAATTTGTCCATATTTGCAAAGCAGAGGTCCAGAAAACCAATCAATATGAAACATGAACTACAAACATCCTAGTCCTGGATAACTTTATTTAGTGGCATGATTAGATCGCTGTAGGGAGTAGAATAATTCTCTGATCCAAAGACTGCATGTTTGATCTATCTGGTTAGCTTATCGTGTAGTGTACCCATAGTGAACAAATATTTTCCTGCACTAGAACTATTGAAACAAATTGCTATTGTAATACTCTTCTTATGGCAGAATACTATAAAGAAAGTGTACATTTTTTTCTACAAGAACATCAAGAAAATACTAACTTTGAAACTCTTATATGTATTTGTATGAGATCAATTTAAATAGATATTTTCAAATAGCTGCAGTTAAGCTATTTATATTGGACTGAAAATTCTACATTTTTGTTTTTCAAGACAATATAAATGCAAATAAAGAACAAAACATTTTGTGATTTACTTAAACTTTTTTTTGATCAATTATAAGTTTAAACACTTTTTAGCCTAGTTGTGGAACAACTGATAGAAGTAAAAGCATTGATGTTGTCAATATAGATTGAGTGTGAACACATATATAACTTATATGTTCCAAACAGAGTTTTGTAGAAAGGACAGTTTTAAAAACAAACAAAACCTGGAAATCAGCTGCAATTCATTTTGTGTTTGAAACATGGGACAAGATCATGAGCCATAGTGGCGCAGTGGTTAGAGTCAGTGGTGGGTTGCCCCCGGTTCGCACTAGTTCTATAGAACCAGTAGTAAAACTGGTGGGAGGCTTTGCCCACCGACCCCAACGTCATCAAAACGCTTCTGCGCATGCACAGAAACTTCTGTGCTTGTGCAGAAGAGAGCGCATACGTGGCCCCACTGCAAACCGGTAGTAAAGGTAAGTAGAACCAACCCCTGGTTAGAGTGCAATACTGCAGGCTACTTCTGATGACTGCTGGCTGCCTGCAATTTGGCAGTTCAAATCTCACCAGGCTTAAGGTTGACTCAGCCTTCCATCCTGCCGAGGTAGGTAAAATGAGGATCCAGATTGTTGGGGGCAAGATGCTGACTCTGTAAAACCGCTTAGAGAGGGGCTGTAAAGCACTGTAAAGCAGTATATAACTCTTAAGGAATATTACTATTGCTATCATAGTTCCTCTTTTGGAAAAATAGTTTTATAATCTGAGGCCCCAAGATCAATCCTAAATAGATTCAGAAAAAGTTGTCATCATCAAGTCATTGTTAATTCTTAGAGACCATATGGAGAGATTTTCTCTATGATGATCTGTCCCTGTTCTGCCTAACTTCACCCATCAGGTCTCCCAATGGTGCATTCATTACCATTGTAACTGACTCCATCCACCATACTGTCAATCTGTTCTGACCTAGGCTGCCTTCAAAAGTATACAGCACAATCTTAGTCCCAGCAAACCTCTTTAATTCATATGGCTGTGAATTATTGTCATTCCCAGTCCAAAAGGTTCTCAAACAGTCTTTCAGGGAAGTGTTTACAAACACCCACCTTATCTCCCTTGGAATGCTGCCAGAGAACTAATTGCCACATGCAGGGCAAGGCCAAACTTAGCACAGAGTCAAACAGAACTTTTCCAAAGCTTTTACTGACCAGATGAACTAATTGCTTCCTGCAAAAGCTCACGTCCCGTTCACTTCTCTTTTATGTCTTATGGGAGGGGCCAATCATTTCCAAGTCTTACTCCCAAGTCGACCCTGTTTTCTTAATTGTTCCTGTCTTTTGGCAGCTCTGCACATGCGCACACTGGGAACAGGCTCCCTCTGTTCTTCTGCCTCGCTGATGTCAGACTCCGGAGATTTCGAAGGCAGCAAAGAACTACCAGATGATTTTGGTCCCCTCTCTGTCTCTGACTCAGAGCCCTTGTCCGAGCCTTCCCCAGACTCCAGGACTGGCCCATGTTCCTCCCCAACCTCCTCACTGTCTGAATCTGCTGCCAGCTCTGCTGGCTGCTGATGGGCCACAACACAATCATCCTTTTCTTCCCTTTCTTTTACCTTTCTCAGCATTAAAGCTTTGTCTAAAGAGCTAGGTCTTTGCTCCATCATGGAGATGGTGGTGGTAGGAGTTCTCTCTGTTCCTGGGAGGGATAAATGAAGAACGTTGGGAGTGTATTTCAGGAGTGAACATTCCCATCAGAGTCACCCAAGGCATGAAGGTCATTCTTGCTGTCCCAGCTAAAGCAAGTTGGCAACAGTTGATATAGGAAGATGCTGGAGGCAGATGGCCATTGTAGTGAGTGCATCAATTCGTACTGCGTGGGAGAAAACAATGGTAAACCACTTCTGTACTTTGGCAAGAAAATCACATGGATAGAAAATACTTAACAGACTGATAACTTTGGGGAAAACCAGTCTGTATTTAAAATAAGTCAATCAAAATTGGTAGCCCAGATTTACCATAATCAGAAAGGATCTTGTCGGTGATTTGAAGCAACTGTAGTGCAGAATGGCATCAAGGTATCAGAGAAGTAGAATGCATAGTTTCATTACCATAGATAAAGGCATCATCAACAGTAGACCATTCGGAGCAATCTTGAAATAGAATTAAACAATTCTGCTTTTAATAAATTAATATGTATATTTGTATCCCGATTGCTCATATATACAAATCAGCATGTGTATCCAAAAATAAATCCTGAGTTTCATCTTCTTTGCAATGTGGTCTGAAGGAAGTTGCAAGACAAATCATGCTTTGCCATTCTTGAGAGCTAAATATGAGGTCAAATGGTCAGGTTGCTTGATCAGATGTCAGGATGCATTACGACTGTGTCCTCTGTTGGCTGCTGAATTACAACTCTTATTTAACTCATTTCTAGGGTCAATATGTCCCTCTCATTTGATCAGATGGCAGAAATTGTATAATTTGTATATATCCCTGAGCCATATGGGCTCTGAGTGGTGCTTAATGTGTTTTATAAAGGCACAGCTGTCTGAGTGACTTATTTAAAATGGGATTTTGGAGTAGCATTTTTGCTACTAAATGTCTTCATTCAGGGTTAGCCAAGGTTTATCTGTTAATAAATGGCATTTGGGTGCTTGCTTTATAATCACAATAGTTTTGCTATTTATGAAGCATTGCCTATTGCAATGTGTTGGTAAGCAACCTATAATGTAAAAATAAATAATAGTATAATAAGGGCTTAATGAGAATTCGGAAAATGTTGTTATATTTGTTGCAAGTCAGACAAAGGGTTTTTCTCCCCTTAGTATTGCGTATTATAACATGATATAAATATTCTAAATAAGCATGCTGTTTCACTGTAAAAATTCATCTAATATATATTGCAGTAAGATAGCAGGTGAAGTTTTTAATGTAAAATGAAAGAGGACTCCAGGCAAAAGAATACAGTATAATTAAAATCAGTTGCCTAATGCATTGAGGACTGAACTTCAGACTAAACTTGCATCATAGAAACAAATATATTCCAACTAAGAGACGGTAAGTTTAAAAAAAGAACCTGAAGTTTTCAACATTACAATTGTGTACATGCCTGTTAATTTCAATTGAAAGCCCAGTTGAATTCATTGGAGCTTGTTCCTAGGAAATTGCTGATGGCATTCTTAATTTATTTTTTAATATTTATCCTACAAGGTGGCATATGAAGCATGTACTTCCCCAATGTTATCTCTGCAGCAGGGGTGAAATCCAGCAGGTTCTGACAGGTTCTGGAGAACCGGTAGCGTAAACTTTGAGTAGTTCGGAGAACCGGTAGCAGAAATTTTGAGTAGTTCAGAGAACCAGCAAATACCACCTCTGGCTGGCCCCAGAGTGGGGTGGGAATGGAGATTTTGCAGTATCCTTCCCCTGGAGTAGGGTGGAAATGGAGATTTTGCAGTATCCTTCCCCTGCCATGGTTACCAAGCCACGCCCACCAAGCCACACCACGCCCACCAAGCCACGTCCACAGAACCGGTAGTAAATAAATTTGGATTTCACCACTGCTCTTCAGTAATAATCTTTCAGTGAGTAAACCAGAGACAGTTTGTGAAGTCCCAGGAACCCAGTTCTGTATCTTTCTGGCTATAGTGTACCACTATACACTACACTAAACTTGAGTATTCCAAATTAGTTGTTTTCAAATAAATGTAAAATGTGGTTTGCTATAATTTATGAGGAGGGAATAATAAACCTTCTTCTACAATTTATAGATGAGAAAGGAATGATTTAGAATTAAATATACTAGAATAGAACCAGCAGCATGCTCCTACATTAATTTGTGGATGCTCAAAAATGGCTATTTAGCTAAACAAGTTTATGTTCTTCTGCTTATGTTCTTCTGTTGAGCCATATCTGGTAAATTTTAAAAAAAAATTTTTTAGCAAAAGTTCCTTTGCACAGAAAAGGAAAAGAATGGTCAATAGTAGTTAATTCAGTTGGGGGCAGCATGGGAGAAGGCCCATTGTTGTAAAGACAGAAAAATTGAAAGAAAGATTAATGGTTTCCTGGCTTTCTCCTGACATTTCTCATTCTAAAATAATCATTTTAGGTAGATGAATCAGCTAATAGAAAGCAGTTAGAATTTCCAGTCTTGTGGTCAAAGTCTTTGTGTAATTTCTCTAGTTATTTCTCCTATATTGTTCATGCATCATGTTTGGCTACTGTAAAGATTTGCGCACATTAATTCATCTCAAACTGGATCAATATATGACATTTGTCTTTGCTACATCATAAATGTCTGACCTGTCCTTGTGAATAACATAAGGGAACTGGCTGTAGTGCAATATGCTATCCTAAAGATATGCACAGTTTTTAATTTGTTGTATAAAGTTACTTAAAAGTCAGTTAATAGAGACCGAACAACATCAACATCAGAGTGATTTAAATCACTAGTAAAAAAGCTTGGTTTAAATCAATTCGATTTAAAACATAATTTTTAAAGGGCAACTGTCATCTCTGTCCCAATGCGGCTTCTCCTCTGACCCACTGTTGACTCACCAACAGTCCTAATATTGCAGAATATATGTGCTACATAAGCACATAGGCTTAACTAAGCTCCTTTTCATGCTGAATAAACTAAATTATTAATGTATCTTAAAGAGAAAATTATCTTTAGTTTGATTTTTACTCCAAAAGCATTTTATTAAAATAAATTTGATAAAAATTTTTAAAAATCCAATTTAAATTTTAAAAATCCAATTTAAATTAAAAAAAAATCTGGGTTTTTTAAATTTATTTTTTTTAATCATCTATTTTTATCCACCTTGATCAACATACAATTAGCAATTTGTTCTGATAAATGTTCAAATGTTAACTCTTATACCATTAATTAACACAACCAGTCATATGGAGAAGAATCACAAGTAGCTCCCGAGGGCTGATTTTGGAGGAAATGAATCCAATTTTCCTGGATTAGAGAAAGTGGATCCCATTTCTCAGGGAAATATAGAAGGACTAATTGCAAGAATCCCACAGTTGGAGATTTTACCAAGGAAAATAGTTTGTCTAGAAGTAATGACTGCTAAATCAATTCTTCAGCCGTTTTGAGGTGGATATAAGAACGACCATCATTCCAGCATTCACCACTGATAGTACACCATTAACATCTACCATCGATAGACAACCACTTCTACTGCAGATCTCTGATGTGAGATGCGCTTTCCAGAATGTTAATATCCGGAAGGCAGCTGGGCCTGATGGAATTCTGGGACGAGTTGTCAGGGACTGCGCTGCAGAGCTAGCTGGAGTGTTCACGGATATTTTCAATCTATCCCTGTTGCAGTGCTCTATCCCTACCTGCCTTAAGACATCCATTATAGTGCTAGTCCCTAAGCAGACAGTAGTGGTATCCCTTAATTATTATAGACCAGTAGCTTTAACATCTGTTGTCATGAAATGTTTTGAGAGGCTGGTATTGAATTATATTAAAGCTAGTCTTCAATCTACTTTGGACCCATACCAATTTGCATATAGGGGTAATAGATCAACTGACGATGCTATGTCTCTTGTTATCCATATTGTATTGAATCATTTGGAGCAACAGGGGACATATGCGAGGCTGTTATTTGTGGATTATAGCTCTGCCTTTAACACCATTTTATCCAACAGGTTGTTTTTTAAAATGTCCAATTTGGGTATAAATCAGAGGATTTGTTTGTGGATAAGGGATTTTCTGACAGATAGGCCACAGTCAGTAAGGATGAGATCTCACCTTTCCTTTACTCTGATACTAAGCACAGGAGCCTCCCAGGGTTGTGTGCTAAGCCCTTTCCTTTATTCCTTGTATACACATGACTGCACCCCATTGTATAACACCAACGCAATTATTAAATTTGCGGATGACACAACAGTGGTGGGGCTCATTAATAAGAACAATGAGTCTGCTTATAGGAAGGAAGTACAAGGGCTGACATTGTGGTGTAATGAAAATAATCTCACACTTAACACCACAAAAACTAAAGAACTTATAATTGACTTCAGGAGGAAGAGAGATGTACATTTACCATTGTACATAAATGGTGGTGAGGTGGAGAGGGTTGGTAGTTTTAAATTTCTGGGCATTTATATCTCGAAGGACCTCTCATGGACTATGAATGCTAACATGCTTGTGAAGAAGGCACAGAAGAGGCTGTACTTCTTGAGAATGCTCAGGAAGTTAAATCTATCTCAGCAACTACTTCTGTCCTATTATCGCAGCACCATTGAGAGTGTCCTGACATTCGGCATTCTTGCATGGTGTGGGAGCAGCTCTGTAGTGGACAAAAAAGCTCTATAGAGAATCATTAAAACTGCCCAAAATATCATTGGACTCCAGCTACCAGCCCTGGATGACATCTTCGAATCTCGCTGTTTGAGAAAGTTGCATAACATTCTCAGAGACTCTTCCCATCCTGCTTACAATCTTTTTGGACTGTTGCCTTCTGGCAGAACATACAGAACAATTAAAACTTAGACCACACATTTTCTGAATAGTTTTTATCCCAGAGCTATAATTGCACTCAACAATGAACTAAAGGGCCACCATCAGTGAGCTGTTGGACAGTATTACCTGGTCTGTTGTGTGGATGTTTGGGTGGTTTAGGGGTGGGGAATTGTGATGGGTGGGAGTGTGCTTGGGGAATGTTATGTGTGTTGGACCTGGGTATTAAGTGAATTTCGTTGTATGAGTATACTGTGTATACACGTAGAATGACAATAAAGTTATTATTATTATTAAAAAGAAAATCAATAAATATAGAGGGAAAAGGAAGCATTCTCTAAAAAAGATTGTAAAATAGAGCAATGAAACAATATGAGAAAGTGTATTTGAGACAATGAATATATTATGTCTTTGTCTTAAAAGATTTATCTATCAATCTAAAAACTGGTGATAATAAGTTTACATGAATTGACCCAGAACACTGATGCAAGTCAGTTGTTGCTGTTTCTCCTGATTGGGAAAATAACAGCACATCAACATAATAAGTGACCCAGAACTTCAGGGCAGGTGGAAATGCAAGCCATGTAGGATCAGGTAATCTCATTGGATAATTTTGAGCTAGTATTTAACTTTAAGTCTAATATATTTATATATTTGCCTTGAGAAAATATATAAAGATGAGGGGAGTATATAAAGGGGGGAAAGATGAGAAATAAATACTGTAATGAATAAATAGGCTTGAATCAGTGTTAAATGTTATGATGATCATCTGCAAAACTGTCTAGTCTCATTTAATTTTATAAGTTATGAAATAGATAGAAAATAAGGTTTTAAGTGCTTTCAATTAATATTAATATTTATAAAAAGCTAAACTTACTGCAAAATGAAGCCTAAATTTGGAAGTGCCAAAGGATGAGTGAGCAGTTCTACCTTCTTTCTGTTGTACGAAGATATCCTGTTATTGATCATAATTTTTCTTAAATAACTCTTTAATCTGTGTGTGTGTGTGTGAGAGAGAGAGAAGAGATGATAGATTAGATTAGATAGATAGATAGATAGATAGATAGATAGATGGAATATGTAACAATGGAAGAATAAATACAAGAAAGTACTGCATCAAGGGACTATAAGGAATGTAGTGATTAATATTAAACACCTTTCCCAGCATGATGCATGGTAGTACTCTCATGTGCCATTTTGAAATAATCACTATAATGTTATATTCAGTGTAATGGAATACAGACTCACCGTATATCATTTTACCCTCGAACAAGAGTAATATTGAGCTGAATGTGAGTGCAAGGGAAGATCTGGGCAGCTAAATTTTGCATGAGCTCCTGTCTGACAAAAGATTTTTTAAAGCACTGAACCAGGAAGACATTATTATGATTTAGTTTGAAAGTAATGAAAATCTTAGTAGTAAAAACATGGATATCTCAGTACTAGTCTTTGTTTTACCATGATGGTTGATGGAGCCTAAATGAATAGTCTGTGTCTCCTGTGTTTACTGTGATGCAGTAAAATAGCATCGTTTGGGAGAGTAAGAAAACAGAAAGATGCTGATTAAAGTTGTTTTTGGGTATAGATCAGAGTTCTTCAACCTTTGCAGCAGGAGTCCTCAAACTATGGCCCGGGGACCAGATATGGCCTGTCGAAGCCATTAATCCATCCAGCATTAGACCATGAGGCTGCCCTGCCCACACTGCCCCATCCACCCGCTGCTCCCCCCACCTTCTGGAGGCCAAGGATGCCAAAAATGGCCAAGGATGCGCAGAGGCCTCAGGAGGCCAAAAATGGGCCCGTTTTGGGGCAGCAGAGTAATTCTGGAGGCCAAGGAGGCCAAAAACGGGCCTGTTTTTGGCCTCACCAGTCGAGAGAGAGAGAGGGGGGGGGAAGAGAAACAGAAGTCTCACACACACCCCAAGGCATCCCTTCGCTAACCTGCTTTCCACCCCCAGGAGCATAGCAAATTAAAGTTTAATTTGTGTGTATTGTTTAATGGACTGCTAAATTGCCCATGTCCACCCAGTCACATGACCACCTAAACATGCCCACCCAGCCTGGTCTGGCCCCCCAGCAATCTAAGGGACCGTGAATTAGCCCCCTGTTTAAAAAGTTTGAGGATCCCTGCTTTAGAGCTTTGCAGACCAGCGGGGGGGGGGAGAGGGATGGTTCGTCATGAGCGGGGCAGCAAGTGTGCATGCACAGCTCCATTTGCGCAACCGGCAGGCACATGCACCCACCTTGTGCGCTCACCTGCCACTTCTGTGGCCCGGGGGTTGGAAACCTCTGGTATAGATGGTTCCAGAAAGAACTTTGTGCAAAATCCACTGCCTTGTTTAATGATCATCTGCAGATA
This sequence comes from Pantherophis guttatus, assembly GCF_059756535.1. Lineage (NCBI taxonomy): Eukaryota > Metazoa > Chordata > Lepidosauria > Squamata > Colubridae > Pantherophis > Pantherophis guttatus. The sequence continues at coordinate 34,422,609 of NC_142065.1, read as the reverse complement.
TGAAGGTGATAAAAATGTAATTGTCAGGCATAAGAAACCAGGAGATAGGATAGAGTTCAAAAGCACTGCAAGTTTATTCTACGCAACCTATACACAAGAATCTGAATTACTAACAGTCAGTGTGAATTGGCACCAGATAAGAGTCAACATACTTCAAGAGAGGGGCTGGTCATAGGTGTCTTTTGGGAGTTTAGGAACTCCAGACAGATGATGCATTTGAACCTGCTATTGGTCATCGACAGCAACTTTATGACCAATCCTCGTACTTACAATTTTCACAGATCTGTAAAGCAAAGGAAAGTTGATGTAAGATTTAAACACAGTGACTATTTAGACTAATCATTGAATGGACAGGGTGATTTGTGGTCACTAAACAAGGACTACCTGTTTATGAATGTCTTAAACAATAATTGGAAAATCTTCCTTGGATTAGATAGGAAATCACATATGAGTAATAAGTGAGATTATTGTGTGTATTGTGGGCGGAACTGGAAGAAATAGTCTATAACAGAGAGATTAGAGCAAGGCAAAACTTCCTGCTGGAATCAAATCATAGTGATCACTATTATATTTGGTCGTCTCAATTTCAATTTCTTCAAACATTAAAGGAATTTATTTATATTAAATATCAGGGTCCACAAGTTTTGATTGACTCTGATCAACCAAAATCTATGTCTCAGAAATGTGACTGTATTTAAGACGCTCTCAGAACTAGGAAAAACTGAAGCAAGTTAAAAGGGTGAGGACTCCTATTTATAGTCACACTTAACTTAATGGCTAATTTAAAGCAATGAAGACATATAGAATACAGATTATTAATCAGAGATAAGATTTTCTCACAGCCATATTTTCCAAAAATTTATACAGCAAAAATGAAAAACTAATTGGTCAAAATTCAGAGTAAAATATTTGGGGGAAATCATGCTACAGATTAATGGGAAATTTGATGGAAGGTAATATGTATTTTGATTAATAGAAATGTAGTTGTCTAGGAGAAAAAAAAGATATTAATCTAATGACAATGAGTTTCAACAAAATCTCATAGAGTGACTCAGCATGTGGAATAGTTTCTCTCAAGATTTTTTTTTCAAATAATCTGAATTTTTAAATAAAGATTTCTAAGCTTCTGTTCTTTCCATCTTATTTATGAACAATATTGTGACTATTTGTTTACATCTTTTACTTCTCTGTTTATGTTTGCATTTCTTTATAAAATTCAATAGTGTGTGTTGTATGTGGATGCATACAGTATATAAAAAAATCACACATGACTATTTCCAAACTTTCATTTACAGAAATTGATGACCAGTGGCCCCAAGATTTTGCATTCTACTTTTCCCTTTGACCATTATAGCTGAGAATTAGTCATTTTCAGGAAGAACATACAATGTCATGCTTAAAATATGATTAATACACAGCTAGTTATTTTTATGTCCTTGATATTTCTACCAGTTAGGGTTTTTTTCATTCTAGTTCCCAAAGTGTCTGTTGTGTACACTCTTGTTGCAAGAGATTGTCAAGAAACAGATACATAATGAGATTTCTGAGGTAATTCTGATAAATGGTTGTGTTAATCATTGCTGTTGTTTCAGTGTTGGCACCGTAGGTTAGACTTATTGCTCTTCTACTTAGCATTTCTCACACTAGTTGCAGTGTCTACTTGCACTTACCTAGTACTTATAGTAAAGTTTATTAAAACATGATGCAATTTGGGTTTTAATCTGGTTTATTGCAGATGCTAATTTGGGTTGCATCAGATTTAAATCTGTATATTTGGGGTTATATAACATATACCCCATTTAACAGTGTTCTGTGAGCTTCTCCTTATGCTACTTTATGATAGATATCTCCTTAGGCACCTTTACAATATATCAAGTACTGTAAGCAGTCAGTTTATTTCTTTACACTCTTGTTATGTGAGGTGTTCTCTTCTCTCTCCCACTTCTTTAACTTGTGTTTTTAAATTTTTATTTTGAAATAAAATACCATAAAATATATATTTGAATTTTCTTTAACCCTACCATCTCAATAGTTTCCTCACTTCTTTTAAGACCTGCCTCACTGAAACATTTATATTTATACCTTCTTCACAACAGGATACTTAGCCTGTAAGAGGTTACTTGGGAGCCATTTACTTCAAACAGGAAAGCCTTATTGTCCAATTTAGTGTTTCGATGGAGGCCTGTGCAAACAGGAAGAAGACTTAGCAAAGAAAATTGACTTAAGAGAATGCAGTTCTAATATTCTTTTTTGCATCCATTTCCTATCTCCTAGAAAAGTTTGTGAGTTTTAATTATGAGTGGAGAATTAGTAGATTTGGGAGAAATAAGTTTCTAAAGTTTTGTTCCTAGCATTTTAACTTTTCAGACATTGGAAAGTAATATTGTGGGTTCCATATTAAGAACTGATTCTGTACAGTTTGTAAGGAAATAGATTTTCTGTTCACACAATGGTCAACCTTGATCCTATCCAGGATTAAAAGGAGAACACGTTCGCTTCTGCCGCATCACCACTACTATCCTTCAGATACAAAATTAAGAATCAGAAAAAGAATCCTAAAACTACAAACTTCATGTAATTAGCTTTTATTTCATGAGATTTTTCATTTTTAGATTTTTTGGGGATTGCCATTTATTTAGAAGAGCATTGCAACAGATCATTTAAGATGCTGCAATAGTACAAGAATTTCTTATGTCCCTTAATTTGGGTTTATTCATTGATACCATAATTTGAGTCAATGGTCATTACATAGACATTACCTCTCTGCTAACTGTTTGTTGTATCTGTGTATTCCTTTTTATCTGCCCACATAGGAAACACATAGGGAAAATAAGCTCATATGCATGAGCCACAGTGGTTCAGTGGTTAGAGTGCAGTACTGCATGCTACTTCTGCTAACTGCCGGCTGCCTGCAATTTGGCAGTTCAAATCTCACCAGGCTCAAGGTTGACTCAGCCTTTCATCCTCCTGAGGTGGGTAAAATGATGACCTAAATTACTGGGGGCAATATGCCGACTGTGTAAACGGCTTAGAGAGGGCTGTAAAGCACTGTAAAGCGGTAAATAAGTCTAAGTGCTATTGCTATTGCTAAAACAATTGATAATTTTGCTGCCAGTTTCAGTATCTGTGCATTTTTATTTTTATTTTGCACAAAAACAACCCTCACCTTTCCCACTATACCTCAGAAATAGCTATGAATGCCTCTACATTTGAATGAACTTTCTTCTCTTTGCCTCCCGTAGTCCCTTATAGAAAGCCATCAAGTTCTCATATAACCTTGGGGTTCCGTGAATCACAGTTTGAAAAATCCTGCTGTAGAGTTGTTAGCAATGTTGCTCCGTCTTTTTTTTTTTTTTTAAAAAAGTTCGTACACAATTGGATTTACTCTCTAAACTTTCACCAATCATCAAAGAACCTTGTATTGTTAATAGAAAAGCAAAACTATAGCTTAGGTTTTTCTTACTTAAAATCTGAGCAAAGAGAGTGAAATTCATATTGCATTGTCTTTTTCTGCTTCCTTTGTTAGGGAGCCAATGGATCTAATTACTATGAAGATTACAGAGTATCAGTGAGAAAAAGGAGTTTCTGCAAGCATTTTGTATTAAACGTTCAAACATAATAGTTTACAAATAATATTATTTTTAATATTTGTATTACTTGGAAATGATTCTTGAATTTTTATTTAAATATAATATCCATGAAATTAAAAAGGATCAGAGACTGTACTATTAATTCTAGCCTGATGAAAGTTAGCTTCCATTTTGTAGCAGTAGAATAAATGGGGAGTGGGGGAGGAACTGAACAGTATTGCATTTGCCAGACTAAACTAATGAGGTATTTTTTGTCATTGACTTTAAGCATGCACTCAAGCAAATGGAAAAACCATTCTAATTTCCAGAAAAGAAAGCTGCCGGAGAAAAAGGATGGTGGTAGTGGTGATAGAATGGTTGCAATTGTTTGTTAAAATATAACTATCTGTATATGTAATATTATGTATGGAGAGATTTCAGATGTCTTCTGCAGAATGTTTGAATTGATGTTAATAGTCCTGTAAGAAAAAGAAGCTTACATTCTTTTTTTTAAAAAAAGAGAATAAAGGAAGAACTTGAACTGGAAAATTTATTAGAATTCCCATTGGGCTATAATAAAGATTCATTTTACACAATACACAGACTGTTTACAGTGAACAATTTAGTTTCCTTCCAACAATTATGAGTGAAATTGAATCTCAGGAAATGTTACTTTTCTCCAAAATTAGAAATAACAATAAAGATATCCCTGAAAGTTTATAGAATGGGTGAAGCTGGGGAGGAAAAAGAGGGTGGGGGGAAGAACTATTAGACTTTATTTAAAGAATTTCAAATGGCTTATAAACAAAAGCAGAGCTTTGTGCCGTGATTAAAGATTGAACATTTTCCCTGCAGCTCTGTCTGTGTAGCATGGAGATAGGATTATGCTCTGTGTGCAGGGCTGCTGCTGACAAGACTCCAAAAGCACTTTGTGTGTGAGAGCAATGTGGGCTCATCTTGATTTTGTAAATGGTAATTAAATTTAGCATGAGGTGTTTCTTTGTGAATAATGTAAAGCTTTCGGCTAGCCATTTGGGAGGCACAGCTGTGCTATGTTTACTTTTGCTCCTATAGCAATGATAAATCCTGTCCCTCATTATACAAAAGGAGGGTGATACTTATCTGACAGGGCTTGCTAAAAGAAGGAAGTGTATGTGTATTCTTTTTTCTTTTCTGTTTGTTCCTTTTTCTGAGAGCAAACGAAAGTGAGCAAGAGAGAGTTAAACAGTTAAAACTAATGACAGCCTAACAGATTCATTTCTGTTCTGATTCTGTCATCCATCCATAATAGTAAGCTTAATAATTCACACATGAAAGACTTAACTTAACACAGACTTTCTCTGTGTTTTACTATTTTGGATCAGAAAGGGAAAGAGTGGGAGAGATAATTATTTCATTCTGAGAAAAGCTACAGCTGCTTCTTTGGACATGTCTAAAAGAAACTACATAGATCTAAACTCTCATATAAGATACATTTATCTTTCAACAAAAGTTATGATTTGGCAAACCAGACATAACCTTCCATACATTTACACGGGTAGGAATAGTGCTTGTTCATCCGTATAGTCTAAAGCCGTCTATATTTCCCATATAGTCCTCTCAAAAACTTGGGACAGTGTGCAGTTAACAAGAGAACTATTGCAGGATGGGAAAATTGACAGCTCCTCCTTCTTACCCTATATGCAGAAATAATTTATACGTATATAAAAGCCTTTTAAAAAAATATTCTAAACAAGCTCCCACCCTTTGGGAATTTGGGAAGATAATTAAGACTTGGTTGTTCCAGGAAACCTATAGGGACTAAAGTGGATATCTGAAGTGGATATTGCTGTTCTGTATTTTCCTGTGGTATATATTTTTATTGATGCAAAAGGTTTATTAATGATTAAGTATTGTTAATGCATTGCTTTAGCCCTTGTTATGGATGGAGTGTGTATCTCACTTGGAAATTGTTTCAATTGAAGCGGCTGATAAGTAGGAAATAAATTAACAAATATGCAGTCACATTCACAGGACCTCATATAATTTCTGTAATAGGGCATTGATAATTACTCTTGCTCCTCATTTCAATCATTTTTATGTTGCCTTAAAACTTCTGCTCCAGTTCCAATGTCAGACGTATGACATTTGAGGAACATAACAAATAGAAGAGCTATATTCTTGACAGTCAGGAACTTTCTTCAGAGGTGAAAACCATGCTTATTTTGTCAAAATATTTGGAATATTTGGTTTATCAGATCACTGAATGCCAATTTTAATTTATATTTCAGTACATGTAAAGATATATTTTTTGCATAAATACATGGCCTTGTAAGCAAATCTTATGCAAATTCCAATAATAAAAAGATGTTTTTGCATCTGAGTAGGTGGGAAAATACCAACAGAGCAATTAAATAACATATTGAAAAAATAAGCCTCTTAGAAAAATATATAATTAGACTCCTGAAATAAAATTGCAAGTAATAAGCAATGTATGTACATTAGCAGCAATTCCCAACCAGTAGTGTCAGGATTGTTGTTTTGGTAGTCTGTATGATATTGCAGATGGTCTTTGGTGTAGGTACAAAAATAACATGAGAGAGAAAAAGGGATGGAAGTGGAGAATGAGAGAGATTATTTTTAATAATCATGTAGTTGCCATCTGACTAATATGATTTTCCAAAGATTTTAAGGACTACATTGCATAAAGGAAAAAGTTGATTGAGTTGGGAATCATTGTTCTAGACATATTTCCACACTGTAATATATAAAGTCAAGAAACTGATCTAGATTACTCAAAATTCATCTTACTCAATTTCTTTCACAATCCTATTTTCAGCATGCATTTCATGGTGCATTTCTCTAACAGAAAGTTTGTTCAGGCTAGATTTACATAGACTTAATACATCCTGAAAGTGGCTTTGAAATTTAAATGTTCCCGTGTATTAGTATCTTAAATATACAATGCACTGTACATTATCCTGGTTACTATATTATTAGTAATTGCATAATTTGATGGCTGAATTAATACACTACTTTCATGCAGATCACCCAAGACTAGCACTGATGGTGTTACCTAGCTTAGATAATGAAACATCTCCAAGAAAACAACCAAGCTCAGAGAGCACCAAGCTCAAACCTGCACTAAAAATATTCTCCTTTACTAACACTACTTTCAGCATAATAAGCATAGAGTGTATAAGTGATTAGTCTGGAAATATTTACAAGTAAATAAAATGTTCAATATAAGCTTGAATTGCACTTTTTATCTCAGTTTTAGGTTGGTCAAAACATTTTTAGGTTGGTCAGTCTTGTTTTTTTCTGTTTCTGCATTTCTCGATGTATATTTGGGATTTTAAATACATATTTGCCTTCTCCAATTCAAATGTTTTGCAAAGGCATTAGGACTGTAATTCCCAGTATTCAGACTGGTATAATGTGCCATTTTTACTGGGAATTGGAAAATAGTTCTATAGCATTTTCCCATTCAAAATTCTTTGCAGTTCTCAAGTTTGTGATACATTTGGTAGAAGTTCATGGATATTTATTCAAACTCTTCCTTATATTTCTACTAAGAATTGCATATTGGTAAAGCTCTGAAAAGTGAAAGTAAGATTCCAATATTTATTTTTGAAAGTGAAGAACATGTGGCAAGTAACAAACATATATTAATACTATTTTCACTATGATGCCTTCCATGGTTTGAAGGAAAGCTATTAATTTGTGTTTGTCTGCTTCCTATGATGTGAGTCTCTATACAAGTGTAAAATATATGCTAATTGAGAATATAGTTTTGTATGTCTTCTGAATGGTTTTTATTTTATTTAAAATTTTGATTGGGAGCCTTTCAAGAGTTTGTTATAAGATGGGAAGCTACAGTATATACATGTTTTAAATAAATAAGTAAAAATAGGTGTTTGTCTATTACAACTCAGCTATCATTGGTAAATATATTATACAATACGATTTTTTCCTTTGTACCCAGAACACATAGACCCCTCCTTGAAAGAGGAAAAACACTCATTTCCTTTATTTGCTAAATGTATATTATGATTTATAACAGAAGATAATATGGGAAATAAAACAATAGTAAAAAGAAAGGAATAAAAACAGCACAACAAAAAGGGCATATGCCTGTATGTATATAGGCAGGCGTATATTATATTTGTATGTTATACTTGAGATCAGTAGGAGCTGAGATCATAAAGAAACAATATTGCTGAGCAATTAAATGACATAGCTAAGACAACGCTCATTCTAATGTATTCATGGCATTAATGCAAATACCAACCACATGGAAATACATGCAGTGATAATTGTATTTTCCTGTATGAAGGGTCATGATTATCTGTTTTCAAAAAGGAGGAAAGTAAAGACCATAATTGTTTTTGTCCATAAAAGTCTGAACATAGCCTAAACATTCTTCTCTGTCATTTTGGTTGATCCTAGTAATATTGTTACACAATCATGGGTTTTGAATTTGTTTCTTTCTAGTATAGTGAATGAAATTGCTGAGTTTAACATTTATCCATAGCAGGACTTAATGAAATGGGTGAAAGAGTGCTGAGTGCATGAACTGGCCATGAGAAAGTCAATTTCTGGAAAAGACTAAATGATGTTACATTTCATTTAGTGCTGGGATCTTATTTTCTTTTTGTTTCTTGATGTTGTTGTCTTCACTTTCTGCCTAACTTTCTGAGGTTGAGTCCCACCGATGCTGCTATGGAAGCCTTTTTCTTTCTTTCTTTTTTTTTTTTTACAAAATTTCAAAACATTCCTAATTTTTTTACAGCATTTTAAAAAATAAGAGATCCTTAACAACTTCAAGGGTAGCCAATGTGTTTAAAAAGGACCTATCTTTTCCTTGTTCATCTTTCTGACTAGAGACTGCCTTTCTGACTGTTGCAAGTTCAAAGTATAAAGATACAGGCACTGTGGAATAATACAACAACGCGGGTTATTAGCAACAACTCTGTGTTGAGCGTCCTAGTCTGTTTGAAGGACTCTCTATTATATCAGTGCTGCTTCAGTGAGTTTTGCCCCCAGAAGGTAATGTAAGTGAATTCTGTACGGGATGTGAACATGGAGTTAGACTTCATTTTATAAGTGCACTTCCTTTCTTGTATCGATTGACATGAATGTGTTGGTGTTGTTCTACAGTAAGTGCCATGGATTTATTTATTGACTGTAGGACTCTGCTAAATCATCTATTCTCTATCTGTGGGTCTCTCTGTGTCCGCTCCTCCTGTCCAGCACAGTCCCTCTGCAATAAAAGCCACCTTGTGGTAATGCAGGGAAATATTTATAAACAAATACCCAATCTGTGTTGGTTTGTAAATTTGGTTTCTTAAATTACAGGATAAGAAGAGCAGCACAGACACAATCCATTAAGAAATAACTAGGTGGGTGATTCACTACCATTTGTGTAAATGGCATTAACTCTGAGCTGCCTGCACAATTTATTAATACTTCATGGGAAGAAAAAATTATTTTAATCTCATAATGGATGATGAGCTGTGAAATTGCTTCTGCAGCAGCTGGGCACCCTGGGGGAGGTGCTAGATTCTGCCATATTATGCAAGTTTCCTTTGAGATCTACTACAGTGTGCTAATCAGGCACCATCAAATGTTGAAGGGAAAGCAGTACTGCAGAGTGGAAATGGAGTGCAGGAAGATTGTAATTGTCTTTTCTGCTTCTGGGTAGACAAAAAGGAGCTTGCTTTGCAAATGGTATAAATGCTGCGAAACTGCGATGAATTCAACTGTACATGACATGATGTCTTAGAGAAAAGGCTATTATTTCTTTGGAATAATATCTTCCAGTGTTATAAATTGTCTATGGAATTAATGTATCTGATTTGTTGGAGACAAAAATAAATAAATAAATTGGGATTAAAGAGGATTGAATTTGCTAGCATATGAGAAGGCATAGTCTTAACTCAGTTTGTCACTGAGAATGACACTGATTTATATATGGACATTTTTAAAAATTGCAGACTGGTAGAATTAAATTTTCTTGGACTCATAACCTGCAGAAAACAAGTTGGAGGAACCACTATTGAAAATGTTCAACTTGAGAGGCTACTAGATCTAAAAGGATTTCTATGCCCTGCAGATCTGTTGAAATTTAACTGCAAGTGTTTTTCTAGTGAGACCGGTCTATCGGGGCAACCTGGTCTATCCAAATATGGGATGGAGCATACTGCTTCTGCTTTTGCCTTTCAGCCCCAATCCAGGAGTCTCCCTTTCTTTCTTTGTTGGTAAATTTAAATTCAACTGCAAAAGTTGGATTAAACTTCAGTTTCCGTTTGTTAAAGACTTGGTAGATATTAACTCCAGAAGGTGAAATACTACAAATAGGGGAGCTATTCTAGGGCATATTTCTGAATATCAGAGCTCATGTAACTTTCATATTTTTGAGTGCTATTCTGAATGCTGGTCCCTACAAAACTACAGGCTTTTCTTGTTGATGTTGATTGGGGGGGGGACTTGTGAATTGATTTTGGACATAGAAATGGACTTTATTGGAGCATATGTAATAGAAATTGAATAAAGGGAATGTGTAACTGATAGTTCTTTTAGTGGATGGATCTCACTGATATTCAGTGCAATTAATCATGTTGTCATTCTGGATTTGAATTTGAAGAGCTATTTTTGTAATAGTTCTAATTGTGTTTTGTTGATCATTTCCAGAAGTTGGTCCTTATAGCTCAGACAATCTTGCCATTGATTTGTAGAATGACTCAGGCTTTATTTTTTATACATTTTGCTGTTTTGAGGGATATTAGAACATGTGGAGCTGGATCTCATAATAATGTGGCCATAATTGTTCTTGGAACTCTCTGCCTTTTTAAACAAAAGTCAAAGATACTGTAAAATCTTGAGCCAATAATTAGGTAGTGTTTGGGATTTATATGGATTGATTGGTGGAAGTTCAATCCAAAAAAATTTAAATAAACCATCTGACTTGATCTGTTCTGTATAGATTTTCCACCCGCCAAAAGTGCACATTGTAATTTTGAGGAACTCTTAGAAGTTTTGATGGTGACAGTAGATAAGAGTGCACCACTACTGGTTGACAAAGATTTTCCCTTTATTGCATCCTAATTAAACTATCCAGTTTAATTCTGGATACATTCTGGATAGGGCTATTGATAATGTTTAGAAACTGTAGCTTTCTTTGCAATGCCCACCCACCCATCTCCCACTTCTAGAACATGTTTCACAAAAGGATGAATTAGCTTCTTGACTACTCATCTGTAAGCTTGCTGAAGGCATTTCAATTTATTTAGATTGTTAATGTTAATCTGTTTCCACAGATTAATTATTACTCTTCTGTATTCATACATTTTGAAAGTTTGAGGGGTTTATTTTATAAATCTTTTTCAAGAAGACTTCAATTTACAATCCATAGACTGCTAGTAATTGGCAAAGGATTATTAGTGAAGAGTCTGGACAAAATATTAATAGTAATCTAGTGTACCTCTTATATATTACATTTAATGTTATACTACACTTTTTGGTGTAATTTGCCTCACCAATGTCTATTTGTATAATAGTCTGTGAATTTGAATAGCGACTGTTGTGTTATGCTGGTGTGAACTAACCTTTACACATATAATGTTTGTACCATAATAGGCTGGATCAGTTATCTGTTTTATCTGTTAAAAAGAGAATGGTCATTATTAGCAATAGCAATAACACTTATATACTGCTCCATAGTGCTTTACAGCCCTCTCTAAGCAGTTTACAGAGTCAGCATATTGCCCCCAACAATGAGGACCCCATTTTACCGACCTCAGAAGGATGCAAGGCTGAGTCAACCTTCAGCCAGTGAGAATCAAACTGCTGGCAACCAGCAGTCAGCAGCAGTAGCCTGCAGGACTGCATTCTAACTCTGCGCCACCATGGTTGAATCCTGGTTTAAGATTTTAAATTGACATTTTCCCAGAATTTTCTCTTTTAGATATTATATGAGATTTTGTTTTAAAACAAATTGGGATCATGGCACAACAGGTGGCATACAGTACAGAAAGACAAAAAGCTTCACAATTATTTTTTATTTGTTCAACCAAAGAGACCAATAATATTATTTCTAATAAGGGCCAAGAAGCTCTGAGATAAGTATGAAATTTAAATGTGCTGTAGGTAGTGATCTCTAATGATTCTGTTCCACTGCTCCCTTTGTTCTTCTAATGTTTATATTTATCAGACACACAAATGGAAAATGTTGGTTGAGAATTACAGCAAGATTCTTCATTCTTTGATTACTGGAATTCAGCCACATAACTGCTGTTATACACAGGATACAATAAATGTGGCACATTTGTTTTGGTGGTAATTGCAAGCTGGAAATCAAAGGTTTCCTGAAGCCTCTCTTGAGATTTTGTGGGATTTTTCTGAATACTTATTTGTAAATATGTGGTTGCAAATTGTGTTATGGCATTCCCTAACTATTACGGAACAATGAAAGGCAAGAATTCATATCACCTACATAAAGTTGGTATGTGCTATGCCAAAGCAGCCCTTTGCTACAATTGCCTGTTATGCCATATTCTATTTCTTGCTTGTAAATAAAGAATATCTAAAAACATTAAATCTTAGATCCAGTCTAACCAAAGTTTAGTTTTTCATTTTGGATTATGTACAGTATGACTTTTGGAGGGACATTTTTATTCTAGGAAAATGACAAGCCAACAAGAAGCTATAATTGCCATGATTTTTAGAAGTGGTGCAATACTACAGATCTGATGTACTGCAAGACATGAATCAGAAAAATTCTATTAAAAAATCTCTTGAATGGCTGACACGGGACTATTCTCCACAATGATTAATTTGACTTGGTCATTATGAACACAGACAAGTCTGACAAAATTGCATTTCATTCCCCACTGAATTCATAAAATTGCTGTACACATAATAAGAAATTATAGACCTATGCTATCTACTATATTTGACAGGATTTCAGCTCTGAGAAAAATGGGGATGGGGGAAAGACCAAGAGAGGAAATTGGGAAGCAGTTTAAAAGGCTACAATTTGCTATCTTTTGCTATAGCTTGATATCCCAGTTACTCAATTCAAATTCTCCTGATAGGAGGGAAACGGCAGTCAGGATGGGTAGATGCTCCGTCTAATGCATATGACCGAATCTGCCAATCAAACTAGCTCCGCCCTCCTAGCCTCCTCCAGTTGTTCGACTCGGTCTATGCGAGACGGCCGTGTCTTCCGACCTCTCCATTTACCTCACAACTGACAGCTTCCAACGCTCCTCCTTTTTGCAAAGAGAAAACCCTAGAGTTTTAAAATGTTTCCTTTTTTCGCAAGTGACAGCCAGGATCGGCTTGTATCTGCTGGCTGGCAGATACACTTACCAGCTACAGCTTTGCCTGTTCTCTACAGCTCCCAGGAAGATCGGGGGAGCTCGGCTGCGATTCAAAGGCCTTTGCCTAGCAGCCAGCCTCGGCTCGAGAGGATCCTCGCCGAGAGCTTTAGTCGCGTTAATAGCTGGACGGCTAGCGAAGACCCATGCCTCACATCCCAGGCTTAATCTGGGAAATCTGAAAAATAAATAAATAAATAATCAGTTCCGGCGCCATTACTCCACAGCCGGCGGTGAGTTTTTTCGTGCCCTTTTTTTGCCGAGCTACCTGTCGGGCCAATTTCAAAATGGCGGCCGCTACGCGCTCAGGGCCGATGGCACCCCAGAATGCCTCAGGGAGACGCAGGCACTTCAGCAATAGGTACCCTAGAGGGTACCTCAGATTTGCCACCCCAATCTAAAAAGGCACGGGGTAGAAAGCCTACCACGGTGCCCTCCCTCTCCACTTCCTCCAAAGAGGATCAAAGGAGACATAGAGCAATTGAAAAGGCCTTTCTTAAGGCTCAGGCACAGGCGGTTCCTAATGATCCTGACCACAGATCCAGACATTCTACTGCCAGCCCTCCCATGACTTCTACCAGGTCAGCTAGGGATCTTTCTCCTGACATTGCAGCAGGAGCCTCCTCAGTGCCAATTTCAGACAGCCACCAGGTTTTCCAGACTCTGCCTGATCTGGTTCCCTCCTCATTGCAACAGGACTCAACGACAGTTCCGGCCTCACTTCCACCAGCAGCTCGGGTTCCTCAGCCTTCTGCCATGGCGGACTCATTGGAGGCCATTATAACCAGGGCAATTAGGCAGAGCCTGGCCCAATGCCTCCCTCCGGCCACTGTCTCCGCCTCCTCTGGCACCCAACAACAGGTCCAGCCCAGGGATCTGGAGGATTCACTTTCAGAGCAGGATCAGGCCGAATACCACATCTCAGCTGATCTAGCTTCGGGCTCTGAGGCCAATGACTTCCAGGATCCTGCTTGGTCTGATGATGAGGGCTTAGGCCCTGACCAACCTTCGTTTATAGGCCTATTCAGGCCTCAGGTTTTCTGTTCCCTTTTGTTCAAAGCCATCGCCACTACCCGCCTGGGAGAACCCCCGTCAGCCGCTTCTGTCTCCTTGTTGAGTGATCCTGCATCAGCCATGTTTGCGGAACCTACCATTGACCCAGAGACCATCCCGGCGCCAAAGCTATTTACCGACGTTCTTCAGTGTCAATGGGCCCTTCCAATGGGTCCCAGTCCCAACAGATTGGACAAGCACCTTTATAATTCGGCACCCCCTCTGTCGGATCTCCTTCATCCTCCTACAGTGGATCCTCCTATAGTAGCTCTTACCAACACTACTCACCCTACAGGTCCAGCGGAGGACTCTCTCCGCCTGGAGGACAAACGAACTGAGAAAACTCTTCTTATGGGCCATCTGGCTACTGCCTGGTCCATCAAGGCATCCACCTCGGCATCGTTTTTCAACCGAGCGGCTTTGCTATGGCTGAAACAGCTAGAGAGCCGTCTTCCTCTCTCTGACACCAGGTCTCACCAAGACCTGAACAAGATTTCAGCTGCCCGTGAATATTCAGCCGATGCAACGCTCAACTCCACTCGTTTTTCGGCGTGGGCACTTGGCTCCAACGTTACATCTCGCCGCATATTGTGGCTCTGCAATTGGCAGGCGGATATGTGCAGCAAGTGGCAACTCGCCTCCGCCCCATATTCCGTTGGCAACCTTTTCGGACCATCATTGGAACCTCTACTCGTCAAGACGAGGGATAGACGCAAGGTCCTGCCTCCTGCCTCACGGCGCGGTGATTCGAGGTTTCCAGCTTCATCACGGTACCAGTCCTTTCGACCCTCCGATTCACAGCCTTACCAGCCTCGGTTTCAACAACCCTTTACGGCCAGATCTCACCAGGACTCTCAGGTCAGACCTGGGTCTAGATTTCCTCCCAAACGTTCCCCTCGTGGAGGGCGGGGGCGTTTCTACAAGAGGCCTAGATAAACTGTCCTCCTTAGCTTCCATTGGTGATCACCTTACCCTTTTCTCCACTCAATGGGAGTCCTCCACAGATGACTCCTGGGTATTACATGCCATATCCTCGGGCTTTCTTTGGAATTCCTTTCCCTCCCTCCCCCTAGGTTTGTCCCATGTCCTGTATCCAATGACAAGGTCAAGAGGGACCTAGTTTTGGCTGCCATTAATCACCTGCTCCAAATTGAGGCCATTCAGCCGGTACCTTGTGCCGAAGAAGGCCTTGGTTTCTACTCCCGCCTCTTTATTGTAAAGAAAACTTCGGGTGGATGGTGAGCCATATTAGATCTCAAATCCTTGAACCAGTTTATAACTTACCGCCGGTTCAAGATGCAATCCCTTTCCTCCATACTTGAATCAGTCTGCCCGGGGGATTATCTCTCCTCTATTGACTTAACGGAGGCCTACCTCCATGTGCCCATAAGGCCTGCACATCGTCAATTCCTTCGTTTCTGTTTCCAGGGATGACATTATCAATATAAGCCCCTTCCCTTTGGACTCTCCTCGGCCCCTAGAGTGTACAAAGATTATGGCGGCTCTCATGGCCCACCTTTGTTCTCGCTGTATCCAGATTCAATTTTATTTAGATGATATTTTAGTTCTTTCGCCTTCCCCATCTGAAGCCCGTAAGGATCTCTCCATGGTCCTTTCCACACTACAGGACCGTGGTTTCTCCATTAATTGGTCCAAGAGTCATCTTTCTCCTTCCACCCGCATATTGCATTTGGGGGCCCTTATTGACACGGAGTCGTCCATTGTCTCCCTGTCACCCGATCGTCAGGATAGCCTGCGTTCTTTAGCTCACAAATGTTTGACCTCTGGTTCAGCGACAGTCCTAGAACTTGCCTATTGGGCAAGATGGTGTCTACCTTTGGCATCCCGCCGTGGTCTCACTTACATAGCAGAGACCTCCAGTGGCTCCTACTGCCCTTCCAAAAGGACCAACGCGATACCTCTCTAGTATGGCTCCCTCTCCCTGACCCAGTGAGTCGATCATTGTGGTGGTGGACCTCGCCCACCATTTCTCGAGGTTCTTGTTTCAGGGAACCTCCTCAGCTTCACCTCACCACCGATGCCAGCCTCACGGGGTGGGACGCCCACCTCTTGCATCACATGGCCCAGGGTCAGTGGTCCCCCCAGGAGAGCCTCCTCAATATCAACTTGCTTGAGTTGCAGGCCGTTCGTCTGGCACATCTCCACTTTCAAGATCAGGTAATGGGGAAGGACATCCTGGTCCTTACCGACAATACCACCGCCAAGGCCCACATCAACAAGTTGGGGGGGACTCATTCAAGGTCCCTCATGGTGGAGACTCTCCGCCTGGGAGCGTGGGCAGAATCCCACCTGAATTCCATCAAGGTGGACCACATCTTGGGGGTTTCGAACATCCAGGCGGACGCCCTCAGCCGGAACCTGGTGGATCAAGGGGAGTGGACCATTTCACCGGAGCTCTTTCAGGAGATAGCTCCCAGGTTCGGGGCTCCTTTAGTGGACCTGTTTGCATCTCCTGTCAATCATCGAGTATCTCGGTTTTTCACCAGGTACCCGGACCCCAGGTCAGAAGCCACGAATGCCCTTCGCAGCCGGTGGCCCGCTGACCTGTTGTATGCCTATCCTCCCACCCCGGTCATTCCCAGGGTGATCCAGAAGCTACTGGACGAGGGATCGGACCTCATCCTCCTGGCCCCACATTGGCCCAGGCGGCCTTGGTTTGCGGATTTGATCTCCCTATCTGTAGCATCTCACTGGCGTGTCCCGGACTCCAAGGTTGTCCTGACACAGGGGGCATTGCTCCACCCGGACCCCAAGTGGCTTTGCTTAACCGCTTGGCGGTTGAGCGGCTCATCTTGAAGGCTGCCAACCTACCACCTGACGTCATCTCCACAATCCAGGCCACACACTGCCCTTCTACTACATGTATTTATGACGCCACATGGCGCTCCTTCACCTTATGGTGCTCCAGGGCTGCGGTTCCGCCTACTTCGGCCTCCATCGCCCATGTGCTATCCTTCCTCTGGGAGGGCCTCAGGAAAGGCCTAGTCCTAACACCCTTAGGCATCAGGGGGCAGCTATAGCATCGGTGCTGGCATGCAATTCAACCGACTCTCTCTCCAGACATCCTGT